>NW_023425344.1:223110921-223843098 GCF_014108415.1 Molossus molossus
GCAGGTTTGATTCTGGTCAAGGGCATGTACCTCGGTTGCAGTTTGTCCCCGGTCCTGGTCGGGTTGTGCGGGAAGCAACCAGTCGATGTGTCCCTCGCACATTGATGTTTTGCTCGTGCGCGCGCTCTCTCTGTCTCTCTCCCTCCCCCCTCCCTTCCTCCCCCCCCCCCTCCCTCTCCATTCTATCTGAAGATAAATAGAAAAATACCCTCAGGTGAGGATTAAAAATATAAATACATAAATAACAAATGCTGAGGAGGTGTTTGTGGCTGTCATGCTTTGCCAAGTTTATCTCCTTTCCTTTCCATCCAGCCCCTTAAAGAAAAAAGGAAAGAAATAGAGAAAGTGACTTAAAGAATTACAAAATCTTGAAGCCAGAGAAGCTCTTCAAGTAGTAGTCATTTAGCTCAACCCTTACATTTTCAAAGGATGACAATGATAATGATAGATTGGGATAACTATAATACCCACTACCATTTTTTTGTTGTTGTTAATCTTCACCCGAGGATATATTTTTCATTGATTTTTAGAGAGAATGGAAGGGAGGGAAGGAGGGGGAGAGAGAGAAACATCAGCGTGAGAGAGACACATTAATTGGTTGCCTCATGCAAGTGCCCCTATAGGGGCAAGGGATTCAACCCGTGACCCTTTGGTGCTTGGGCCGATGCTCTAACTGCTGAACCACACTGGCCAGGGCCCCACTACCATTTTTGACCACTCATTATGTGCCTGGTACTATGCCAAGTGCTTTACATGAATTTCCCTATGTAATACTTACACTAGCCCTATGAGATACTTGTTATTACGCTATTTTAGAGGTCCAGAAAGATTGGATATAACTGCATTGGGGTCCAGAGTGTGCTGAAGTAGCTATTGTGCAGAGAGATAAGGCATCTTTCTTGTTCAAGGTCCAGTTTTACAGTTAGAAGCAGACATGCATAGAATCCAGATCTCCTGACTTTGAACTCAGTGAAGATATATTTTTGTTTTGACATGAGAATTCATTCTCTCTGGTCATTTTGTCTCATTTTTAATTTTAGTGAAATTGAATGAAATAGAGGAAAGGGTGGTTTAGAATTGAGTTTTTTGGTGAGGTTTTAAAGTTTATTTTTAAATAGGCAGTCTTCCCAGACTGACTGGGAGTGTAGCAGAAGGCCTGAGAACCAGAAAGTGACACAGACCTTTTTATACCATCCCACTTGCAGGCCTTTGGAAAGTGATCCAGAGATGGTAACACGTAAACTGCACCAGCCAGTTCTCTTGGGTTCCCTATTTTTTACCTGGAGGGTATGTTTCTTGCACAGTTTTGAAAACCAAAGATTTAAACATCTTCTTGAGTAAACATGTATATAGATACATATTTATTTCTTGTTACCAGACAGCAGCATTCTAAAACTCTCTCTCTCTCTCTCTCTCTCATACACACACACACACGCACATCCGCCATCCTTTTGGTGAGTTGTTCTTTCATTTTCTTTTCTTATTTAATAATTAGCACAGTGCATACAAAACTCTCCTGAGACCTCATTAAATATATGCATGATCTTCAAAGTCCAGCTCAAAGCTTTCTCTTTCACCTCCCCTCTACTCTCAATCCAGTCTTTGTTCCTGTCTCCTCTGTGTTCTCATAGCACTCATTTTAAAAACCTTTTTTTTATTGGGTCCTAGTAACAATTTCACAGTGTTATATAGATAAACATATAATTCTTCTCATGTAGATTGTAAATTTCTTGAGAGTAAGAACTATACCCCACTTCATCTGTGATTACCCAAGCCTTGCACTGAAGACAGCCAGTAAATATTTGCTGAATTGTAATATAGTCGTTGTAAACACAGAACCCTAAGAAGTCAGATTTAGCAAATCAGCTTCCCAGACATGTCTGCCAAGTGGGTATTGAAACTTGTTTCAGTCAGTTCTGATGGGAACCAAGCAGAGGGGTGTGATGACACATAGATATATCTCTGGGGTCTACAGACCAATTATGGTTGTTTGTGCTAAGCGTCTGTTTTGCTACTTGGTCAAAACTTTAGGAGTTATACCCTTTACCTACCTCTTTTTTATTTTTTTGGTACATTCACCTAGCGGGAACTGAACCCGGGACTCTCTGGTCTGCAGGCTGATGCTCCAACCGCTAAGCCAAATCGGCCAGGGCAGTACCCACCTCTTTTATATCTGCTGCTACTTTGCCACCTAGTATTGCCTACACAAATTGTCTTTTGGACTTATCTTTTTTCTTCCTTCAGAGAAAACTAAGTGTTGAGCACCTTGGGGCACAGAAGAGGCAGAATTGGTTGTCTCTACAGAAACTTACTGCCTGCAGTAAATGCAGTATACACAGTTAAGTAATTGTGAGTGGGCCCTAGGGGAGGGATATGATTGGTTGTCTCATTCATAGTCCAGGCAGTTCTGCTAAAAGTTCAGAAGAGCCTTTCATGCTTGTGGACTGAATTGATGAGTTTTCCTAGAAGAGAGGCAACTGAGCTTGACCATATATTTGGAAAACAAGAGAGCAGGGAGCCTTTTGAAATAGGAAAGCAGAAGGAAAGACTTCTAGGCCCCTTGTATTTCATATATCTGTAAAATGGGGGTAATAGCTCCTATTTAATGAGGTAACATCTGTATGTGTAAAACGCACATGTAAGCTCCATGGCCTTGTCCTTCCCTATAAAGTATTCAGGCTAAAAAATCTCCCAGGCCCTCTGAGACAAAACTCTTACTTTAGTATAGTCATATGCATAATTATTTAATTTTGCAGGAGGGATTGCTAAATTCTTTAAATATATTTTTTAATAACATGGGAGAGAACCTTGGCAATTCACTTGTTTAACTTATTGGCTATTCTTTTGTCTAAACTAACTTTGTTTGTGTGTTTTAATCCTCACTCAAGGATATTTTTCTATTTATCTTCAGATAGAGTGGGAGGGAGGGAGAGGAAAAGAGAGAGAAACATCGATGTGAGAGGGACACATTGACTGGTTGCCTCTCACACCACCCTGACCAGGGCCAGGGACGAACCACAGCCGAGGCATGTGTCCTTGACTGGAATCAAACCTGAGACTCATTTGTCCGTGAGCTGACACTCTAACTGCTGAGCTAAACCTTCCAGGGCTAAACTAACTTTGTGTTTTGAGCCTAGGCTCGGGGCCTATATTTCCAGACCAGCAGAAACAGTGTCCTTTGGGAGTCTAGTGGAGGTTCAGTCAAACTGTTAGGGCAGGAAGGGACCTTAGCCAACACTAATTTAAGGGCCCACTGTTCCAAATACTGTCCAGCATTTTTCATGCTTATCTCATTTCCACCCCACAACAACTCAGTGTGGTGGTGGATATTATTTATTTAATTTATAGATGCGAACATAACTTGCCCTAGACCACCAAACTAATAATATCCAAGTAGACCAGAGATTCTGATTCAGTCTGGCAGAATCTTTCCATTATCGCAGCCTCCCTGAGAGATATTTAGTGGAACTGTCATTTTACTGGTGAGGAAACAGGCCTAGGGAGGCGAGGGATTTGTCCTAGTTCAGCCTATCAGTTGTTGATGAAGCTCAGACTAGAGAAGTTGTTTCCTGCCTTCGCCATTGGAAATTTACCACTTGAGCCAAGTTCTTCCTCTCAGGCACTCTGCCTTCTCTCTCCCTTTTTCTGTCCTGAGTCCGCCTTGTTTTGTTCTCTTTTGTCCTCTCTTGCATCTTTTCTCTTTTTCTCTGGGCCCCTACAGCTCTGCAATGATTCCTTTGTGTGTGGAGGTTGGAGTGTTTTTTTTAGATGTTTGTTATTTTTGGAAAGCACTTTAGGAACATTGTGTACAGAGGCCTATACAAATGTACTGATGGATTGATTAAGCTCTAAATGGGGAAGTGGAGTCTCCTTAGTTTGCTGCACTGTAGAGGGAGATAGATGTTAAGGTAGTTCTTGGGAGATGTAGGGGGAAAGGGCTGCTTATGCAGAATAAAGAGGCTGGATTTCATGTTTCTTCCTTCCAGTCAGAACTTTTATTGACTTATGTTTTCAGAAGAAATACTCTGGGTCCCTCCTATTCCCTAGAAGACATTCCAGATTTCTCAGAACTGAAAGGGCATTTGGGGATAATCCAGGCCTACCCCCCACCCCCCACCCCCAGGATCAGGAAAACTGATTGACTTGCCTGAGGCTAATTCACTGTGGGTTGGTGGAGCTGGGGCTTAGGGCTCCCTTCTACATTCAGGTCCGTGCTGCAGTCATCCTACTGTTAGGTTCTAGAAGAGAGATGTTGGAGATTGTTAAAGAAAAGGCTTAGGGATAAGGTGGTAAGGTGTGTCTGCTGGTGTTCCCACTGTTCAAAGCCTGAGGAATAGGGTAGGGGGAAAGCGTGACAGTTAGAGGATGTGATGAGTACTTCCCTGGGAGCAATATGAGGATACTAGGAAAATCAGAGCAATTCAAAAAACATCTAATGCCTGGCTTACCGTGGCTTAGATGACTTAGAGGAAAGCCAAGGGTTATTTCTTGTGATTTGTAGGAAGTGAATTTTTAAAAATATGATTTTATTGATTTTTTTTAAAGATAGAGGAAGGGAGAAAGAAACATTGATGGGTATCACCTGCACGTTCCTTAGTGGGGATTGAGCCCCCAACCCAGGCATGGACCCTGACCAGGAATTGAACCTGTGATCTCTTGGTGCATGGGAGGATGCTCAACCAGCTGAACCCCACAGGCCAGGGTGTTGGTAGTGAATTTTAACAAGAGTTTGATGTTTGTGACTTTGGGCTTTTGTACTGGAGATTAAGAGGAAATAGATTAGGTAACATGTTGGCTCTCAAAGATCTCAAAGTCCAACAGAAGACTCTGTGCTTGTTGAAGTACTCAGATGTTAGTGGCACAAAAGGAGGGGGAACATACAGAGGTTAGCAAGATTGAAAGGAGACATATCGGGCGGGGGGGGGGGGGAGTAAACTGAAGACATTTAGAAGTAGCTTAATTTTGTCATGTTAAGGAAAGAGAGTAGGAGGTATTAAGATTGGATCATCCTTTAGATATCTTTTGCTGCCGTGACCCAGCCACTCTAGGCTGGGTGGGAGTGAAGAGGGAGACACTGAAGGGAAGAAAAGGAGAAGTAAGGGAGGGCCTCCCTAACATGTTGGTCACTTCTCTTATCACACTGCTCTTGGGAACTTTGACTTCACAGAGTTAGGACTTCTTATTGTTATTCTTTGAAATGTAATTAACTAGTTAAATTCTGTTCACACTTCATGCAATATGCTTTGTCTTCGCCATCATGTGGCAGTATCAGGGTCAGGGAAGATGATTAAGCAGAGTAATAAACTTTCTTGTTCCAGACTCTCTACCACCACCATTCCCTTTCTGAACTAGTTTGAGGCAAGAAAAGGATTTACATTGATTTTACTGATCCAATCCCCTCTCCTAAATAATGGAGAAATGGGCCAAGGTTTAGGAAATAATTTATCCTAGGCTGACCTCACAGAACTGTAGAGAAACCCACCTAGGATCTGGGAGCCAAGTTTGACAGTCAAGACCCTTTTGCCTTCGCAGAGGAGAGCTCAGTAGAGTATGATTCAGCCCTGTCTCTCCAGCAGGATTATGACATTTTCGGCAGAGTAAAAGAACCCAATGCAACCAGGCATATGGCCTGAGGAGATCTGGGACCCAAGGTGTCTAGGGGACAGGGTGCCCTTGCTGTTTCATGGCTAGCTCCACCTACTGCTGCTGCCTCCCCAGGCTGTGAGCCATTTTTGAAGATGACTTCCAGGACACTTTTAATCTTAGTAGGCTCTTTGGTTAACCTGGAACCATCTGTGGCAGCAACAAGCAAGCAGACTGTGTGAACTTTGAGCTTATATTCCAGGTTCTGCTTAACATCATAAACCTACCATGCTTGTCATTATCATTTTTATGATGAGAAGTTTCTCAGCTAGTCCTTTGCTATCATGGCTTCTGGGCTAAGCCTATAAATAGAAAGACCCAAGTCTTTCAGTTTACAGAGTAGTCCCTCATAGTGTGTTTCTCTGAGCCTCACTAGAGACTAGTGAGATATTCAAAGCAAGCAACAGCCCCGATTTACAGATGAGGAAACATAGGTAGAGATGAGGTAAGTGGCTTCCCCAAGATCAGAGCCATGGCTTAAGGACAGTGTCCTTCCTCTTAGAGGGTCATTGTGGACAGGAAATGAATGTTCATGACATCACATTCGGCCGAGCACAGTCACTCAGCTTTTGATGGTTCTGAGTTTACAGAGCTGGGAAGGCCTGACCCTGCCCTTGAGGGACTGACAGTCTAGCTCATGGGGTCTTCCTTTACTATATTCTTTTAGGGTAGCAGCTGTAGTCCCAAGGAAGAAAATAAGAAGCGTGAATGCAGATTTTTCCATGACTCCCTGCTCTTTATTTTAGAGGGGAAAATGGGCTGCTGGAGGAAGAGATGGCTTATACAAAGAGAAGTTTGAATGCCATAGAGAATTCTGTGGCCAAGAAAGACCTTCAAGCCATTTTTTAAGATGTGGACATGAAAGCCAGAGAGTTATGACCAGCCATCTGGTTGGTGGCAGAGGTGGGACTACTGTAGCCTCAGGTTCTCTTCTCATTTCTAAGTTTAGATGTTATATGCCATGTAAGGGTGGGTGAATGCAGGCTTTGAAAATGAAGCTGAGTTCCAGGTTCCTCATTAATCATAATTTTTCATTTAAAAAAAAAACTTGTGATAAAATAAACATAAAAGTAACAACCATTAACCATTAAAAAAATTTTTTTTGTTGTTAACCTTACTGGAGGATATTGTTTCCATTGAGTTTTAGAGAGAGTAGAAGGCAGGGAGAAGGAGGAGAGAGAGAAACAACGATAAACACATTGTTTGGTCGCCTCCCTCATGCACCCTGACCGGGGCCGGGCATTGAGCCTACAACCCAGTACATGCCCTTGACCAGTAATTGAACCCGCGACCCTTCAGTTTGTGGGTCGGCACTCTAACCACTGATCCATACCGGCCAGGATGCAACCATTTTTATTTTTTTCGATCCTCACCCGAGGACATTTTTCTATTTAACTTGAGAGAGAGATTGAAATATCGACATCCGAGAGGGACATGTCGACTGGTAGCCTCCCACACCACCCCAACCAGGGCTGGGGATGAATGCAACCGAGGCACATGCCCTTGATAGGAATCAAACCGGCAACTCATTGGTCCAAGGGCCAACACTCTAACCACTGAGCCTAATCGGCTAGGGCAGGATTCAGCCATTTTTAAGTGTACAGTTCAGTGGTATTAAGTACAGTCATAATGTGTGACCATCACCACCATCCATCTTCATAACATTTTTCATCTTGCAAAACTGAAATTCTGTTCCCATTAAACAATGTAAACTTCCTATTCCACCCTCCTGATAACCACTATTCTGCTTTCTGTCTCTACTTAATCATAATTTTTTTAAATTGGGGGAAGTGGTCACTAACATACCAAAAGAATACTGAAGTGAAATGGATTCATTCTTTTCCCTTAAGTTTTTGCCTGTGTGTTTCTCTAGGGATAATGAATACCTAGTCTTAATTTGTTCTAAAATGTTTTTCTTTTGATTTGGTCTAAAACTACAATTCAAGGACAGGCCGGCCTGCCTGCCTTCTTTCCTCCCTCCCTCTACCCTCCCCCTTCCTTCCTGTGTTCAAAGCAGATACTTTCTTTAAATTATTGAATGTATATTGTGACCCTTTCTCCACAGTAGCTGGATTCTCCTGTTGTGGGCAATACTCTGAGGGTTGTGGGGATTCACTTTTCTTTGTATTATTTCTGAAGCACTGACCCTTGACCCAGACTTGCATGTAAACACTCCATTGGCGGTCCTCCATTTATCTTTTCTCTCTCTCTCTCTCTTTTTTTTGCAAAGCCCCATTTTCATCACACCATCTGTTGTGTACTTGATCAGGTCTTAGGCTTTATGGTGGAATTGGTCCCTTGTCAGTAAGGGAGGAGCCAGCTGTTTCTTTAAAACAAAATGAAATAGGAGCTCATATGTGTGCATCTTTCTCCCAAGTCTATACTGGCTCCTCCATATGCAACCACAGCAGATAACCCTACCAGACAGTCACCATTTCCTCAAGGCAACAACCAGTGGATCATCAATAATGACTCCTGCTTTTGCCACATCACAGCACGTGCTATTTCTGTAGTGAATGGATGAAGCTGATCAGAGTGGCACTTTGGGAGTAAAAAGGGGGTTCGTTCTGTTGGAGGTGGGCATGATGTGAAGTGTCAGAAAAGAATTCTTCCAGAAGACGATCGTGTGCTGAGCCCTGAAGGTGACTGTATTCCTGGCAGAGGGAGCACTTAGGTTTATTTGAATGTCAGTTTGTTGTGGGAGGAAAGATGTGGTCTACAGGATGGCCTTGCTATATTAATTTTATTTTATATTTTATCTGTTTGAATAGGTAGTACATGCACAAGATACAACACTCGAGATTAAAAGGAAATGCATTCAGTGAAAAATTAGTTTTCTTCTCTGTTAACCACTCAGTTCCCCTTCCTGAAGGCAATTTGTAAGCTACCAGTATCTTGTGCATTATACCAGATATTTTCAATGCACATAGAGGTCTGTGTGTGTGTGTGTGTGTTTAAAAAATACTCTCACTCATACAAATGGTTTTCTTCACTTACTATTGGAAGTCACTCCATACTACTGCAGACTGGACTTCCCAGTTATTTTTTATTTTTATTATTATTTTTTAATCACTGCATAGTATTCTGTTGTATGGATGTATGGCAGCTTATTTAACCGGTTTCCCTTCAATCTTTTGCTAGTATAAATAGTGCAGTGAATATCCCGCATATATGTCATTGTACATGTGATTTCTGAGGACAGATTGATAGGTTAGAGAATATATATGCATTTTGACAGATATTGTCAAAGAGTTCTACATTAATTATAAAATACTAAATTTAAGGTTCTTTACCACTTAGCATCTCCCTCTCCCCAATCCTCTAAAATCCCTGCCAGAGTGAGCTTTCTAAATGAATTTGGTACTGTAACTTCCCTGTTTCTATTCCTTATAAGCTCCACGTGGTTTCAGGGTACAGTTTAAACTCCTTAGCCTATCCTCTGCCTTGCTTTGACCCACTTTGACCCACTTGTACTTGGTATCTTCTTTTTTTCCTTCTTTTTCATTAGACGTATCCTTTAGCAGTGAGCTTAGCATCACTTCCTCTGGGTAGTCTTTCCTGATGATTTCTTTTCTTGCACAAAACACCTAAGCACCACTCTAATCTGTCCTCGTCCATTCACTGCAGAAATATTTGTTGTGCATGTGCTGTGATGTCATTCTCAGGTGTCATTCTCGATGATCCAGTGGTTGTTGCCTTAAGGGAAGGGTGACTGCCTGGTGGGATTACCTGTTTGGCTCTATGTAAAACAGCAGCACCAAAGGGCCATTCCTAACTGGCTGGTGGCCCTGGGCATATCCTTTAACCTCTTACAACCTTGGTTTGGCGTCTGTCAAATGAGGAGGTGAAGCCTGATAAACCTCCAAGGTACCGCAGCTCAGATCTTATTATTACTTACAATAGAAATAGCAGCCACTGTTTACTGAGGACTTGCAAAGTTCAGGCACTGTGTCGAGTACTTTGATTTTAATCCTTACATCAACCCTATGAAGACAGTAAGGTTACTGTCTGTTTTACTGAGGCTGAAAGAGTAATTTGGTCATAATAAAAGAAACATTTGAATTCTGGTATTCTGACTCTATGGTTCTTAGCCACATAAATGGATACACATTCCACACATTTATATACACACAGTTTTGTGTACTGTTTTGGGTCACTCACAGACTCCACCCCTAGAACTCTCCATGAATTGTCCTGTTCTATAGCTATAAAGGCTCAAGTTGGAGTCTGGGTAAAAGCTGAGGCTGAGGACACAATACTAGTAAAAAGTATTTGTAGGTAGTGGGTAGTTAGCTCTGTTCTTAAACCCCTGGCTCATGTTCATTGAAGATCGTGATGGCCGCTTTTCCTTTGGACTGAGACAACTCATTGCTGTTTACAGTAAAACTTTTATTTTTTTTAAATCCTTACCTGAGGATTTGTTTAGAGAGAGGAAGAGGGAGAGAGAGAAAGAAACATTAATGTTAGAAACATCAGTAAGCACCCTGGCCTTGGTTGGTTTGGCTCAGTGGTTAGAGCGTCGGCCTGCGGACCAGAGAGTCCCGAGTTCGGTTCCTGCTAAGAGCATGTACCTCGGTTGCAGGTTTGTCCCTGGCCCCGGTTGGAGTCGTGTGGGTGGCGACCACTTGATGTTTCTCTCTCACATCAATGTTTCTCTCTCTCTCTTTCTCCCTCTCGCTCTGATGATAAATGCAAAAAATAAAAAGTCAGCACCCTGACTGAGGATCAAACCCACAACCTAGATATGTCTCCTGACCAGGAATGGAACTGCAACCTTTTGGCGTATGGGACGTTTCAACCAACTGAGCTACTTGGCAGGGCTGCAATAACTCTTTTTATAAGGGGAATATAGGCCTGAGTCAAGGCTTCAGACATGGATTTACGTCAGGTATGGATAATATTCCTGACAGTCTCAGGGTTATCCTTTATTAGGGTTGTAGATGGCAGGCTTCTCTATTTACATAAGGTCTTTTAATGGAGAAGGAGGTGTATCTGGAATTAAAATGAAAAAGAAGGGTAATCTTATTATTTGGAATACCTGTTATAAACTAGGATGAATGAAATCAAATGAGTTAAGTAAAACATAATAGGTCCAAAATATAATATACCATCAATCCAACTGCTTCCCTGAAGGCACATAGCAAAACTTCCTTAAAAATCTTGACCCCTGTTTTTTTTTTTTGTTTTGTTTTGTTTTTAAGATACTGGTTCCTACTCTTCTGAAGTCTTTGTCTGAACTAGAGTGGGTGGTGGGGCTAATTAACAACTGTAGCCATGCTCCCCCACTTATTGTCAGGTACAGCCAACAAGTATGGCCTTTAGGGTCGGTCACAGGTGTGTTGGGTGAGCTGTTAAGTCATAGTCAGATCCTTGGGCTCATCCATCCTCAGGCAGTTGAGCAGGCCAAGCTGGGGGCCCTTGGCTCCCACTGTGCATTCCTTCTCTAGGCGGTGTAGTTCTCCCTTTAACACGTGCTCTCTCTTTCTCTCTCTCTTTTTTTTTTCTTTTGGTTATGTTGAACTTAACTTTGAGTCCAGGTGGCAAAGGCAAAGCAAGACTCTGGTGTAGCTGCTCTGTGTCAGCTGCTGCCTTTCTCTTCCTCTCTGCTGGAGCCTCTTTGGCAGTTAGCCAGGCAGAGCCAGGGCAGTCTCTGAAAGCTTTGCTGTGCCCAACAGATCTCCAGGTGAACTGATGCTGATGGCAGCTTGCTGCAGGCTTTGGTATTTTCCCAGAAAGAAGTTGAAAAACGACTTATGTGCTTGTCTCTTTTTTTGAAAGCAGGAATTCAGTTGCTAGAATTCTTTCAACTTTGTATGTGATTATGGCTTTTTTACCAAAGTGCCTAGTACTTGTAACTAATATATGGACAAAGTTTTCACTTCACTTATATCTTTGTTTTTTTGTTTGTTTTCTATAGGTGAATCTACACCTGGCTGACTTTAGAATTCTTCTGGCTTTTGATTTTTTTTTCTTTTTAAAATAACTTGGACGGATAAAAGATGTGCCATGGCAGGATAGCACCAAAGAGCACCTCAGCGTCTGCCGTGGCCTCTGTGGGACATGGAGTGTTCCTTCCGCTGGTGATCCTTAGCACCCTCCTTGGAGACGGACTTGCCTCAGGTGAGTCCTGACCTGTCTTCTGTCTGTGGGAGGGAAAAGACACAATACCTTTGTTTCTCCTAAAAGGTGGGATAGGGGATTCTCTGTCTGTTGGGCAGTTACAGGGAGAGCAGGGTGGGGGGCTTTTGTGCTGTGGTATAGCAGGGAGCCAGTACTGCAGATGTGTCACCAAGGGGCCTAATGAGCCAGATAGAGGACCGTTGTGTAGAAATATGCTGGTGATAACATTATCACCCCTCTCCCTTCCTGTAGTTATCAGGTGTGGGATTCAGATCGTGGTGTGCAGGTAAGGGTGCAGGCTTTGGAACCAGACTGCAAGTCTCTTTACTTCGGTAAACCTCAGTTTTCTCAGCTATAAAATGGTGAAAAATAATAGTACCTACTTCATAAGGTGGTTGTGAAGATTGAGTTAACACAGTAAGCACTTACTGATTGCTAGCTCTTTATTGTTTGTTTCTTGTCTTTCTGTTCTTTTTCTCAGAGTGAGTACAGAGTTGAGGTATTGTAATTTAGTGAAGCAGGACTTGGTCATTGACACTACAAACTTTGTGATCTTGGACAAGTCAACTTACCCATTCTGTGGCTCAAATTTCTGCATTGTCAGATGAAGGGGTTGACCTGGATAACCTTTAAGGTCACATCTAGCTCCCTGGTTCTGTACTTTCATGATTCTAAGGATTTTCTGGTTGAAGATGGTAGAAGAGTCCTAGTGGGCTACAGGTGCAGCAGTGACTCCTTTAGGATTTGTATGGTCCTTGTTGCCTTGAGCAGTGCTCTAAAGACCCTTCTAGGTTCTCATCATGTGGTCCTCTAGACCTGGTATCCTTTTTAGAAAGGGCATATTTGGGTGTGTATTGTAGGCCTCTGGGCGATGCTACAGAACCTGCCTCTGTATCTGCAAACATTGGTAGGGGTCTCAATCAATTATGATTGAGCTCACTAGTAATGGTGCCCCTATCAGAGTTCATTAGATACATGTGTATGGTAGTTTTTTTGACCAGCGTTCTCTGGAAAGGCATCTTAGCTAGATTCTGGAAGGAGCCTTGGAGGAAGGCTGGTGTGATGATACAGTATGGCTTTAAGAGCCCTGGCCGGTTTGGCTCAGTGGTTAGAGCGTCGGCCCGCAGACCAGAGAGTCCCGGGTTCAGTTCCCGCTAAGGGCATGTTCCTCAGTTACAGTTTGTCCCCGGTCCTGGTTGGGGTTGTGTGGATGGCAGTCAATGTGTCTTCTCTGTCACATCAGTGTTTCTCTTTCTCTTTCCCTCCGTCTCTCCCTCCTGCTCTATCTGAAGATAAATGCAAAAAAAAAAAAAAAAAAAAAAAATGTCCTTGGGTGAGGATAAAAAAAAAAAGGTCTCCATAGCTCAGTGTTATCTCATTCATTCTCTATCAGCTTTCACCACCCACTTGCCCAACACATACAGATAATGGTGCGATCTCATTTAATCTTATTTTTCTTCTGAATTGTTGGGAGAAACGGTTACTGAATCTTTTGCTCTGTCATAGCTTTCCTCATCACGCACATACAGATTTCTTCTGCCACTGCCTCCCATTCATCTCATTCGGACACTTAACCCAAACCTTTTCCATAAACCTGAGACCTTATTGTCTGTGAGGAGCCCCTGGCACAACCAAGGGGGCCATAAATGGTTGGGACCCCACAGTGTGGACATCATGGTTCTATGAAGTTTTAAAGGAACAGAAGGCCAGCCTACACCAATGTGTGAAGCAGGCCTACATTCATAGGGCCATTCCAAAGCCAGAGGAGGCCTCTAGAATGGTAGTTATAGAACCATGGAATATGGAGATCTTTTCTTGTTCACCACTTTATCTCTAGAGTGGAAGTTGGCAAACTGTACCACAGGCCAAATCCTACCTGCTGTCTGTTTTTCTATGGCCTTTGAGCTAAGAATGGTTTTTATATTTTTAAATAGTTGGGGGGAAAATCAAAAGAATAATATTTCACAATACATAAAAATTATATGAAACTTACATTTCAGTATCCATAAATAAAGTTTTATTGGAACATAGCAGTATTCATTTGTGTATATGTTGTCTATGACTGCTTTTGTGCTGCAGTGGCAGAGTTGAGTAGTTGTGACATAGACTGTATAGCCCCCAAAGCCTAAAATATTTAGACTTTAAAATATTTTGCCCTTCATGGAAGAGATTTGCCATACTACCCCAGCCCAGAACAAATAATACTCAATGAGTATGTGCATGAATGGAATGACTGTCAGGGCAGATGGAAGGAAGCTAGGACTGGTCAGAGCTAGCTATGACGGACTTTACAGGTTGTGCATTTGCCCAGAGTCTTAGGGCCAGGACCACAACCTGGCCTATTGCCTGGTGCACTATCATGACCATCCTTGTCCAAGACTCCTTTGGAGAAGCTATCTCAGCTTGTTACCTGACAGTATTAGGGTCTGGCCTCTGTGTCTGAAGTCTTTAGTTTTCTTATCTTCATTAAGCCACCCCCCTACTTCACTGTCCTTTTTATGGGCTTCACCCTGTCTCTTCCCATTCTCCAGCTATCCATACCTTCCCAAGTTTCCATCCAAAGTCTGAAATCAATTATCAGGAACTGCTGGTTCCAGACTGGCTGGATAAAGGGATTATTATTCTACAGTATGGAAAAATATATGCCTATAGTGTTGGCTTTGTTGTTTTCTTTCCTTCCCCCATCTGCAAAGAATCTTCATTCCCCTGCCATCCCCCCTCCATCCCCCCAGTCTTTCTGATCCCTATAAAACATGTATTGGCACAGAGCAGGGTGCATTCAGGGGAAGGGGTTTTGCTGTTTCTTAGATCCAGTACACCAAACTGCTGCCAAACCACTCTCTGGAGTGGTTTCTGGGAGAAGGAGGTGCCCACTTCTTGGCCTGAAACCCAGAGCACACCTGTATGGCCGTGCCTGCCATGAGCAACATGCCAAGCAAGCTTGCCAAGAAACTAAGATTCTCAGATACTCTGAAGTCAGGGAAAGGCAATTTAGTTCAGGAAAGGTCCTATCTTCCTTGTCCTGCATTTCTTGCCTTCTTCTATAGCTGCCCCTAAACACCCATTCTAGAGGCATTTTAAAGTGAGGTAAACTACATGGCTTTGTTATCCAGTGGGCTCTAGTAGACCCTGAATATGTTTGTGTACATGCACATTCATGACTATGCAAATCTCATTGGACATAGGTAAGTGGACATATTCTTGGGGGGTAATTTGTCTGCATAGTCTCTGGCCATAAGTACCATAGTCACCCCCTAGTCTTGGTCATGCTTGTTTAGGTTTAGAATAAAAGTATAAAGAGGCACTTGAGAGTTCTAGAATAAAGTTATGTCATATTTGGGGTTCAATTTTCCTTCCTGGTTTCTCTTACCTATAGCTCAGGATTTGTTGTTATAAAAGAGAAAGTGTAAGAGAGATGTTGGGTCTGATTCCCCCTAGGTCATTTCTTTGGCAGAGATGGGAGAAATTATTGAAAGTTTCCTTTCTAGGAGTGACAAAAGGAAGCATATCTTATTATTCACACCTGGTCACATCTTACAGGGGAAGATGAGAATTAAAATAAGATCTGTATTCGTACTACCCAACTTGCCTTTAGGGAGCACTAGAGAGGAATTAGGACCCCAGCTCTGTAGCAGCCTCTCCCAGATCTCACAGCTTTTTCCCTTTACCTGTGATCTTAAGAAACTTGCTGTATGACCTTAGGCAAATCACTTGACCTTTTTGTCTCTTCTATAAAACAGAAACAAGATATTTAAGGATGCTAGTTTGGTGGTATGTAGACTAATAAAGATGATTGGAAGGCACTTGACATATATAATATGCAGTATAATTCCCAAATAATAATAACAGAGATGGTATGTGACCTACTGTTGAGTCATGCTGGGCAGGAGACTTTATGCAGATGACATCATTTATAGTCTTTAAAAAAAACAAAACTGAAGATGCAAAGTCACTTTTTGGGTTGGGGATAAGGTGTAAAAGTTGACCAGCTGAGGAAGAATTGATTACTTCTGGGATATCCTTTGTCTTCCATATTTGCATAGTTTGATGGTCTCAACCTAACAGACTTGCTGACTCATGAAAAGCTTGTGATTTTTATTCTCATCCCTTCCCTTAGCATATTTACTGAAAAAACTCGGTATTTTATTAGTTTCTGATTTTTTTCCCCTTAAAATGTTGCCATGACACTTTAGGCCATGTTGAACATCACACAAGCACCTAAAGCAAACTTAAAATAGCAGAGAAAGTAGCCATCTGTATTCCTACATGGCAGAGAGAAAACCAGGCACTTAGTGTTCACTGAAGATAGAAAATGTTGAGAACTAGGTTCTCAGGGAGATGCTGTGGCTGTGGCCCTTAACACTGCTATGGTGGGTGGCCCTGGCTTACCTCCCTATCTCTGAGGGACCTGGAGTCAGAGATAATATATACTGAACTGAGAAGAGAAGACAGGTAGCAAACTGATGCATGTAGAGCATTATTTGTCAGGCTTTGTTTTATCATCCATCCCATTTAAAGCTCTCAGAGCGTGTTTGAGCTGGGTGGTCATGTATCCATTTTACAAAAGAGAAACTGAGGCACAAAGAGGCAGGCAATAACTTGCTCAGAGGCGGGCAGTTGTAGGTGGTGTTGCTGGTTGGGTTTTTGTGCCTAGTCTATCTGACTGTTGCCCATGGTCTGCTAAGAACCACACTACATTGCTGAGTTGCAGGCTTCTCTGAGACCCATTTCTTGTGTTACTCTATTGGAGCACTCAGATCAACCTTCAGCAGATTATTTTGCCAAAGGAAGAAAGACACAATCTGTTTTCTCTCCTGGATAAAGGATGCAAGAGTTACCATGTTTCCTTCTGTGGTTGTTTCTGTTCCATTTACCATGGCCCTTGGTTGTTTGGATCCCATTTTAGGCACAAGATTTGCCAAGGCAGTTCTATTCTTGAGAAGGATCAATAGGGACCACAGCAAATTGTTTGCTAAATGAGGATGTAGTTCCCAAAACATCCGCAGAGCATCTTCCTGTCAGCTGTAAACCCTGTTGACGAAGTGATGTAATCTCTCCATGGTGTAATTACCTGTGACTATAAAAAGACTTGAGGATTGTGGTAGGAGGCAAGATAGATCATTATAGGGCTTGTTACACCCTGGTGTCATGAAAAGACATTGAGAAATTACCCTCTGTGGGTTAATTGCTGTGCCATGTTTAGGACATTGTAAACACATGATACAAATCTTGCACTGTAAATTTTGAACAGAAGAAACCAGGGATCCACCAGACTGAAACCTGACTGGGTCTCAGTTGGGTTAAAGCCCTCATTGAACACATTCCATTTGCCAAGCAAAGATGCCCCACTATCCTGGACTAATTTTAGAGCTTGGAAGTAATCCTTCTTACTTGTCCAGCTCTTTCTGCAAAAGAGGGTCACAGAGTGCTAATAAAAAAAACTAGGGTTAGGCCCTGACCAGTTTGGCTCAGCAGTTAGAGTGTCAGCCCTTAGACTGAAGGGTTGTGGGTTCAATTCCTGGTCAAGGGCACATACCTGAGTTGCAGGTTTGACCCCTGGCCCAGGTTGGGGGTCGTGCGGGAGGCAGCCAGTGGATGTGTGTCTCTCACATCAATGTTTCTCTCCTCCTCCCTCTCTTCCACTCTGTCTAAAAATCATTGGTAAATGCCCTTGGGTGAGGATTAACAAAAAAATAAATGGAAGGAAGGAAGGAAGGAAGGAAGGAAGGGAGGGAGGGAGGGAGGGAGGGAGGGAGGGAGGGAGGGAGGGAGGGAACAAGGAAACACTAGGGTTAGCACTCAGTCTTTAATTACTTCTAGGTAGGTTTGCAGATGAACTCTTTTCAGCACCTCTTACCCACTGAAAGATTCCTTTCCTCCTCATCACTCAGAAATGTGAGCCTGCAGAGGGTTTGAGCAGCTATCCCAGTCCAGGTAGCTTGTGCTGGTATGGCTGGCTGCCTGGACTGGCCAGATCAGGAGTGACCTTGGCCTACCTCATGTTTAGCTTTGGGGCCTAGAGGGACAGCAGCATTTATTTTTTTATTTTTATTTTTTTATCCTCACCCGAGGATATTTTTCCATTTTTTTTAAAGATAGAGTGGGAGGGAGAGAGAGAGAGAAACATCGACGTGAAGGGACACATCGAGTGGCTGCCACCTGCACGACCAACCAGGGCCGGGGACAAACTGTAACCGAAGTTCGTGCCCTTAGCGGGAACCGAACCCGGGTCTCTCTGGACCGCAGGGGCCGACGCTCTAACCGCTGAGCCAAACTGGCCAGGGCAGGACAGCAGCATTTAGAGACAACCTGTCTGTGGTGTGGTGTGAGTGAGAGGCGTGCTAACTGATGACTTCTCCCAGCCCTATTCACCTACCTCACCTTTAAGCAAACCTAAAGCATGAAATGTGTGTGAATTCACTGGAAGATGAGGATGAGATTATAACTATTGAAAATCCTAGGGTTTCTTTATGTAGCTATTTCTTGTCAGGTGGATTAGGATTCAATTCATAAATGCCTTAAAATGACAAATACCACCTGTAGCTGTCATGGAGCCACTGAGATCACTAGTACAATTCAGTATAATATCTAGTTGTCATTATTCTCTAACACCATCCCTTCGTTTTTAGAGAGGCAGTATAGTCCTATTAAAAACATTGACTCTGGAGTCAGAGTGCCTGTGTTTGAGTACTGTCTCTACTCCTGGTTACCTATGTTACCTTAGATAATTTTCTTGACCTCACTATTAATGTGTCCCTAGAATAGAAATGATAATAGTATATGAGATTATTGCAAGGATAGAATTAGATAGTACATATAGGTAATGCCTGGCATACAAAGAAGTAATTCCCAGGTTGGAAGATCAAATTCTAGCACTAGTTGGTACAGCCTTATACTTCTGACACCACAGCTAACTAGTTTAGACAGACGCAGTGTTGCAAAATGCTCCTTGTTTCTTCTGTATCTCTTGGAGTCTCTCAGATTTGATTCAATACATCCTGCATACTGCATGAATTCATAATTCATGTTTCTAATTCTCACATGCCACATCTTAACATTTCATGCATGAAGACAAGTAGAAAAGAGCAGTAATGGCCTTTTGCAATGTTGGTGCCTGGGGGTGGGGTGGTCAGCTAGGTAACCTCACAGTAGCAAGCCATTCCCTTCACTGAGGCTGTCTTACTGGCATTTCAGAGCCCGGGTTCCTGAAACAGTTATTTGTTAGAAACTTTTAGAGATATTTTTGAAATCATATTAATTTGAGAATGCCAAAGGTCTGTTCTTTTTTTTTTTTTAATTCCTTACCTGAGGATATTTTTCCATTTATCATCAGAGTGGGAGGGAGGGAGAGAGAGAGAGAGGGAGTCAGAGAGAAACATTGATGTGATAGAGCCACATTGATTGGTTGCCTCCCGCATGACCCAACCAGGGCTGGGGCCAAACTGCAACCGAGGTATGTGCCCTTGACCGGAATCAAACCTGTGACTCATTGGTCCGCAGACCGATGCTTTGCCCGCTGAGCAAAACCGGCCAGGGCATGGGTCTGTTCTTTTAAAGATGTATTTCATTTCATCTGCCTCAAGATGTGATTGAAGGAGTATATTTCAGAAGATTCCTAAACACATCTGGGAGAATACAACATTAGAATTAAAAAATAAGAACTCTTATGTTGTCTCCATTTGGTAGTTCTATGCCACCTCCTACTTTTCTTAGCTGTATTTGACAGCACTTCTTTTAAGAACCTTTCCCACCTCAGTTCATTTCCTTCCCTAGAGATGGATATTTCTCCCTTGTTTAACTTCTTTGACTTTTTAGCTTTGACAGTAGTCAAATCTTTTAAAGTACAATTGTCTAATCATTCAAAATTCTGGGCGTAGTGCAGAGAAGATTAAACAGATTCCCTTTAAGATTTTTTTCTTTGCAGAGCTTTTTTTTAAATTCACAAAACTATTTTAGGTATTTCAACCCAGGAGGGGAAATGTGTTACAGGAAGTATGACCAAGTAAAAATAGGGTTATAAGATAATTCTGCTGGCCCTGGCTGGTTTGGCTCAGCAGTAGAGCATCGGCCCTCAAACCAATGAATCGCAGGTTTGATTCCGGTCAAGAGCGTGTACCTTGGTTACGGTTCATCTCCAGCCCTGGTCAGGGTCGTGCAGGAAGCAGCCAGTCGATGTGTCCCTCTCACATAGATATTTCTCTCTCTCTCCCTTTCTCTCCCTCCCACTCTATCTGAAGATAAATAGAAAAATATCCTCAGGTGAGGATTAAAAAAATAAACAAATAAATAAAATTCTGCTGTAGCCTATGTTATTGTGAGTAACAAATGACATTTCATGAAATACAAAGGGCCTGTCGATCAGTATCAGTGGTTCACATGTAGTAGGCATATGTCTCCTTGGGAAAGGACAGAACCTGTATGGTTATTGTCACTGGCCTGAGTTCTGACAGTTAAGCCTTGTTGACTCTGGCAGTGGTAGGAGGCACAAGAGAATGTTGCTGGGATTGTCACATAATGAATAAGGACTGAGTGGGTGTGTGGTGCTGCCTGTCAGTGTTTACTGAGCATTGAGCTAAACACAGAAGTGTAGGGCAGAGAGGAGGAGAAGCCTTGGATGCTTCTGCTTCCCAGTCGATCTCATTACTTCGGAGGCCAGCTTGCAGAGGACCTTGTGGTGTTTTGAGCCAGTGCAGCCCCACTGAGTCTCCTAATAACCCTTTGTGGTTGCTCAGGATTGATGATTAATGGCCTGTGAATTGAGCTGGTGATTTCAGTAGGTTGTGTGGATCTCTGCTTTACACCCCTCATACAGTAGACACCTTCAGTCTTTGATATTTGAGGTCTTCTCTTATACATGCATGTCTCTCAATCTTAGTTCTTTTTCTGTGTTCTTGGTTTTGTAAGTGTTTGCACATAAGCTCCTTGAAGGCAGGGACAAAGTTTTTTATACTTTGCTGTAACTAGGCCAATGATTATCCCAGGTGGACCCAACAAGCACATCCTAGAGAAAGTGCTAGGGGAAGGTGGGGGGTCTCTCCCTGCAGGATTGTGCAGAATCATGGCCTGTCCTGTATGTGAGGACCAGCAGGACAATTTCACAGTCCTGTGAGATGCAGCCGCCTGTGGGGCCTCCCTGCTGATATATGGTTTCCCATAGGAGTCTGGGAAGTTGAGAAACATGTGAAAGTGTCCTCATGCAGGTGGTGGGGCTCTTCTGAGGGGAAAGGAGTGGGACTAGGCAGGCTGCCCAGAAGAGTTTTTCACAGAGGTTACTAACTTTTAACTTGGATGAAGATCTTTGAACCCATGTGGGTCCCCTTAGGTGATGAGGGGGGAGGAAAAGTAGACCTTTATTACCCATGGGGAGTGAAGATTATGTGGAAGAATGCATGTAAAAATCATGCTGGCTCTAAAACCTATCCTGATGTTAGAAAGGGCCTGGGGAAGGGCAGCTTGGATGGGTTTGGCTTCCCTTCCTCACCCACAGTTCCCTCTAGCTTATTCCCTAAAGTCAAGGCTAAGGAGTCTCCTTTTTCACCTTTTCCTGAATATAAACATCTTCAAACATATTCCTACCCTGTTCTTCCTGTGGCTGGACTCCTACCTTCTCTCTCTCTCTCATACATCTCTTCATCCTTTAAGGTCCAGTTCAACATCACCTCATCTGTGGACACCTCCCATCCCTTTACCCCTAGAATCAGTCTGAAGGAAGGAGAGTATGCTTTGTATGTATTCTTTGAATGGAATTTGCAGGAGCTCCTGGTCTCAGTTCTTTCTTTTGGGAGGATATCAGAGAGGTTTCCTGTGAACAGCATTCTGTTTCCAAGAATCTTGACTATCTTTAATTTGAAGGGATTGGACAGCTTGTTAAGACTTCCTGGGAATTGCAGCTTTGGGGAACTTGAACCTTTTGTTCTGTAGATCATGATACACACATCCTATAGGCTTGCTCTTAGTGACCACTGACGGTTGTCAGGGTTGCTGTGGGACAGATTGGGTTTGGTATTTTCATAAATGGCATTAACTCGTTTAGTCAATATGTGTTGACATAAGGTGGGCAGGGAAGACAGCAGTAGATATGTAATGCCTTGGAGGACTTTCTGGGACAAGGTACTAGACTGGATCTCAATGGAAGTTACCACATGTAATTGGGTCTTCATGGCCAGCCTGTGAAAGGAGGACAGCTGAGCCGGAAATAGTACTCTACACCAGGAAAAATACAGAGCTGATGGTTTAGCACTGTGATTTATTCACAGTTACTTGTTGAGCTCCTGCTGAATGCCAAGACTATACCAGCTACAGTTCTGTGTGAGACGTGCTGTGATCAGGGAATCATTGAACCATACTGGAATACACATACGAGGACCTCCTGACTCAGACTGAGATAGTCATGGAAGACTTCTCTGAGGAAGAGAAGTGTATACTGAGACGTAGGGGCTAGCCAGTAGGGGAGACAAGATGGCATAATAAGGTTGGGAATGTAGTCTCCTGTGCCAGATAGCCTGGTTAGAATCCTAGTTCTGCCACTAACATGTTGTGTAATTTTGAGCAAGTTTCTCAAAGGTGAAGTCCTTTGGTTTTCGTATGTGTGGAATTGGGGTGATAACATACCATATAGGGCTGTGATGTTATTGTTATTATGTGGCACCTCACCAGTGGCAGGTACAGTCAGCTTGTTGGGTGTAGTCTGGAGGGAGGAGAGGAAGAGAGTTATATAGTGTCTGCTCTGCTCACCCTGACTCCCTTCCTTTGGAACTTGCCATGCATGTCACTTCAGTTGAAACTTTGGAAGTCCAGTATACTCTATCCTCCAAACTCCTTTGCCTCTTGCCCTGGTGAGTGAATGAGTGGTCTCCTCTACTTTGGAGTAAATTATAAAGCTGGAGTTTCAAAAAAGAAAGGTAAATAAAGTCTAGTCTCACTCAGCCTAGGATTTCAGAGATTTGAGCTGAACATCACCAAAAGCACAGTTTGGGTGAAGCATGCAGAGGGGTTTGGTGCTGCTGGTGGAGGCAGGTTCCTTTCCTGAGTTGTCAGAGTTTGGGGGGAAGGAGGAGGAGGAAGGAAGAGAAGAAACACGTTCTATGTGCTGGAGTGTCCTAAAGATCACAGGGTCAAAAAAACAAACACACACCAATTAATGGATTAAGGGTTGAATGAGTCTAAACAGGGAAATAAAGAGGGCTGGAGGAGTGTGTTGATTTTGGTACAAGTTGTGGAGAAGATTGGGGATGAGAAGAATGGCAGTACGGCTCCTGTTTGCCCAGGGGAACTGGAAGTGACTGGCTAAGTGAGTCTGCCCTTCTAGCCTGCCTAAGGTCGCGGGAACACTCAGGGCAGGTCCCTCATCTTCTGCCTCCACCTAGCAAGCCTGTGGGAGGTGTGTCTAACAAGGACTCCTTACTGCAGCCAGTCTGACACACCACACAGAATCGTACGTGGTCTTAGATGGAGTCACGGATTCCACAGGAAGGCTAGAGGGTGTGGGAGGTTCCTAATTGACTGGGAAGGAAGAAGAGGGAGGAGCAGCTGGCATCTGGGGTTTGCAGATGTATTCCAGGACTCCTCTTCTTGGATTAGGCCAAGGTAATTGGAGAGGTTGGGGTGAGAACTGTCTGTGATTTGATGTGTTCAGGGGTGCAAAGAACTTTTGTGATTTCTAGCAGAGATGTGTCTCAGGTTTCTTTAGAGTGGCTTTCAGCAAAGGAACCATTGTTCTTACTACCTTGTTGTTAGGCAGTTCAGAGGCTTTGTAGTCCCTCTCCCTGGCATTCAGTAATGGCAGACCCTGGCCTTGCAGGAATAATTAAGATTGTGAATAATAGGATTAAGTGAGATGCTACTATATGTAAAATTGCTGGGTCAACAATAAAAGTCTGTTTCAATGGAAGGGGTAATTATAATGCTCTATTTTTTAGTCAGTATTTCTTTTCTGAATTGTTCAAAGCACTGAACACTAACTGGTTAATTGTTCATCCATTCCTGGGAGGGAGGCTTGCATTTAATAGCCTCTTTTGTATATAAGATCAAACTAAAGTTTCCAACAGAGTCCCAAATCTTGAGTTTGAAGCCCAAATCTATGGAGTCTAAATTTAAAGTTTAGACCTTTGAATATGATCATGCCTCATTCCTGGTAATAAAGAAGGTGAGAGGAAAAAGGGGAGGAGGTCATTAAAAAAAGTATTTTTCTCACAGACAACTGGTGATGTCAGATAAAGGTGTCATAGTCAGATTTTGAGAGACCTGGAAATCTGACATCCATTTTCCACTGAGAAGCTATAGAGTCCCTGTTGGGAATGAGGACCTGGTATAAACTAGAGAAGTAGAGGGCTAATCAGAGCAGGTTTGGGGCAAAGAACAGGGAAGCAGAAAGGGAGCTGGCAGGGCTCTTAATTCTGTTCTGTTTAGGTTGTGGTTGGTGGTACTTGAGGTGCCAGATTCTGCACCACAGTGCCAGCTTCCTGGTGTACACCAGTGGAAACCCAGCTGCCACTGCAATGTGTCCCAGTAAGGATCAGGAGGACCCTCAGAAAGTGCTTGTTATACTTTGCAGTCCCTATGGTGAAACCCCCATGGAGGTGGATTCAGGAATCTCCCTGAGTATGTCTGTCCTAGGCCAGTTTTTCACAGAATAAGCACTGTATCTTACGTTTAGCAAGATGGCATCTGGGCAGATTGGCTTCATGTCATCCTTCCATTCAAGAGGAAGCCCGTGCCTGTTGGTCGACCTTTGTTCCTTCTAAGGTCTGCTGAAGAGTCTAGAGCTGGTGAAGAGAGGTTCTGCTTTTTTCACTTTACTAGGTGAGACCTATCAGGGTTATCAGGACCTTCTCCCTATCCTTGCTTTCCTGCCTCTGGTCAGAGTTTTTTGTTTGTTTTTTTTTATCCTCACCCAAGGTCACTTTTGCATTCATCTTCAGATAGAGTGGGAGGGAGAGAGAGAACGAGAGAGAGAGAGAGAGAGAAACATCAGTGTGAGAGGACACATCGAGTGGCTGCCACCCACACAACCCCAACCGGAGCCTGGACAAACCTGCAACCAAGGTACATGCCCTTAGTGGGAACTGAACCCAGGACTCTCTGCTTCATGAGCCGACGCTCTAACCACTGAGCCAAACCAGCCAAGGCTGGTCAAAGCTTAAAGGATAGTTTGTGTGCGTTCTTGCACAAGATCTTGAACCCTGAAAGCAGGAGAAGGATATGCTGAGTTGAAGTGCTCCTCTCTCCAGTGGCAGCTATGTGGGCTCCTAGGCTTGAAATTCTAGAGGTCATTCAAGTGTGTCAGTTAATAGTCACATACTTGTGAGAGAATCAGCAGGCTGAACCTTCTAGGTTATATGCTCCATTGGGTCTCAATTTGAGCATGCATCAGAATCCCCTGGAGGGCCCAGAATGCTGGATGCCACCATCAGAGTTTCTGATTCAGCAGGTCTGGGATGAAGACTGAGAATTTGCATTTAAGTTCTTACATGCTGCTACTGGTGAGCTGGGGACCACACTTTGAGAACCACCAGTTTACACTTGGGGTGAATAAACCTATCTGATCTTTTTCAGAGCAAGTTTTGTTTGGTACATTGGGAACAGAGAAATGGAGTGGTCTTAAACCCACTGGAGAGAGAGGTGGTTCAGAAATAGAATGCTGTAGATGGACCAACCTAATTTGAAAACTGGAAAAAAGTTAAATGACTAAGGAGGATACTGGCAGGTCTATCTGTTACCTTCTCCGGGCTGGCTTTGGTCATTGCCATTTATCCTACAGAGAGAGGAGCCAGACTGGTGTGTCCCTAGCTGGATCACCTTGGGCATCTCCTCCCTCCACTTCTTATTCTGCCCTCTTAGGCAGCAATGGGCTCTGAAAGTCTGCATTTTAGAAAGTCTTTTCACAGCTTGGGGTTGTGGTATGAAGAGCAGAGCCCTGATCTGGGGGTCCTAGGCACCAACCCCAATACCACCTCTAATGAACAGTAACTGAACGCCTGTCACTTTGCTCAAGGGTGAAGCAAAGGTTGGACTAGCTCTCCAGGGCCTTTGAATTCTGATACCTTGGATTCCTCTGCCTACTTCCTCCCCCAGGATCAGGAACTTTGCTTGCTTGTTACTTGTTTTTTATTTTTTATGTGTCTGAGAACTTATGTTGATAAATGTACTGAATTGGAATTCCATCCAGACACTGGCTTACTGAAAATGAAACTAGAGAAAAGTTTGGGAATTGAGTAACTTTAATTCTTTTTAGAGAATCTCTGGCCTCTGCAGATATGTTGTTTCCTTAAAACCTATGTCCAGAGAGGAAAAGGACTTAACATCCCTTTAGGGTCCTGATCTTTTTACTTCAGATCATTGCATTTGACTGAAGGCTTTGCAGGCTTTCTGATCAGTTCTAGTTTCCAGGGTGCTGGGGATTGTCATTCCACATTCTCCACTGCTTGACATTGTGCTCATGGTAGGCCTGTGTCAGTATTTGCTGGGTGGATGAAATAGAAGGTTGTATCCATGTACCCCTTTTCCTTTCTTTTAGTTTCTCCCTCCCTTCTTCTTAACTTGGTATGATTGTCCTGCTTTGCCTTTCTCCCCTCCATCTCCTCTCCCTTCCACCCTCCCTTCCTCTGTACTCACTTTAACTCTTCTGCATTCTGGCAGAACCGGCCATTGAGGTTTATATATTGAGTGTGTTAAGGGTTGGGGTGTGCCTGTGGAGATCACAAAAGATCCTACTTAAGCCATCCATGTGAGAGTCACACCCAGATGGCTTTTTCCTTTCTCTTCAGCCCACTTTATCTAGGCTAGCTGTGAGTTACAGAATGTTTTTACTGTCCTAGGGGAGTTTGCTGTTCTTCAGATTGAATTTGACCCCTTTTCAGCCTTTATTTCCTGCTGTGGTATTGGCAAGCTAAAGGACACCAGCACATCCTGCCTCAAAATCATTGTCTGGCCCTGTTTCTCCAGCCTCTGTCTGAAGGGGGCACAAGGAAGATTTCCCAGCCTTGGTTAGGTCACTTAGTCCCTCTCATCCTACTTGGGCAGCTTTCAGGCAGTTCAGGCACTGACTACCCTGAGGTCTTTTTGTTGAAACAGGGAAAGATCAGATCCATTTAATTAATTTTAAGTGAAATCACGAGCCTTTTGATAAGTCCATTAATTTCCTCCCTTCTGAACACCCTTCTGTTAGCAGTAATGGGAAGTTGTGACTCTGTTTCTCATTCATCCCCCCCCCCCCCCATCCTGCTTTAATCTTAGGCAGCTGGATACTGCACGCTGCTTTTTCATTTACTGGAAGAGTGGTTTTTAGATGGTTTTAATGACTGACTTTGACAGTATTTCTAGAAGTGAAGACTGTTGCTGTGCTTATGTTCACACTGACCTGCGGGCCTGAGTCTTGCTTACCTTGCTCTTATAAAACTCTGCTTATTTAGTTCTTGGTATGCAGGTGGAAAGGGTCCCCATGAACGCGCTCTTGTCCCTGGCAGTATATGCAACTTTTTTATCACTCAACATTTATAGATCTCCTGGGGACTGTTTTATTTACTGAGTGTATCCCTAATACCTCCTCCCTGCCCTGGTGGAAGCACAGAGGCCAAAGTAGGTGAGGTTCCAGCAGGGCAATGGCTACCCACAGACCTTGGGAACCGTGGTCTCTGAGGCTTTCTTTCTCTGTGTTTTTATGGTTGCCATGCCTATTTCTGTACTTTCCCTTTCTTGGCTCTAAGAGGAATAAATAATACGAACCACCTCTTGAGATCAGAGAAATAACAGGTGTGGCAATAGCTATAACAACTTACACTATTGGCAGTTGACAAGATATAAAACACATTCTTGTATTATGTCATGTTGGTGTCTTCACAATAAAGCTGTAACAGCTATTAAAGGATAAATCTAGGATTTGAACCCAGGTCCTCCCATTTCAAATCAAATATTTTTTGTACTGCATTGTGTGTATGCCTGTGTGTGTGCATGCGCGCACACACACTTCTGGTTCATTATAATACTGACTTCTCCATGTCATTGTCTTTAGAATTATTTCAGCCATTTAAGTGTTAAGAAGCTATTACATATACACTGGGCTCTCTGGCAGGAACTGAGAATCTCACAGTCTAATTGGGCCAAAAGATAAGACGGAATACATCTTTGTTCCCCTTGTGTGGTTTAGGTACTGAGTGCTGTTAGAAAGAAGAGAGTTAACCCTGACATCATCCAGAAGAGCTGAGACTTACACTAGGCCTGGTGGGAAGGCAGGATCCAAACCAAGGAGGGAAGAAGAGTTTAGTTGGCATTTGGCTGCCTGAGACTCAGGGATACAAAGCAGATAGGTTTAGTTCCTTCATCAGACTTAAAAATCCAACATCCTCTGGGGTAATGCTTTTCCAACTTGACTATGCTTTTAAAATTAGATTCCCACACCCCATGCCCACAAAAAATCATTCATACAATCTGGGTATAGCCCAGAAATCTGTATTCTTTAAAAGTTTTTAAATAATATGAGTGTTGCTCAGTGGTTGAGCGTCGACCCATGCACCAAGTGGTCACCAGTTTGATTCCTGGTCAGGACACATACCCAGGTTGTGGGCCGCATGCAGGAGGCGGCCATTCGATGTTCTCTCTCATCGATGTTTTTCTCTCTCCCTCTTACTTCCTCTCTCTCTAAAATCAATAAAGGAAAAAAAAATTTAATATTTTACAATAATATGAAACAGTTTCCTAGCTGTTCATTCCCCCCACCCCCCTGAGACTAAACCAAGGATACAGGTTTCATTTGTTTCCTTCTAGAGACAGAAGCTGTTGCTTCCCATAGTTCTGTTGCAGGTGGTGAGAGTAGCCTACACTTTGAGAAATACTGTTCCCTAAAGGAATACTGGTACCCTCCACGTTACAGGAAGCATCAGGGACTAGGGACCTGGGTTTTGACGTCATAGAGCCCCACTCCTGAGGATTAAGTGTTTAGGAAAAACTAAGAAGTAATGGGAGGAGTGGATATTAAGTGATGTAAGTTCATTTGACTCTGACAGCAAGTGGGTCATTCTGGCTGCTTCTTTGACTTGAAGGCAGGTGGTAGGGCCATTGATGCTGAGTACCTTTAAAACAAAATCCATGCTCAGAGTTACTGCATATTCCACTGACTGTTAGGAGAAGCATTTTTACAAATATTGTTTGGTAGTTTAGCTTTCAGTTGAGTGTGTTTTGGGGAGAGGGTCAGAGGTCAGTCAGTGGGTGGGTGGAAACGGGTCTGGGATTCAGGGTTCATTGAGAGCCCTGGAAAAGGTAAATTCCTGCCTTTCATAGGATTTAGCAGTTTTGGTGAATCTTATGATTTCTGTGTATATTTTGGGACCACATGGGATTTAAAGTGGTTGTGAAGACTAGAAAAGTTACCAAATACACTATTAAGAAATGACATTCCTTATCCCGGTCAGTTTGGCTCAGCGGTTAGAGCGTTGGCCCGCAGACCAGAGAGTCTCGGATTCGATTCTGGTCAAGGGCACGTACCTCGCTTGGTTGGGGTTTCGTCCCTAGCCCTGGTTGGGGTCATGCAGGAGGCAACCAATCGATGTGTCTCTCTTGCATTGGCATTTCTCTCTCTCTCTCTCCTCCTCCCTCCTGCTCTATCTGAAAATAGATAGAAAAATGTCCTTGGATGTGGATTAAAAAAAAAAAATGACATGTCTTAATTTTGGGTTGTTACAAAGTACTTGTAAGTATAGTGAAAAGAATGAACATTTACATGTGCAATATATTTCAGGTAATAGTCACTTTATTTTTTTGAATTCTCAACAACTTTACTTATTTATTTTTATATCCATACATTATTTTTATTTTTTCCCATTCCACTATTCACACCCTTTTGGCAACTGTCAGTTTGTTCTCTATGTCTATGGGCCTGTTTCTATTTTGGTTTGTTCATTTATTTTGTTTGTTTTTTTTTTATTTCACATGTGAGATCATATGACATTTGTCTTTGTCTAATTTATTTCACTTAGCATAATACCTTCTAGGTCCATCCATGCTATTGCAAATGGCAAGATATCATTCTTATTTATTGCTGAGTAATAATAATACTGTATGTGTATATACACACACACACCCCACATCTTCTTTACCCGTTCATCTATTGATGGGATACCTACCTAGGTTGCTTTCATAGCTTCACTATTACTAGTAATGGTGCAGGGAACATAGTGGTGCATATATCTTTTCAAATTAGTGTTTTTGTTTTCTTCAGATAAACAGAAGTGGAATTGCTAGGTTGTGTGGCACCTCCATTTTTAATTTTTTGAGGGATCTCCATATTATTTTCTGTAGTTGTTACATTAATTTACAATCCCACTGACAGTGTACAGAGGTTTGTTCCTTTTTCTTCACATCCTCACTAATTTATTTGTGTATTTATTGATAACCATTCTGACAAGTGTTGAGGTATTATTTCATTGTGGCTTTAATTTGCATTTCCCTGATGATTGATGATGAATCTTTTTATATGTCTGTTGGCCATCTGTATATCCTCTTGGGAGAAATGTCTATTCAGGTCTTCTGCCCATTTTTTAATTGAGTTTTTGTTTTTATTTTTCTTTTCTTTTCTTTTTTTAATCCTCACCCGAGGACATTTTTTCATTTTTCACTCAGAGCGGGAAGGAGAGAGAGGAAGAGAGAGAAACATCGATGTGAAAGGGACACATCGAGTGGCCACCACCCACATGACCCAACCAGGGCCGGGGACAAACTGCAGCCAAGGTACATGCCCTTAGCGGGAACCGAACCCAGGTCTCTGTGGACCGCAGGCTGACGCTCTAACCGCTGAGCCAAACCGGCCAGGGCTGTTTTTATTTTTCTTGATGTCAGGGTAGTCACTTTAAATCTGTTTCAGTGGCCTGGATGGTATGGCTTAATGGTTGAGCATCGATCCATGCACCAAGAGGTTGCTGGTTCTATTCTCCGTCAGGGCACATGCCCAGGTTGTGGGCCAAATCCCCAGTGAGGGGCATGCAGGAGGTGGCTAATCAATGTTTTCTCTCATTCACGTTTCTATCTCTCTCCCCTGTCTGCTTCCTCTCTCTCTAAAATCAATAAAGAAAAAAAATCTGTTTCAATGAAACTTTTTGTTCATTAAAAAATACAGAGACTTCCCTGGGCAGTTTGGCTCAGCAGTTAGAGCAATGGCCCATGGACCGAAGGGTTGAGGGTTCGATTCCTGGTCAAGGGCACATGCCTGGGTTGCAGGTTGGATCCCCAGCCCTGGTCAGGATCGTGTGGGAGGTGGCCAGTTGATGTGTCTCTTATCACATTGATTTTTCTCTCCCTCCCTCCTACTCTGTCTAAAAGATCAAGGGAAAAATATCCTGGGGTGGTGATTAACAACAAGAAACAAACAAAAAAATACAGAAACCAATATCGTATGTGGGTATTTGCTACTTAGATTTAATAATTTGCCGTGTTTGCTTCAGATCTTTTCTTTGAGGGGTAATCAGTATCCTTAGTTGATATGTATCCTTCCAACCATGTTTCTGTGTTTTTATATATTTACATGTACATTTACATGTACAGGTTTTACATCCCTAAAAATGGGTTTCTAAGCAATATAGAGCATTGTTTTATATGTTTTAAAATATATGTAATCTTCCATAGTCTCCTCAGTGTTGTTCACTCAACATTGTTTTTTAATTTAGCCACGTTGACAGGTTTGTTTTACCTGCAGTATGACATTCCATTGCATTAACGTACCAAAATATTTGTAACCATTCTCTCATTGATGGATGGATAGATAACTTCAGTTTTTCATTGTTAGGTACAGTACTGTAAGGAACATCCTGTACATGTCTCCTAAGCATGTATACAAAATTATCTGGCATATACATCTTTTTTAAAAAAAATAATTTTTCTTTATTGATTTTAGAGAGAAAAAGGGAGAGGAAGAAGGATAGAGACATTGATAAGACAGAACATCAGTTGGCCGCCTCCTGCCTGTCCCCTACTGAAGATTGGGCCTACAACCTGGGCTTGTGCCCTAACTAGAAATTGAACCAGCAACCTCTTGGTGCATGGGTCAGCACTCAACTACTTAGTCACACCAACTGGGCTAGTATATACATACATCTTTAGCAGTGGAATTGCTGGATTATTAGAAATGTTCAACTTCAACTCTACATATCGCCAAATAGCTCTCTAAATTAGTTTACACCAGTAGTGATGTATAAGAAAATTCTTAGTTCTCCACATGCTTTGCAACAATTGGTATTGTTAGATATTAATTTTTGCCAATCAGATGTACATAAAATGGAATCCCCATGTGGGTGTAAGTTTGTGTTTCCTTGATTATCTTCTCCCAATTTGTAGATTATTTTAACTTTTTCTATGGCAGTGGTTCTCCAGGATCTTTTAGATCCTTTTAAGAGATTGACATGGTTCAAACTATTTTTATATTAATACTAAGATGCTATTTGCCTTTTTTGCACTTATTCTTCCACAGGTGTATAGTGGGAGTTTCCAGAGACTACATGGCATGTATCAACATGTTCGCTCTGATGTTTATTGTTCTTTTATTTTTAAATTAATTTACAAATAAAAATTTCTTTAGTTTTATTTTCAGTTATGGCATATGTTGATAGATGTAACTAACACAGAAAACTCTTTGGAAGTTCTCAAAAATGTTCAATTGTGTAAAGGGACTGTGAACAGAGAGTTTGAAAACTGCTGCTTTACAGTGTCAGCTTTATTAATATCGTTTTCCTTTCTGGAGTGTGTTTTCTTTGACTTGTTTAAGCACTCCTTTCCAAATTTCAGAAAGATGGGCTCTTATATTTTCTTTTAGAAGTCTTTGGAATGTATTTTTATGGGTGGCACCTGCCATTTCCCAGGCCCTTCTGCAACTAGAAATAGTTTTTTAAATAGTATACGTTCTCAAAAACATTTGTATAGCCTGAATAGAACATTTTCCACATCTATCCTTATAATATAATTTTTTTTCTTTTTGGGTGGGAAGCAGGGAGTGTGAGAGGATGGGGAAAGGCTAGGCAGGGATTTTGTTACCTTCTGCAGACCCCCCCACCCCTTTTCTTTTTAATCCTCACCTGAGGTCATTTTTTGCTTTTATCTTCAGATAGAGTGGGAGGGAGGAAGGGAGGAAGAGAGAGAGAGAGAAACATAGACATGAGAGAGACACATCGAGTGGTTACCACCCACACAACCCCAACCGGGGCTGGGGACAAACTGTAACCAAGGTACGTGCCCTTAGCGGGAACCGAACTGGGGACTATCTGGTCCGCAGGCCGACACTCTATAACTGCTGAGCCAAACCGGCCAGGGCTGTAGACCCCTTTTGTTCAAGAGAGCCTCCTAGCATTTTGCAGAATGCAGCAGCCTCTCCTTAAAATGGTATACGCTCTCATTTTGGATTCTTGAGTTTATTAATTCATTGCAGCTTGCTGTCCAGAGTTTCAGAACTCACCAGTTACGTAGATTCTGGAAGCAAATCCCTCTCCAAAGTCCCCATTTCCACTGGACACTTGAATTCTTGTTAGCATAAAAGCACCAGAGCTCTTCTTCCCTGTTGTGTCTTTGCCGGGGTAGGTAGGTGGTGGCCATGGGTGGGCAGCCAGCCAGCAGGTTAACTACAGTCAGGGGTATAAATGATGGCACTCCTTCAAGAAAAAAGTAACTCTGCTGACACCCAAGGCCTCATTATCTCTCACAAGACTCATTGGTTTCTCTGTCTCCAGTGTCTTACTCACCTCCCTCTACTTAAATCTGTCTTCCACCCTGCTGTCATAGTAACTCAAAATCTCAAACATTATGATACTCCTTTCTTTAAAAGAAAACAAATGCAGGGCTTTCTATAAGGCTTATATCAAGATCCATACTCCTTAGCAACATAACCCTCATCTGTGCTTTCTGCTTGCTTTCCAACCACTTCCGTGCCCTGTGTTCTGTGCTGCAACCTTACCAGGAATTCTGTCATTCTCATAATAAACCATGGACTGTGCCTCACATACACTATTCCCTCCATCGCAAATGTTTTCTATTTGTCTGTTGGAGGGGAGCCTGTTTGACTTTCAGACCCCATAAAACTCAGTAAGTATGAATGCTGAGAAGATGATTCCTTTTTCATCTTGGTCTCCCCACTGATTCAGCCTTTCCAAGTAAAATGAAGACTCAAGAGTTAATTTTCATTAGTCTTTGTTTCACTTGTGGTTTTTTCAGGGGTTAGTTGCTATATCTCCATCCTTCCCCACAAGTTTCTTCTGCATAAATTCTATTTACAGGATTGGTCCAATCATTTTGCAGCCCAGTTCTTTTAGTAGCTGCAAGAGAAGGGGATTTCTTTTCTGTGGTTAAAGAGCTGATACAGACATGATAAATTGTCTTCAAGTCTGTGGATGGAAAGACCTAGTCCCTCACTTTCCCTACCACCAATTCAGTTATTGCTCATTTTGAAAAATAATAAATTGATACTTATTTTAAACTGACTGCCGTACTTAAAAAGTAGTGCATGAGTTGCATGTATACAAGTTAATGGTGCTGACAGTTCTTCATGGTGCTGTTTTTCCCATTTAACCATACCTACCCTCTTGCTTCCCCTTTAGCAGCCTAAAATATAAAATTTCACAAACCCTTGAAATATGTTAGAGATGAAAATTAGGTAGATTAATTTTTATTTTCTGAAAAAGCTTTATAGCAGGACTCCACGTAGGTATAGAAAAAAGGGGCTCCTTCTCCTTGAAAGACTCAGGCAGCCCCGAGTGGTCTGCAGTAAAAGGGCTGGGGTGATGAACTGAGAAGGGGAAGTCTCTGCAGGGGTGAATTAAGCCAGAGACTATATGATTGCAGGAACCTTAACATCATTATTGCATCTGAAAAAATTTACTTTCTTTTTTTAATTTTTTCCTTTATTGATTTTGGACAGAGGAAGTGAGAGAGAGAGAGAGAAACATCAATGATGAGAGAACATCAACTGCTGCCTCTTGCATGCCCCCCACTGGGGATTGGGCCCACAACCTGGGCATGTGCCCTGACCAGGAATTAAACCAGCGACCTCTTGGTGCATGGGCTGATGCTCAACCGAGCCACATCCACTGGACTGAAAAAATGTACTTTCTTTGCAGCTTGTTTATGGCCTTTTTATTAGTCCTTGAGAATGTTCATTAGGTAGGTGGGGGAAATAAGACAGCAAAGGGGGAAGGAAGAGTTACTCCTTGGCTCATTGCTGATGAGGGCAAAGTTAGCATTTGATCTGTTGCAAACAGGCTAGGTGGATATGACCTCTCAAGTTCAGGAGAAAGGACTTCTGCCAAAGAAGTGAGGTCTGAACACTCACAAATGCTGTGTTACTAGCTTACATCAGGTCTTCATACCAACATAGACCTGAGAGCTTTCCTTTGTGGGTGATCCTTTTCTTTGTTCTTGCTTGAAGAATGCTGCTAATGTTGCTGTTATGTTTGATTAGTAGTAGTTTTAGAAGTAAAACATGAGCCCTGGCTGGTTTGGCTCAGCGGCTAGAGCATCGGCCTGTGGTCCAGAGAGACCCAGGTCCGATTACTGCTAAGGGCACGTACCTCAGTTGCAGTTTGTCCTCAGCCCTGGTTGGTCGTGTGGGTGGGAGCCACTCGATGTGTCCCTTTCATGTTGATGTTTCTCTCTCTCTCTTCCTCTCTCTCCCTCCCACTCTACCTGAACAAAAAATGGAAAAATGTCCTCCGGTGAGGATAAAAAAAAAAAAAAAAGAAGTAAAACATGAGACAGGGCATGTTGCAAGTTCTGTTAGCATGCTATACCCCTCACTTTTTTTACACTTTACCTAATTTAATTACTGTATAACTAATTGCATAATGTTCATCCTCCCCTTTGGACTGTGAGAGTCAGGGAACCAGGAAATGTGTCTGCTTTACATGTGGCTAAATCTTTAGGCGTGGGGCATAGTATGTGCCCAATCTACAACTGTTGAAAGCAAAAAAAAAAAAAAAAAAAGTGAAACATGAGGAGTTGTTAGATAAACCTTGTAGATCAAGCAAAATGATCTATCATAGTTTGCCCATGCCCCCTATTCTGAAACCCAGGCACTCTAGAATATGTAAGAAAACAATCTTTATAATCAAGCCAATGTATGAAATATAAAATTACTACCTCTCCCCAGTTTTTAAAAAAAGTGTTACAGTATTGCAAAAGGATTTTACCATCCGCCAGATGAGTCACTGCAGTTGTTTTTATATAGCAACTGTTCCTGTGTGTGTAAAATATGATTGCATTCGCACCCAACTTTGTAGGATCACATCTGTTGTTTAAGTGTGTAAGAGAATTAGAAGGCGGGGGAGCTCCCTTTGGCACCTTGGGCAGTATCAAATGAAGCATTCGGTTAGGCCTCCAACTCTGAAAACTATGCTTAGTTCTACATCTGGTCATAAGAATTTGTGAGCTCTCCCCCCCCTTCCCCAGCTGTCATCTCTCTTGTGCCCTGCACAACAGGCTCCTTTGCCAAAGATGAAGAGTCTGGATGTCAAATCAAATCCTTTCTCTGTCCTGGCAGGAAGCTGTTCTGTTTGTTTTCCAAGAAGTCTTTTTGCACTTGGGGAATTTTTTCTTGTCTCTTATGGGAAGTTGTTTCATCATTTCCCAAAAATATAGTGCACCTCTTGTTTAAACAGTGTGCCCTTGAAGAGCTTTGGAGCCCAAGGGGGTGTGGGGGTGTTGTGAAATCCTTTGTCTGCCACTTTGATGCGAACAGGAATGCTGGCTCTCTACAGGCAGAAGTCTCAGAGTTTGCCAGGACTGAGTCCAGGAGTGGAATGTGGGGAAGAGAGACTCCGTGGGATACAAGAGATAGGGTGTTTTTAAGCATTTAGTCAGTCCATGTTGTAAGAGGTATCAGCCCTTTTGGACACACGTTCCATAAGATATTTGTCCAGTGCTTTAAATGTGCCCAGGCTGGGGAAGGTGGGTTCTCTGCCCTTTTAAGATGCTCATGGTACCTGGGAGAGGCTAGATCAACTCACATGTAGCAGCAGTGGACAAGTGATATGTAGCTGTGTGCTAGATCATGTGGCCAAGGCTGCTTCAGTTAGGAGGAATGAAATTTTTGTTTGTTTGTTTGTTTTTGTTTTTTATCCTCACCCGAGGATATTTTTCCATCTTTTGTACAGATAGAGTGGGAAGGAGAAAGAGGAAGGGAGAGAGAGAGAGAAACATCGACGTGAAGGGACACATTGAGTGGCTGCCACCCGCACGACCAACCAGGGCCGGGGACAAACTGCAACTGAAGTATGTGCCCTTAGCAGGAACCGAACCCGGGTCTCTCCGGACCGCAGGCCGACACTCTAACCGCTGAGCCAAACTGGCCAGGGCAGGAATGAAATTTTTATAGAACCGAGCACAAAGATCAGGCCTTGCATTGTGAGTTGGGTTTGAGCTGACAGGAAAAAGTGGAGGATATTGAAGAGAGGGAAAGAAGAAGGTGTTGAGAAGAGACTGATCTGAGGCCATGATCATGGGTGAATGAGGCCAGTGGGGGTAGCCCAGTGGGACTTGATGTTGGAAAAATGGAATAAGCAGATTGTGGAGAGCCTTGCACATCCAGCAGAAACATTTTTAGATTTGTAGAAAGACATTGGTAGCCTTTTATATATTCTGACAAGAGAGCATCATTAGGAAAAACATATTTGGGGGTAATATTAGCTTATCAGAGTAAATTGGAGTTGCTTCCAGGTGTGTAGTAGGAGGGAGCCCCACTTCATCTATAGTTCTTTTTTTTTTAATTAATTAATTTCTTCTTTTTTTTTTATCCTTACCCTAGGACATTTTTGCATTTATCTTCAGATAGAACGGGAGTGAGAGGGGGAGGAAGGGAGGGAGGGAGGGAGGGAGGGAGGTAGAGAGAGAGAGAGAGAGAGAGAGAGAGAAACATTGATGTGAAGAGAGACACATCAAGTGATTGCCACCCACACAACCCCAACCAGGGCCAGGGACAAACTGCAACCGAAGTACGTGCCCTTAGCGGGAACCGAACCTGGGCCTCTCTGGTCCATGGGCCAACGCTCTAACCGCTGAGCCAAACCAGCCAGGGCCATCTATAGTTCTTGGAAAGAAGTTGTGATGTTAGGTACTGGGGGCGAGGAATGGCCTGTCTTCTGTCTTGCACGAGCATGGTCCCATAGTACCTGTGGCCTGCGGCCCTCTACAGCTCCCCCTAGCAGGGCAGCTACCCAGGCCACAAGGTTGTTGCTGGCTGAGTAGGACCAGCCGTTGGGTGCCACCCTGAGTAAAGCTTTGATCAGGCCCTTGTTAATGTGGAGGTGATATCCTCTGGTGGGTCCAGTGGGCCCAGTCATAATGTGCAGCATGTTCCAAACCCTCAGCTGGTCTTTTAGAATGTGATTGGCCAGGGATTATTGCTTAGGTCCAGGTGACACCAGTCATCTCATGTCTAATCAGCAGTGAAAGGGTGCTGTTTCCAGAACCCTTGCCAATGCTGAGTATTATCACCTCCCCATGTGTCCTGTACCCACTTAACAATTCTAAATAAGGAATTTGGGTAAATTTGGATTATTAGTAAAATCAAAGAGGACTCACCAAAAGTGCTTTTTTAATGGAGGATCTATCTAGTAGTTACTCTTAGTGAAAAATGGAAATTGGGAAAATAAATTTTTATAGAGAGAGATTGTATCAGTGAGGACAGACAAGCATAAACATGTTATACTAACCATAAACTCTATTAATTTCCAGGAGAGGAGAAAAAAGTAAATGATTGCCATGGGAGGTACTGCCCAGGTATTGGAAAATGAATGACAGTTTTATTCTATACCAGTTTTTGTGCCTCATCCAGGTCTGCCCCTCTCAGCTGACGCACCCCAAACTCCCTGGCACAGACCCACAACATGGGCCGGTGTAAAATATCATGTTTGCAGCCCTGGGAAGTAAGCAGTTCCCCTTTGGTAATCATTCTAGCTTGTTGCCAGGCCAGGGTATAGGTCAGGCAGAGGCTTCACTGCCAGCCTTAGCCCTTTTTGCTGAGGGGTTTGGGGCCCTTGCATAGGAGAAGTGCTAGGGAGAAACACTGAGCTTGGAGCTTGAAGTCTTCAGCTTTTGCTTCATGTCACTGCCTTTAAAGATCACGGCTTTTTTCCCCTTTTGGTGAAAGCTGTAAGGCCCCTGATACTTTATTCTATATGGCTGATAGATAAACTACTAAAACTGTTCTGAGTAATTATTTTGTTACAGTTGAGTAACAGGGTGGTTACTAAAAGAGAGCTTGAGTTTCAATGTTGCTGCCCACATTTGCAGAAAGCCCAGTGGTCTTTGCTTTTGTTTTACTCTGTTCTTCTGAGAGATGAGGCTAGCTGGGAAGATTGAGGGAATTGGTAAGGGGAGAAAGCGGCAGGCCCAGAATCAGTTGCTCTGCAACTTCTGTGCCATTTTTGGGGTGTATGGTGTTGTTTGGTTTTGCAGAAGGGCTGCAAGTACAAATGGACTAGCTCTAGAGGACATTACCCACTTGCACAGAATATGTGAGACACAGATTCTGTTTCCCATGAGGCCAAGTTGTTCCCAGTTGGGGAATGTACAAATGTTCTATTAACATTCTATTGTAAGGTCCGGCTGGAGGCATCTGCAAGGACCTTGGATCCCTGATTTCATATGTGACAAGCCTTTTCCATCAACAAAGCATAGAGGCTGGGGAAACCCAGGATGAGCTGTCATCCTGAGTAATAGGCCTGTGGCAGGTACTGACTAGCTTGACTTCGTTCGGTGCAATGCAAACCTCTGAGCCCTGGATGCAGTCCTGGCTTCTTTGTAAAATGCAGGTGTGTTTGTTGCTGAGTACCAAAGATCCTTGGTTCTGGACACCTTCTTTTTTTTTTTTTTTCTTTATTGATTTTAGAGAGAGATAAGGGAGAGGGGGAGAGAGAGAAACATCGATGAGAGAGAACATTGATTGGTGGTGCCTCCTGCATGCCTCCCCGCCTGGGGATTTGGCCTACAACATGGGCATGTGCCCTCACCGGGAATCAAACCAGTGACCTCTTGGTGCTCAACCACTGAGCCATACCGGCTGGGCCTGGACACATTCTTTATTTGTATGTGGACCTAGTAAATATATCTTCTCTGGGCTCACCAAGATGATTCTGTGCCTTTGGAGCTAGGGGAGTGAGGAGGCAAGAAATCCAAACTTGATATAGTTCATGAGGTGGTTCTGTAGCAGTGCTGAGTAGTCAGCTTTTAAACATTTGTCTTAGGAACAACCTGTACTCTGGTATGTTGTAAATTGACACCCTAATCGCCTTTGTGTAATGAATTTGGACTTTTGTGCAGCAGCTGAGAAAACCTCTTGAGCAGTCTTGAGGTGTGGCTGCCAGCCAGCCTGCAGTCCACTATGAGCAGGGATGCTGGCTCCATCTGTGCAGCCATTGATGCTGGAGCAGTAACTTGAATTTTTGGACCTTTAGTTTGTAAGGATGAGTTGAACATGGAAAAATGACATTGCTGATGGTAGTTGTAAGAAGGGTAGGTTTTCTAAAGTTGATATAATTGAGGAAAATATTTTGAAAATCACTGAGCATGGGGAATCCTTAGTGTAGTTGAAGATGTGCTGATTGTAAATCAGTAGTCCTGCTAGTTGTGAAAACAGAGTTAAAGAATAATGTATAAAATGCTCAAATTATATTGTCCAAGATTGTATCTAAAAAGCAGAGTATAATTAGGCATTTTACGATCTTGTTTGGATTTCTGAGAACACAACTTTCTTAAAATACACAAACCTATTGTTTGACTTTGGGGAGCCTTTTCAGGGAAATGGGACCACCTCTAACCAGATTCTGGTGTGACTAAGAGTTGTACAAAAACAGAACCCTTTTTGTAAGTGTGCAAGGCCTTTCCAAAACTGTGAGAGGCTGTTCTTTGGAATACGTTTCACGTTGACCTACTCTCTTGATGTATTAATGCCTTTCCCCCTGCATTGTACTTGTTTATATGGTAACTTCTGTCACCTTGTTTTCATTTAGATACATTTAACCTACAATTTTAAGCTGTCAGATGGGCTTCTATTATTTTTTTATTTTTTATTTTATTTTATTTTTATCCTCACCCGAGGACATTTTTCCAATTTTTGTACAGATAGAGTGGGAGGGAGGGAGGGAGGGAGGGAGGGAGGGAGAGAGAGAGAGAGAGAGAGAGAGAAACATCGACGTGAAAGGGACACATCGAGTGGCTGCCACCCGCATGACCAACCAGGGCCGGGGACAAACTGCAACCAAAGTACGTGCCCGTAGCGGGAACTGAACCCGGGTCTTTCCAGACCACAGGCCAACCGCTGAGCCAAACCGGCCAGGGCGGGCTTCTATTATTTTTAAAAGGCTAGGCTGCTCAAACATTGCTAGCCTCTTCTAGCTAGTAAAGCCCCAAGTTTGGGGAGGTAAGAGAAAAACAACCACCAACAAATAAACTAGCTCCTCGATTGTAAACTTTTCATGTTCGTTAGTCTCAGTCCCTAACTTTGTGGGTACAGAATTGTATGTGTGTTTTTTTGTTTTTTTTTTTATCCTCACCCGAGGACATTTTTCCATTTTTTGTTCAGATAGAGTGAGAGGGAGAGAGAGGAAGAGAGAGAGAAACATCGATGTGAAGGGACACATCGAGTGGCTGCCACCCGCACGACCAACCAGGGCCGGGGACAAACTGCAACCGAGGTACGCGCCCTTAGCGGGAACCGAACCCGGGTCTCTCTGTACCGCAGGCCGACGCTCCAACCGCTGAGCCAAACCGGCCAGGGCGTATGTGTGTTTTTTAAGCAACTAAATTTTTAAGGGAAAAAAATCCCCACACCAGGGTACCATTATAATAGAAAGAGGAAAAACTCTAATTATAGCAGTGTTACAAGCTTCTCCCATGCCTGGCTGGCCAAGGCGTGGAGTAGAATAAGCATACAGTGTCTTTCATACTTGCCATTACAACATGTTAATTAAGAGAATTCAGCTGTGGCACCAGCTGGGGATGACTGGCTTTGTGAAAGATTGCAATTAGATGCTTTATTTTCTATTTTCTTTTTCCCCCTCTTTCAACTTTGGTGGAATGCCTTTGAATAGGGGCTTTTAGTCTCAGCAGTATAAATACTTTAATGTGCCTAATTATGTAATCATACACTTACAGTTCTTTGTGTACACACATATCATTTTATGGATTTTTATCCCCTTTTCTTACGTGAAACATCCAGCCTGCTTTTTAGTTGGTATGGTGGAGCCAGACTCCTCCATGCATTGGGTGGGAAGTAGAGGAGGACCAGAGGCAGTTAGTGATTTTCCTCTGGTTATGATTTGCCCCTTTGCCTAGAGACTTCCCGCCTCTTGACTTCTTATGGGCAAGTCTTTTACAAATTATTAGCATCTCAGTAATTTCCTAGCAAAATTAAGATAATTTAAATAAAATTGGACTTTATAATACTGTATCTTCTATTAATTTGCAAGTGCAGTCTTTCAAAGAGTATAGTTATTTTTCCCAGTCTTCTTTCAGCCAGGCATAAGGCATGAGCCTGAATATGAGAACTCATGCATGCAGGCACAATGGAACCCATTGATTTCTGGTGTTCAGCTCGTGCAGAAAGGTCCTGTGACCCCAGCTGTTAGAATCAGGACCTGGAAGCAGCTGCTTTTTGCGATCCAGTCCTCCAGGGACAGGCCATCTGCTGCCATGTGAGGGAACCCAGGGAAAAGAAATGGACTATAAGCTATTTTAGCTATCTTTGTATTTCTTTCCTCTGCTCCAATCCCTCCAGTTCTTTCTTGGCCCCCTTCTCCTATGCAAATTTTATTTATTGATTTTAGAGAAAGATGAAGGTGGGGGGCAGGAAGAGAAACATTGATTTGTTATTGCATTATTTATGCATTCATTGGTTGATTTTTTTTTTTTTTAATTTTTATCCTCACCTGAGGACATTTTTCCATCTTTTGTGTTCAGATAGAGTGGGAGGGAGAGAGAGAGAGAGAGAGAAACATAAGTATGAAAGGGACACATCGAATGGCTGCCACCCGCACGACCCAACCAGGGCCAGGGACAAACTGCAACTGAGGTACATGCCCTTAGCAGGAACCGAACCTGGGTCTCTCTGGGCTGCAGGCCAATGCTCTAACTGCTGAGCCAAACTGGCCAGGGCTTAAAATCTCATTTTATGTAGGAAGAACTCAAGATTTTTCTTTCTTTAACCTTATATTCAGGGCCCTCCTTGTTCTGATGCCATTCTGATTTTTAAAATTTTCAGCTTTCTCCTTTTAAACCTGGAATTATTTGCTGGTTTCCATACACATACCACCTCTTCTTGCTTCTCTCCAATTGGTCATACTCTTATCTCCTCCTTGCATGTTCTTCTCACTCTCCTTTATCACAGGCACAATCTCATAGTCACTGTCTTTTACATGGTCACAACCCTACTTCCCTGTATATTGGCACATTGCAAGGTACTCAATAGATATTTGTTAAATTAATGAAGGAGTTTCTGTTAGGAAAGTGAAACCCAGACAGACTAAGAATCAACACTTGTAAATGTTTTGTACTCTCTTCTGGGTGAAAGTTATTAAACCCATTCTTTGGAAGACAAAAGATTAAAGGATATTTTCTGTTCACCTGTGTGACATTGGAACATAGTTATCTACTGATACATGGAATGGATGAGGCTGCAACGATCGTCTGACCAGAAATCTCAGACTGATCAATCAAAAGTTACTTACTTGTCAGAGTCAAGAGTCCAAAGATCAAGAGAGAAAAGGGGAAGCCATGGGCCTCAGTGTGATAAATAAAAGCAGAGTTTAGAGTCTGCCACTGACTCAGACCAAATCAAGGCCCAAGTTTTACACATTTATATCTGTGTTGAAGTCGCTCTTTTTAGTGATCATGGAGTCTCAATAATATGTTAGAGCCAGGCTGATAAAATCAAAGGTGAGCAAATCTCGGGCATGTGAGAAAGCACCTTAAGGGCCAAGTGCCATGCGTTGGACCTCACAGCAGGTTTATTTGGATTCCTGTTGTTTTTCAAGTTCCTTAAAGAAGCTTAAGTAAGGTTTTCTCAGAGAAAACTATGGGGGAAGAATTCACAGGAGGGGAGAGGCTCTTCTTTACTGAGTGGAGGCAAGGGCCTGCTAGGACTACTCTGGCATGCAACCCCTCCATTGACCTTCAATGTCCCAGATCTTTAGAAAGATCCAAATGTTGGAAGTAGGGAAAAGAAAAAAAAACCTGGGTGGTTTTGACTCCTCTCTGCCCTTGATCAGCTGATGATAGGACAGGGTGATAAGTTCCCTTTCTAGGAGGTTCAGAGGAAACCAAGAAGGCATGACAAGCTGCTTTTCCTGTGGTGGCTGTGTGGGAAAGGGTGGTTAAGATGGGGTGCTTTAAAGAAGAGGATCCCATCCCCCACAAGGTGGAGGAGGAAGAATGTCCAGATCAGTGGCTTTTGTAACTCTTGACTTCATCTATCCATGCTCACTTCTTAGTGTTTTTTATCCTAGTTGGTTCAGAGGTGATGAAGGCAAGACCCTTAGCCCTGGCAGCTTCATTCATACACCTTCCCCCCACCCCACCCCCTGTACACATAAATCCACCTTTTCTTTTCCCTTTTGTATTTCCTAGTCCCTGTCTCCTGGGAAGGTCAGGTTCGATACAAGCACCCAGAATATACAGGGCTCACTTCACGGCATGGCTTAGTATCATGGTCTGTTAGTTATACCTTCTCTGTCACAAGGAGACCCAGTCACATCTCTTTTCTTCAGAAAATTCCATTCAGACCTTTACTCTTCAATGACTGATAAGTGTTTTTCAAACAACTATGATGTTTTGCTGATTTTAGGCCATAACCTCAGCAGATTTCTGCCACCATCCGTAACTGGAATTGACCAATTATTTCCTTTCCTTTTCTGCACCTGTGTAGGCCTCTGTGTGTAGTAGTGGTCTTTTGAGCAAACGACTTCCTGACTCACTGTTTGGTGGTATATGGCAGAGGTTGTTTATTTTGGGCTTTGATAGAGATGCCCAAGTGACCCTGTATATTCTGGACAGCTGGCAGAAAAGCAGCCTTCTATATAAGTCTAGGTCACATTCTTCTTTCCACATATCCCTCTTGGAAGACTTGTGTTCTCAGCTGAAAATGCTCTTATACCTTTCTCACTTGCAGCTTTGGTATCTGTGGTGCTTAAATAACCCCATTGTTTATAGTGCTCAGAGATTAGTGAAGGAAACTGCTTGTCTTGCCCCCCCCCCCCCCCCCTCTCTAGAAAAATATGGCCCCACTTGAGATATGAGCTGAGTCCTCTGGGCTCAAGTCAACTCACCAGTCCACATTCTTCTCCAAACAGGAATCACTGCAACTTTTGTCCAGATGTACTCCACCCCCATGTTATACTTCTGTAGGTCTTGGGCTAAATTTTTTTGGAGGCATCTGTAATTACAAGGGGCTTTCCTGTAATAGAGAGAAGGGCAAGCCAGAGTTTGAATTTAGACTCTTAATACTTAGTAGCCCTGTAACCTCAGGCCATTACTAAATTTTTCATAGTTTCATTTTCTTCATCTGAGCAAATGGAATATTACAGCACTTTCCTAGCAGGGCACGAAAATTAAACAGGATGGCAGCTTTTTGTTGTTGTTGTTAATCCTCTCTGGAGGATATTTTTCCATTGATTTTTATTTTTATTTTATTTATTTATTTATTTTTATCCTCACCTGAGAATATTTTTCCATTTTTTGTACAGATAGAGTGGGAGGGAGAGAGAGGAAGAGAGAGAGAGAGAAACATCGACGTGAAAGGGACACATCGAGTGGCTGCCACCCGCACAACCAACCAGGGCCGGGGACAAACTGCAACCGAAGTACGTGCCCTTAGCAGGAACCGAACCCGGGTCTCTCTGTACCGCAGGCCAACGCTCTAACCGCTGAGCCAAACCGGCCAGGGCTCCATTGATTTTTAGATAGAGATAGAGTGGGAGAAAGGAGAGGGGGGAAGAGAGAGAGAGACAGAGACAGACAGACAGACATCCATTGGTTCTCTCCTACATGATCCTGACCAGGCCTAGAGATCAAACCTGCAACCCCAGGTACATGCCCTTGACCAGAAATCAAACCCAAGACTCTTCAGTCCACAGGCCAGCGATCTAATTGCTGAGCCAAACCGGCCAGAGCAGGATGGCAGCTTTGAAGTGTCGAGAGTGTCATGCCTGATAATAAATGTTAACTCTTTTTCTCGCTTCTACCCTGTTGAACATCAGACATCTTTAAATTTAAATTTGAGATTCTTGGAGAACTACTCTGTGTTCTTGGCACTGGACTTGACATTAGGAGTTACAGTTGGATTGTGGAGTCGGAAATGAAGCCATACCTGTGACCTTTGTACCCAAGAGGCCAACCCTGTTTTAAACTCAAAGCAGACTCCAAAATTAATTATCACCTGCTCACCAATTACCCTTCTGAGGTTGGACAGTGCCTTAAGCAGCTGACTGGACCCTTCCTCCAGAGAACCAGCCTGCAACCTCCTGGAGGTGGGAATTCTAAGGGGGAGAGCAAATACAAATATAGCTTAGTTAGATGATAGGGTGAAGGAGAGAAGACCAGGAAGTAGCAAGTGCTGATGAGGAAGTAAATAAACATCATTTGTTTTCTCTTAACCCTTTAACTACCACTGTCAAGGGGAACATAGTAATGTTTGTTAATGCACATTGAGTGGTCTGGCTTTCCAGCTCTACTGTCATCCCATCACCCTAGGGATGAGGCTATGGGACAACAGTGGGCTCTGCTCTGTAGGTCACTGCACTGGGTAGGTGGGTTTACACACTGAGTGGCCCTCTTGCCCACCCTTCTTTTAGCAGTCATATAGTGGGATTGGGGGTGGGGGCAGCCCCAGTTTGCAGCCTGCTCCCCTGAGTTCTTGAGCTTGAGAACAAGAGGAGATAAAAGGGTAACAGGCCATATGGAAGCCATTTGTCAGTGAAGAGCAGCCTGATCTGTTCTGCTGAGAAGGGAAGTAGGGAAAGGGTCTGGCATATTGCTGAGCTGGAGCAAGGGGAGAGCACAGCAAGATTCCCCAGAGTGTCCCCTCTCCAGATGTCCAGAAATTTCTGAAACAGTCTTTTTTCTTTTCTTCTTTTTTTCATTTTTTAATTAATTAATTTATTTTTGTTACAGATGTTTCTCCTTTTTATTTTCTTTTTAAAATTTTTTTCTTTATTGATTTTAGAGAGAGAAGAAGGGAGAGGGAGAGAGAGGTAGAAACATCGATGAGAGAGAACATCGATTGGCCACCTCCTGCATGCCCCCCACTGGGGATTTAGCCCATAACCTGGGTATGTGCCCGGACTGGGAACCGAACCAACGACCTTTTGGTGCATGGGTTGACGCTCAACCATTGAGCCATACTGGCCAGGCTGAAACATTTCTTTTTCTTTTCTTCCCCCCCTACCACATTCCAAAAACCAGAGTTAAGAGTTTGGTTTGCTATGTGGAAATAAATGTACAAAAGTTATTCGTGCCTGGTATATGCCAGGCATGATGCAAGACACTTTCAGGTACACAGTTTTATCTGTCCTTACAAATGCTTCATAGAGGTGGATACTGGCTGTTAAAGAGTGAGGCTCAGAAGAGTTCAGGCAGTTGACAGGGTTGCAGAGCCAGCCCCCTGGTCAAACCCAGATTTATCTCTGACACCCACCCAATACCTCACCTTCAACCCATGGCCTTGATCCTGGGGGCCTCTTTGATGTTATCTGTTCTTGAAACTTATCTCACATCAGAAATCATGTGACCCTTTGCAGTTAGGAACAAGACAGTGCCTTGCAATGTGGGCGAAATTTTGCAAGTTAAGTAGTTTTCTACTAAGCATCTATCTATTCCTCTGTTAGAGTCTGTGCCAAGAACTGGAGATACAAAAATGAGCAGAACAAATGCTTGCCCTACAGTATGGGTGGGTGGGGGTTAGTAGAGAGGTGGGGGAAAGACTGACCTGTGAGAAAGTAGTTGCAGAGACAATGTGGTGATAGTTTACAGAGAGGAGTGAAGATGTTACAAAAACACGGAGGAATAATAAAGCTATAGACCCAACACCAGGTGCTTTACCTACAAAATTGTGGTGCATCTCCTTAGCAACCCTGTGAGGTAGACACCTTTAGTATCCTCATTTTACAAATGAGGGATCTGAGGAGTAGGAAGACCTGCCCAGGCCCACATTCTGTGGGTAACTGTCAAGCAGTACACACCTGAGTGCTCTCAATTTAGACCCATGCTGGTAAACTGTACCTTGTGCTGCTTAATTCTCTCTGGTGTTCTCTGGGGTGGTTTGGGTTTCTTGGTGCAAGACAGTTCTGAATCTTGAAAGATGGATGGGGTTCCAGCTGACCTTATGTGCTTTCAGGTCAGGGTTTCCAGGCTAAGGAGAGAAACACTTCTTCCGGAATGACTAAGGAGTTTTTGGTGGCTGCTACCAGGTGACAAGAGTTTTCATGTTTGGGCCAGGGTCCAATAAGGAAAATGTTTTTTCTTCTTGTTTTTTCTTCTTGTTGGCTCTGAAGCTGCTGGCTGGCATTTCCCCTCTCCTATTAAGTGGAGGGACCTAAAATAAGATGGATGGGCTTTGAAGCCAGACCCACCTATGAGTTGCAGGTGTTGGGCGGGGCCTGGGCCTCTCTTAGGAAAGTTGGGGCAGGGTGACTAGGAGGAGCTTTAGGGGGCAGCCTAAGCCATGGAGGGTTTCTGTTTTCTCACCCCTGCCCCAGGGCCACACCCTGGGAAAGCCTGGCTGCCCTCCCTCATTGCCCTCCCCCATTGTGTGGGAAGTTCTCATGAGAAAAGGAATCCTGGCTGGACAATGGGCTTCCTGTCTCGCTGCTGGGAAGGTTTGTCTTAGAGAAGAGAAAGGTTGCAAGTGGCATGAGAAATCATCTCTTCTCTCTTGCTACAGCCTATTTTAGACTTTTGACTATTGGGGGGGAGGGGTGGTAGCCAGGAAGGCAGAAAGCCAGGGAGAGCCATGGACTGAAGAGCCCTTGGGTGTCTTTTGAGAAATTGAACTCCTCCTGCCTGTTTCCCTGCTCCCACCTGCCCTGATAGATGCAGTAGCTTCTGCACATACAGGATTCGTCTCAAACTTCTCACACCCTGTGCTCAATTAAAAAACTACAGTGGCTGTAGGACTTTTGTGAAGGAATTTCAAATAAATGGTGAGGCCAGAACAGCCAAGACACCCACCCGACTTCAGATAAATTTGCAAATTTCCGAAGAGACTGCTGAGGTCATCTGTTTCAGCGCCTTTACGTACTGAAACTGAGACCCAGAGAGACTAGTGTCCACAGGCAATACCCAAATTGTCTTTGTCACTGGGCTCCCCTCATTGTAGCTCCCTTTTTAGGATATGAGTATGGGAGAAGCTAGGCTCTGGAATTCTTTATTACCCACTGCCATTGTGACCATAAGCAAGTACTGCCCCCTGCTGAGTGACTGTGAGCAAGTTTCCTCACTTCTCAATTTGCTTATCTGTCTAATGTTGTCATATGGTCTTAAAATTTTTTTTAGAGAGGAAAGGAGAGAGAGAGAAACACCAATGTGAGAGAGACACATTGATCGTTCCCCCACCCACTCCTCACCTCCTGTATGTATTATACCCAAAACTTAGTATGTGCTCTGACTGAGAATTAAACCCATGACCCTCCGGTGCTTGGGACAATTCTCCAACCAACTGAGCCACACTGGCCAGGGCTGTTCTCTTTGTTTTCCAAGAAGCCTTTTTTCATTTGGGAATTTTTTTCTCCAACCGAGCCACACTGGCCAGGGCTGTTGTAATATGTTTTTTACAGAGTTTTTGTGAAATTTAAATGAGTCATATATGTAAAGTGCTTTGACTAGTGCTTGGTATATAATAGGTGGTCAGTAAATATGTTATTACTGAGATTTAAAGGAGGCCTTAGAAAAAACCTTTTGACTCTAATCAGATGTGATCATTCCCCTTCTCTCCCCTTCATTTACATTTATCTGAAATGCTCAGTCCCCACTTTCTTGGGAGGCTTTCTTGAGGAGAATGACCTCCACCTCCCCTTAGAACTAGCTCCTTCACACTATACGATGACTTTCCCTTCCACACACACACAGTAGCTAGATGTTCCAAAAGCTCCAGAGGGTAAACCACAGAATGGAACCTGGTGTCCAGGCCTGCAACTTAGGAACCAGAGTGCCTAGCGAATCCAGCTTCGTCATTTATAAACGTATGATTTGGGGCAAATTACTCAACTCAGCTAAGACTCATTGTTCTCATTTGTAAAATGAAGAAAATACAATACCTGCTTCATATAAAGAGAGAGCTGATACACTGCAGTAATTATCTTCCACGTCTGTGCCCCCCCCCCCAAATGTGCTCATTTAACCTTTTATTTATTTATTTTTCTGTTTTCACCCTGCTTTTTCTCTGGCTCTCTATGCTCCTAACAAACCATTTCAGGCTAGAAGTAGAAATTGGACCTTCGTATATCAAGAAAGGGTTTTGAGAGTAAGCACATTGTGGTGCTTTCTAAAATAACCCGAAGGGACCCTCAGTGCTCAATGCTATCATCTTTCCACATCTGCTGTTTAACCTAATATGCCACACCCTCAAGTGTGTCCTTCATGTGGTTCTGAACCCTTTCCACTGTTTTTAGATCCTCAGACTCATCCTGTGACTGACTCTCAGACACAGATTTGCCCTGCATTGAGCACTTTTGCTATTCAGTACAATGGCTACTAGCCCCATTGGCTACTGAGAACTGGAAATGTGGTTGGTTTGACTTGAGTGACTTATTATGAAAAAAAGATATGAATGATCTCAGTAAGTTTTTGTTGATTGCATGTTGAGATATAATCAATAATCTTTCAAATATATTGAGTTAAATAAAATATATTATTAAAATAAAGTTTAGCCTGGCTTGAGTGGCTCAGTTGGTTGAGCATCATCCCATGCACCAAAGGGTTGCTGGTTCATTTCTCAGTCAGGGTATATACTTGGGTTGCAGATTTAATCCCCAGTCAGGGAGCGTATGGAAGGCAAGGCAACCGATTGATATTTCTCTCTCACATTGATGTTTCTTTCTGTCTCTTCCTCTAAGATATCCTTAGGTGAGGATTAAAAATAATAAATATAAGAATAAATAAATTTATTTTACCTGTTTCCTCTGGTTACAGGCAGTTCTCAGAACAAAGATACGTCTCTGCCTAGAAGGATACCCAGGATAATAGAAAAGTGCACCTTTGAATGTTTCCTTCTTTGATTTATACTGGACTTGGTTGTATGCATGTCTGTGTCCTCCCTAGACTGTAAGCATTTTGAGGGCATAGTCCTGCCACATTCATTTTTATGTCCCTCCTAGGGCATCTTGTGTGGAGAGGCATGCTTTAATCATTTGGTGAGTTTACAACCAAATAGGGACATTTACAATACTGCCTCAACTGTGTCCCTGATCATTACAACTGCCATGTTAGTAGCTGGGTTTGGGGAACCTCTATCTTCCCCCCTAATTTCCCAGGAAATCTTTTCTCCAGCCAAGCTTTTACTCAACACCCTGTTTCTCCATGCCTAGTTGAGTTCTACCGCACTGATTTTGTCTGAAAGTACATTATTTCAAACCTGTGAGTGAACACTAACATAGTTTCTTAAGCCCTCAATCACCGTGTTCAGGAGTCATGTGTGTTCTTGGTAACTGTGGTCAGTCAGAAACCTTTTTTACTGAGGTCTTTTAAAAATGCAGTAGGTATTTAAATGTCTTCTTCCCCTCCTCAAGCTGATCTTCACATGCCCTTCCCACATTTTGTTTAGAAGGAACTCAGTGTATTTGTTGGGTTTGTTAAATAGAATGTTGTGACCTCCAGCCTTCCCTGGAGCTTGTTTTGATTTGCTTTTTATGGAATCTTATGAAGGCTTGTTTTAATTTGCCTCCTCTTCCAAAAAAGCTGATCCCCAAAACAACAAATGCAAAAAACGTTTGAAGAGTAGATTGAGGGTTCTTGTTGATTTTTACTGAGGGTTTGAGGCTGCAGTGACGCTGAGGTGGAAGTATCTATTGGCAAGATCATTTTGCTCCTCCCCTGTCTGCACACTGACCATCTGGTTGGATGGTCTGTCACTGAATGAATTCTGTGTACCAGGCATGCTGCCCTGCCCCCTGAAGCATTACCTCACTGCTTCCTGTGCTCACTGGAGGCCCAAGTGGTTGTAAGAGATAATGGAAAGCAGAGAAGAAAGCTAAGTAGAGAGAATCGATTTTTTTTTCTGTAAAATTTCTATTTTCTGGCTTTCTCCCTCTCATTTTAAAAGTATGCAGCTTGGCCAAATCAGATGAGTTCATTGTCTTTTTGGGGTTAAGAACAGAGCTTGAAACTCCCTCTGCGGACCAACGGTTGTCAGAGAGTGAGCCTGATGCTCAGATTAAGTCAGCGTCTTGACCAAAACAGTAGCTTCAGGAAGCCACTGGATGATTTATTTGCTATTCCTGATCTTTCCTGTCAAACCTCCCCACCCCCACCCCCATTACTGAGAGGGTCCGCTCCAACACCTGCCCTTTGCCAAGACTCTCCCACTGTGCTCTTTGAATTGAAAAGAGGGACTTTTTTTTTTCTTGTGTTTTTGGTGTCTTAAAATACCTTTTTTTAAAGTTCTGCTATCTCCTTTCTTGGACCAGAGGCAGCCTCTTTGTGATGCTGAACCCCATATACTCTAGCTTGTTTCCTGTGCATTATCTTCACAGGTCAATGTAAAATAACTTTTGTACTATTTGTTTTATCATGTTAGGGTAGTTGTACTGTTGACTTACTGTAAAGGCTGTCTCTACCTCTAGTCCATCTTATATCAAATTCAGCTTCTCTTATAATTCTGCCCTTCTCAAGACCCTGCAGAGGCTCCCCTTTTCCTTTGAATATAGTGTGAACATCCCGTTACATCAACGCCCTCTTTAAGATGGCATTGTTGCCCTTCACTTTTTTTTTTTTTTTTTTGCCAGATTTCAAAAATTATATTATTCAGCCCAGCTAACCTGGGCTACTTGATGCTGGCTGGGCTTAACTTATGCTTTCCTACATCAGTGCACTTGCTTCAAACTACCACCTTCTTTCCTGAGGAAATAAAGCCCCATTTGAAATGCTTCCTCCATGAGTCTTTCCTCATCTCTCCCACACAAGATGTGATCTCTCCTGCTTTGAGTTCCCTCTCCTGTGGCACCAGTCACATTCTTTGACATGTCTTAGAATAAGTCTAAGTGTAGAATATCTTTGGAAGTATACAGAAGAAACTGGTGCAGTGCCTTTGGAGAAAGGAGCTGAGGGGACCAGGAGACAGGAGAAGGGCTAACATTTTGACTGTACACTCATCTTAGTTTTTCAATTTTATACCATGTATACTTCGTGTGTGTGTGTGTGTGTGTGTGTGTGTTTTCCTGTAAAAGTATTATTTGCGAAACAAAGATCCACTCTATAAATGTTGGAGAGTATTTTTATAACCTCAGAAAACAGAAAGTGTCCTTAAACAAGACACAAAACTCAGGAGCTAAAAAGAAAACAACTTTAAGAATACGTGTGTACTTATTTGTCATATCCCTATTTGGCTGCAAGTACCTGAAATGCTTATGTTTTTATTCTTTTTCAGAGCATGGTGCAATGACCTCTACACAGTAATCAATAAATATTAGTTGAATTGAAGTAAAATGGAATTGCAAGCCACTTCTTTGTAGACCTTAATTCTTTCACTTATAAAAACGAGTGCTAGGTGATGTCACCTTCAGGGTCTGCTCAAAGATTCTGTGACGATGTGGGCATTAAGAACATGAATTCTCGGCAAAGTAGGAATGGCTTTAGAATCAGTAACTCTTCCCCAGAGACCATCCTTCCCAGCACACTGGACCTGTGTGTGGGTCCTGCCTGCTTTTAGGAGCTGTCCTGGGATGCTCAGCATTAATTATGCTGAGGAAATGAACCAATTAGACACAGTCAGAGGAGAGCTGGAGGGATCTGTGGCAGGCTTGTTGCCTGAACAAAAGAGGGAAAGTATAAAGGGTGAAGCACTTTGCTGAGGTTTCTTTAGAAATTCAGCCGGCCAGCTCTCTGAACTATTTGGCCAAAGTTTACAGAGGCACCAGAAGGAGTGTTTGGTGTCTGTCTCTGCCCTGTTTAAGACTTTGGGCCAGGTGGGTGGTGGTGTGGGAAGAAGGTATATCCTTAGAGGGGGGACCAAGGAGACATGTAGACTCATCTACTAGTTTCAGAGAAACTGCTCAGTCTTCTCCTCCTGATCCCTGTGACACCTTACCCCAGCTTTGTTTTATTAATAGCTCCTTAAAAATGGAGTTTGTCCCCATCTTAGCAGCTTGAGGGCAGTGAGCCATCCTCTCCTTTTAGACTTGGTATCCACCCTCCAGCCTGGCTAACAGCTTGCTTAAGAGCTATTTGTTGATTGAAGGGAAGTGGTATTTGGTGAGAAGCTGTAAGGGCATTAGTGAAAGAGTGGTGGGTGGGCCTCTGAATGGGAGATCACCTTATCTGGGACAGAGACTCTAGATCTGTTAGAGGAAGTGGAGAAAAAAAGAAAAGAAAAGAAAAAAGAAAAGAAAAGAAAAGAAATCCACAGTTTCTATTCTCAGACTGTTGTCCTTGTATTCAGAATAGGGACAGGGTATTTATCAGCAAAATCAATGTCCTTTGGAAATTTTTCTTTCTTGCATTAGTAAGGCTTTGGAAAGTTGAGGTTCATGGGTGCCTTGCCATTCTGCCAGCGGGTCTTCTTCCCAGCTTAGTCTTCCAAACAGTGATCCCTTAGTGCCCACACTGTGGCACCCCCCCCCCCCCATTTTGGCTAAGTACACCTCTTTTTTTTTTTTTAATTCTCACCCAAGGACATTTATCAATTTTTTGTTCAGATAGAGTGGGAGGGGGAGAGAGGAAGAGAGAGAGAGAAACATCGACATGAAAGGGACACATCGAGTGGCTGCCTCCCACACGACCCACCCAGGGCTGGGGACAAACCGCAACCGAGGTATGTGCCCCTGACCAGAATCGAACCTGTGATTCTCTGGTCCACGGGCCGACGCTCCAGCCACTGAGCCAAACTGTCCAGGGCTCTAAGTACACTACTCTTAATCTACTTCCTGGGACTTCAGTTCTGCTATCTGTCCAGGTTTAGAAGAACAGACCATGGCATCTCTTCTTCCCCAGGGCTGCTCAGACCTTCCACCTTCTAGCTCTCTGACCTGTTATTACTGCAACTTATCTACACTGGAGTTCCCACCACACTTAGGCATCTCTTGCCATCTCCCTAACTGACCTGTTTGAATGATATACTTGATAGACTTTGTAAAGGCCCACTTAGCTCATGGAATAGAGAAGCAGTGGCTGCGGGTGAAAAGAGCACAGGTTTAGAACCAGAAGACTCGATTCTGCTGCCAGGTCTGCCATTTAGTCTGCTTACACTTGGCTAAAAGTCATTTAACTTTTGTGGGCTTCAGTGTCCTCGTCTTCAAAGGGCAGTCATGATAACTACCTCATGGAGTTGTCAGAGCAAATTAATAAGATAGGAGGTGGCCCTGGCCGGTTTGGCTCAATGGTTAGAGTGTCGGCCCATGGACCAGAGAGTCCTGGGTTCGGTCCCCACTAAGTGCACGTACCTCAGTTGCAGTTTGTCCCCAGCTCTGGTTGGGGTCTTGTGGGTGGCAGCCACTTGATGTGTCTCTCTCACATCAGTGTTTCTCTCTCTTTCCCTCCCGTTTTGTTTGAAGATAAATGCAAAAAAAAAAAAAAAATGTCCTCCGGTGGGGATTAAAAAAAAAAGATAGGAGGTAAAGGTGCTTTTAAAAAATATATATTGTTAATTTAATTAATTGGGGTTACATTGAATAATAAAATTATATAGGTATCAAGTCTATAATTCTATAATACATCATTTGTATATTGTATTGTGGAAAGTACTTTTAAGAATTAACAGTCCTACCTTAACAAAAAATGAGGAATTTACTATAGGCTGGAGACAAGTGATGCCAATGACTAGTCTAGTCAGGAAATGGGAAGTGCTCCCAGGAAACCCATCAGAAATTCATTCTTGCCCTGGCCACCAGTTTTGCTCAGTGGTTAGAGTGTTGGCCTGTGGACCAAAGCGTCCCCAGCCCAGGTTGGGTTCATGTGAGAGGCAGCCATCTCTCTCTCTCTCCTTCCCTCCCTCCCACTCTATCTGAAGGTAAATGGAAAAAAAATATCCTTAGGCTCGGCCAGTGTGGCTCAGTGGTTGAGTATTGACTCATGCACCAAGAGGTTGCCCATTCGATCCCCAGTCGGGGCACATGACCAGCTTGTGGGCCCAGTCCCAGTGGAGGGCATGCAGGAGGAGGCAACCATTCAGTATTCTCTCTCATTGATGTTTCTATCTCTTTCTTCCTCTCTGTTCCTCTCTCTCTAAAATCAGTAAAGAAAAAAAAATAATAAATAACCTCGGGTGAGGTCTAAAAAGAAATCCCCTCTGCCACTGAGAAGGCCCCTTTTTTTTTTTTAATTCTCACCTGAGGACATTTTTCTGTTTATCTTCAGACTGTGTAGGAGAGAGGAAGAGAGAAAGAATCATCGATGTAAGAGAGAGGAGACATCAACTGGTTGCCTCCCACATGACCCCAACCAGGGCCAGGGATGAACCACAACCGAGGTATGTGTCCTTGGCCAGAATCGAACCCACAATTCACTGGTCCTCGGGCCAATGCTCTAACTGCTGAGCCAAACTGGCCAGGGCAAGAAGGAGTCTTTTCTGGTATTAATACTGGAAACAAGGCTAACATTTCCTCCATGAAGGTTAAGAGTATCACCTTTCACTGATTCGTCATGTGTTTCAGTAGGTGTTATTAAAACCATATTTATATGCTAGATCTCTGTAAGTCCAGGACTTTGTCAGTCTACCATTCACTTGTGGGTGCAGTTCTCTTAAAGAACAGTGGGGAGAGGAAGGGAAAATGTTGCAAGCAGCCAAACCTCCATTGTTGCCAGCGCCCTTCCCTCTCCCAGTGGCAACTTGCATTTCCACAGTAGGGCCAACAGCCTTTCCAAAAACCTGGCTTTGTTCTCCCTGTGTTTCTTATTGAGGCCTTCGGAACTGTCCTCTGAGTCACTGAGAGTACTCCCACTGTACCATCGCTCTCTCTTTGTCTTTGCAGTGTGTTCCCTGCCCCCGGAGCCAGAGAATGGTGGCTACGTCTGCCACCCCCGGCCCTGCAAAGAGCCTCTGAACTCTGGCAGTGTCATCGAGTACCTGTGTGCTGAAGGCTACATGTTAAAGGGCGATTACAAATACCTGACGTGTAAGAATGGCGAATGGAAACCAGCCATGGAGATTAGCTGCCATCTTAACGAGGGTCAGTTTGGCAGATGAGAAGGGGGTTCTATTTTCTTTTAACTCAAGGGAAGTGGCGCCCACTTCCTCCTGAGCATCCTGTGCTGTGGGACAGTATGGGCCCTTTGATGCCTTGCAGACTCCCTTCCTTTGTGATTTCATGTCTTTGTGAAAGACATTTGGGGTTGCTGGTGCATGTCCCACTTGGTTCAACTGAGCCATTAAGGGGCTCAGTAGCTTTGCTGAGGCATGTGTTCTGCTGAGTAAGATCCCTTTGATGCTCATGATCTCGTTTGCCTAGCCAAGTGCTAGTGACCTTTGACCATGTTCTGCTAATACATGAGCACATTGCTAACATCTTCTGTAGTGTCTCTTTTATATTATTATTTTGAATGGTAATGAACTGTTTTGTTATGGAGCTACAGTCCAGCTGGACAAGAAGACCTTCTCCTACCCCCTACTTCCTCCTGTCATGCATGACAGGAGAATCCAGCTGCCTGCAGGAAAGTATGTATCATACAGCCATCTTTGTGCAGCTTGGGCTCTGAGGCCATCATGCCCCAGAGAAGGGTGCGGACTGACCTGAGAGTTACAACTAAAGCTACAGGATCTTAGGATAGGGGATTATTACAGCCCAGTTCTTATAAATTTTTTTGCTACATGGGGAAAAAGATGAGTGCGACTTAAAATGGTGGACTGCTGTGTTCATTTAAATAGTTGTGGCTACTGGAGGACAGGAGCAGAATGGTTCAAGGTAAGATACCTAGGTGAGTGAGTTTAGGTGTCAGATGGTCCTCAAAGACCCACAATGAAGGGAATGTTAGATTCAGAAACAGGATAGGGAAATGGCCCCTTTTCTTGTGTGTGTATAAATTGATTTTCACTGTTAACTCCTAAAATGGCCCTGGCCAAGGCGTGTCTCTGCATGGCACCCTGCAAGGGGCCTCTGATAAGATCAGCTGTGGGGCTCATGTTGTATGTGTCTGGATACAAACTTCTGATGATGGCTTGTTTCTTTAGAGAAAGACACCAAGACGTCACTCGGGGTCCCCGCACTGTCCATAGTGGCTTCCACTGCCAGCTCCGTGGCACTTATTCTCCTCCTTGTGGTGCTGTTTGTGCTTCTGCAGCCAAAGCTGAAGTCTTTCCATCATAGCAGGTGAGCATGGGATGGCAGGCATCCACTGTGGGGACTAGCCTTTGACTCGCAGAGGGTTGCTGTTATGTCTGCTAGCCTCTGCTGGTCTGTAGGTGCCCAGGGAAAGGGGAGGGCTCTGTCATGTCCTGATGTGCCCGACACTGTGCTTATTGCTTTGCATATATTATCTTAATCCTCGTAGGATGAATATACTATACAATACATAGATGATGTATTATAGAATTGTATACCTTATACCTATATAATTTTATTAACCAATGTAATCCCAATAAATTCAATTTAAAAATTTTCACAGGAACATTGCTGATAAGGAAACTGAGGCTCAGAGAGGTTAAGTAATTTACTCAGAGTCATCCCTATACATGATGACAGAGCTGACATTTGAACTCTTATCTGTCCATCTACAAAACCATGTTCTTTTCCCTACATCAGTGGTTCTCAAAGTGTGGTTTCAGGAGCATTGATATCACCTGGGGACTTTTAGAAATTCAAATTTTCAGTTCTCACCCTAGCCCAACTGAGTTAGAAACTCTGGAGTTGAGGCCCTGTGACAGGGTTCCACAATCCCTTCAGGTGATTCAGACGCAGGCTTGTATTTACAAGCCACTGCCCTATATACCTGGTTCCCAGTCCTGGCTGTACACAGAGACTCCTACTGGGAGTTGAAAACAAATCCCAACACCTGGGCCTCCACCTCCAGCCCTTCTGATTTATTTGGTTTGGAGTGGGAATCTGGTACTAGTGTTTTATAAAGCTCCTCAGTTAGTTCTAATGTGCAGCTAGAACTTGGAGCCAGTGCACTGTACCATACTAAAACAGAGGAGGTGGTTTTCTTGCCCAACTTTTTTCCAGTTGATTGCATTAGCCACAACCCAAACTGGGTGAGTATGGAGGGGTCGGCAAATGGTGGGGAGCAGCCCTGGGTGGATCCCTTAGGATGGACTTCTCTCCTAGACTGTCAGGGCCTCTGTACTAGCTCATTCGCTTTCTCAGAAACAGTTTCTATTCATTCACAGCTCTTCATCATTCACTGTTGTCACTCATAGGCTAAAGCAATGAAGAAACAGACTAAACAGCATTAAACAAAATGCTTCTGGTTTGGAATTTACAGACAAGAACCAGGCTCAGTTTAATCTTCGTGCACTATGTGTGATTATTCTTCTTTTTACTTTATTTGGTGGGAGTGGATAGCAGCTATTTTTAAAGGTTGTTAAGCAGTTAGTAGAATTAAGAGGATTTGGAGGGGACCATTTGCTTGAAGAAATCCTCTATTTCTACATAAAGTCAAGCTGATTGATCTATTTGCCATTTCATTCACATTAGGGAGTATCCTCCCTCTTGCATTTAACTAGTAAGTCTGTTAAAAGTAACTGGCTGATTTTGCCCGACTTGAGTAGAAGGGAGATTAGGTTTTCATTTGAGACCCTATTTAAATTTTGTACTGTGTATATGTATTGCTTTCTTTTTTTCATCTGTTTTTATTTTTTTAGAGAAGAAGGGAGAGAGATAGAAACATCGATGTGAGAGAGAAACATCTATCGGCTGCCTCATGCACACCCTCTACTGGGGATTGAACCTGCAACCCAGGTACATGCCCTGACAAGAAATTGAACCTGGGACCTCTCAGTCCATGGGATGACACTCAATCCACTGAGCCACACCGGATTTTTTGTTTAATTTAAACAAAAAAATTATTTTGAATAACAAAAAGTTAAGCACATGCCAGAATACACACTACTTTCTTTTCTTCTTCTTTTTTTAATCTTCACCTGAGGATATTTTTCCGTTTATCATCAGATAGAGTGGGAGGGAGGGAGAGAAAGAGACAAATATCCATGTGAGAGAGAGACACATGGACTGGTTGCCTCCTGTGTGACCTGACCAGGGCTGGGGACGAACCACAACTGAGGTACATGTCCTTGACCGGAATGGAACCCTCAACTCATTGGTCTGCAGGCTGATGCTCTAACTCCTAAGCCAAACTGGCCAGGGCCTGCTTTCCTTTTTTTTTTAATTAAAAAACATTTTTTTGTCCTTGTTAATCCTCACCTGAGGATTTCCCCCCTTTTAAAAAAAAAAAAAAAAAGAGAGTAGAAGGGAGGGAGAGACAGACATCGATTGGTTGCTTCCCGTACGACCCAGACTGGAGCTAGCTAGGGATTGATTGAACCTGCAACCCAGGTACATGCCCTTGACCAGACTCAAACCCTTGACCCTGTAGTCCTTATGCCAATGCTCTAACCGCTGAGCCAAACCGGCCAGGGCCACACTGCTTTATAAATGCCACCTTGCCATCAAAGTTTGTTTTCCTTCCAGAAACCTCTAAGTACTTTTATAAATGTTACCTCTGTCATCCTCACAGTGTATATGCCGTTTGAATTGGGTATCACAGATTTTATCTCTAAATACAGATGAGGAAATTGAGAACTAATAACAGTCTAGCAATAATGCTGTCCAGCTATAGACCATGTGTCTCCTGTTGTGATGCACTGAGGACACATCACCTGTGTTGTGTTCTAGCCAAACATTGGCCTGCATCTAATCTCAAAGAAACATTTATACAGGTCCAGAATGTGGGACATTTTAGGAGACAGCTGGCCTGGAGTCTATAAAAAGTGTTCATGAAAGAAAAGCTGTAGAAGACTGTTCTAGATTAAAGGAGATAAAAGAGGCAGGACAATTAAATGCAGTGCATGATCCTTAATTGGGTCCTGGATGAAAACAAACAACAGCTGCAATGGATGTATTTGTGAATAGTTGGGAAAATTTATGATACAGTATTATAGCAATGTTAAATTTTTAAGATGTAAAGATATTGTAGTTAAATAGGAGATTAGATTCTTGGGAGGTGTGTACTTAATAATGTCTTCAACTTACTTTCAAAGTGGTTCAGATTTAAAAAAAAAAAAAGGTGTGTGTGTGTGTAACAAGTGATTCCCAAAAAGGTGTCTGCATGAATAAATCTCACAACATAATGTTGAGTAAAAGAAGCCAGACACATACATATGTATAAACACAAATTTACTGTATAGCCCATTCATATAAAGATCAGAAATACAAAACTAAACTGTGATATGGGAGGATTCAAGTGTAGGCAATAAAACTATTAAAAGGCAAAGGGGTGATTTTCATACAGGTTAGGTACTGGTTACCTATGGCGATGAGGAAATGGAAGTGATTGGGACAGGTACAAGGGATGTCTAGGGTGCTGGCAGTGTTCTCTTTCTTGACCTAGGTAAGGGTTATACAGTGTTACCCTTGAGATAAGCAGTGAGTTACATATTTTTCTATGTGTTCTTTTCTATATTTGTGTTATAATTCACATAATAGTGTAAAAAGTTAAAAAAATAAAAGCAAGCAAAGTAGCTGAGTCAGAAGAACAAAATTTTTCTGAGTTTGAGTCCAGTGTCCCATTTCAAGACCATAGTGCTTTTTTCTCTCCTTTTTAAAAAACAGCTTTATGGTACCCTGGCTGGGTGGTTCAGTTGGTTGGAACATCATTCCATACATCAAAAAGGTTTCGGGTTTGATCTCCAGTTGGATACGTACGGGAGTCAACCAATCATCAGTGTTTTTCTCTCACATCGATATCCCCCCCCCATTCCTCTCTTTCTAAAATCAATAAATATATCCTCAAGTGAGGATAATAAAACAAATAAATAAAATTAAAAATAAAAAGCTTTACTGAGATATATTTTACATGTCATTCAATGTACTCATTTAAGTATACAGACAGTGGTTTAGTGTATTCACAGGTACACTTTTCTCACTTTTTATTCTAGCTGTGCAGAATGAATGGCTTTATTTCCAGGTCTCTGGGCTCCTAGTTTTGCACAGGACCAGAGAGCTAGGTGCCTGTGTACCCAGAGGTTAAGAACAGTTTCTGGAAGCAGGTGTAACTGGATTCAAATCCCAGCTTCCTCCCTTACTAGCTCTGTGACTGTGAGCAAGTTATTTAACTTCTCTGAGCTTCATCTGCATTTTTGGTGTGAATCTCTACCTGAAAGGGCTCAGGTGAGGATTCAGTGTGATGAAGTATATAAAGCACTTAGTGTTGTGTCTGGCACATAGTAAGTGCTCAGAAATGGTTGTGATGTTAGTATTATGGTATTTATTTGTCTGTGTATTTTCATTCTGTCTTTGTCTTTTCCTCCTCCCAATGCAGGCGTGACCAGGGGGTATCTGGGGACCAAGTCTCCATCATGGTGGATGGAGTCCAGGTTGCACTACCGTCATATGAGGAGGCCGTGTATGGCAGTTCTGGTCACTGTGTGCCGCCCGCCGACCCCAGAGTGCAGATTGTGCTGTCAGAAGGGTCTGGGTCTAGTGGGAGGAGCGGGTCAAGGGAGCAGCATCTACAGGACCAGGGGGCCTGCTCCTCTGCAGGTGGAGAGGAGGAGGCCCCGGGCCAATCTGGACTGTGTGAAGCCTGGGGCTCTCCGGGCTCAGAGACTGTCATAGTGCATCAGGCAACCACCTCCTCTTGGGTGGCCGGCTCAGGGAACAGCCAACTGGCACACAAAGAAGCCCCAGATTCAGAGAACAGTGACATACAAAGCCTATTATCCCTCACATCGGAGGACTACACAGATGGTAGGTGATCTGCACTGGTCATGAATTACTAGCGGCTCTGGGTCCTTGCTGGGAGTAAGGAAGAATGTGAGCCTCTCTAATAATTTGTGTATTGTGGGGCAAAGAAAGATAATGTCTGGGATATTAGCCTACAAATAGGATTTTACCCTCAGCTCCAGGTAGCTCTTTGGGCTCTGTATTAGAGAGACTTTCATTGTGGTCTGTGGATTTTGGTAGTTTGGAGTCTCCAAAATTATGCATGGCCACAAGGCTAGGTTAAATCAAAGGGTAGACAGCTAGTTGGAGGTGAGGGTGGGGTCTGTCCTCTTGTTATAATTTCAGATTCCTGAAAGGACAGGAATGACAAAGGAGGTGTGTGAGGTCATATTACAGAGAAAACTGGTGCCTGTTTATTTTCCATAACATTCAGCTGCTTCATCTTAAATATACCAGGGCCTCTGCTAATTGGTTTTCTTATACTGTCTCAGTTAAACCTCACAGTGATCCCAAGAGGTAGGTATTACATATAACTGTCCTCAATTTACAGATGAGAAAACTAAGGCTCCAAGAGGCTAAGTCACTTGTCTATTGGTAATTGGTTGAGCTAGTACATGATGCCAAGTGGATCTGGTTCCAAAGCCTGGGTTTATAACCCCATGGTAACATGCTGCCTTCCAGATGATTCCAGGTCCTTTGTGGCAAACCCACTGTAGAACAAAATTGCCACCTCTTACAGTTCTGCCTTTGCTGGGGCCTGGAATGTTGAATGTTGGGATTGACTGTCCCAACATTTACATGAAATCCCAGTATGGTTCAGGATGCGGACAAAACCCAGATGTTTCCCTTTTGACAGCGTGTGTACTTCTGTACTTACGAATCTCCTCTGCCCCTCGAGAAAACTTTATGCTTCCAGGGAATTCTGGGCATAGTAAGTGCCTAAGGTTCAGCATATCTGAAAGCAAAGAAGTTGGAAATTCCTTTTTTTATTTTTTTTTTATCCTCACCTGAGGATATTTTTCCATTGATTTTTTTTCTTTTTTCTTTTAAATAGAGTGGAAGAAGGGAGGCAGAGGATGGAGGAGAGAAAGAAAGAAAGAAACATCAATATATCTACATGGATTGGTTGCCTCCCGCACGGCCAGGGCTGGGCATCGAATCTGCAACCCAGGCACATATCCTTGACCGGAAATTAAACCAGCAACCCTTGGATCTGTAGGCCAACGCTCTAACTGCTGAGCCAAACCAGTCAGGGCAGAAATGGGAAATTCTTGAATGAAGATCATGTTTATGAAGTTTCCCAATTATTAGCAACATGCCTTCCTTTTTCTTGGTAGAACATAGAGCTAGGAAAGGCTACTAAATAGTTGACCCAGGTTTAAAGGTGGAAGCCATTGACTCCATGGGCAGCCAGCCACATGTACTGTCTGTCCAGATGCACACATATTTTGTGTTCATGCATGTTGACAGATGTGCAAGTGCAAATCTCAGCCCTTATCCTTCCTAAGGAGTCAAGATGGTGCCTGCGTCTTCCCTCCCCCTCCTTGCTACCTTGCTTTGTTCATGTACCAAACAAGCATTTTTGAGAGCCCATCTTATGCCTGGTGCCAGATTAGGTTTCAGGGGGTGATATAAAGAAATATAAAACATTTTGCCTGCCTGGACTGTCAGTCACTTGGGAAGATGGAGCTTATACTTGAGAAATAATGGAACCAAGAATCATAGGGTTCGTATCAGAATGAGGGGTTCAGAAAGTAAAACCTATAGGTTATCAAGTTTGTTGCAGACCCTGCCAGAGCTGTCTGGGACTAACAGTATCATAGGAAGTTGGGACCTTGAGGTATCAGTCTAGCCTGGATGACTGTGATGCAGAGGGGGGAAACGATTTATTCATTACCACGTGGCTGGTTGATGGCATGAAGGAGGAGGTGGGACTTAAGCAGGGCTCAGTACTCTCATAGGGTGAGATTAAGGACAGGAAGAGAAGCAACCGACCAGCAGTTAAGGCAGAGGAGGGTTCGAGTTGGTGGGACCAGACGGGGTTTGAATACCAGACCAGACATCCAGACTTTATCATATAGGCCGAGAGATGAGCAACAAAGTCCTAAAAAAGAGACAAGGGATTTATTTAGACTACGTGGAAAAGTATGAGTAGTACATTTTATTTCTTTAAATTAGGGGCTGTGTGGGGACCCCTGCAATGGTATCAGGTATGCTGCAGAGAGACCCATGTTGTGTAACCACTGTGCTTTTCTTCCTTGTCTTCTTGTAGATATCCCGCTGTTGAAAGAAGCATGAGATTTGCCACCGGCCTCTCTCCTCTCTGCAATGGTCCTCTCTGTCCTTCTTCCCTCTCCCTTTGGGTTTGAGCACCCTGTACTCCAGCCACCTTGCCCGGATAGCTGAGCTGCCACCTGTGGATCTATGTATCACTGAGGGCCTGCAGGCCCACCTCGCTGGAAACTCAAGGAATATTCTCGCCATCTGGCTGCTGGACAGTTGGAGGAGCTGGCTTTCTGCCTGGCCCAGCCTTCCCATCTGTGTCGGGAACATCTTTGAATGTGCTGGATTGAACCCTTCCTTTCCCTGAGCCCTCTGGGTCCCCTCCAGCTAACTCTTTGGCGGCAGCCCCCAGCAGCTCACATGGGCCAGAGAGCCACTGTGTTTACTTGTGCCTTCTCCCGACCCTATTCAGGGTCCCTGTCACACAGGCCTGTGCTGTCCTACAAGCCTTAGTGGCTGCACGGCTGCCCTCTGCCACACGAGGGGCTGGGCCTGGGTCTGGCTTGTTTCCTTTGAGGACTGCACCTCTGCCCTTACCAGGGGGCAGATCCAAGAGTGAGAGCTGGGCAGACAAGAGTGTGGGTTCCTGGGCCTGCCTTTGGTTGACACTGTTGGCACATTTTCTTGGTTGGGACAGAGGATGTGGGAATTCCTGCCAAAGCTGTCCCAGTACCTGGCTGTCTAGCTCACAGGTTCCGGCTCCTGGCCCTGCTGAAATGAGTTTCCAGTTAGCATCCAGAAGATCCCAAGGGCGGGCAGGAAGGCGGCTGACGATTGTCTTCCTAACATGCAGATCCTCGCGTCCTACTTCAGCATCGACCTTCCTGGCTTCCGTGTTTCTTTCCTTGGAGTATAAGGGGAAGTTGCTTGCTGCCTCCTGGGTTTTATCCTGGGCAGCTCCTGCTTTCTTGCTGCCCACAGAGGCCCGAGATGCATCATCCCTGGGACAGGAGATTGCTGAGATGCCATGGACTGCCCATCTGGTCACTGACAGTTGGGGCAAGTTGCCCGTTCTGGGTTTGTGGTGATGGAGGGGAACCTGAGAGGCACAGACTAAGTCCCTTACCCAGGCAGCTGCAGGCAGCTCCAGCCCCTGGTCCTGAGGGTCCGCCTCACCACAGTCATGTGCCTTAGTAACTGTTTCCAGGAAACGTCCTGCTGCTTGCTGCACTGCTGCTTTTACTTCTCCCTCCCCTGCCGTCCCTGCCTCCTGTTCACAGCTGAAAAATGACTCCCTGGTCTTCTCTGGCACCTGCAAGAGGGGCTAAGAGACAGTCCTCCCCACCCCCCGCCACACACACACACCTTGCTGGCCACAGTGGGTGCAGGGTTGCAAAGCATCCTGGCACCGGGCCCTGGTGTTGACAGAGTGGGCTCAATGCTCCAGATACTTCTGCTCGATGTCTCGATGTCTCTCCCTCAGCCACATCTTGAATGCTGACAAGGCTGGAGTGGCAGAGCTCAGGCAGGCTGCTTCCATCTTCAAAAGATGTGGCATTAAGTAATGCTTGTTTTTGAAACATTGGGGCTGGGGAACTTCAAAGCTGACCCCATACTGCACCTCTGCGCCTCCATGGAGCCTCTCTGTTTGGGGTCGTAAAAGTAATAAAGAACCCAATATATTTTCAATACCTGACCAAACAGGGAAGCTACAGGAGTAGATGACCTGGAAAATTAGGGGAATGGCCTTCTCTCAGCCTCCTTCCTCCACTCACACACGCACTTTACTGCCTGCTCATTCCTGGCCTCGCTGCCCCTGTCGTCTTCCTTTCTCAGGGTAAGGGCAGTGCCTGCTGTGCTTTTGGCCACTCCCACCTCTCTCCCCTGCCCCGCCCTGGAGCCCGAGAGTGTTGTGGGCCCAGAACAGCATGGTTACAAGTGGAACAGGTTGTCAAAGGTGCCAAACTAGAATGCAGAAGCCTTTGGGGGGGGATGAAGTGTGCCAGGGGCCTGTCCTTGGCCTCAGAAGAGGCCATTGCCAGAGAGTGCCTGCCAGCAGTTGCTGGCTCCGGGCCCATCTGGAGGGTGGGTCCCTAATGACCCAGCTGCCTCATCATGCATGGGCTCTTCTCCACAGGGTGTAACCTTGACTTCCTTTGAAAAATAAATCAGGGGCAAGTGGTGCGGGGTCCACAGTCTGTTGAGCCTGCAGCTTTATTTCCAATCATCCAGAACCTGAATTCTAGCCTAGAATTTTTCTTTTAATGAAAGACCTTACCCTTTTTTATATCATTACTCCGCCCCCCCGAGAGATTGCACTTTTTGTTTTGGGTTTATTCAGCTACATAGGTTACCAGCTCAGACCCTGGAAAAATGAAAAGCCTTCCTTCTGAAGTGTTCTTCCAACTGGCCGCCATTAACACTGTCCTGGGGGGGGGGGGGGGTGCACAAACCCAGATTTGTGTGCTTGGTAGGAAAGAAAGAAGGGTAAATAAATGGGAGCCTCCTGTTTTCTCCCCATCTCTCCTCTCCCTTCCTCCCCCCACCCCCGTCACTGCCTTTGAGAAGGCCCACCTCTGGAGGCCTAGGGCCTTTGGGTGCAGGAACCAGGCAGGCCTCATTCCTCCTGACGTTCGTGAGAGCCGTTCTCTTTTCCCTGAAGCAGATTCTTAGCCATCGGCCATGTGCTGCTGTTTTAGGGGCTTCTGGGTTTTGTCCCTTGCCAGGGATTTGGGACTTCACAGCTGCCTAAAGTGGGGCTTGGCTAAGAGACAGGATGGTGACAGGTTGCTGGGGAGGAGGATGTCAGAGGAGCCTGGGGCAGATGGGTAAACTGCCAGAACCTGGCTTTTCTGGGCTCACCTCTAGAGGAGTCCAGCAGAGGGCTTGTCCAGGAGAATGGTCAGCACCAAAGGATTTCCTTTAAAAAGGTATTTTTTGCACGCGTGCGTTGACTCAGTGCAGGTTGTACATCCTGGCAGCTTGCAGTTACATTCCAGTGACTTACTAGGGCCAGTGTGTGGTGAGAATCACTTTGAGTTCCCATCCCTTTCAATGCCTTAGTTCAGCAGGTAGGCTCTATCTCTTGCCATTTCTGAATTTTGTGTGCTGTGTTCCCCTTTCACTCAGTGTGAGCTGTGAAGTGGGCTGAGTCCTGGCCACTTGTGAGTTCTTTGGGTTTTATAAGGCATTTCAGTATGTGTTCTAACACTCCATTTGCAAACAAAACTGGAACTAATGTTATCTTCCCCAATCATCTTGCCCCCTCTCCACAGAGTTCTGTGGAGAAGCTGAATGGCAAGACAGACAAAGGTATACTCTTCCTGCCTCGGTGGTGGTGGCACAGATCGATCGATAGCACTCAGCCTCTCCCCTCCCAGTCTCAGCGGAGCTCTCAGACCACTTGCTTCCCACGTAACAATGTCACTTCCATTCCCAGTTACATCCTGCATCTAGAGTGGAATATGCTGCAAACATTTCTACATCCTTGCCCTTTTTTCCTCCTTAAAGAGAATCAAGGACCCAGAAGGGAAGTGGTGTGCAGGCTTTCCAGCTGAACTCCAGATGTGCTTGCTGGGAGCAGTGAAGCTGGAAGCTTCTCTTGCAGGGCCTGCTGGGCTCCTGGTGCTCAGCACAGGGACCGTCAGTACTGATCCTCAGTGAAAGGCTCAGAGAGGATTTTGTTTGGCAGGCTCAGCTTTGCTGGGAAACACCTCTTAATATCCAGTTGAAAACCTAGTAGAATTTCTAATGAAAACCCCAAAGTTGAACCCTGTGCCAGGCAACAGAGCTCTCTGGAGAGGGTACAGGGGCAAAGCACTTGGATTGCCAAGCAGGCAGGAGAGGGGATGCAGGTTGCGTGGCCGCCCACCACACCCTGCCCTGGCTCATCGCACCACTATGGAATCTTGCAGAATGGTACTCATGGTTTAAAACAATACATGTGTTGTTGACTGTGTGCAGGATGTCAGTCAGTTTGGGTTTGCTTTATTTTATATATATTTTTTGGTATCCTGTACATTGCAGTGGGTGTGAAGATAGTATTTTAATATTTGTACAAAGTTTAATTTAATTTTAATTGTTCTATGTATATAACTGCATTTCTAAATAATAATAAAAAAAAGTTCTTATGAGGCAGTTGTGAGAGATACGATCGTTCCATAAAGTTTTTATAGAAACCCTAGATTGAAAGGTGTATGTGGGTAGGACCTCATGAAGCACTTGCTCTGGGGAGAGGGGTACCTAGCAGGAGATGGGGCAGGGAGGGTGTCCATGCCACAAGCTAGAAAGACCAAAAACATGAGAGGAAATACATTTCTCTTTTTTAAAATGCTCTCAGTGTGCCAACCGGTCTCAGGCTGGGATTCAGCAGTGAGCAAGACCGTGTACTGGGAGCCTGCACAGATTTCTAATGGGGGGAAGCAGGCAGTTCCAACAGCATGCAGGGACGGTTCGGTCAGGCAAGTGTGAGGGAGTGGGCAGTCAGAAAGCTCCTTCTGGACAAAATGGCATTTCAGCTGAGTGTGAAGGGCCGGTACGGGGAGCCTAAGGGGCAGAACACTGTACTGCAAAGGCCGCAGAAAGCACAGCCACTGAGAAATGAGAAGGAGCCCGCGCTGCTGCGGGCTGAGGGGAGGGGCCTCGGGATGCGCAGAGGGAGGGAGGCCGGCAGGCTGTGGAGCCCTCACCACCCAAGCTGGGATGTTCCCCTTCCTCCTGAGAGCAAGGGAAGTGCCTTAACAGGTTTAAGTAGCAGATTGACTCACTAAGCTCTGCGTTTGGTGGGGTGGGGGACATTCCATGTTTTAGGAAGAGGGAATTTAGGTGAAATTGTTGGTCTTGGGAAGAAAGCTCGAACAGCTGGTGAACAGCAGTCCTCTGAGATGGAGAAGTGGAAGACCAACTTGGGAGAGGGTGAATGTGGGAGATCTAAAAATGAAGAGGCAGAAGATGTAGCGGTGAAGACCGTGGCAGGCAGGGGAGCTGGCCGGAGCGTCGCAGCGGGTGCTCAGGCTGTGCGGAGGGATGCCAGGCTGACGTTTGCCCCGGGTGTCGGGTGTACTGATGGGGGCTGCGCTTTCCTAGCGCAGTGTTGGGTGGCAGAACATTTCAGCCCTAAGCTCAGTAGCACCAGCCCTCAGGAAGGCCCACACAAGCAGCGAGCATTAGTTGCAAGGAGGATGACGGGGAGAACATTTTACCAGCTCTTAAAATGGTGATAATAGCTGATACTTAAAAAACACGGAAGTGGCCCTGGACGGTTGGGCTCAGCAGTTAGAGTGTTTGCCCGAGGACCAGAGGGTTGCAGTTTTGGTTCCCAGTCAAGGGTGATGTGTCTCTCACATCGATGTTTCTCTCCCACCCACAATCTCCGCTTCCACTTCATCTAAAAAAGAAAAATCACGGGGCGGGGTGGGGGGGGGGGAGTATCTTCGGGTGAAGATTAAAAAAAAAAAAGTAACAAACAAAACACTTCGATGTGCCAGGAAGCACTTAGTGTGGAATCCACACAGCAGCTCTACGAGGCAGGACCCATTATTGCCGGCAGCTCGGGGCCACATACAACAAAACCAAGGCTTGAAGATGTGCGGTGACTTGCCCAAGGTGGAGCCAGGATGTAATTGGAACCCAGGCAGTTCTACTGAAACGACTCCCACCCCTGCCCCTTTCCTACCCCGTCAGACACTGCCTGCCTCTCCAGGCCCTCCCACCCCCTTTCTGCCTGTGGTCTGTTCTCACCAACGAGCTTCGGGTAGAAAACGGGAGAAACATGTCCCATCAGGTAAGGAATGCTGGAGAAGGGAGACATGTCAACATGGGGTCAACACTGGGGTCCTTGCCTTTCCCTAGATGGCAGGTGGTGGGTGGGGACAGAGATAACAAAGGCCACAAAACCTGCAAAGCAGCTGGGGAAGGGCTGTCTTTGAAGTGGTTGCCTCAGGTTGGGAAAGGTGGATGGCAGGAGAGAAAAGGAATTTCCTGCCCTGCTGCCGAGCCCCACCTCATAGCTTGGAAAGTTGAGACCCCCTAGACAGTAACAAAAGTACTAACAAGCTCTCAGCATCTTTCACAGACTATTTAAAAATACTTTAAATATGCCAAAGTAATACATTTTTATCTCAGTAGAAAGAAAATTAAAATCAGCCATAATACCACCTCCTACTGGCAGTGTTCTTTTTTCTGTGCCTATATGTATATATATATTTTTTTCCTCTTTAATATGTTTTTATTTTAGAAAGAGAGAGGAAGGGAGAGAGAGAGAGAGACATCTATGTGAGAGAGAAACATCTATCGGTTGCCTTCTGCACGCCCCCCTACCAGGGATTGAGCCTCGAAACCCCGGCATGTGCCCTGACCGGGAATTGAACCAGCAATCTTTTGGTGCACAGGACAATGCTCAACCAACTAAGTGACACTGGCCAGGGCATATTTTCCTCTTGAAAAAGATCCCTTTTTAGCCCTGGCCAGTTTGGCTCAGCAGTTAGAATGTAGGCCCAATACCAGAGAGACCTGGGTTCGGTTCCTGCTAAGGGCATGTACCTCGGTTGCAGTTTGTCCCCGGCCCCGGTTGGGGTTGTGTGGGTGGTGACCAGTTGATGTGTCCCTCTCACATTGATGTTTCTCTCTCCCTCCCTCTTTCCCTCCTGCTCTTTCTGAAGATAAATGTAAAAATGTCCTCGGGTGAGGATTAAAAAAAAAAAATTAATAAAAAATTTGTTTTTAATAGTATTTGGTTTTTTAAACTTTACAGTCTATTATCCCATAAAACATACACCTACATCACTTTAAAGGCTGCAAAGGGCTGCAATTTTCTATCATGTTGATAATTTGGATTTCCAGGTTGCTAATTTTTGGTTGCTAATTTTTTTTAACTCTTATGACCAATGGTTTGATAGCATTTTAAATTATTTTCTTAGGATAAATTGCTGGAAAGAAAATTGCTGGATCAAAAGAAATGCACATTTTAGGGGCTTTTGATATACCTCAAATTGCTCACAAGGAAAGTTACTCCAAGTTATATTTTCATTGGCGGTGTTCATTTTCCCACAACCTCACCAACATTGGCAATTATCAATTTAAAAAATATGCCAGTTGAAAGAAAATTATATTACTTGATTCACATTTGTTTTATTCATTTTTAAAATATATGTTTGCGTATTCTTTATAACAAAGACATACTGAAAACTGTCCAAATTTGATGTTCAAGATGAACATGTTTGAGAGGAAAAGTAAGAACTGTGATTTCCTCTCTGAATTACATATGGATTATTGGAATATAGAATATATAAAATACATTGGTTATTTAATTTAGAAGGGGCATCACAGTTATGACTTTTCCATATATATATGTAATTTCATCTTAAATTACTGAAGCAAGGAATTAACCTGAACCTGGGGCAGGACATGACACATCCCAGGACAGCCCTGGGCGTCTCCTCCAAGGTCCCTGGTAGAGCAGCACTACAGGCTTTGCAGGGCTGGGGGACGGTCCCGCACCATGAGGTGAACAGCTGTTTGGCATTTGGTATTTCCCATGACACTCAGTGCCCCCAGAAAAGGAAATTTCATAACATAGGAATGTCCTGAGCAGCCTGTCTGGGGCAGCTTGAACTGTCTGAGACGGGTAGGAAATGATTCTCAACTTGGCAGGGCATTGCAGGGGTGTAGCAAGTGTGGACTTCCCCTTGGGGCTTCAATGGGGAAGCAAGTAGGCTGGCGGTCTCCAGCAACAGCAGCCAGCTTGCAGGTTCAGCCTGCTGGTGTGTGCGCGCGCGCGCGCGCGTGTGTGTGTGTGTGTGTGTGTGTGTGTGAAGCCTCGACCCAAACACACTAAGCACAGGGGCTGCTGTGCCTTCTGAGTGGTCTCTTGAGGCTCTTAAGCACCTGGGCTCCAGAGATGCAGGAACTTGTGGTGCAATAGCCTTTGTGGGCTGACCATTCGCACTCCTGCTGCAGTCATTTCTTCATTCATTCAATTGCTAACACACTCAACAACAACTTTTTTTTTTAATCATTTACTCTATACAAAGCCTAGTACTAGGCCCAGGGCACAGCAATGAATAAGACTCAGTCTTTGCCCTCAAAGAGGCTGCAGACTAATGTGGGAAAAGGAGACTAAACATCTACCTAAAACTTAAGGCAGAATTTAAAGAAGAAGCTCTAATGGAGCACTGGTGTGAATTGGGAGTGCACAAGGAGCTATGGAGTGGGAATTGTGATAATGAGGAATTTTCAGGCTATAGAGACCTGTAGGAACAAAAGTACTTGCGTATAAAATTGAATCGTGAAATTGCCTTTTTTTTTTTTTTTGCAGGTTAATAAAAAAGGTCACATATGGGCAATTTCAGCTTAGTACATAACTGTATTAAGATCTGCCAAAATCAGAAATGCCTTTCTTCTCTGGGAGGTCTAAACTTGAATGATTTTAATCACGAGAAAGAGAGCACTGAGCATAGCTGATTTTCTGGTTACAGCCCACCAGCTCCTGTCCTCTGAATGGCTCAAGTCTCCAGTACAGGGACACTTCAGTTGCTCTTTGGGACAGACAGCAGAAGTCACGCCCATTGCTTGCAACCAAGCTTCTGCCAGCAACAGCCAGGCAGCCATTCCAACGTTAACAGGCACCTTTACTCATTCGCATTATTTTCCTTGGAACAAAAATGGAAGGACAGCAGTTAAATCCAACTACAACTCTTTCCTCCTCAAGGTTCTTCTCTGTTTTTCATTAGAAACATTCAAAAATAATAACGCTATCTTATATAATAGTAATACATGTTAAAACATCAGAAATAATGTTTTTCACCTATCAGACTGGCAAAAGAAAAAGCTTTAAAATATCTAGTGGGAGTGTAAACCAGTGCATTCTCTACGGAGGACAATTTGGCAATAACCGTCAAAGTATAATGTTCCCTCCTCTTACTGCACATCCACTCTAAACCCATTAAGTGGGGGCAGAGCTACACATTCAGAAAGGAAAACAAAGCAAGCAGGTGAACCCCGCAGTATCAGATTGGAATTGTAGGTATTGGTGTGAACTCATGGTTTTTGATCTACATAGATGGATATTTATGGATACATAGATGTGTGTATGCATGTGTACACACACACGAGAGAGAGAGAGAGAGAGAGAGAGAGAGAGAGAGAGAGAGAGAGAGATTGATTCTCTAGCTCTTCCCAGAAGGCTTGGGGGCAGGCACAGCAGCAGCTGTGAGCACACAGAGTTCAGATCTTGGCGTTTCTACATTGTTTTCCACTAAACGGAGACAGGGCTCTTTGGAGGAATGGCTGATTCTGGAGCCGAGGCAGGAAGATTACAAGAGGAGCCCGGAACATGTATCAGAAAGCAAGAAAGTGCTCAGAGAATGATGAGTACATGCCCAAAGGATGCCCACTCGAGTGACCAAATCAGGAACACTTTGAGCATGCAAATAATGATGATAATGGATTCCAATTTGTTAAATAAAATCGGAGGCCCTGGGTCCATATAGACAAACTGACAGCAGAGAAGCCTGGTAGACATTCTTTTTCATCAAGAGGGACAAACCATTGCACGAGATAGGCTACAATGAGAACCCAGCATCACATCCATGGCATTCCCACCAAACATGAAAAATGACACAACCCAAACTGAGTACTGTTCTACAAAAGAACTAGCCTGTGATCTTCAAAATGCCCAGGTCATGAAACTCAAGAAAAGACTGAATTGTTTCAGACTGAAGAACACATAAGGAGGAACGCAAGGCACCGTCCTGAACTGGATCCTTTCCTCACGAAATGTTATTTATTGCAAAAACTGGTAAAACTTAAGTGGGTGTGAGGGTGAGATGGTAGACGGGTCTCCGTGTCAATGCCCCGATTTTGCAGCAATGGGGAGCACCAAAGCCTGCCTGAGGGAATTGCATCCGGGGTGAAAACAGAATGGCTGGCCCCCCACAGGCCTGTGTGCAGGGGAACTGCCAGCCTGTGCGGGCAGAACCTGGGACCTGCAATCGGCCGCCTCTGATTTCTCCCGCAGCAACTCAAGAGGCTGCGCGGGTGAACAGGGATTGCTGGCAGGGCGGTCTGCCGGGGAGAGAATCCGATTTCCTCTCTCTGACAGAACAAAAGCCACTTGTCTGGGAAGAACTTAAAGAAGTTGATATCCGATGTCTTGCGTTTGGGAGCTCAACCCCTGGGCGATACCTCACTCTCAGTCCCTTGCCACCCCTGGAGTCCGCGGAGCCGGATGGCTCAGCCCGCTGGCGCCATCTAGTGCCCCATGAGGCTGGGTCCTCTGCAGGTCGGAGAAGGGAGGTTGAGGCCAGGTGGGTGGGCTGGACCTGAAGGTGGATACCCAGTCTGCAGTGGAATTCTGACAGCTCCCACGCCCTGGGCTGGGGCATGGTGGAAATGTGAGCCAGGGTTTACAGCAATGACACCATATTAGTTTCTAAGGATTGTCCTAACAATGACCACGAACTAGGTATTCTCTCACAGTTCTGGAGGCTAGAAGCCCAAAGTTAAGGTGTCAGTGGGGGTTCTCCCTCTGAAGGCTCTGGGGAAGGCTCTTTTCTTGCCTCCGCCCGCTGCTGGTGGCCGCCGTCCTTTGTTGGCTTACCCCCGGCAGCCCCATCTCTGCCTCTGTCTCTCCACGGTTCCTCCCTGTATGTCTGTGTCCAAGTTTCCCTCTACTTACAAGGACACCCGTCACCGGGTTAGATCTGTCCAGTCCAGGACGACTTCATCTTAACGTGATTACATCTGCAAAGACCCGATTCCAAATGAGGTTATATCCGCAGATACTGGGTTAGGACGTGTCTTCTGAGGAGACACAATTCAACCCACAAAAGATTCCTGTCATCCCACAGCTTTCCCCAAGCACCTGCAAAGTGCAGGTCTGTGCTGGGGGCTGGGCCTGAAGAGCTGAATGCTACCCACTGCTCAGGCCCAGAGACTCAGGATTCCACTGAAGTTGGGAAGGAGGTCAGGGGAAGGGCAGGAGAGAGGAAATACGACTGCGGGAATGATGAGGAGGGAGATGACTCAGCGGGGACAAGGCTGCAGAACAGTTGGCTGGAGCCTTTGCAGAGCAAGTGACATTTGAGCTGGGCCTTGCAGCAATGGGGGTTTGCCAGGCAGCAAAGGGAGGGCACGGGGGCGGGGCCCTCCAGGCCCAGCTGAAGGTGTGAACAGTGACCTAGAACTGTGATAGGGGCTGTGATATTGGGGGGAGTTCAGTGCGGTGTGTGGATGGGGGCATGCTGCCAAATGGCAGGGACCTGGAGACTCTGACTGATGAATGCTCTGAGGGCCATTCTCGTGGCTTTAAATATTGTGCTGCAGGTGGAGGGGCGACCCAGGAGGTTACGAGGGGTACAGACTGTGCAGAGGCCATGAAGACCAGACGGCCTCCTAGATAAAAATGAAACTACCCAACCACAGAACTTCCCCCACTTCCTGGCAGCACTTGGAATAAAGCCACACTGCCTTGGAACTCTCCCGAAACACTTCACCCAAGCCTGGCTTCTAAAACGAGCCCCTGGAAGCATCTTCTCGCCGAGGTGCGCAATCTCTCCTGTGGCAACAAGTACCAGGGAACACAATCTGTGTGACTGTAGAGGTGCCCCTCATAGTCTTTGGCAGTGGGCATCCCTGTGGTCAAGAAACTGTCTTTTAATTCCTGGTTTGCTGAGTGTTAATGAACCAGTGTTTGATTTTATCAAATACTTTTCTGCATCTGTTAAGATGCTAACATGTTTTTCTTTAATCTGTTAATGTAATGTATTATACTATTGAATACTGACAGAATTTATTGCTATTAAACCATCTTTGATTCCTTGCTAAACTCTACTTGGTAATGATAAGAGCATGTGGGTGTGCGTGCTTGTGCGTTTTAAAATACACTGGTGCGCCCTGGCTGGTCTGGCTCAGCAGTTAGAGCGTCGGCCTGCAGACCAGAGAGTGCTGGGTTCGGTTCCCGCTAAGGGCACGTACCTTGGTTGCAGTTTGTCCCTGGAACCATGGGATTATGTGGGTGGCAGCCAGTCGATGTGTCTCTCTCTTCCTCCCTCTCTCCTTCCAGCTCTATCTGAAGATAAATGCAAAAATGTCCTCAGGTGAGGATAAAAAAATAAAATACACTGGTGTTTTTAATGTATGCATTCATGGTCATAAGTGAAAATGGTCTAAACTTTTCTCTTTTTGTCCACGTTTGCTATCAGAGCTATGTGAACCCCATAAAATGAAACATGTATCTTCCCTTTTTAGTTGTCTGAAGAGTTTGTAGGATATAACGTTTATTAGTCTCTTAACAACAGTTGGATAAAACTGGCCTGTAAAACCATATGTGCCTGGTGTCTTTTGGTGGGAGAGACTTCTGATTACCAGTGAATGATTGTTGATTTAGTTAAGTTTTTTTCATTTTTATTGAGATACTTTTGGTGATTTTTTTCTATAAAGTTATCTATTTTAATATGTTTCACAACTTCATTTGCATAAAGTGGTTCAAGATATTGTTTTGATGTTTTAAATTTAATCACATCTTCTTTTATATTTTTCAATCTTCAAAATTCTTTACTTGTGTGACTCTTTTTTCTCAATCAATCCTGTCAGAAGTTTGTCTGTTTTGAAAGTTTTATTTATTTTGGTCAGATTTAGTAACACATATTTAAAATTTAGTAAAATTCGCCGTTTGTAGTTTTTAGTTTTGACACATACAGTCATGTAACCACAACCATGATCAGAATATAGAACCACTTTATCAACACCCTCCCCAATTCCTTTATATTCCTGTAGCCAACCCCTCTTCCAGCCCAGCCCCTGGCAACCACTGATCTGTTAGCTTTCTGTCTTTATAGTTTTGCTTTTTAAAGAATGTCATATAGATAGAATCATACATTATGTAGATTTTGAGTCTGGCTTTTCTTTTCTTTTTTTTAAATCTTTATTGTTGAATGTAGAAGGCATTACAGATGTTCCACATTTTCCCCCCATTGACCCCCTCCTCCCCACTCCTGCCCCCCTCCTGCCTTTTCCCACACTTTTGTCTGTGTCCATTGGTTATGCATATAAGTTCTTTGGTTTATTTCTTCCCAACCCCCAACCCCTTTCCCTCTGAGGTTTGTCAGTCTAGCAATGAATTTGTACTTCTTAATCCCTTCACCTTTTTCACCCATTCCCCCAAACCCCCCTTCCATCTGGCAACCAACAAAATGTTCTCTGTATCTATGAGAATGTTTCTGTTCTACCTGTTCATTTTGTTTGTAGATTCCATTGTTGATAGATATGTATTCATTGCCATTTTGTTTGTTCATATATTTTATCTTTTTCTTCAAGAAGACCCTTCAACATTTCATATAATAATGGTTTGGTGGTGATGAACTCCTTTAACTTTTTCTTGTCTGGGAAACTTTATATGGCCATCGATTCTAAATGACAGCTTTGCAGGATAGAGTAATCTTGGTTGTAGGTTCTGGCTTTTCTTTTTTTCTTTTTTCTTTTTTAATCCTCACTCAAAGACATTTTTCCATTTTTTGTACAGATAGAGTGGGAGGGAGGGAGAGGAAGAGAGAGAGAGAAAGAGAAACATCGACGTGAAAGGGACACATCGAGTGGCTGCCACCCGCACGACCAACCAGGGCTGGGGACAAACTGCAACCGAAGTACATGCCCCTAGCGGGAACTGAACCCGGGTCTCTCCGGACCGCAGGCCGACGCTCTAACCGCTGAGCCAAACCGGCCAGGGGAGGTTCTTGCTTTTCATCACTCTGAATATTTCTTGTCACTCCCTTCTGGCCTGCAAAGTTTCTTTTGAGAAATCAGCTGACAGCCTTATGGGAATTCCCTTGTAAGTAACTAGCCGCCTTTCTCTTGCTGCTTTTAAGATTCTCTCTTGGTTTTTTTGTTTGTTTGTTTGTTTGTTTTTTATCCTCACCTGAGGACATTTTTCCATTTTTTGTACAGATAGAGTGGGAGGGAGAGAGAGAGAGAGAAACATCGACGTGAAAGGGACACATCGAGTGGCTGCCACCCGCACGACCAACCAGGGCCGGGGACAAACTGCAACTGAAGTACGTGCCCTTAGTGGGAACTGAACCCGGGTCTCTCCATACTGCAGGCTGACGCTCTAACCGCTGAGCCAAACTGGCCAGGGCTCTCTCTTGGTCTTGAATCTTTTGCATTTTGATGATGATGTATCTTGGTGTGGGCCTCTTGGGGTTCATCCTGTTTGGGACTCTCTGTGCTTCCTGGACTTGTATGTCTGTTTCCTTCACCAAGTTAGGGAAGCTTTCTGCCATTATTATTTCAAACAGGTTTTCGATTTCTTGTTCTCTCTCTTCTCCTTCTGGCACCCCCAAGATGCGAATGTTGGCACGCTTGAAGTTGTCCCAGAGGCTCCTTACACTATCCTCATTTTTTTGGATTCTTTTTTCTTTTTGCTGTTCTGATTGGGTGTTTTTTGCTTCCTTATATTCCAAATCGATGGTTTTCTTCTTGGATTTACGTACTCTACTATTGAATCTGTGTAAATTATTCTTTATTTCAGTTAATGCCTCCTTCAATTCTGACTGTACATCCATAATTTCTGACTGGTCCTTTTTTATGCTCTTGAGGCCCTCCCTAAGTTCACTGAGGTTCTCACTGAGTTCATTGAGTATCCTTATAAGCAGTATTTTGAACTCAGCATCTGTTAGGTTGCTTATCTCCATTTTGCTGAGTTCTTTTCTTGGGGTTCTGTTCTGTTCTTTCATTTGGGACCTGTTTCTTTGTCTCCTCATTTTGGCTGCCTCCCTGTGTTTGTTTCTATGTATTACTTAACAAGCGGTAGGGGGCTATCTGAGACCAGATGCTGCTGCTCATTTGAAAGAATTTAGGAAAAACCTGAAGCAGGATCCAAGACAGGCCAATCCTATGGTTAAGCAAATGGCAACAGCTTGGGTGGGCCTGAAAGTTGAGTGGGGTGGGGCGGGGCCTCAGGGGGTAACCAGGGCGGAGCTACCAGTGTGAGCCAGGTTGCTGGAGTCCCAGATATGGTGGCTGTCTGCCGCCCCAGGGAAGGGCTCACCAAAGGAACAAAGGCCTCTGACAGCACGTTTGTCCCGGAGAAAGCCCCCTCTCCAGCCCTCGCTCCAATGCCAAACAGCTCAGTTCTTCCCTGTATGTCTCTGGCGCCCCTTGAACTGCCTCCCCTCCAAGCTTAGAGGGAGAGAGTCCGGTAAGTCCGTGCGCGGGCCCTTTAAGGAGCTGCCTGGGGCTCCAGCTGCTTCAGCCTCCCTGAGCCTCAGTTCCCGCTGGTTTTTCCAGCCAGAAGTTATGGAGATTCTCTTCCTGGCACTGGAACCCTGAGCGGGGCACTGGTGTGAGACAGGGACCCCTCAGTCCTCAGGAAGGACCTTCCCAGCTGAGGTGTCCTCCTGATTTTTATCCGCCACAAGTGGGTGTGGGACCAGCCCGTCCGCCTCCGCCCCTCCTACCAGTCTCGGTGTGGCTGCTGCTTTAATTCCGTAGTTGTAGGACTTCCATTCAGCTTGATTTCAGGCAGTTTTGAATGATGGTTGTTCTCTAGTTTAGTTGTAACTTTGATGTAGTTGTGGGAGGATGCAATACCGCGTTACCTACGCCACCATCCTGACCGGAAGTCCCCCCTTTTTTTTTAATCCTCACCCAAGGATTTTTCCCCCCATTTATCGTTAGATAGAGTGGGAGGGAGAGAAACGCTGATGTGAGAGAGACACATCGATTGGTTGCCTCCTGCACAACCCCACCAGGGCCAGGGACGAACTGCAACCAAGGTATTTGCCCCTGACCAGAATCAAACCCCTCACTCTTTGGTCTGAGGGCCAATGCTCCAACAGTTGAGCCAAACTGGTCAGGGTGGGTGCATTTGATTTTCATCCATGTTGTTACACGTATCAATAAGTCGTTTTTTAAAAATCACAAAATGGTATCCATTGTACGGATGTGTCATACGTTTATTCATTCACCAGTTGGAGGACATTTGGGTTATTTTCATTTTGACTACTGATGTAGAGCATCTTTTTAGGTTCTTACTTGCCATTTATTTGTCTCCTTTGGTTTAGATGTCTGTTCAAATCTTTTGTGCATTAAAAAAAATTGGGTTATTTGTTTTCTTACTAAGTTTTAAGAGTTTACTTCTGTTCTGCTCTAGATACAAGTCCTTTATCAGATATGTACTTTGCAAATATTTGTGCTCCCTGTCAAAGAGCAGAAGTTTCTAATTTAGATAAAGTTCATTAGTCTTTTCTGTTATTCTATTTTCCCTTAGCAAGTTGGGGATCCATAAGATTGTATTCCAATTCTTTTTTAATTTATTTTTTTTCTCTTAATATTTTTTTCTTTATTGATTTTAGAGGGAGAGTGAGAAGGAGAGAGAGATAGAAACATCGATGAGAGAGAGCATTGATTGGCCGCCTCCTGCACGCCCTCCACTGGGGATGGGGCCCACAACCTGGGCATGTACCCTGATCAGGAATTGAACTAGCGACCTCTTGGTGCATGGGTCAACACTCAACCACTGAGCCACACTAGCTGGGCTGTATTCCCATTCTTGTTTTTTTTTTTTTTTTTTTAAATCCTCACTTAAGGATATTTTCCCATTTATTTATTTATTTATTTATTTTTAGAGTGAGAGGGAAAGAGAGAGAGAAACATCGATGTGAGAGAGACACATAAATTGGTTGCCTCCCGCATGACCCCAACAGTGGCCATGATGGAACCTGAAACCAAGGTATGTACACTTGGCCGGGAATTGACCCCCCAATTCTTTGGTCTAGGCCAGCGCTCTAACCGCTGAGCCAAACCAGCCCGGCTGTATTCCCATTCCCACCAAACTTTTTCTAAAAATTCTGAAGTTAGCCCTGGCCGGTTTTGCTCAGTGGTTAGAGCGTCGACCTGCGGTCCTGAGAGACCCGGGTTCGGTTCGCGCTGGGGGCGCGTACCTCGGTTGCAGTTTGTCCCCGGCCCTGGTCGGTCGTGCGGGTGGCGGCCGCTCAATGTGTCCCTTTCACGTCGATGTTTCTCTCTCTCTCTCTGTTCCTCTCTCTCCCTCCCACTCTACCTGAACAAAAGAATGGGAAAATGTCCTCGGGTGAGGATAAAAAAAAAAAAAAATTCTGAAGTTATTTCTATCCTCTCAAATATTTCAAAGACCTCTGCCTATCTAAACTGTTATTAAAAATCTACTTTTGTTATAAATTTATAATTTTATGCTTTGGTATCAAAGAATATAGTCTGAATGTAAGGATCCTTTGGAGCTCACAGAGGTTTTCTTTATGGCTCACTGTATTCTGCAGTGGAATCTTGGCTTTCAAACTTAATTTGTTCTGGAAGGCTGATCAATAAGCGATTTGTTCAAAAACTGAATCATTCCCCCCATTAGAAAGAATACAAATTGGGTTAACCTGTTCCAGACCCCTAAGTGATTCCGTTTCAGCCTTTCTCAGTTGCCTGTGCTTGTTGTTTCGTGAGCCTTTCACACCTTGAGCAAGGTCAGCACTCTCGGTGGCCTCTTTGTGTTTTAAAATTGTGCTTATCACTGATTTCGCCATGCCATACTTGGTAGCCAGATCGATACCCGAACACCTCTGTCATACTTTGCGATTCTTTCTCTTTTTTGAAGTGGGGGGAGAGGGGGAGAGAAACATTTATGTGAGAGAGACACATGGATTGGTTGCCTCCCGCATGACCCGACGAGGGCCTGGGATGGACCTCAACCGAGGTACATGTCCTTGACCAAACTCGAACCCAAGACTCATTGGTGCACAGGCCAACACTCTAACCGCTGAGCCAAACAGGCCAGGACACGATTATTTCTTTATTAAGCTCTATTGTTGTTCCCATGACTTTTTACTTTGCTGCTATCACTAACCTTCTCAGGACCCATGGTGACGTACTGTATGTGTTTAATAAGCAGCAGCAACAAAAGCTAAAAACCACAGAAATATTCACAGCGCAATTTCGTACGGTGTTAACAACGCGAGGTTTAGAAGTGAACTGACCCTCACTGCGCATTCTCTCCTGTGTGTGTCACCTGAGAGACGCCTGACTGCTCGTGCGGGACAGCACGGAAGGGTTGTCGGGTGGGGGACCGAAGTTCTGTGGACCGAAGTTCTGTTCCACAACCGAATTGTTCGAGATGGGAGATGTTCAGGCAACTGAGAAAGGTTACTACAGGGAATCATTTGGGGGTCTGGAGTGGGTAATTCAATTTACATTATTTCTAATGGGGAAAAAGTGATTTTGTTTTTGAGCAAAACACTTCGTGTACAGACCTCTGGAGCTAATTGAGTTCGAGAACTGAGGTACCACGGTACTTGTGTTTGACCACAGGGGAGTGTGGTAATATTTTAAACTGCAATTGTTGAGTACCTAGTTCTCCCTGAAGTTTTGCCAGCTGTTGCTTGCCCTATGCCCAGACACTCTCCCACTGGGTCATGGACACACACACCCTGATTTTGCAATGCGTTTATTTATTTAATGCTAAGTTCTGTTCTTTGTTCCATTTGGATAATTTGTTGCTCAGGGACACGGTCCTCTTTCCAATTAAAATAAAAAGCCCTGGTTTAGGTTTATAGAGTGGTGGTCAGGCACTGAAAATGGGTTTGGTAGTGAGGAACAACACCTGTTTTAGAACATTTGAAGACCTTTCAGACATGTGTGACCTTGTCATTTCCAGTGAGAGAAACTGCGTCCATGCAACGTGTCCACAAGGTGGCGCACTAAGCATACAGTTGGGAGCTCATTTCTGCTAGAAGAAAAGATGTCAGTGAGAAGTATAAGGAATGAGGGATTTTTCAATGAAAGAAGAGAGGTCCACATCCAATAATTTCTGTATGTGTGTTTGCGTATTCCAGGCCCAGGACGTTATAATAAGAGCTGTGAGATCTGGACTAGATCCTCTGAATCTTTTTTTTTCTTACAGAGATGATAAATCCAGAGCAGTGAAACAAATTGATTCGTGTTTGTTTGTTTTTTCATTCATTCGTTCATTCATTCATCTAATATTTCCTGATGTCACCAAGGACTTGCCAAGTTCACATTGCTAGATAGCAGCAGAACTTAATTTGAGATCCAGATCCCCAGAGAGAGAATGTAGAATACTCCCAGATTCTGTTTGTTTAAGTGATTTTGGCATTCATTTAAAAAATATGTCTAATATTTTAGAAATTCACAGCAGCTGAAACAAGGAAGGTAAACTGTGGTGTGTGTGTGTGTGTGGGGGGGCAGCTGGAAGCCCTTGGACCCTGCTCTGTCTTTAAGGAGCAGCAGACAGGTGGTTCCTGAACAGACAGGAACAAGCAAATGCAAAGTGTGATTTTTGATCGGTTCCGGGACTGGGGGAACACAATTCTGGAAGGCATTCTTTTGGACAATTTTGGAAATTTGAATGCTGCCCGAATATGGGAAGCTATTACGGAATGAATATTCAAGAAAGTGTCCGCTTTCTTGGGTGTGACAAAGGCATGTTACATCGGAGAATGTCTTTGCCTTTGGGAGACACATGCTGAAGTGTCTGGGGCTGAATGTCATGATTATGCAACTTACTTTCAAATGGTTTAGCCAAATACACACACACACATGCACACACACACACACACACACACACTCAATCAATCAATTAATAAAACTAACGTGGCAAATTGTTAACAATTGTTGGCTCTAAGTAGAAGGAACACAGATGTCCTTTGTACTATTCTTTCATCTCTTCAGTGGGTATTTCCTTTCTAGTAATTCAAGCATACTAACTTGAGCCTGATTTGACCACAGTTGTGTTCAGTGTCCCAACCCTTAGGCAGGGTGGGTGGCCTGGGGTCAGGGTCAGCACCTTCTCCTTCTTGCTCTCTTACTAGATTACTGTGTGACTTTGGGTCAGTCACTTATCTTCTCTGGTCCTTAATTTCTTTATTTGTAAAATGAGAGGATTAGGCAACTTTAGCAATTTTCAAGCCTTCTTTTTTTGGTTTGTTTTTGACTGCCCTTCGCTGTAGGACATACTCCTACACTGCTTTCAAAGTCCTCTGGCAACCTAGACTCTCCTCTCGTCTCTGTGACATTCTCATCTTTCTCTTTTCCTCTCTTCTAGTGTGGTTCATTAAAATTAAAGTGATTTCAAGAGCCACTAATGGGTTGAGACCCACAGTTTGAAACTCTCTGGGCTAAATGATCTCCTGACACTCTGTGAGTCTATAACCAAGGGTACTGAGTTCAGATCCCCCACAGCCAGGCCAATGGGGTGTTGGGGAGGGCAGTGACTTGGTTGGCCCCTCAGCCAACAGGTCTGAAGGCAGACCTCCAGATGCTTTTAAACAAGTCCCCAAATACAAATGTTTAGGTTTTAATAGTTAGCTGTGATAACTTTGGTTTTATACCAAATATTAGAAGTTTATTGTTTTGGTTTTTAAATACTGTGCAAGCAAAGGAAAGAAAGAGAAAAACAACAACGACAACAAACCTGCAGGCAGACGTTTTTGTCCTCTGTGTAAATGACCAGTCCTTGCTTTGGGCCTCGCCTGCGCTGCCTGTCCCGCTCCAGCTGGCCCAGTGGGAGCACAGCAGGCACAGGTTGCACGTGTCCTTACCCCACTGCCAGGGCCTTCTCCAGCCCCAAGTCTCTTCTGCAAGCACCCCTCGGTGCATCTCTGGGTTTTTCTGCAACCACACACTCATAGGTGAGGGTGGGGTGGGCAAGAGGTGCCTTGGCAGGAGCAAGTGGAAATCCTGGGGAATCTTTTCCACCTCAGCCCTGTGCTAAGCATCCCCCAGGCGCTCCATGTGCCTGCCTCCAGGGGGTGCAAAGGGCGGCCCCTCCCAGAGGCCCAGGTGTAATGACAGGTGCTGGCACCCTAAGCCTGAGCCAGAGGCAGGAAGAAAGAAGCAACTGAGGCTCCCCCAGAAGGGACGCAGGCATGCAGAGCAGCCGGGTCCCCATCCACACCCACCTCCGCTGCTCACCTTGCGGTAGCTTTGCTGGAGTGAGGGCCGCCTGTCCTGAATTTCCGATCGGTTTTCTGCTCCACGCTGGCCACTCATCTCACTGAACCTGAGTATCTGTTCATCTCCCACCCTGGGCGGTGGGTGCAGAAAACCGAAGTGGGAATATAAGAGCAAGCTAGAACCTATTTTGAAAAGTCTGACCAGGGGAAGTTTCAAACAGGCACAAAATTAAGAAAAGAGTTCACAAACCTCCATGTAGCTATTTCTGTGCTTCAACAGTTATCAATATTCTACCAAGTTTTGTGCTTTTTCAAACGAGGGGTTGAAATTGTATTGATGGACAGGAAAGAATGTTCCAGGTTTACGGTCAAAGGCAGTTTGTAAGGAATGATGTCAGTGCAGCCCGATCCCACTTCGATCAACGTGCAGCTCTGGGCACAAACCCAGGGTCACTGCAGCTACATCCCAACTGCCTGCTGAGAGTTGTCCTGTTCAGAGGGCGGGGCAAGGCCGCCTCCTGTCCTGGTCAGGGAAATGTACAGCTGTCTGTCACACGCTTCAAAACGTTCACAGCCCACCAGTCACCCCTCGGGTCGTGTTTCTGGTGTTGAAGAAGCATCGCAAAGAGAAAAGGCTGCCGGGCCTTCAGTAACACTGCAAATTGAATTCATGCCTGGTAAGCACTCACTTCAAGTCTCGGCGTCAAAATCTATTTGACTAAGATGTTTTTTGTTGTTGTTTTTTTTTTTTTCATCCTTACCTGAGGACATTTTTCCATTTTTTGTACAGATAGACTGGGAGGGAGAGAGAGGAAGAGAGAGGGAGAGAAATATTGATGTGAAAGGAACACATTAAGTGGCTGCCACCCGCATGACCAACCAGGGCCGGGGACAAACTGCAACCGAGGTACGCGCCCTTAGAGGGAACCGAACCCGGGTCTCTCTGGACCGCAGGTCGACGCTCTAACTGCTGAGCTAAACCAGCCAGGGCTATTTGACTAAGATGTTTGGGGTATATCTTGCTAAGTGGGAAAACAAGTTACAACACTGCCAACAGGGCGATCCTAAGTTTGATTTTTGACAAAAGAACATGTGCAGCCCGGCCGGTGTGGCTCTGTGCCTGAGCGTCGACCCATGTGCACCAAGAGGTCACCGGTTCAATTCCCGGTCAGGACATGTGCCAGGTTGTGGGCCCCATCCACTGTGGGGGCATGCAGGAGGCGACCAGTCGATGTTCTCTCTCATCAATGTTTCTACCTCTCTCTCCTTCTTTGTTCCTCTCTCTTTAAAATCAATGTAAAAAAAAAAACAACCAAAACTAAAAGGCAAAAAAAAAAAAAAGAACATGTTCACAGGAAGAAGGCCTAGAAAGATGCCAACATGTTAGGGACGCATGTGGGGCTGCTTATGGTGATATTTGGATTCTTTGTGCTTGTCTCTTTGTTTATGTTCCTCCTATGAGACGCCAAAAAAAAAAAATAAACAATTTGTATGAAAGCACTAAAAATAAATACATTTGTATTTGATAAGCCCAGTATCCTTGCAGTACCCCTACTGCTTCAGTCAGAGAAGGAAGGTGGAGCTGGAAAAACCAGTCTGATGGAAACAGGTTCCAAGGGAGGGCCCACAAACACACTGCTTCCTCAGGTGTAAAAGGGAGGGAGGAAGGTGTGCAGGTGCCGGTGTTCAACAAAGGAAAGAACACCCAACAGCCCGCGGGGAGCCTTTGGGCATTGTGTGTTTGTGTGTATATGTGCATATATGCACGCATATGTGTATGTTTGTATGTGTGTGTGTGTATGGGTACATTGTATGTCTATGTATGCGTGTGCATATGTGTGTGTGTTTGCGTTTGTGTATGTGTGTACATGTGTGTGCCTGTATGCATGTGTGTGTGTGTGCATTTGTGTGTGTACATGTGTGTGTTTGTGTGTACTGCATTTGTGTTTGTGTGCGTGTGTGCGTGTGTGCGTGTGTGTGTGTGTGTGTGTGTGTGTGAAGCCCTAATGCAGCAGCACCAGAGTCCCTCAGTGAGGAAAGCAGGGTCCTGGGTAAAAAGAACCTCAGTCTGCAATGTGGAGACACTGGGACTCTTGGACCAGGAGCCTGTGATACTTCTTTAAGGAGCAGCCTGGCGAGGGCTAAGGTTTAAATCACACACTGTCCAACTTGAAGCGGCAGGCTGTGGAGCAGCGGGAAGGAAGGAAGGGTGTACAGGAAACCTAGAGGAGTAGTACTAACGCGAATACTCACTAAGAAGAGCAGCTGCTGTTTACTGGGACCTTGTTATGCACCAGGCATTTGCATATATTATCTCACTTAACACTCGTTAGGCTATGAACCGCAAAATGACTGGGTGATTTAACATCCGTGACAGGGCGGAGAAGCCCTGTCTTCTGAAATGACAGACTGTGAGAACTGCTGCTTGAAGTCTTTTCCATGAGCAGGGGCCTCCTGTTTTTGCCTGAGATCCTGAGCCATGCAGGCCACTGTAACAGAGCATGTTCAGTCATCAGCCAAGGTGCAGGGTTTGGGATAAAGGTTTGGGATGCAACATTCCACCTTTAGCCTCATTTCGTAGGAAGGAAACAGGCTCTGAGTTCACCTCCTGGCCCTGGTGGTGGTCAGATGAAGTTTGTAACAGACCCTAAAACAACGTGTGTGAGAGGCTGCGGCCACGATCACACACCGCTCTCCCTTCCAGTCATTACTTTCTCACCTGCGACAGGCTCATGCTTCCTACCTCGTGAACAAAGATTCCTGAGAAACACAACAGCCAGACTGTCCCCACTCAGTCCAGAGCTTCCCCCCTTCCTTTCATCCCTTCCCCGAATCATTCAGCAGAAGTCCCCAACCCTGGGAAGAGCCCTCCTGACTTCCTTTGGTTGAGCTGCCCGTGGTTCTGTGGGCTTCATCTGCTGGGTCCAACTCTATGAAGGGAACGTCATTATCCCCTTATTTGTAGATGAAGACCTGAGGTCAAGTAACGTGTCCAAATCCTGCAGCATTTCAGTGGTGGAACCTGGTTCTGGAGCCAGGCTACCTGGGAATCAGCCACACTGACTGCGCCTTTCTCTATACAAGCTCCTGCTCACGCCTCTACGTTCGGGGCAGGTAGCAGGACTGAGTCGGGAGTGTGCTGACTACCCCTCGTTGAGGGCAGTACCCCAGGAGAAGCAGTGGGTTCAGGGGCCACAGTTGCTGGCCTCTGCGGTGTGAAAGAGTTTGGCTAATGGGCTTCTGTAGAGACAGCTGGGGAAGAACTGGCCACTTGCTAGTTGGAATTAGATGTAGACTACTGCCCTGGCCAGTTTGGCTCAGCGGTTGGAGAGTTGGCCTGCGGGCCAGAGAGTCCCAGGTTCGGTTCCCGCTAGGGGCACGTGCCAAAAAAAAAAAAAAAAAATTAGATGTGGACTACTTAGAGAAATGATCCAAAAGCTGAAGTGTACCCAAGAATGACCTTAACCATTGTTAAAACGCAGATTTCTGACACCTCATCCCCAACTCAGTAAAGCAATTTTCAGACACATTGATCACGATGTGTCTGAAAAAATTTTGTTTCAAATTGGTTACAAGGGAGGAGGCTTTCTTGAAAGAAGAGAAAAAAAACACACCTCATTCAAAGACTTCTTTCTTGGCAGAAACATTTTAAAAGGAAAAAATAAGAGTGTTTAAATGTCTGTTGTCCTGACTCATAGACAGAAACAGGCAGACAGCTATGTGTGTGTGGGGGGTGGGGGATGGGGGGTGGAAGGGGGAATGGAGCAAAAAAGAAAAAAAGAGAGGGAACTCATGGTGATAGACAACAGTGTGGTGATTGTGGGGTGCAGGGGGCTGGGTGGAGGTGGAAGAGGGCATGAAGGGGATAAATGGTGGTGGAAAAATAAAATTAAAAAGTGAATCAATAAATAAAATAAACGTCTGCTATCCAGTGCCTCAGCCATGGCCACACGTGGCTGCTGAGCACCTGTGTGGCCTTTCTGACGGAGCTGTGCTGCCGTGTGGCACACCGCAGTCCGAAGCCGTGACACGTGGAACGTCGCAGCCATGAGTCTGGCATTGTTTGCATAATGAAGTGATAGTATTTCGGATACATTGAGTTAAATAAAATATATTACTGACATTAATTTCGCCTGTGTCATTTTACCTTTAAAAAAGTATGGCCACAAGAAAATTTAAAGTAAGTGTGGCTTGCATTATATTTCTATTGGACAGAGCTGGTTTAGGTAATCATTGTTGGACAGGAGACAAAAGAAGAAAGAAGAATGTCTGGTTAAAGATTATCAGAAATCTCCGAGGACTGGTGAAAGGTCACTGGTAGGCTGGGCGAGGTTCCCAGAAAGCCCGTGAAGGCAGTCTTATCAGGAATGCAAGGTTCTGGGAAGAAACAGCTCTTCATACCAGCCACAGAGTTCCACCCAGCTTGGGTTTGGAATGTTTCTTTTTCGGCCCTCAGAGAATGTGATTCCCTGGACCTGAGGAGGGCCCATTGAAATCGCATTGTGGCCCAGCCGGTGTGGCTCAGTGGTTGAGCATTGACCCACGCACCAAGAGGTCGCCAGTTTGATTCCCGGTCAGGGCACATGCCCAGGTTGTGGGTCCAATCCCCAGTGGGGGGCATGCAGAAGGCAGCCAATCAGTGTTCTCTCTCATCTATGTTTCTATCTCTCTCTCCCTCTCCCTCCCTCTCTTTCTAAAAATTAATAAAGGAAAAAAAATAAAAAAGAAATTGAATTGTGAACCAGACCCTCCAATGGGTCTGACTCTGGTGATTGTGAGTTTCAGAGTGGTTGACTTAGAAGGTGCTTGGTGACTCTGCTAGGAGGAGAGGTGCCAAGAGAGGGCACTGAAATGGGCTTTGGGAAAACCATTTGCTTCACAGTATGTCACCTGATGGGGTGGGGTGGGGCACAGGACTCAGTGTGAGGCCAGGTCTCCAGGCTCTTTCTGGGTGGGACACCTCCCACAACACTCACCCTTTTATTTATTTAAAAAAATGTTTTTTCTTTACTGATTTTGGAGAGAGAGGAAGGGAGAGGGAGAGAGAGATAGAAACATCAATGAGAGAGAACACTGATTGACCGCCTCCTGCATGCTCCCCAATGGGGATCGGGCCCACAACCTGGGCATGTGCCCTGACTGGGAATCGAACCAGTGACCTCTTGGTGCATGGGTTGATGCTCAACCACTGAGTCACACTGGCCAGTCAACACTCACCCTTTTAAATCTACTGCCCGCCCAGGCCGGTTTGGCTCAGTGGTTAGAGTGTCGTAGGTTCAATTCCAGTCAAGGACATGTACCTTGGTTGTGGTTTATCCCTGGTCCTGGTCGGGTCGTGTAGGAGGCAACCAGCAATCTTTTTCACATTGATGTTTCTCTCTTTCTCCCTTTCTCTCCCTCCTTCCTTCCCACTCTATCTGAAGATAAATAGAAAAAAAATATCCTCGGATGAGAATTAAATAAATAAATCTACTGCCCTGTGTCGTAGCTCAGTCCTGTTGTCTTCCAATCTGATTGGTCACTTAGCCTTGGAAAAAAACTAAACTTTTTCCACATTCTTAAGTTGACATCTAAAACTTTCATCATTAATTAACATAGTTACATAGAGCATTTTAAGTATTGACATTTCAAAATAAAACTATTACATTACTCTTTTATATAAAATCCATTGGGATCTATATACCATTGCAGTTCGATACCCATCATGTTCCATTTTAACACACACAAACCAGAATAAGACAGAAGTCTATATACATTCTTTTTCTCTTGAGTTCATTTCCATTCCACATCCCCCTCAGAATTTTATCCCAATATACTAGGTTTTTATACTTGAAAGTATTTTTTTTTTTCTTCTTTTATCCTCACCCGAGGACATTTTTCCATTTTTTGTTCAGATAGAGTGGGAGGGAGGGAGTGAGAGAGAGAAAAACATCGATGTGAACCCAGGTCTCTCTGGACCGCAGGCCGACACTCTAACCGCTGAGCCAAACCGTCCAGGGCTTGAAAGTGTTTTAAAGCAACTTTCATATTTCTATGCATGAAAATCAGGTACATAAATAGAAATTTAAACTGTTTTAATTTTCTGTGATCAAAACAACATAAGCATATCACAAATTTTGGGAGTTGTTCCAATTCAAAAGTAATTTTACTGGAAATACATCTCTTAATGAGGTGGATAGGACTATTTTTTCCATATAACTGTGGGCCAGTAATATTCACTGCAAGGAAGAGACATTCACATGTTGAAGTACTGAGAAATGTCGTTTACATAAACAGAGGAGACTGGATGGAATGTTAAAGCTATGTCACTGAATTTGCAGAATTTCTTCTGACTTACATGTCAAAACTAATTTATGACTTAATAAGGTATTAGTTAGCAACTTGGTTATGTCCTTCTCCAATTGAGTTAAAAACAAAGGAATGGGCTCTGGCTTGTTTGGCTCAGTGGTTAGAGCGTCAGCCCGTAGACCAATCAGTTGTGGGTTCGATTCCGGTCAAGGGCACATACCTTTGTTGCCATTCATCCCTGGCCCTGGTTGGGTCGTGCAGGAGGCAACCAGTCGATGTGGCTCTATCACATTGATGTTTCTCTCTTTCTCTCTCTCCCTCCCTCCCACTCTATCTGATAATAAGTAGAAAAGTATCCTTAGGTGAGGAAGAAAAACAATAAAAGCAAAAGCAAAGGACTGGAAGCTATTCGATTTTCCAAAAAAATGTGTTATCCTGTCATTGGCCACATTGGCTTTCTCGCTACCTACCCAGTGTCCCCAGTGCCCCTTTGTTTAGGGCCTTGGCGGTGCTCCTCCCCCATCCCAGATCGTGGTCTAGTGGGAAAGGGCTATCTGAAAGGAGATGCCTAGGCCAACAGGAAAGTTCACAATCACATCGACTTAGGGGAGAGTTCGTGTTGAAGTGGAGAATTGTTCCAGACGATGTTTGTGTCCCCCCAGAATCCGTATGTTGAGATCCTAACCACCAGTGAGATGATACTTGAGGTGGGGCCTCTGGGAGGTGATTAGGTAGTGGGATCAGTGCCCTTAGAAAGGAGGCCCCAGTGAGCTCTCTTACCGTTTTTCATGTGAGGTCACGCGAGAAGACACAGGCCACGAACCAGGAAGCTGGCTCTCATCAGCCACTGAGTCTGTTGGCACCTTGATCTTGGACTTCTCAGACTCCAGAACTGTGAGAAATACATTTTTATTGTTTACATGCCACCCAGTTTATGGTATCCAGTTATAGCAGCCCCCAGTGACTAAGACTGGGATCTAGAATGGCAGGGAGGTCCATTATATAGGATTTAATGCCCAGTGATCCCTCAGAAAGTCTTGGTGTGTCCCCCAGGGGCTCACACCCCAGCACTCCCACTCAGACAAACCCAGCGCAGCAGCTGCCCTGCCTGGAACTTGATGTGAAGATAACCTCACCTGACTGGTGAGGAGGTGGGAGCTGACACCTCTTCAGGGTGCTTCCCACGACCTCACAGCCAGAGCCGCCTGCCATCCCATGGGCTCCCTCCCCTGGGAGAGCGGCTCCCCACCCTCATCCTTCCTTTCTTTCCTTAAACTTCTCTAGGTATGTCCTGAAGTTTGTAAAAGTTTGGGCTCTTTGGAGACCAATGGCTAGAGTAAAAATGCTTACCTGTGTGACCTTTGGAAATGACTTTCTAAGCCTTAGTCTCCTCTGATGCACACTTGTTTTGTTTTGAGGTGTAAGTGATTTCATGCACACACACGAAGTTCCGAGCACACAGCCAGGAACAGGAAGCACTCAATAAATATAAGTTATTATTATTATTGGCGTCTACCCCATTCAGTTTATGTTAAATCTTCCTGAACAGGCCATGCTCATAAAATGCTTTGCGACTCAGCAGATCAGTCACGTTCAGAATCTCCAGCTCTGTTGTTACCACCCTGTGACTCTGCTCCTTGTTAACCCTATCTCCCTGGGGCAGGTTGAGTGGAAGAGGCGGTGTGCTGAGTTAGGGCACTGGACACAGCATCAGAGCTTAGAAGCTGAGCAGAATCCCACAGTGTCTGAGCCCTCAGCCTGAACTCAGTTCCACCCAGCACCCCTCCCACGGCACACGACTATACTCCTTCCAGCCCTCCGTCCTGTACAGGCATTGACCTTGGCCGTGGAAAGAGCATATGAGCTTTGAGTTCAGACAGGCTTGGCTTTGAATCCCTCCCTGTCATTAATAGTTATTGAACTTGGGAACTAGACCTTCGAAACATATATTCTCTTCCATAAAAAAGGGTTAGCAATACCCATTTTAGGGTTATTGAGAAGGTCACAGGAGATAAATCTATGAAACCCCTTGCCCAGTATTAGGCACACCAGTAGGCCTCCAACTATTTCTGAATGTTACAGGGTACAGTAGGCAATTACTAGGGTATCTTCCATTATGTTAGACATGACGGGAAAGTGGGCATGACTCAGGCAGATAAGGTGGTTTCACAAGTCTTTGCCAAAGCAGAGGCTAGTGTAGGAAGACAGATAAGCCGGTTTGGCCTGCTCTGGTAGGAGGGAGGAGGTGGGTGTAAGCTGGATCTAGGGCATACTGGGCCATGTTGAACTTGAGTTCCCTTTGGTCAACAGTTAGGGTGTCGGCCTAGTTTACAATGACCCTTTTAAACTTCATCCTCATCGATGAGGTGCGTTCCCTATGTCTATGTTTGTACTGCATGACCTCATCTCCTCTGACTGGACCACGACAGACACCTCGTCCAAACTGGGCTAATCAGGGAAGTTGCAATTTCAACTAAGAGGTTTCACTCTCATTCTGGGATCTGCTTTTGGATGGAGGAGATGTAAAAACTGGGTGACACGATGTGGCCATCTTCTTTCATATGGATTGAGAGTTGGGGAGAGCCAGGCTGCAGCAAGAGCAAAGGAAATAAAAACAAAAACAAGGCAGACAAACAGAAAACAGAGAGGAGCCCTGGCTGGTGTGGCTCAGTGGTTAGAGTGTCGCCCTCAGACCAAAAAGTCATGGGTTCAATTCCGGTCAAGGGCGTGTACCTGGATTGTGGTCCAACCCTGGTCAAGGTCGTGTGGGAGGCAACCAGTCGATGTGTCTCTCTCACATGGATGTTTCTCCCTCTCTCTCTCTCTCTCTCTCTCTCCCTCCCTCCCTCCCTCCCTCCCACTTGATCTGAAGATAAATGGAAAAATATCCCCAGGTGAGGGTTTAAAAAACAAAAACAAAAAACAGAGGAGAGAGGGAGATATATTCCTGAATTCTTGACAGTTCCCATTTCTTGTTTCTAGACTCCTTCTCAAGGCTGGGCACATTCTTGACCTTGGATTTCACAAGACACTTTGGAGTCCTTGATGTAAATCCACCTCTTATTGCTTACACTGGATAATGTTGTGTGCTAAACTGTTTTGCTCTCACTTCAAAAACCAACTTGAGCTAGCTTAAGCAAAATGATGAAAATTAGTGGAAGGTCCTGAAAGATCTCATGAGATCCAGGAAGTCTGAACACTCCCGTTTCAGGAGGTGCCAGCACCAGGGCAGGTGTGAATACTCCTGCTGGCAAGCTGCCATTAAGATGCCTCAGTGTTGTGTCTCTTAGTCAAAAGCCCCAAGTTCCTGGGGTAGAGAGAACCTAACATTGCTCCATGATGAGCCTGTTAGTAAAGGCTACAGTATAGCTTCAGGCAACAGAAACAGAGCTGCTGAGAGAGTGTAAACATGAGGACAGAGGGACCAATCAGCAAGATCAAGGAGTGGGCACTTAACGGGTGTTCTGAGACCCAGTTCCTGTGTGTGTGTGTGTGTGTGTGTGTGTGTGTGTGTGTTGTTTCCACCCAACAACAAACAATTCTCAGACACCCGCCAAGTGCCCAAGACTTCAACTCAATTCTGACACTCTCTACCTGGAGATAGGGTCAGGTTCCACAGGGTGAGGGCTCAGTCCTGCAAGACTGCCCTGCCTGCCCCTACACACACTGCAGATGCCAGCTGCAAGCCCAGGCTTTTATTTGTGCTTCTGACCAACCGGCTGTAGATTGGAGGTTTCATTTTTTTTTTAAATCCTCACCCGAGGATATTTTTTCATTTATCTTCAGATAGAATATGAGGGGGAGAGAGAGAGAGAGAGAAACATTGGTGTGAGAGAGACACATCCACTGGTTGCCTCCCACATGACCCCGACCAGGGCTGGGGATGAACTGAAACAGAGGTACGTGCCCTTGACTGGAATCAAACCTGCGACTCACTGGGCCAGGCCGGGGGAAAGGGCAGAGAGCTCCGTGTCTCTGCAGGTGTGCCACTCTCCCGGGCCTCCAGTGTTCCCAGCCTGGACACCTGCTGCGCCCAGTCCTCTCGGGTTTCTGTGGAGGCTTCACCACATGAGCGTGATTGACCAGACAGCCTTCGGCTTGATTCAACTGTAGCTCCTCTCCCCTGCCTGGAGGTCAGGGGTGGACTGAAAGTTCCAACTCTCTAGCTGCATGGTTGGTTCCCCTGGCAACCAGCCCCCATCCTTAGGTGCTTCTAAAAGTCACCTCATTCAAGTGTTCTTCATGGGATTGGTCCTGTGTACCTTGACCTAATTATTGTATCAGGGAAGGAATAATCTCCAGGACTGGGGCTGATGTGGGGGGCTCACTCTCTGGGAGTATGTGTACCCGACCACAGTGGCTCTGTTACGAATTGGTATAGGGAGTTCACAGTTTTGTGTATTCCCTCTTGATACTAAAGATGAAAAGAGCCCAGCAATCGGTCAATCCCCACTCCTGATAGCTTGCAGGGAGCAGTAGGAATAGAGGACCACGAGCACTGGGGGTGACTCCTGGTGAGACATGGCCCTTTTCCAACTCTTTCTCTCTCTTACAAACCCTTCAATGGTCTGATCTTTGGAATGTTTCCGTCTTTCTTATTTTAGTTACAGAAACTTTGGGGGCAAAATAAAGGAACTTGCGTGTTCTTCAAGTCACCATCTTGTTTCTCTTGTTATAGCAGCTTAAGTGCCACTGAGGTGTCTGTCCTTGCTGAGTGGAGAGACAGGCTACAGGAGTACTTACGACAGCTGCAACCTGTCGAGTGTACCGGGCAATGGACCAGACACATTACATGCATTGTCTCGCTCAATCCTCATAACAAACCTATGGATTAAGTAATGTTATTCACCTATTTCTCACATGAGGAGACTGAGGTTTAGAAAGTTCCAGCAACATGCTGGAAGTCAGAGAGTTGCTCCTTCACAAATACTGTTGGTGTACCCATGCTGTGCCAGGCCCTATTTGATCTCTGGAGCTTACCTTAGGAATTGCTGGACCTGAAATTCCAACACACGTCTGATTGCAGCTCCTGCACTTAGCTGGCGGGCTCAGCTCTTCCCCGGCGCGATCCGGCCTGTGGACGTCACTTGTAACAGCCGAGATGCTTTGGTTCCAGCTGGTAATCACTTATGCTGAATCCATCTGCACATTTTAGATCACCTTTGTAACACAGAGACAAAAATATAGTTACAGTTTTTTACCCATGTTGTAAATTTTTCTCTCCTGACTTAAACATGCAATAGTGAGTTTTCATTTTCTTTTTGGGTAACTCCTATAACTTTGGAAAGAAACCCCTCTGGAAGCACAGAGTTAGAAAAGACATACTGGGTTCAATTCAAGCTTCTACCACTTCAACTGTGTGATGTAAAGCTTTGGTTTCAATATATTAAAAAAAAAAAACGACAATATGAACTGACTTTAGAAAGTTGTATAACAGTTGAATAGGCCAATGGATGCAAAGCCCCCAGCACTATGCCTGGCCCGTAGTAAGTGAAAGATGACTGACAGCTTTTATTAAGGAGGATACAGATTGTAAAGAGGCCACTGGATTTTGCAGTTTGGTTGATGATGAACGTTGAGAGCAGTTTTAGTGGGGAAGTGGGGTGGAAGTCTGGCTGAAGATGAATGAGAGCTTGAGAAAGGGGCACCTCTGAGTGTAAAGACTACCTGCTCTGTTAAGAAATGTGTTGGTTGCCCTGGCCAGTTTTGCTCAGTGGTTAGAGCGTCAGCCAACAGACCTATGAGTTGCTGGTTCAATTCTGGTTAAGGGCATGTACATTGGTTGTGGTTTGTCCCCAACCCTGGTTGGGGTCATGCAGGAGCCAGCCAGTCAATGTCTCTCTCTCGCATTGATGTTTCTTTTTCTCTCTCTCCTCCCCTCCCTCCCACTCTGTCTGAAGACAAATGGAAAAATATCCTTGGGTGAAGATGAAAAAAAAAAATTTGTTGGCTTAGGAAAGGTGAGATGAGGCAGTTTGACAAATGACATAAGTTAACAGGAGTTTCTTTTTCTAAAGAAGGAAACAAAGCATATTTGGCAGTTAAGGATTAAAGGAGTAGTGGAGAGGGTGGGACTTGAAATAGAAAAAGAAAAGGAATTGATGGAACAAGGTCTGGAATCTGGTGCTTGAAGAACCAAAGCCTTGGAAAGAAAAGCTTCCTTCTCTGAGACAGACGACAAAGAGCAGTGAAGATATAGGGTAGTGTGAAGATGGAGGGAAAGAGATTGAGGGGCTGGCGGCCTGATAACTTCTATTTTCTAAGAGAAGCAGGAAGCACAGGGGTAGTGCATGCTGAAGATGACTCCCAGTTATCCCCTCCTCCTCTTCTGACAGCCTGTGTAGTTTTCTCCCACACTGTACCAGGGTTGGACTGTGTGACCAATAGCAGAAGCTATGTGGTATGGGTTGAATTGTGTCCTCCCAAATAGAAATCCTAACCCCCCAGTACCTCAGAAGTGTCCTAATAGAAACAGGGTCTTTACAGAGGTAATCAGGTTAAAATGAGAGCATTAGGGTGGGCCCCCATCCAATATGACTGGTGTCCTGACAAGAAGGGGAAATTTGAATACAAATTTAAAAGAGAAACATGCAGAAGATGATGGAGACACACATGAGAAGGGGCCATATGACTTGAGTGATGCAGCTACAAGCCAGGAAAACCAAGGATTGCTGGGAAACAGCGGAAACTAGGAAGAGGCAAGGAAGGATGCATCCCCTACCTCCACCCCCACCCCCAAGGTATCAGAGGGAGCATGGCCCTGCTGACATTTTGAGTTGGGACTTCCAGCTTCCAGAACTGTGACAGGATACATTTCTGTGTTTCTTTGTTTTTAACCCACTCAGTTTTTGGTACTTTGTGATGGTAGCCCTAAGAAACTAATATATTATGGTATATACTTTCCAAGACCAGGTTATAAAAAGACTAGCTTCCACCTTGGCTTCATTCACTCTCTTTTCTCTCTCAGATTACTCCTTCTTGGGACAGTCAGTTGCCATTTTGTGAGGACATCTTATGAAGAGGCCCACATGGAAAGGAACTGAAAAGTCTACAGTTAACAAGACATTAAAGCCTGTCAATAGCCACATGAGTGAGCTTGGAAGGAGATCCCCAGTTGAGACTGACCACAGCCCCAGCCAACAGCTTGACTGCAGCTTTTATGAGAGATTCTAAACCAGAACCATCCAGTCAAGCCACTCCTGAGTTCGTGGTTCACAGAAACGATGACAATAATAAATGTTTTTGGTCTTAAGCCACAAAATCTTGGGGTAATTTGTTATACAGTAATAAATAATTAACACGTGCTAACAATGAAGGAGAAGTGGTTGCTTGAAAAGAGGAGAAAAAGCATGCAATGGATGCTGAGATAATGAGAAAGGGCCACGTGAACCAAACCACGCAGGCCTGTTTGCAAACTCTGGTTGAGATCTACCTGGTTAGTGTGCCAGCTAAATATTCAGACTCCTATGCCTCAGATTCCCGAATCAGGCTCCCTGGGAAAACAGCACCGGGAATCCACATTTGAAGCAGTACCCACGTGATTCTTTTAAAGAACCACTGAGTTAGATCACAATTGGGAATAGAGGTAAAAGTGGAACAGAAACAGCAGCCAAAGCTAGAATTTAAATTGGGCGTTAATTCATAATCCAACTAACATCAGATAAACACTATGCTATGAACCTACAAAGAATTTCTAAGTTTTGTCAACAGATTCTGAATTGATGGAAATTATCGTCTATCTCCACCTAAGAAAATATTCTTAGAAGCCCTTATGCTAATCTTCTTTGCTCCTTCTCTCTGAAGAGATGCTCTGCCTATTCGTTTACCTTCACTCCAACCTTCTCTGGCCTTGGTGATCAGGACTCTGCTATTCCGTACAAGTGTTTCCTGCTTCTGGAATTTCTGGGACCATTCTAATGCACAGAAACAGATCACATGAAGGTCATGCCGCAAGCTTTTGTGAACAGGGCCATGGCAGGAAAATCAGATAGTGGGATGTTCTGGGCAGAACAGATCATAAATTCTCTAAGCCTCAGTTTCCTCATTTAAAAATTGTTATAACAGCTACATGGAAGAGTTGGTATGAAGACTGAGATAACGTAATGTCTATAACACAGTCCCTGATATATAGTAGTGCCTCAGGAAATGGCAGCTGTCAATAAGTATTAAGAGGAATGGTAAGGACAATGCTCTGAATTTAAATTAATCTTGATGTTAGGATGATTTGTGTCACAATTTGCTTCCCTGTGACTGTCCCAATAGGGCCCAGCCACAGCCTGAGTGTGATGCGAATATTTGGAGGAGGGAAGATGGAGCCAGATAACAGATGGGTTTTATATGAACAAAAAAGTGAGTCCTAGACCTAGATCAACATTCCTGGTAGACTATTAGAATTACCTATATCCCTGACTAATACACTAGTGCTCCACCCCAGATCAATTAATCAGAATTTTTGCCAGCAGGGACCCAGGCAGCAGAATGCTATAAACATTTCCTAGCCAGGCCAGTGTGGCTCAGTGGATTGAGCATTGTCCTGTGAACTGAGAGGTCCTGGTATGATTCCAGTCAGGGCACATGCCTGGGTTGTGGGCCAAATCCCCAGTGGGGGGCATGCAGGAGGCGGCCAATCAATGTTCTCGATCCTTGATGATTCTATCTTTCTCTCCCTCTCCCTTCCTTTCTCTCTAAAATCAATAAAGAAAAAAAATTTTTTTAATCAATAAAAACATATTTTAAAATAATAATAAATAAACACTTCTTAGGTAATTTTAGTGTATGGCTGGTGTTGAGAAACACCGGTCTAGGCACTCAAATTAAAGTACTGTGGTGGGTTCACAGGTATTTTAATTATTGTGCACTAAATGAAACAACAATAAAATCAGGATGTAGCAATAGAAAGAAGTCAGATAGGTATGTAGGGGTGAATCTGAGTCAAAACTGAACATTTGAAAAAACCCATACATTTACAAGAGAGATTAAGGACACTTATTCCTTCAAAAGATTTTTAGAATTATTAGCTAGAATCAAGGAAGCGACACATTTTTCTTAGTGTTGGGAGTTTGGGATAGGAATTTTTTAAGCCTCTGGTGAGATTTAGGACATTTTCTGAGTAACAGAAAAGCTTGGTCAGAATAAATATTTTCCCCAGGTGTGTAGTTGTGGCATGTAAGTGGAAAAACAAATACAAATCTGAATATGCACTTTTGACCATAAATATATTAAAACAAAGAAACATTGAAAATGCCTACAGTTAAGTTTTATGAATTAAAAAACTCATGAGACCAAATTTCTATATATGAGGATGACTTATATTTTGAAAATATAATTGTGCTTATAGAAAAACACTAAAGGTAAATTATAAGAAAGCCAGTTATCCCTTATGGTGGGAATAAGGTTGGCCTTTTACATTTTCATATCTGTGTTTTTTAAAAAAGTGATGGTGTCATTTTTGAATGGGAAAAGAAAACATATTAAACACTCAGGACTAAAACCACGAGGATATAGAATGAAATATAATCAGAGGTGAATTTGGTGAGATGAGATCATGAGTATTCTCTTCTTTCAATTATTTTTCCGGTTGAACATTTTTGCCATAAGAATATATTTCTTTTTATAATTGGAATAAAATAAACTCTATTTAGCCCTGGCTGGTTTGGCTCAGCAGTTAGAGCATCGGCCCATGGACCAGAGAGTCCCAGGTTCGGTTACCGCTAAGGGCATGTACCTCGGTTGTGGTTTGTGTGGGTGGCAACCACTCGATGTGTCTCTCTCACATGGATGTTTCTCTCTCTCCTCCTCCGTCTCTCCCCTCTATCTGAAGATAAATGCAAAAATGTCCTCAGGTGTGGATAAAAAAATTTTTTTTTTAAATAAAAATAAAATAAACTCTATTCAAATCCTGTCTCTTTGCTATGATTTTGTTATCTGGCAAGGGAGCTGGGTGGAGTATTCACAGTTTAAAGTCTAGGAATCAGCTTGGGAGTTGCCAAACATTTTCTGTAAAGGGCCAGATAGCAAATATTCTAGGTTTTGTGGGCCTGTGGTCTCTACGGTAAGCTCTCAGCCCTGCCATCACAGAACAATAGATGTAGACAATAATTAAATGAATGAGGATGGCTGTGTTCAAAAAAACCCCTCTATTTATGAATAACAACTTTTGAATTTCATATACTTATCATGTGTCACAAAATAGTATTCTTTTGATTCGCCCCAGCCCCGAATGATTTAAAAATGTAAAACCATCCTCAGTAACAAAGGAATGATAGGAGTATACATAGAATATTGTAGGATCACATGGGAGGAAGAGTAATTCTGTGCATGAAACATGAGTTTATTGGGGAATTGGGCGAGAAACAGTCTGGTAGGGAGACTTATTAGAGCACTGCGGAAGACAAGTGATTTAAAATATAGTAGATTAAGTCACTAGGCAAACTAATGAAAAATTACCTTTGTGGAAATTGCAAACTTTCTAACAGTAAATTAGTCAAGAGAAAAGGCTTTATTAAAATATTAGTCCTGCCTGGCTTGTGTGGTACCTGTGCACCAAGAGGTCGCTGGTTCAATTCCCGGTCAGGGCACATGCCCAGGTTGTGGGCCGGATCCCCAGTAGGGGGCGTGTAGGAGGTGGCCAATCCATGTTCTCTCTCATTGACGTTTCTCTCTCTCTCTCCCTCTCCCGTCCTCTCTAAAAATAAAAAGAAATTAGTCCTGAAGAAAATCACACCATGGGCAGAAGGAAGCCATTTTTTCCACAGTGTACAGCACCACTATTCCTGTTTTTTACCCCATAGAAAACCCTTTCTAGATTACTTTCTTTTATTGCAGAAAAAATAGTGAGTGAAATCACAAGTGGTTGCTTCGGGTAACACAATATGTAGAAAATAAGCCCTGGCTGGTTTTGCTCAGCGGTTAGAGCATCTGCCTGCGGTCCGGAGAGACCCAGGTTCGGTTCCCGCTAGGGGCATGTACCTTGGTTGCAGTTTGTCCCTGGCCCTGGTTGGTCGTGCAGGTGGCAGCCACTCGATGTGTCCCTTTCACATTGATGTTTCCCTCTCTCTCTCTTCCTCTCTCTCTCTCTCCCACTCTGTCTGTACAAAGGATGGAAAAATGTCCTCGAGTGAAGATAAAAAAAAATAAATAAATAATTGGAAGACCAATTTTTAAAAATTATGCAGAAAGCAAACAAATTAATTAAATATGTACTGACTTGGGACATTTTTTGCCTTATGGGATGCCAACAGTTCTGAGGCTAGCACCTAAGATAAGTGTTTTCTTTTAATTTAACGAGTACGTACAGTATTTTCTTTTAAATCCACCTTTAATTCCCCACCCAACAGATACCTAACTTCACAATTTTGCTGATTACCCGCTGAGGTTCTTTTTTAATAAATACCAAAATGCATGAATGGACGAGCCCATGCTATAGAAACTATCCCAGTCCTAGCCCAGAGTTCCTAAATACCCCAGCGCTCAGAGATCAGAGTAAAGACCAGAGTTAAAGGCCAGTAGCTCTGTTCCTTCTTGAACTACTTTATCTCTGTGTAATTCTAGTTACAAGCAGCAACCTTAGATTCTGAGCACCTCTCAAAAATGGGGTGCTTCGGGTTCCACCTAAAAGCATTAGAGAAGAGTAAGCTTTCACCATCTTTATGCTCAAATTTCTAAGCCTGACAAACTAACCGGGAAAACGCCGCGTCAAGGAAGTGGAGGCCTATGTTTCATACCCACTTTGAAAACACAACCTCCTGTTTGAGGAGTGGCAGACTTCCATGTGTTACATTACAGAAAGCTGAACAGGGAGGGTCGACCAACTGCCTTCTGGACGTCCAAGCAGCTTGAAACCTGTCCCAGCCAGCCCCGTTTTAGTGCAGTGGGAAGGCAGAAACCTGCGTTCTGGACCCCACTGAAGCTGGCCTTCTGGCTGGAGTCCCAATTTCAACATTCCATCACGCAAAAACCTTCCGTTTAAAAAATGCTGCGGTTCCTTAGCCTTACTGTAAATTACCCGTCCGTGGTATAGTTCAAATATTCACTGCTCATCCAAGAGCACCTTCCCCCGTTCAGCCTGAAACTGCAAGCAGCAAGCGGTCAGAGACGGCCAGATAGTTTTGCAAAGCCTGAGATTCACTCATCCAGGACTCTTCAGGGCATCTTAAAAAAAAAATCAGATAAAAAAGAGGCGTCATTTGTCTCAGGGTAGATTCAGGCAAGAGATAAGGAGGAACCGCACGTCACGGCCTAGAAGGCGCCAGCGTCTTCGAGTCCGCCTTCCAGCGCCGGGCCCGAGGGTCGCGCGCACATCCGTTCCCGCCCCCGGCCCAGCGCTCCGCCGGCGAGGGTCGCTCGCGGGTCGCGGTATTCCGGCCCCGACCTCGCGGAAACTTCCGTCCTTGGAGCCCGGGGGGAGGTTCCAGGGGCGTTCCCAGAAGTGACGCAAGGCGCACCCTCCATTTTGTCGAACGCCAGAGCAGCTAAGTGCGTCAGTTGTCGAGAGACGTAGCCGAGTTGAGTCCTGGTCTGCGGGGAGGCAGACGGCTCCGTTGCAGACTACGGACCTCTCTTGGGTCTCAGCTGCCAAAGATCCTGTCCGGTAGGTGAGTGGCTCACTTTGAGGGAATGGCTTCTCGGATCGAGGCTTCTTCATGGCCACTCGGATCAGTGGCCAGGGCTGCTCTCTTTGCGGAGGATGGCGTCCAATGAGCGCAGTTTATTCGAGGTGGGCGCTGGGGCACGTCTCCCTTTGGGTATTGTTGAGGGGAAGTGAAGGTGGAAGGGCGGTCTTGGTTATGTTCCTTTTTACAGAGGGGTTGTGCGCCCCTCCCTGCCTCTTTACTAGCCGAACCCCTCGAGTAGTGGGCTTTGCTTGGGGTGTGGTTCGGGATTTCTGCGGGCGGGTCTGGTGACTCCGGAACAGTGGAGTCGGGGGAGGGGGTGGGAGAAGGGAGTTTGGCACGCGCGGCTCTCCCCACCGCTAGCTCCGCCGCCGCCATTTTGTGGCTGCCTAGCGTCCGCCCGCCGCCCTCTGCGCAGGCGCGGCCGTGGCGTCGCGAGATTCCGGCTTCCACCCGCTGTGACGCTCCCGGGAGGCGGCGACGCGCGCGCGGCCCGTCGCCATTGGGCTGGCCTTGCGGAGGGCGGGGCCGGCTCCGCCCGCACTTCTCGGCCTTTCCTAACTGCGGCAGATGGGAGGGGGCCAGAAGAGCCGGGGCGAGAGTGAGGCTGCGCAGTTCCAGAGGCGGCAGTGGGCGTTGCGGTTGCTGCGTTCTGGGCCCAGGGAAGGATCGTGTTGGGAGCCGAGTTTTAATTTTGTCTGCAAGGGACCTGGCCTAATAAGAGGCACACTTGGCAATCTTGTTTATAACATCACCCGGTAAACATTTTACTTTATGCCGTTCTTGTTTTTGACCCCCTGACCAGGCATTCTGCTGACATTCACTGGTATCGTCTCAATTGAATTCTATTTCTAACAGGAAGTACTAGCCGGGCGTCATGAGTGGCTGTAGAGTATTCATCGGGAGGCTAAATCCAGCGGCCAGGGAGAAGGACGTGGAAAGATTCTTCAAGGGATATGGGCGAATAAGAGACATCGATCTGAAAAGAGGTTTTGGTTTTGTGGTGAGTATTTAGAACTGGTTGTTAAGTTAGTTGACATTTTGATAAGTGATGTGCTTCATCTTACTGAGTCAGGTAGAGTATTTTTAGAAACTGTTACGCATCTTTAAGGCAGTGAATTGTTTTAAGGAATAAAAGAACCTCACTGCTGACTGGAGGGAAACCACTCCTGCTCACTTGTCAATTAGGCTTATTGATATGGCGCTGTCATTAAGATGCCTTCTCCCGTCTGTTAAATACTTTTAGTCCTCTTAATATATTGTAGAAAGCACTGTTAAAACTGCTAAACATTATGTTTTCTTAATGCTTGTATTTTAGGAATTTGAGGATCCCAGGGATGCTGATGATGCCGTATATGAACTAGATGGAAAAGAACTCTGCAGTGAAAGGTGAGACTTAACTTTTTAAAGGTATTTTTATTGATTTTACAGAGAGAGAAAGGAAGAGGGAGAGAGAGAAACGTGGATCGGCTGCTTGCAGCACACCCCTCACTGGGGATGGAGCCGACAACCTGGGCAGGTGCCCTGAGCGGGAATCAAACCGAGCCCTCTCAGTCCTTGGGACAGCACCCGATCCACCAAGCCGCACCAGCTGGTCAGGAATCTTATTTTTAGTTTTATAACTAGTTAGCATTCTAAAATAGAGTAGACTTAAGGTATGTTGGGGTATTCTCCTAACTAGAACTCTTACATAGCTAATGTGGGTAATTATTTTTTCTCTCCTTTCTGTAGGGTTACTATTGAACATGCTCGGGCTCGGTCTCGAGGTGGAAGGGGTAGGGGACGCTACTCTGATCGTTTTAGTAGTCGCAGACCTCGAAATGATAGACGGTATGTAATGGTGGATGGCTATTTTGAAACAGTTATTATTGCATGCCTATTTAGTGATTAAGGACCATTAGTAAGCAATGATATTGGTATTTATCAAAAAAGTCATTTTTCTAATTCCTGATTCAGTCCATTGTTTCTGTTAAGTCTGTGTGATGAATCATAAAATAATTCAGAAACTTGATGAAGTCATTTGAATGACTTGTCATGTCTGATTGCATAAACTTGGCTCACGGTTGAACAAAATAAATGCACTTTGTACTTCTTCCATTGTGAATATTTGTTTTCTTCCTCAGAAATGCTCCACCTGTAAGAACAGAAAATCGACTTATAGTTGAGAATTTATCTTCAAGAGTCAGCTGGCAGGTTTGTAGAAATTCAGTTCTGAAATATTTTAATGTGGCTTTTTAAAAAGTAATGGAATGGGTAGCTAATGTTTTATTAACATTTTATTAAAAGTAGTATTATTTTTAATTAAATTAATGGACTTAATTGTAATTTTAAAATTTTAATTAAATGTAATTGGGGGATATTTCAAACTTTAATATTAGTGATCAAATGTTAAATGTTTTGAGGATATTTTTTTCTTGTGTTTAAAATCAATTTTAACCAAATATTAAACCCTTTATTTGCCAGCCTATCTGTGTCGTTGGCCTTATGACGAGGAGTGCCTGTGGGTTATCCTAATCGTTGTCTTGGTCACTCTTGGTTGGGCCTGGTTGACTTTGCCAGTCAGCTCCTACAGTGATCAATTGGCCACCTCTAGATCTGTGTTTGCCGGTCTAGATGTAATCGGGGCACTTACTTGGAGTGCCAGGTTGCAGCGATCCCAGAGCGCTGATAACGTGATCTGATCCCTAAGTTGAGAGCTGTCTTCCTGTAACGCTTCCGAATAAGAGGTCCTGGTCGAAAGAGTTCAAAGATACGAAATTAGTTGGTCGTTGGAATCCTGTTCGCAGTAAAGTGGTCCTTGGTAACTGCACAAGAGTAGAACATGTCTGCATTCGTCAATAGTCTGCTAATAGGGAGGGCTGTGCGATTAAAGGCTTCCATCGATTGGGTAGTGTCCTTCAAGTGGGTGGCGAAGAGCCAGTCGGGCATATGTCATGAAGGTTTCTTCGACCGATTTAACGGTTTGCTGCTTGACTAGCCTAGGGAAATAATAATAAAGGTAAAGTAAACTTTTTTAATGACATATGGGGCACAAAATAACTGGTGTCTTGTAAATGTTCTGTTTTTAAATATAAAATTTCTACTTTTAGTCTTTACTTTAAAAATATGTACTGTTTCTTTTTGTTTCATTTTGTTTTGTTTTGTTTTTTTGTTTGTTTTCCTTTTGTATTGAGCTCAGTATAGACTAATACTACTTAATGTTAAAGTAAATTTCCTGAGCATTTTGCTTAAAAGCAATATGCTATTTGCTTATTTCGTGCCCTGACATAGATAATTTTTGAATTCTGATAGAATACAAGTGTGGTAAATGCCATGTTTGTACTTTATCTAACATCTTCTCTTTCAGTAGTCTTGTTTTTATACAATGTTGTTGTTTGTGTGTCACCTTTCCTTTTCTCTGCTTAACACAATTGTCTTGCGTTAAGGATCTCAAAGATTTCATGAGACAAGCTGGAGAAGTAACCTTTGCCGATGCACATCGACCTAAATTAAATGAAGGGTGAGTATGTACTGAAGATTATAAGCCTTTGAAAATATCTTGAAGCCCTGGCCAGTGTAGCTGAGTGGTTAGAACGTCGGCCCTTGGACTAAAGGGTCACGGGTTCAATTCCCAGTGAAGGGGGCAAGTTCCATCCCCAGCCCTGGTTGGGGCTTGTGCAGGAGGCAACCTAATTGATGTGTCTCTCAACGATGTTTCTCTCCCTCTCTCCCTAAAAATCAATGGAAAAAACATCCTCAGGTGAGGATTAAAAACATACATACACATCTTGAAATTTTTACTGTGTTTCTGAGTACTTAAAATTTGCACGTGTGCTCTTGGTTCTTAGGTGAGTTTGCTTCAGGGGACATTTGGCAATGTCTGGAATCTTGTGGAAGTAGGCCAGTGATGCATATGAACACTTCTGTAATATACAGGAAAGCTCCCCACAACAAAGACTTGTCTGGCTAAAATGTCAACAGTTAGGTTGAGAAACCTTGCTCTAATGCCACATTATCCATTGAGAGAGAGTTAAAGACGCTTGGTGTATATATAGCAGTAGCAAAATGAACATGGAAAAGATAACTTAATCTAGGTTCCTACAGCTTGTGAGACTTAGGTGTACCTATCTTCACACTTTTTTTTTCTTCGTTATAGGGTAGTTGAGTTTGCCTCTTATGGTGACTTAAAGAATGCTATTGAAAAACTTTCTGGAAAGGAAATAAATGGGAGAAAAATCAAATTAATTGAAGGCAGCAAAAGGCACAGGTATCTCTTTAACATTTTTAATTCAGTTTTACTTAATGGATTTGTAGGGCCTGCTGCTTATGTTGTATTTATCTTTTTTCCTTCCCAGTAGGTCACGAAGCAGGTCTCGTTCCCGGACCAGGAGTTCCTCTAGGTCTCGTAGCCGATCTCGGTCTCGGAGTCGCAAGTCTTACAGTCGGTCTAGGAGCAGGAGCCGGAGCCGGAGCCGGAGCAAGTCCCGTTCTGTTAGTAGGTCTCCTGCACCAGAGAAGAGCCAGAAACGTGGTTCTTCAAGTAGATCTAAGTCTCCAGCATCTGTGGATCGCCAGAGGTCCAGGTCTCGGTCTCGGTCTCGGTCCAGATCAGTTGACAGTGGCAATTAAACTGTAAATAACTTGCTGCCCAGGGGGCCGTTTTTTTTTTAAAAAACAAACAAACAAACAAAAAAAACGAACAACCACAAATTCCCAAACCATACTTGCTAAAAGTTCTGGTAAGTATGTGCTTTTCTGTGGGGGTGGGGTCTGGAGGGGGGTTGGGTTGGGCTGGATATCTTTGTAGATGTGGACCACCAAGGGGGTTGTTGAAAACTAATTGTATTAAATGTCTTTTGATAAGCCTTCTGCTCACATTTTTGTGAATGTCTGAAGTATATAGTTTGTGTATATTGATAGAGCTCTTTTATAACTAAAGCAAATTTAATTTTTTTGTACTAGAAAAAATTTGAACATTTTAGTTCTTGGTTATTCAAATGTTAATTCAGAATTAGTTTAATGTGTCAATTAAACTAATTAATAGCTTTGGACATTTAAAAGAGCTCTAAATTTGCTTGTATATAAAGGCTTAATTTGAGTTTTCCTTGTTAGGGTCCAGGGTGTCCTCCCACCCACCCTTTAACAGCTGCCTGACAAAGGCGTTAAAGCAGCTGTTTGTTATTGATAATAAAAGATTATAAAACTACTTTTGTCTGTCTGAAGGATGTGTGCATTTACTTCTTCCCCATCTACATTTAACACATTCGTAATTCCTTGTCGAGAATCCTGAAGTTATTTGTCCAGGTTTTATTTTTGTTTTTTAAAAATTTAAATAGCCCAGCTGGTGTGGCTGAGTGGTTGAGTGTTAACTCATGCACCAAGAGGTCACCATTTTCGATTCCTGGTCCGGGCACATGAGCAGGTTGTGGGCCACATCCCCAGTGGGGGGCATGCAGGGAGGCGGGCAATCTATGTTCTCTAATCGATGTTTCTCTCTCTCCCTTTCTTCCTCTTAAATCAGTGAAGAAAAATTTAAATAGTACTTTCGACATTTCCAGGGCTATTTAAAAGATAAGCAAAGAAATCGGTGAACTGTTTAAAGCAGTGGTGACAGACGAACGGTTCAAAGCTGTTTCCTTTGCATGTGACCCTCCATACTCTCACTTTATACCTGATTGTTCTACTGGCATTGGGCTACTTAGAATCCTATAGTCCTGAGAAGGACAATTTGGGAAGCAGATTGTACAGTAATTGTTTTAATGCCTGTCTTTAAGGTTGTAATGCAGCCTTTGTTGCTTTTAAAGTTAGTGCACATAAATCCTCTCACGGGGTTCACTTGCTTTTTCATGAGTTTTGAGACATGGATGTGACAATATATGTTAAGGGGGAAACAATAGTGAAAGCTGCTTAAGGTTCTTTATGTTAAGTGTTAGAGCCTGCTACCTGCAGATCAACTTGAAGGAACCTCAGACTGATCAGACATTTTAGTCCTCTATTTGAGTGCAAGGCTAGATAAATATTTGGTTGATAATCTCTGAGTCTTCAAAACTTACTATGTAATACTGTTTTACTGGAGGACATTCAGAGCCAAAGAGAAGAGCAAGTAAATGAACTGGTATGAGAATCCAGAAAGTCTACAAAAGCACACTTGGGTGTAGACCCTCGCATAGCCTTGCAGGGGTTTTGAGGAAAACACTGGAAAGATTGCTTTTGGTTTCTCCAAAGTGGGGAGAGTGATCTGCTAGAGGGAATCTTTACTTGAAGGTCAATTTGAGAACTTTGGTATACTGGCACGGAAGCCACTTCCCTCTGTATTGAAGACTAGACCTTGGGCCATAAAATTGTGAAGCTGATTCTAGGGAAAGTTTGTGTGATGTCCATTAACTTGGATGGAGGACACTGGCTTTATTTAAAATGGCAGAACCTGTCCACCTGGTGTGGCTGAACGTTGATCCATGTACCAAGAGGTCACTGGTTCGATTCCCAGTAGGGGCACATGCCCAGGTTGTGGGCCCGATCCCTAGTGGGGGGCATGCAGGAGGCAGCCAGTCCATGTTCTCTCCATGTTTATCTCTCCCTTTCTCAAAATCAGTAAAGGGAAAAAACGTTTTAATGGCAGAACCTGCCCTGACTGGTGGTTCAATTGGTTGGAGTGTCATCCTGTTGCCTAAAAGGTTGCAGGTTTGATTGATAAGGCACATCTAGGTTGTGGGTTCAATCCCTGGTAAGGGTGTGTTTGGGAGGCATCTGATGTCACTCCCTCTCTAAAATCAGTAAACATACCTACACGTGAGGATTAAAAAAACCAAAATGGCAGAACCTAGTTGTTTGTTTTTATTTATAGTGTATTTCTGAAGGCTGTACAAGTCAGCCAAGCAGTTATCAAATGGAGAGGCAAGCCCTGACTGGTTTGGCTCAGCAGTTGGAGCAGTTGGAGTGTCGGCCCGCGAACCAGAGAGTCCCGGGTTTGGTTCCCACTAGGGGCACGAACCAAAAAAGAAAAAAAAAATGAAGAGGCAATTTTACCCCCCTTGGGCTTTTAAAATTGTATGGTTTATGTACTTTGATTTACCAGTTGACTTTGATTTTTTTCTGCCCCTCTTAAATGGGTAAATATAAGTGGCTTACTGTTTAATATTACAAATAGTTCATTATACAGTGAGGTGATAAAATAAGACCCTTTAAACAAATGATAGAGAATATAGAGTTGGTTTGGACCAAAAAGTTTGCCTAGATTTTTTTTTTTTTTTTTAGTTTTGGTTTTGTCAAATGTTTTATTGAGTGTAGACATCTGGAGTGCTGTAAAACATGCATTATCTGTAGATTCAAAAAGGAGCAAGCCATATTGTCCTCGCTGTCAAATGTGTCAGGTATGAGAGTAATATGGTTTCTGAAAAGCTACAATTTGGAGTAGGGTCTTAATGTGAAAAGCAGAGCTGTTCACATTAGAGAGCTTGCATTTCATTGGAGGGGCACAGTATTTTAATTTTAAAGCAATTCTGTAGAGATTCCCATCCATCAACTTTGTGTGTCCCTTCAGTTTTCAGAATTATTTTTTTACTGATTTTTTTTTTTTTTAGAGAAAGGGAGAGAGAGAAACATTGATGAGAAAAATATTGATCGGCTGTCTCCTGCACGCCCCCTACATATGCCCTGATGGGAAGAACTGGGACCTCCGTCCATGGGACTGCTCAAGTCACTGAGCCACACTGGCTGGGCGAGTTTTCAGAATTTTGAATTCTAAAATCATACAACTGCCCTGACCGGTTTGGCTCAGCGGTTATCGGCCCGTGGACCAGAGAGTCCCGGGTTCAGTTCCAGCTAAGGGCAGGTACCTCGGTTGCGGTTTGTCCCTGGCCCTGGTTGGGGTCGTGTGGGTTTGGCAACCACTCCATGTGTCTCTCTCACATTGATGTTTCTCTCTCTCTTTCTCTCTTCCTTCTGCTCTATCTCAAGATAAATGCAAAAGTGTCCTCGGGTGAGGATAAAAAAAATCATACACCTTTTGGAAATTGTATGTTTATCTGAGCAATAACTGAAATTTATTTCCTTGGTTGCTGAGGTGTATTAAATTTGAAGAAGATAATATATCCATCTTTAACAATGTAATTTCTGCCCTTGTCTGTACTTTCCAGTGGCCTTGACTGCACTTTCAGAACCTTCCTCTTTAAAATCTTCATATTTCATTACTTCAACCATAATGAGTCCTTTCACATTCTATTGAATCTTTCCTGCAGCCTGAGAAGCCTTCATCCCTTTCCTGATGGTCCATGCACACACTTCATCTGGGCCTGCAGTGGAAAAGGATTCGAGTTGGAGTGCTGCAAACCCAGCCCTAATGATCTTGGGCAAAGTGCTGTGTGTCATGCTCACTTCCAGATACTTCTGTTTCTCCTCAGCAGTCAGTTCTTGCAACTTGAGTTCCAAGGCCCCACTGGAAGGAATGACCAAGGCACTGGGTCATACCTGTCCACCCACTCTAAAAAAATTTTTTTTCTTGATTGATTTTTAGAGAGAGAGGAAGGGTGAGAGAGAGAGAGAGAGAGAGAGAGAGAGAAACATCAAGGAAGAGAACATCAATTGGCTGCCTCCAGCATGCCCCCCGCTGGGAATTTGGCCCACAACCTGGGCATGTGCCCTGACTGGGAATCAAACTGGCGACCTCTTGGTGATGGGTTGACGCTCAGCCACTGAGCCACACTGGCCGGGCGCCACTCTTTTTTTTTTTTCGGGTACGTGCCCCAAGCGAGAACCGAACCCAGGACTCTCTGGTCCACAGACCGACACTCCAACTGCTGAGCCAAACTGGCCAGGGCACTCTTTAATTTTTATCAACCATTTGTTTTCCTTTCTAATGTAGTCTTTTTCAGAAAACTAACCAAGTAGACCATTGGTTTTGAAGTCAAATAAGGGTTTACTCAGCACTTCAATCTCCTTTTCATTCCAATCATGATAGCAAACTCATTTCTTTTGATCTATAACCTATGATTGGGCTTTGCATGTTGTCATAATCAGGTTTGAGTTTTTTATCTCCTCAGCCACTTTTTCTAGTTTATATATAATGGGCCCAATCATTTCCTCATCTTGAAGCTGAAGCTCTTCCTATATTATTTCTATATCTTGAATAGGATCTACACTTCCTTCAACATGTGTGATGTCATCATCTTCAAAAGCATGTGTTAGATGAAAGATTCCAAGGCATTTCCCAGGCCTTGTCCACTGGAAGCTCTTTTTACAAGACCAGCAATATCCACTACATTTAGAAAGGCAGGAATTATGCTTGCTGGTTTGTGGTACTGGCAAAGAAAATTAAACCTTTCATCGGGCATAGAGGTATTCTGCTTTCATTAGGATCAGTCGTGAAGAACAGGAATTTTTCTGCTGAAGCCTGACTATTGGTTAATACATTGAAGAAAGTACATTTCCCAACATTTGGGAATCCAACAATACCAATTTTCAAGGAGATGCCAAATCTTCCAATGATTGGGGATGGTTTAATTTCATCACCTCCCTTTTTGGGGGGCATCTGATGCTGGCCTCAGAGCAGTGGGCTGGGGCACCGAAGATGCAGCGGGGAGCTGCGCCCCCAGCCTCTCTGGGAGGCTCACCTGTGCTCCGAGTGAGTGATGACGCTGGGTCCCAGGGGCAGCGGCAGACACGTGCTCTAGCCGAAAATTTAAGGTCCCGAGAAGCCCTGAGGAGTGTGGGTGTGAGTGTAAGCAGTTTTAAGACCAGCCTTTGTAGGGCACAGTGCAACTTTTGTGTTCTATGCATTTGTTCCTTTCATCTAGTGGTCTGTAAGGAAAGTTTGAAGGTAACATCTATTTTGCCTGCAATATTATTTTAAAAGTGTAGTTGGTATACAGTATTACGTTATTTCAGGAGTACAATATAGTGCTTGAGCATTTATATCCCACACAATGTGTTGACCACAGTAAGGCTAGCAATCATCTGTCACCATGCAGACTTACCACATTATTATTGACTATATTCCCCTCCACCTTTTTACACTGAGGGTAATACATCTTAAATCCAGCCTTCCCTTCCTCAAAAGCTAAACTTGTTCTTATATTGTTTTGTTTTACTTAACCAAGTTTCCTAGCAGACGATGTCTTCTAGATATTAGAGAAAACAATTTGAATAGATGGGTCAATATATGGGTGTAATATGTAAACAGATAAATGGTAGACCTTTTCACAAGTCTTAATTTTTTATTTCATTGTTTTTTTGGTTAATCCTCGGTCGATATTTTCCCATTGATTTATTTCAGATAGAGTGGAAGGGAAGGGAGGCAGAGAAAGAGAGAGACACATCGATTGGTTAGCTCCTACATGACCCTGACCAGGGTAGGGATCAAATCTTGCAACCCAGATTCATGCCCTTGACCAGAAACTGAACCTGCAACCCTTGGGTCTGTGAGTGGACACTAATTGCTGAGCCAAACTGACTAGGGTGCAAGTCTTCATTTTTAATAGGATATTAGTGGCCCATATCAGTGATTCTTAAGTTTACTCTGGTACTGAAAATATTGATAGTCCTGGATATTTGCCAGACCAGTGCCCCGAAATTGTCCCAGTTTCAGTTGTATGTAATCATTAAATGATATGAAAATCACAAGTAGTTAGGCAGCTGTTTGCAAGGTTGTTTTTTTTTTTTCTTTCTTTTTTAAAAAGGTGAGCCTCCATCTTTTTAATATTTTTTTTCTTTATTGGTTTTTTAGAGAGAGAGGAAAGGAGAGGGAGAGAGAACATCGATTGGCTACCTTCTGCATGTCCCCTACAGGGGACTGGGCCCATAACCTGGGCATGTGCCCTGACTGGGAATGAAACTGGCAACCTCTTGGTGCATGGGTCAGTGCTCAACCACTGAGCCACACTAGCTGGGTGCAAATGTCAATATTAGTTGTTATTTAATCTTTGACTCAATGTTTTCTGCACATTTTGTATATGCAAAATGTTTAAATTTCACTGGAGAAAATTTGAACTTTAAGAATTTCAATTTCAGCCCTGGCCGGTTTGGCTCAGCGGTTAGAGCGTCGGCCTGCGGTCCTGAGAGACCCGGGTTTGGTTCCCGCTAGGGGCGCGTGGCTCGATTGCAGTTTGTCCCCGGCCCTGGTCGGTTGTGCGGGTGGCAGCCACTCGATGTGTCCCTTTCACATCGATGTTTCTCTCTCTCTCTCTGTTCCTCTCTCTCCCTCCCACTCTACCTGAGCAAAAAATGGAAAAATGTCCTCGGGTGAGGATAAAAAAAAAAAAAAAAAAAAGAATTTCAATTTCAGTATCTTCTTTGAATTGAGAAACCATTCATTTTGGCAATATCCTAACCCTGAATTATGAGGGAGCATAATGTGAAAACCACTGATACCTAATGAACTGATGGGACAGAATATTAGATTAACGAAAAAATTCTGTTGATGTTTGTATTTCTTGTTGCCTGATTTTTTCTTGTTGAAAGTTTTCCCCCTCTACTGGGATTATAGTTTTCCCCTTTACTTCTGGAATAATCTTTCACTTTATTATGGTTAACTTTTTGAGTTTGTCTTGTTTAACTGCTTTTGCATTTTATCATGTCTGCGTTTGTATACTTGGCGTCATATTTGTGTTCTCAGGAGCTTTAATTCCAGTAGTGATGTCAAAAGGGAAGGAACAGGATCTGAATTTTTAAGGTTATTAAAAAGGACTTTAGAAGTCTACTAACCCTACAGCTCTCTGAGCATTTATTTTTTTAGTCACAAAACTTGGAACAGGATTTGGGTGTTTGATTTTTAGGAAAAAAATTTTGACTAGTTCGGAAATCACGTGCCTTTTCTGGGGAAATCCTCATTCAAGGATATGTTTTTATTGACTTTAAAGAGAGAAGAAGAAAGGGGGAGAGAGAGAGAGACGTCGATGTGAGAGAGAAACATCAATTAGTTGTCTCCCGGAGGCACCCCAACTGGGGATCGAACTCACAACCTTTTGGAGTATGGAACAATGCTACAATCAACTGACCCACCCGGTCACAAGAAATCGAGTGCCTTTTATATGCCTACCAGGCACTGTTCTAGAGATGGCAGAAGCAGTTTTGGTTCCCTTCATAGGGTTGTCACTGAACGAGTCTTTACTTTTTTTTTTTTTTAAACAAGTATCAAATTCTAAGCTGGAATGAGGTGAGGCTTTTAGGGTAGAACACCCCCTCCTCCCCGTCTTCCAGGCAAGGCTTTTGATGTTTTGATGATTCTGATCGTTTCTGCTGGAAATGTTGGAGAAAGACTCAGACACTGCTGGTGTGTTCTTTCCATCTTTCTGCTTTCTTTGTAGTTTACCACACCGGTCTTCTGAATCTCCTTCCGACCTGAATCCAGGTCACGGGGGGAGGCTAGGCTGTGTACGGGGAGCTCCCCTCTTTATAGGTACCATTTCCCAGAGCTGCTGGGATGGTTTCTTCTGTGGTGGCAGCTGTGTAGATCATTTTTGTTTTATCTGTAAAGTTGAAAAGGGTCATGGGTGGGGAAGGAGAATGAGAGAATACTTAATACAAAGCTTGTTCAATCTGGAAGATAAAAGAATACCAATTCACCCCTAAGATGGGCTTTGTTTTTTCCGCCTCTTGACCAGCTCTCCTCCCATGACTTGACTTTGAGACAAGATTTGCTTTCCCTCAACATCCCTAATGGTAACGCTAGTCACAGAAGGTCTACTTAGCAGAATATTGGCTCTTTGACTCCATGTCCAGCTTCTTTGTCCATGCAGTGCAATAGGGAGTTGAGTTTAAGCAAGGTTGTTTGGGGAGTAAGGAGGGATCAGGGTGGAAAGAGCTTTAGGGAAGTCTTCTAAGGTTAGTTTCCATGTACCTCCCTTCCCCCATGTGGTGGTTTGAACTTTTCTAGGCTGCATGGATGTGGTGCGGAGCTGTGAAGCCGGGAGTCAGGACCTTCCTTTCTGGTTCTCCCATCTCGACAGAAGGGAACAGGGGTCAAAATCACAAAAACTTGGCAGATTCTTCATTCTGAGCACTGCTGCTTAGGCCCTTACGTTTCATTAGGTCCAAAAAGTAAGGTGTTTTCACTTAGTTTTGCCCTAGGGGGTCTCCTGAAGCGCATTGTGAGTGAAGTTCCTTTTAGGTCTTGCGAGCCAAAGACCCATCATTAGAGTATAACCCTGTGACTGCACTTGGGGCCTTTCCGGGACTAAAACTAGGAACCTGATGGGTTGGTTTAGAAACTTTTCTTCTCTCCTGCGTTTTTGGTAAGCAGGTAGAGATATCAGTGGGCAACAGGTTTCCTGAGTTGCTCTTGGATAAGCACCAGACTAGATTTTCTACAACTCCATTGTAGTTTTGAACTAAAACTTACAAAATGGTTCTAAAGTATAATCATCTATTTATTGATTTATTTTTGGCTGCTTGATAACCAAGATTACCTTTTAGTTCATTGTAAATCCGCTCTTGCCTACAGTAAGGTAATTTCACGAGGGGAAGCTGCCTCTTTCTCCTAGGGTGTAAATCAGTCCCCTGGTCTAGAAAAGGTCTTGATGGGGTGGCCCTCAATTAAGTTCGTGGGAATAAGATTGAGCATTTGAGTGATTACGAATATACTTATGTGTAGAATATAAAATACTGAAACATCTTACCAAGTAAGGTTGAGTTTTCTGGCTTTGAAAAAAAAAAGACCTAAAGAAGGAACTCTGAGCTTTCTTGAGTTTTGATTACGTTTTGAAGAGAATGAAATTATCTGAGCCTTAGAAAATAGGTGCTAATTGGCTAGGAAGTTATTAATCCAGCAGCAATCAGATTAAGATATAAGTCAGATCAAACTAGATTATTATGATAGCTACTGTTTAATAAGCTTTACTTAAGTTTTTTTTTTAAACTCTTCTTTATTGTTGAATGTATTACAGATGATTCTCCTTTTTTTCCCCATTGACCCCTCCTCCCCATTCCTGCCCCCTCCTGCCTTCCCCACACTATTGTCAGTGTCCATTGGTTGTGCATATATTACTTAAGTTCTCTTTACTGTGTAACCAGACTCGGAATCCTGTGTGTTTGGATTCAGGGTTATTAGTCTGCATTGCTTTAATGTTTTCCCTCCTGTAGGTGCGCCAGTGGTCTCCAAGACACGAGAACCTAACGTACAAACTTCCTGAACTCTTGTGAATAGAGCCTTTCACACAACTAATATCTCACAACTATCTATTTATTGGCCAGGATAGTTCTGTCCTGCATTCTCATTCTGAGCCCTATACATGGTCTCCTTGGTTAAAGCAGTCCGAATTGCCTGGTCCTATGAGGCAAAATCCATCCAAAACACAACGCAGTGAATTAAGTAGCCTTGGCCCTTTGAGATCCCTTCGTATTTCTTGCTGCTACCTGGTCCCTAGTGACTTGATAAGAGTGTAGCCCCATCCAACAGGTCCTTGCCAGACACTTGTTTGCCTGCAATATGGGAGATCTCCAAGGGGAATCATTCAGTACTCACCTTTGGAAGGCTTGATTTTCTCATAGCACCGAAAGATGACAATGAGGAGCAGCCCTTCTCCAAGCTGGCAAATCATGTAGAGGAGAGGAAAGAAGAAAAGTGGCCCGATGACTTCAGGGGGAAAGGTCACATTGAGGATGGTGGAGCAGAGTTGAATATTTTGGCATCCAGTCTCCATGCTGACAGTGCGTCTGCACCTGTATAAGTTAAAAACAAAAACAAAAACACAACAAAAACCAACCCCATATGGCCTCATGGAGGAGGCATGAGTTTGCCACCTCACTTCCCTACCTCCTCCCTCCCAGATGCTCTCAGACCCTCCGGGGGTCCGAGACAGGAAGTGCGCCAGGGTGTGGAGTGCACATGGTTTGAAGAGAAGGGAGTTGAACAATTAAAACCACTAGTCTAGCCTTGTGGAAGGTGCTGACTGGTTGGTTCACGGAGGGATTTTTTTATGAGATCATTTTTTATTATCTTGGAAACCTACGATTTGTCCACTTTTGTAAGATTACCAAATTAAAATGGGGAGAAATGTCTAGCTGGTGAGGAGTGGAAGGAAGGTGTGAGCCAGTATCAGTCACTGGCATGATATATTGGGTTTACATACAGGACAATGACAATTTCAACATACAGTAGAGGATTGAGATGTCTGGGAACCCTGTCCCGTTTGCAAATTTCTGGCTTGGCTACCTTAACGTGATCACTAAAAAAATAAAACACTTGGTTCAGCCCCAGTGATCTATCATTGGAATACATTCTCTTGGTTTTGCCTTCCATTTTATGGATTAAAGAATGGGATGTTTACGTTTAATGAATATACATTTAATTCACTGAATTGTAATTACTGCATTAAAATAGTTGTTCTTCACTGAGACCCCTGAGAACTGCCCCAGCGCGTTACGCAGAAGGCTGCTGTGAGGGTGCTTGGTGCTGGGCCACTGTGATTCACATCACTGTCTTTGTGAAAACTGACATCAAGTGGCCAGTGGCAGCCTTTTGACTAGTGTATCACCATGTGTTACATCCTGTAGTCATTTGTTCTTCTTTAGCATGCTTTTAAAAATGAATGGCTATTTTTATTTTTTAAAGTTATTTTTCAAATTTAATTTTCAACTGCAGTTGACATTCGATATTATTTTATATTAGTTTCAGGTGTACAACATAGGGGTTAGACAATTACATATAATTTACGAAGTGGTCCCCTGATAATTCTGGTACCCACCTGGCACGATGCATAGTATCGTAATATTATTGACTATATTCCCTGTGCTGTACTTTATATCCTCATGACTATTTTGTAACTACAAATTTGTACTTCTTATTTCCTTCACCTTTTTCACCCAGTTCCCAACCCTCCTCCTATCTGGCAACCCTCAATTTGTTCTCTGTATGGATAATTATTTTAAAATTGTATTTTTTAAAGTATGTTTTCATTGATTTTTTAGAGAGAGAGGAAGGGAGAGAGAGATAGAAACATCAATGTGGGAGGGAAACATCGATTGACTGCCTTCTGCACGCCCCCTACTGGGAATCGAGCCCAACAACCTGGGCATGCGCCCTGACCGGGAATCGAACTGGGACCTCTCAGTCCATGGGACGATGCTCAGTCCACTGAGCCACACTGGCCGAGCTTAAAATTGTATTTTTAAAACATGTTTTTTGGTGAGGGGAAGTGCTGAGATGTTACTAATGTAAATTCCTGCATGAGCATTTGCCTACTATGCTTGAAAAGGGCAGAAGTTTCTGAAATGTACTGCTCTCTGCAGACAGGGTGCCTGATGATCCCATAGCAGGCTCTCAGACTCATCTGTTCCCCTAAAGTAGCAGCTGTTTGTGAATCGGATTAGGCTATAGCCAAGGTCCCAGCTAGTTCAGCTCTGAGTCCACTTAGCAGAGCTGTCGCTTGATGGTGTCTTGTCAAAGCAAAAAGGAAGAAAAGTAGAAGAGGAAGAATATGATCAACACTTGTCATGATGACGTGGAGATACCCCAGTGCCATGAGCTACCAAGGAGTTGGGCAGGAGAGGGAATCTAGGCTCTGAGGGAGCACTTTGCCATGAGTTGTTGCTCTTTGAATGGTTAGAGAGATGCTGTTGGTCTCTGGATTGATGTCTCTAACCCATTCATTTATTTCTCAATATTTCTCACAGTCTAAAGTCCCTTGTTCAGTTGATGCACTTGAGCATACTAGTGAAATGCTTCCCCAGATCTCCTCATCCTTTTCCTAGAGACCAGGCCAAGAATGAGGCCCATGGGACAGCGAGACCGACAGTAATACCTACTGTCCATTGAGGCGGAAGAGCGCAGAGAGAACGTAGCCCAGCAGGAAGCCGATGAAGGGCATCAGGGAGGAGGTGGCCCACAGGTAGGGTGTCATGACAAACATGATGCTCTTGCCCACGTTGATGACAGAAAGCACTATGATGGCCACACTGAGCAAAAGCATGATGATCATTCCTCCCTGCAGGTGAGGACAAGAAGACAAGGCAGTCAGAAAAGAGGTGGGGATTGGAGGAGAAGAGGGTGGGCACTGGAGGTGAAAAACAATTTAACTTTCAAAAATTGGTATTTGAAGTGGAAGGGAATACACAAGAACTTTATTTCCATCTTTTTTGGAATTCTTATCAGTAGCTAGGAAGCTTGGAGGACGGAGACCTGATTAACACTTGTTATTAAAGACTAAGCCAAGTATAGCGTCAGCTTGACATCTCTGGAGAGCAGATTCTCACACAGGGGCTGTGTGTGTGTGTGTGAAGGACTGTGACTGTTCAGTCCTCCCACAAAGTGGGTCTTGCGAATTGAAAGTTCTCTTGCAGAGGCATTAACTCTGGAGCTTGTGTGCACAACCCCAAAAATACTGTCATCGCTCCAAATATTTCGAAACATATTTGATGTTATTCTTAGAGCCTGCCCTACTGGTCTTAGTACCTCCATTATGGGACCTCATACGTTCCAGGATGAATTTGACTTCTGGAAATTGCCAAGACTCATTTGAAATGAAGCTGGTAAACAAGTTGGATGATTGAGCCAGGTAATGTGGTTTTAGATCCTGAAAGTATGACTATAAAGGGACAAGCCTACTTTCTCAAGTGACCTGCAAATTAGATACAAAGGAAATTTCCAAAAGGAGTTTCAGAAATATCTTGGGTAATAATGGCATCATCGGAAACAATGCAGGTGTCCACCCTGTCCCAGGTAGGTTCTGTGAAAGCAATGTTTATTATATTAATATTAATAATATTACTATTAAATACATGTTAATATTTAATATGTTAATATTTGATGTGGAAACAATACTTAGTTTTATTTTAAAATTATTAAAACAACTTTTTAATAGGTGTTTTTAGAGAGAGAGGAAGGGAGAGGGAGAGAGAGATAGAAACATAGATGAGAGAGACATATCAATTGGCTGTCTCCTGCACAGCCCCTACTGGAGATAGAACCCACAACCTGGGCATGTGCCCTGACCGGGAATCATACTGGTGACCTATTGGTCCATGGGTTGATGCTCAACCACTGAGCCACACCGGCTGGGCTAAAAACATTATTTTTTATAGTTGCATCTTACATTACCATTTTACAATTTCAATAGGTAGATTTATAGTGAAACTACAATGTTAAGATTTTTCAGCATGTGACATAAGGATGCAAACTTTCAAAGTGCACTTTCTTGTCTGCATTTTGGAGAAAGACTCACTCTAAACTGATAAAATATATGCATGGATTTAAGGCTCTTTGTCTTGCTCATTGTTTGAGTAAAGATATATATACATATAGCAACTGTAATGATTACATGTGTTGGTTCAGTTTTCAGTTCATTCACATGTGTAGCCTTTGATACCCCTAGTACCATCTTACAAAACGGTGGTAAACTGTAACACAAAAGTTTCCATTTTAATCATTTTTTTAGCGTACAAGTCAGTAGCACTAATTGCATCCACAAGGTTGTCCTGGTAACATTTTACCATTCATTTATTTTGCTCGAATTTCAGCTGCACAGTTTTGCATTTCTGTTTTTAAATCCATGTTCCAACTGATGTGGTCATATAAAATATCACCTGTTCCAATTAGTGCCTATCCCAAGATGGGAAGGAATTTCACCGATCTCATCAATAACCACATGCTTCACATTTTATCACAAGACTATTAACTGATGAGCTGCTCACGCTCACTTTGCTCTTGCATTTTGAATTCATTTCTCTTTTTGGATTCCTGTCTTTTGTTGTCTTCTACTGAATGACCAAATAGTTTTTGACCCCATCAAGAGAGTGAGCTGGGCCCTGGCCAGTTTGGCTCAGCGGTTAGAGCGTCCGACTGCGGTCTGGAGAGACCCAGGTTCGGTTCCCGCTAAGGGCACGTACTTCGGTTGCAGTTTGTCCCGGCCCTGGTTGGTCGTGCGGGTGGCAGCCACTCGATGTGTCCCTTCACGTCGATGTTTCTCACTCTCCCTTCCTCTCTCTCCCTCCCACTCTATCTGTACAAAAAATGGAAAAATATCCTCGGGTGAGGATAAAAAAAAAGAGTGAGCTGGATAATGTAGGGGGCACAGGGCTACAGGGGTTGCGCATGAGTTCAGAAGCCCTTTTGCTCTTGTGGGCGCTCTCATGCCCTCACCCCCGGTCTCCCACTCAGGGCTGTGGCGTGGTTACAGGCACAGACATTGCTGTGACCCTGGTGTGAAAGCTGTCTTAGCCAGTCTCACGATGCGCACACTTCAGTGAGCCCCTCGGCCTCTCTAAGTGAGGTTGACTGCGCAGGACCAGCCATATAAAAAGCACTCACTGAACTGTAGCTCCTGTGAGGAGAGGACACTGACATCCTGAAGCTTCCTGTCACACAGTCCTGCCATATGTGGGAGTCTTCTCCACAATCTCCTGCTTCTCCCTAGGTCACTATGCTTTCTTGTGCCACTTGACTTCATAGATGATCGTAACTGTGATGAGTGTCCATGCACGGGAAGCCAGTTTCATGATCTTGACCCAGGAGATGACCTGGCGCAAACTACTCCCACAAAGGTGGCCTGCACAGGTTGGTGATGACCCAGCTAGTCGCATCCTCTCATTTGGGAGATTTCAGTATTACAGGGAAGCAGGGACAAACGCAAGTGTTAAAAGACACAGAGGCCAGCCCTGGCCGGTTTGGCTCAGTGGTTAGAGCGTTGACCTGTGGACCAATGAGTCGCGGGTTCGATTCCAGTCAAAGGCATGTACCTCGGTTGCAGTTTGTCCCGGGCCCTGGTCAGGTTGTGCGGGAGGCGACCAGTCGATGTGTCTCTCTTGCATCGATGTTTCTCTCTCTCTCTCTCTCTCTCTCTCTCTCTCTCCCCCCCCTTCCTCTCTATCTGATGATAAATGGAAAAGTATCCTCGGGTGAGGATTAAAAAAAAAAAAGACACAGAGGCCTGGGAGAAGCAGAAGCCACAAGTTGGCAGAAGCTGCGTGACAAAGGAGTCGGGTCAGTTCATCAGGAGCAACAGGTGTGGGGAAGGCTCCGGTAGAGTGGGTGAGTCGGTGTGACGGCTGGCCCCGTGGTAAAGAGGGGGTTGGCTTAGGGTACAAATGGCTCCGGGCTGGGTTGTGCTCGGGTTCATCCACCCTCTAACCACATAGCCCCGAAGAACCCCTCGCATGGGGAGGCTAAGTGCGACTCGAATTGCCTTTCCAAATGGCATCCCTGAACTCGCATCTTGGCACGTCTGACTGTGACCCGGGCAGAGTCTGAGCAGACACCTGCCGGAGCCAGTTGACAGGAGGTGGTAGTTTGATTTGGAAATCTCCAGGAGGGTTAAGTGTGCACAGTGGCTGGGGTGATCGTTGGCTCATTTTTCAGCGTGTCACTTCATCAGGGAGATGAAGGATGACCATAGCCCTCAAAGAGCCGTGACAGCAAAGATACCTCGGCCTTTGCCTCGTGGCCGCACCTTTGTCTCTGCATCCTCACAGGGCCGATTTCTGTTTGGGAGTATTGGGTAAATGGAGTCGTTTAACCAGGAGGTTTAGCCACAGTATGTTGGGTCTAATGGACACCTGTGCTTTGTGGGTCACCTTTTATGAGGTTCTTTGTTACTGGTCCCTGTCGTCCTAGCCCAGGTGAATCGTAGCCCTTTTAATGTGCTCTGGGGTTAGTCTGACTCCGTGTTTACTGTGGAATAGGGCTGTGGTTGTGCAGCCCGCAACAGAAACAGGAAACTGATTGATAACCTTGGCCCTGCCAAGCAACTTCCCTGGGCCTCAGTTATTCTACCTGTAAAATGGGAATAAGTAGGAGACTGAGCTTCAGCCTGAAGGACTTCCCAGCTTTAAGATCTGAGATTTTTTTTTTTGCACCCTCAGAACATTTTAAAAGTTATTCTGAGGTAAAAAAGGAAGCACATGTCATACATCAATTGCACTTGGGGTTATACTTATTTGGTTTTCTCTTCTATAAAATGGGGGAGGGGAGGGTTGCATTAAATTGTACCAAGGAGGTCCCTTCACATTTTTATATTCTGTGATTTCCCCCCTTTATTTCTGTACCCCCACAAGTTATCTTGAATAAATAAAATGATGGACACAAACATGTTTCTGGATTTTTTCTCCCCTGCTAATGTGGAAGAGACAAAACCTGCCCTTTTCCCTGTATTTATTCTCAGCCATTGGCTGTGGGGTGCTGGGACAGGTGCTGGGACTCAGTGGTAAGACCCAGCCTTAGGAGCTTTCTTCGTGAGGAACGTCAGGTGAGTGGGGAAACAAACAGCTATTTTAAGACAGTATGATAGATGCTCCAAGGGGCCGGTGCGGGGAGCCACGGGACTCAATAGGACCAGCATCCTATCCGGGCTTGTGAGCGGAGGAAAGCTTCCCGGGGAGATGCCGTTTGTGTTGAGAGGAGAAAGGCAAGTAGGGGTGAGCCCAGTGGAAAGTGGGGTGAGGGGACTTGGAGAGGGGCGTGTTCCAGTGGAGGGAAGGGCGTGTGTGCAGGGAAGAGCTGAGACTGGAGAGGTCAGTTAAGAAAGGCCTTAGAAGTCACATTAAGGAACAATGAGGGGCTTCAAGCAGTGGAGTGACATGGTGGAGTTTGTACTTTCCATCCTCAGGTTAAGACTGGGTCAGGAGCCAGGTTGGAAGATGATTTCACTTGTCCAGTGAGAGAGCATAGTGGCCTGAAGAAAGACAGTAGACACAGGATGGGGAGGAATGGATGGATTCAAGGAAAAGCAGGTAGAATTGAGAATCACTAATTAGCATGAGTGGGGAAGGAGAGGGGACATGGAGAGTCACGTTCCAGTTTCTGGCTCAGGCAGTGGGCGTGTTGAATGCCATTCACTGAGGTAATCACGGGGAGGGGGGGCAGGTTTGGGGAGGAGATGATTTTAATTTAAGACATGCTGAGTTTTAAAAGCATGTGCATGCAGAAAGATGTGGCAGTTAACACATGGATTCTGGAGTCAGGAGAGAGTTGAAGGCGGAAGACGCTGTTCTGGAAGCCAGCTCAGCTTGTGCCTGTTTGCTGAGATGAGCCAGATCTCGTGGTGGGAAGATCCCGGGCTTAGGGAAGCCTGGCAAGAAAAGCAGAAAGCTTGCCATGGCCGGTTTGGCTCAGTGGTTGGAGCATCGGCCTGCAGTACAGAGAGACCCGGGTTCGGTTCCCGCAAAGAAAAGCAGAAAGCTTGAGCCGAATACAGAGAAGGAACTCTCGGGGAAGTCTGAAAAGAAACGCCAGAGAGGTGGTAGGAAGGCAGGAGCACCCAGTCCCCGAGGCTGGGGGAGAAGGCATCGGAGAAGGAGCCAGTGGGCCACCGAACGAAAAGCTGCCCAACGGTCAAGGAACTGAGCAATACCTGCTGGACTTGAAGAAAGTGGGTCAAGTGGTCATGAAGATGCTGAGTAGGTGGGAGACTGAGGAGGAGAGAAGAGAGGGAGTCACATAACTGAGACTGATTGTGGAGGGCCTGGTCACCCGCGGGAGCAGCTCTGGTGGATGTGTGGTGGGAGCGGAAGATGTGAGAGGTGGTGCTTGGGGGAGAGTGTTTCCCAAAGTATGGCTACGAGCGGGGAGGGGAGGAAAGAGAAGCGTTGGCCGGAATGGGAGGTGAGGGATGGTTTTGTTTTGTTTTTAAAGGCAGGAGAGATGTGAGCCTGTATCAGTGCTGATTGTGAAGAACTAATGCAGAGATGGTCTGGAAATGGGAACGAGATGGGGGACACGGAGGGGTAGGGCCACGATCAATAAGGAGAGCTCTGAGAAGCAGGGGTGGAGGGAATGGAAGATGTAGCCCCGAGCGGAGGGGGTTGATCAGCACAGACAAGAGGAGGGATGATGCCCTTGTCTTTCAACAGGTGGGGAAGGGAGCAGCGGTCACAGTATTGGGACTGTGCCAGGACAACGGCAAAAACTACCCTTGACCATGGTAGTGTAGAATCAAATAACCCTGCAAACCTAAATTGCAGCTTTTTTGTCTCAGGACCCAAGCTGCTGCCAAGCCTTGGCTTCCAGGTAGCGTGCTCTGTATAGACTGGCCCAAGGGCATAGATCCAGGGGCAGGACAGAAAGAGGCCCTCAGAATATCCTTCCCAAGGACAAGTAACGAACAGTGAGGCAGAGTGGGGACTGACAGGGACTGAGCTCTAAGGTCACAGAAGTTGGCAGAGGGACCATGGCTGCCTTCCAAGAGTCTGGGATTCATCCAAGGGCAAGGCAGTGGCTCTACCTCTGCACTCGACCCCTCTGGCTTCTTGGCCAGTCAGTCAGTTGCCCTTGGTCCCACTCTGAACTCCTCTGTTCAGGCTTGTCCCCAGGCTTATCCAAATCCTATCCTTTCTTCATGGTCTGGCTCAAGATTGTCCCCTCCAGGAGGCCTTCCTAGACTACCTGGCCCTCACTAACCTCACCACCTTGCTTCTGCCAGAGCTCGATGGTCCACTGTGTTCGGTCTCGTTTCTCATGTGCTACTTCACTTCCTGCAAATAAACTCTTCAAGGACAGTGAAACCTCAGATTAGGATAAAAATTAGCATCTAGTAGGTACATAATAAAATGTAATTTTATTATTAAAATAATGATTATACCTTATAGTTGTGTATGGTGTTTTCCTTTATTCCTCCTAACTTTTTGAAAGTATTCCCAGGGACATTACAATCCCATGAAGTAGGTGTCCCAACAGTAGACCTTTTTCAAAACAACAACAAACACACAAAGGATATAACCAATGAAAAAGCCCAAATGACTTGCCTCAAGCCATCCAGTGAGGTGAGATGGGTGTTCTTGCTCCCTGCCCAGGCCCCCAGGTTCTTACCTTGATGACATAGCGTACATATTGTGGCCGTTTACTGTTGAGGAAGATGCCTATGGTGCAAGGAATGAGAATCAGGATCAGTGATAACACAATGCCTCCATAGGGCACCTTGTCCTTCAGGTCCCCATCATAGATCCCCCGGGAGTAAATATACAGGAGGAGGGGCATCATGCCCAGGGCAATGAAGGTGGAACAGGTGGTCATCACGATGCTGGGTGGGAGACATAGGAAGAGTGCAGAGAGAAAGCCCATTAATATAGTCTGTTTCGGTGAGTGCCGGCTACGTGCCGGACACTGCGCTAAGCATGTCACATACATTACTTCATTTCCTTTTCTGGTAGCCTTCAGAGGTAAGCGTTCCCACCCCCCTCTCACTGATGAGAAAGCCAGGCACGAGGAGAATGGTGACTTGCCCAGGGTCATGCAGGTAGGAATGGCTGAGGCAGGATTATTACCCAGGTCTGTCCCTGTGTGCTTCCTGATGGAAGGAGCATTCTGACCTCCTTTGTAACAGAACTCCCTTTGCTCTGAGCCCTTGCCACATGCACAGCCCATTTGGAAGAAAGCTAACTGTGACTTCATCACTCGGACCAGACCCCATTGGATCACAGAATGGCACCTGGCCCCCAGTTGTGTCTGTCTGGGAGCCTAGGGATGGCTGGGCACATGGCTCTGACTGACTGATAACAAGGATGCACCACACCAGGCACACTTCCTCTTAGAGATTTTGAATGTGAGACTCGGTGACAGAAATCTTGGTCTTTGAGAGTGGGTGGCATAGGACGGATGGTCAGGCAGAAGCCAAAAACATAAAAAGAAGAATTAAACAGAGGTCCTGGCGAGAAAGAATATAAAAAAACAGCAGCAAAGCAGTAGAAACAGAATAGCTGAAGGGCCATAGTGGTGGAGCAACAGGGAAGGCGGCAATAGTTACCCACTGCTGAGGAAGTGACCAGATAACCTGGTCCTCAGACCTGCTTTGTATCTTGATTACAATTCTAGTCCCCAACACTGATATTCGTCATATTCTTTACTTTCTGTTTTATCCTTACATTATTTAAGATAAACTGAGTGTGAGTCTCAGAGCCTGAATAATATATCCTTCCAGCGCTCATTTCTGTCCTAATCGTCCTATTACCATTTCCATCTGGAATCTAATACGTGTTAGTCCCGGGACCCTGCATAGGCACAGGACTTCCAGAGAGACCAACTGAAAGAAAGAAGCTGCTAGGGAACATCCTTGGATTTGTGGACGCTGACCTTACACTATATGGTTCCAGCTTCCATTCTAGTGGGAAGGTTGTGGGGTGAAGGCTTGGCAAGACCTCAGGAAAATCACAGTAAGTATATATCCCTCCTCCCCACAACCCTGTCCTCTATCTACACTTCTTCATTGTTTCCATACAGGTGAGCTGTGGCTTAAACGAACATCACGTACAGCCTCGTCCACAGGGTGCAGAGTGCAGCCATCGGGAACAGCAATAGGAGAGGCTGCACGAGGGATAAGAAGCTGTCAGAGGCGAGCAGAGGCCCTCAAAGAGTGCTGGGGACTGAGTAATGGGAAAGCCCTCCCTGATGAATGCCTGAAGCACTTAAACACATCCTTGAGTTTGTAAGAAAGTAAGAGAGGTTTCCAGGGATCAGAAACAAAGAACGCAACGTAAGGTAAGTTTTCACTTAATGTTGTTGATCGGTTCTGGGACTTGAAGCGAAATGAGGTCTATGCAAAGGCGGTTTTACCACGGGCTAATTGATACAAAGAAGAGTTAGGTTCCTGCAGCATCTCATCAATGTTATAGTGAAACAGTGGAGCTTTTGGAGGACCTGCTGTAGTTAGTGGGGAGCTCATGCTGAAGCTGCAGGATGTGGAGGGGCAGGGATAGAGTGTTCGTTTTTGTAATGTGGAAGCTTCGGTTTTAATGCGCAAGGGAGGGACCGGAATTGAGATCTTAGTCTTCTGAAAAGAAGAGAGTTGAAATTGGAAAAATAAAACATCTAATTGTCTCAAGGATCAAATATGAAATAATGACAAAAAGAGAGTATTTGGAACAGAATAATAATATAATACATACTTAGAAACATGTGGGGAGATGACCTTGGATTAGGCAATATAACATCTAAAGCATGAACAACCAAAGGAGAAACTTAAATGTGACTTCATCAAAATTGAAACCTTTGTGCCTCCAAGAACACTATCGAAAAAGTCTCCCACATATTGGGAGAACATGTTTGCAAATCATATAAGCCTTTAGTATCTAGAATATATAAAGAACTTTTACAACTCAGCAACTTAAAAACTCCAAATAACTCAATTTGAAAATGGGGAAAGGACTGGAATAGACATTGCTCCAAGGAAGACACACGGTTGGCCAATAAACACAGGAAAAGACGCTCAGCGTCATCAGTCGTGAGAAATAGAAATCAAAGCTGTAATGAAACCACTCCACAGCCACAAGCATGGCTCCAGTCAAAATGCTGACTAAGTCCTGCTGAGGATATGAAGACATTTTAATTCTCAGATGACGGTGATGGAGATGTAAAATGGCACAGCTGCTCTGGGAAGCAGTTTGGCGATTCTCAAAAACGTAACAGTTGTCATATGACCGGGCAGTTCCATTTCCTAGGTATATACCCAAGAGAAAGAAACATATTTCCACACCAAAACTTGTCTACCAATATTCATAGCAGCATTATTCATAAGAGCTCAAAAGTGGAAAACAATAAAAAATATGTCAGCTGATTAATGGATAAGCAAAATATGATGTATCCATACAATTGAATATTACCCAGCCATAATAGCATCGTGAAGTACTGCTACATGCTATCACAGAGGTGAACTTTGAAAACATCATGGTAAGTGAAAAAAGCAGAGACATAAAAGACAGCATATTGTATGATTTCATTTTAATGCAATCTATAGAGTTAAAAGGCTGATTAGTGGTTGTCAGTGGCGGGTGTAAGACAAGAATAGGGAGTGACTGCTAATGGGTATAGGGTTTCTTTTTGGGATAACTAAAAGGTTCTGGAATTAGATAGTGAAGATAGTTGTACAATTTTGTGAATATACTAAAAATAATGAGTTATACACAATACAAGGGTATATTTCTTGATGGAATACAAATTATATCTCAAGAATTAATTTTAGAAATCTGAGGAGCATCGAAATTAATTCTTAGAGAAAAATATATAGCCTTAAATGTTTATATAGGAAAAGCAGAAAGACAAAAAAAAAATTAATGAAGTAAGCATTTTACTTCAGAAACAAGGTAAACCCAATGAAATAGAAGAAAGAAAATATTCAAGATAAGGGAATAAATTTTAGCCTGGCCAGTGTGGCTTAGTGGTTGAATGTCGACCCATGCACCAAGAGGTCACCTGTTCGATTCCTGGTCAGGACACATGCCCAGGTTATGGGCCTGATCCCCAGTTGGGGGCATGTAGGAGGCAGCCAATCAATGTTTTCTCTCATTGATGTTTCTACCTCTCTCTCTCTAAAAATCAATAAAGAAAAAAAAATTCTTTTAAATACATTTAAAAAATTATATAAATTCATTGAGAGGATCAACTAAACCAAGAGCAGGTTCTTTGCAAAGTCCACTGGCAAGACCAATCAAAGAAAAGGAGAGAAGGCACAGTTGATATTAGAAATGAAAAGGGGACTATAATTTCAGATACAATTTTATACTTTCATTTTTCAATTTAGATTGAATAAACAACTTCCTGGGAAATATAATCTACAAAAACGAATTCAAAATATAGCCAAAAATCTGAATCAACTTAGAACCATAAAGACATTTATTTATTATTTATTTCATCCTCACCCGAGAATATGTTTTTCATTGATTCTAGAGAGAAAGGAAGGGAGAGGGAAAGAGAAAAACATCGATCCATTGTTTCAGCATGGGACCCATCCGGGGATTGAACCCAAAACCTGGGTATGTGCCCTGACTGTGAATCAAACCCACGACCCTTCGGTGCATGGGACAGTGCTCCGACCAGCTGGGACACCTGACCAGAGAAGAACCTTAAAAACTTTTAATCAGTAGCCTGAAACCTATCATCCCAACCCAACATGATGAGTGTGGCTTTACAGGAGAGTTCTACTAGACGTTCAAAGTACAGCTAGTCCTAATATTATACAGAGAATACAAAAAGGGGAAACATACCCCAATTTTTTGTATATGAATAGTGTAAATTTAGAACCAAAGCTGGAAAAGAACATTATGAGAAAGGAAAATTAAGATCCATTCTCACTTATGAACATAGAGACAAAAATAATAAATAAATGAAGTATTAGCAAATGAATTATTAACAAATGAATTATTAGCAAATGAATCTAGCAATGCCTTTAGAAAATAATTCTATGAACAAGATGGGTTAATCCCAGCAACATCAGAATGGTTTAACATTAGATAATCTACCGACATATTATCGAATTTAAAAAATGGTATGATCATTTTATAGTCAGAAAAGTGTCCCTCAACAAAATTCAGTGTTCATACATGATAAAAATTAGCACATCAGCAACAGAATATAAATTCCTGAACCTAAAAAGGGTTATCTATCAAAACTCTACAGGACACAGTAAACTTAATGCTGAAAAATTAGATGAATAAAGCAAGGATACTAGTTATCATCCACTTTGTTGTAAATATTCTATAGGGTCTTTGCTAGCACAGCAAAACAAGAAATAGAGAAGGTATAGAGGTGGGAAAGGAAGAAACTAAATTTTCATTATATGCCAATAATAGGACTGTCCACAGAGGAAATGTAAGTGAATTTGAATTATAACTAGTAAATAAGAGAATTCATGTAGTTCTGAATACATTAGCAATATAAAAAAATCAACTGAGTCTTGATATAGTAGGAAAAATAAGTATCATATGATTTTTTTAAAAGATACCATTTATAATATTCACAAAATTATAAAATATTTAGAAATGCATCAAAAAGATATGCAAGATCTTTATGAGATGAATTATAAAACTTCATAGAAAGGTATAAAATAAGGCCTAAGTAAAAGAAAAGCTATACCATTTTATTTATTTATTTATTTATTTAACCTATCTTTATTGTTGAATATATTACAGATGTTCCTCCTTTTTCTCTTATTGATCACCTTCTCCCCACTCCTGCCCCTCTCCTGCCTTTCCCCACACTGTTTTCTGTGTCCATTGGTTATGCATATATACATATAAGTTCTTTGGTTTATTTCTTCCCACCCTGCCATCTCCCTTCCCTTTGAGGTTTGTCAGTCTAACAACCAATTTGTACTTCTTAATCCCTTCACCTTTTTTACCCATTCCCCCAACCACTCCTCCTATCTGGCAACCAACAAAATGTTCTCTATTTCTATGAGAATGTTCTGCTTGTTCCTTTTGTTTGTAGAGTCAGTTGTCGATAGATATGTATTTATTGCCATTTTGTTTGTTCATATTTTTGATCTTCTTTTTCTTCAAGAAGACCCTTCAACATTTCATATAATAATGGTTTGGTGGTGATGAACTCCTTTAGCTTTCTCTTGTCTGGGAAACTCTTCATATGGCCATTGATTCTAAATGACAGCTTTGCAGGATAGAGTAATCTTGGTTGTAGGTTCTTGCTTTTCACCACTCTGAATATTTCTTGCCACTCCCTTCTGGCCTGCAAAATTTTTTTTTGAGAAATTAGCTGACAGTCTTCTGGGAACTCCCTTGTTGGTAACTAACTGCTTTTCTCTTCCTGCTTTTAAGATTCTCTCTCTGTCTTGAACCTTTTGCTTTTTTATGATGATGTGTCTTGGTGTGGGCCTCTTGGGGTTCATCTTGTTTGGGACTTTCTGTGCTTCCTGGACTTGTATGTCTGTTTCCTTCATCAAGTTAGGAAAGTTTTCTGCCATTATTGTTTCTGACAGATTTTCAATTTCTTGTTCTCGCTCTTCTTCTGGCACCCCCAAGATGCGAATGTTGGCACGCTTGAAGTTGTCCCAGAGGCTCCTTACACTATCCTCATTTTTTTGAATTCTTTTTTCTTTTTGCTGTTCTGATTGGGTGTTTTTTTCTTCCTTATATTCCAAATCGATGGTTTGCTTCTTGGCTTTACCTACTCTACTATTGAATCTCTGTACATTATTCTTTATTTCAGTTAGTGCCTCCTTCATTTCTGACTGGTCCTTTTTTATGCTCTTGAGGCCCTCACTAAGTTCACTGAAATTCTCACTAAGTTCATTGAGCATCCTTATAAGCAGTGGTTTGAACTCTGCATCTGTTAGGTTGCTTATCTCCATTTTACTTAGTTCTCTTCCTGGAGTTTTATTCTGTTCTTTCATTTTGGACCTGTTTCTTTGTTGACTCATTTTGGCTGCCTCCCTGTGTTTGTTTCTATGTATTAGGTAGAGTTGCTATGTCTCCTGGGCTTCCTAGGGTGGGCTGTTGTAGTAGGTGTCCTGTAGGTCCAGTGGCACAGCCTCCCTGATCTCCCAGCTAAGCCCTCGAGGTACACCCCTAGTGTGGACTTTACACCCTTCTGTTGTAATTGAGTCTTGATTGCTGCTTGCATATCAGTGAGAGGGTTTTACTCAGGCTGATCAGCTGCAAGGACTGGCTGTGTTCACTATCCACCGACCTCTTATTACCCTGGAGCATCAGCTGTGCAGGGGTCCACAGAGCAAGATTTACTTCAGCACGGCTCTGGTACCCACTGAGTCCATTCCTTGAGTGTGTCACTTGTGGGGGTGGTTGGTTGGTGGTGCTTCACAGTATTCTGAAGCTGTCCACTGGGTGTGCTGGCTCTGGGGCAAGGTTGGCCACTGCCTGGTGTTCTACCCGGGGCCACCAGGCATAAGCTACAAAGCAGTCTGCAGATGGTTGCTTCTTGTGCTGGGCTTGGAGGTGCCCAAGAAAAGCCAAGTTGTGAACCAAGGCTGGCTGCTGCTAGTTCTAGGCCTGGGGCCACCTAACAAGAGGTATAGAGTTCGCTGAGACCAGATGCTGCTTGTTTGAAAGAATTTAGAAAAATCTGAAGCAGGATCTGAGACAGGCTATTCCTTTGGTAAAGCAACTTGCAATAGCTTGGGTGGGCCTGAAAGCTGGATAGAACAGGGCCTCAGGGAATCACCAGGGTAGGGCAAATAGTGTGAGCCAGGTTTCTGGAGTCCCAGATATGGTGGCTGTCTGCCGGCCTTGTGGGGAAGGGTTCACCAAAGGAACAAAAGCCTCTGACAGCACGTCTGTCCGGGAGAAAGCCACTTCTCCAGCCCTCGCCCCAGTGCCAAACAGCTCACTTCTTCCCCACATATCTCTGGTACCTTTCAAGCTGCCTCCCCCACTCTGGAACCTGGAGGGTGTGAGTCCGAGTAAGTCTGTGCACGGGTCCTTTAAGAGGAGCTGCCTGGGGCTCCAGCAGCCTCAGCCTCCCTGAGCCTCAGTTCCGCTGGTTTTTCCCGCCAGAAGTGAGGGGGCTTCTCTTTCTGACACTGGAACCCTGAGCTGGTGGCCTGGTACGGAAGGGGGACCACTCAGTCCTCAGGGAGGACCTTCCCAGCCGAGGAATCCTAATTTTTATCTGCCACATGTGGGTGTGGGACCAGCCCGTCCGCCTCCGTCCCTCCTACCAGTCTCGATGCGGCTGCTGCTTTAATTCCGTATTTGTAGGACTTCCATTCAGCTTGATTTCAGGTGGTTTTGAATGATGGTTGTTCTGTAGTTTAGTTGTAACTTTGATGTGGTTGTGGGAGGAGGCGATACCGCGTTTACCTATGCCGCCGTCTTAACCGAAAGTCAGAAAAGCTGTACTATTTACATAGAAGGGAAGATTCAATATTATCAAGATGGCTTCTAAATTTAATGCAAATTTCACCAAAATTCCAGAAACATTTTTTGTAGACTTGAGGGCTAATCCCAGCATTCAAGTGCAACAGTAAAGGGTCAAGAATAGCTAGTGTAACTTTAAAAAACAAGGGAGGAAGCTTACCTTTTAGATATCAAGACATCATAAAGTCATAATTAAGAAAATGTGATATTGTGCAAGGATAGTTGCATAGACCAATAGAAGAGAAGAGAGATCTCAGACACAAACCCACGCATATTTGTGAATTTGATCTGTGGGAGGGATGGCATTACAAATTATTGGAGAAAAAAAATCACTCAATGATACTGGACATTTTCTCTATCATATAGAAAAAATAAAATTAGATTACAGCCCTGGCCAGTTTTCTCAGTGGTTAGAGCATCAGCCCACAGACCAGAGAGTCCCAGGTTCGGTTCACATTAAGGGCATGTACCTCGGTTGCAGTTTGTCCCTGGCCCCAGTTGGGGTTGTGTGGGTGGCGACCACTCGATGCATCTCTTTCATGTCGATGTTTCTCTCTCTCTCTTCCTCCTGCTCTATCTGAAGATAAATGCAAAAATGTCCTCAGGTGAGGTTAAAAAAAAAAAGATTACAGCATACATAATAATAGATCAACTGAAGATATTCAAGTAAAAAGCAAAACTTTAAAACTTTTCAAAGAAAATTTAAGAGACCATCTTCAAGACCTTGAGGGTAGTAAAGGACTTCTTAAAGAAACCAAAAAAACATAAACTGTCAAGAAAAATATTGGTCAATTTGATTAAATTAAAATAAGTGTTCTGTGTTATGAGACATTATTATCAAAGTGTAAAAACAAGCCCCAAAATGTGAGTGGACTCTTGCAACATATAAAAACAATACAAACTACAAATTAATAAAAAAAAACACAACAGTCCCATTAAAAAATAGGCAAAGGACATATTTCCAGGAGAGGACAGCCAAATGGCCAATAAACATTTGAAAAGGCACTAGAAATCCCATGAAATTTAAAAAAATTCAAGCCTCTGAGACCCATTTTTAGTTTCACGAGATGGCAAACATGGAAAAGCCTGACAATTCTAAATGCAGAGGAAGACATGGAAAAGGTGCAGGTGCTTCAGAGACATCTGTAGATGTGTGAGCCTCACAGCGACTGCCTGGTTTTATTGTGTCCCCTCTCACATGTGAGCACTGGGCACATTCACAGCCGCAACACATGGAGTCCACATGAATATCAGACAACAGAACAGATAGACAAGCAAACCCTATGGCAGTTCAAATGCACAAAGGAGCTCTTTGATTTCTATGCCTATATCTCAAAAAAAAAAAAAAAAAAGCAAATAGTCAAATGACATAGGCAGTATGGTAGTGTTTTTTTTTTATTAAATTTTTTTTTTCCTTTACTGATTTTAGAGAGAGGAAGGGAGAGGGGGGGAGAGAGAGAAATATTGATGAGAGAGAACACCGATTGGCTGCCTCCTACATGTCCCCTACTGGGGATTTGTCCCACAACCTGTACGTGTGTCCCAACTGGGAATTGAACTGGCGACCTCTTGGTGTAAGTGTCGACACTCAACCACTGAGCCACACCGGTCGGACAGTATGATAGTGTTTGTATAAAATTTAAAACCATGCAGCTACAACAGTGTATCTTGTTTATGGATGGATGCATAAGTAGTACTAGTATAAATTATACTGTAATAGTGCTAAATTCCGGGAGGCATGCTCCCTGAGGGTGGGGACAGGGACATGGGATTGGAGAGGGTCACACCGTGCTAACTATTGATCTCTTCTTAGGAGAAAGGCCACGCACACAGGTGAGCTTGTTTTGATGTCCTTGAGCAGAGGATCATGCTTACTTTGGCTTGGCATGTCAGGAGTTCTGGAATTTGCTCGGGGACTTGGTGTGCCTTGTGCACGTGGGGGTGTGGGAACCAGGCTGTAGACCTTCAGGTACCTCCTCCACGTTTGCAAGTGCTGGACCCGCCTTCTGACTTGCTGGGATCTGTGACTGTCATGATCCTCAGTTTACCCTGAAGGACAGGAAGGGGAGGTGACCTGTCCAGACTTTAGCTCTGAGATTGGAACCTGTTTCACAGTGACGGGTCTGGTGCTCTCAGGGAGCTAGGGGCCGGGGGAAAAGAGCACGTTTGGTTTTTTAATTATCCTTCCTGCCTAAGTTCTCAGAGCACAGCACCACCCTGCTTTGGGACATCCTTACACCGTATTTCCAGTCCCTGTCAGTAGAGGCAGAAGCGGAGGGAACTGTGAGGGACCTGTCAGAATCTCTGTGGTGAAGGGGAACTGGCAGGAACCCGAATGGCTTTCCTCTTGTCCTGTTAGGTTCCCTGTGTCATGGTGGGTAGAGCTGTGGGAATCCTTGGGTTGTGTCCATGTCTGTTACCCCCACAGCCAGTGGCTCTGGTCTCTGCTGTGAGCGGGGTCAGGGGGAGCGGATGAACTTGAGGGGCGTCACATGTGTTCAAAGAGGCCCAGTTCCCTCTGGCACACTCTGTCCCTGACATGCTGAGCTTGCTTCAACTTGGAGGATATTTTCTCTTTCCTGGGGTCACCTGCATTTTTTAGAGCTTGTCTAAGTGCCGTCCTTGAGGAAGGAGCTGCTGTGCCTGGCTGCCTTGGGAGGGCCACCTGGTGGCCCGTCTCCTGAGTGCCTGACTGCCTGTGATGAGATGGCAGCTGCCCACACTCACTCCAGCCGTGAGGCAGAGTCACGGGGAGGGAGAGCCCAGGACCGGCTCCAGGCACCACTTGCCCACAAATTCTTGAAGACCTCAGGCAAGTCTCTGGACTTGAGCATTCTCATGGGTAAAGTGGAACCGCTATCTGAAGACATCCCACTCTAACTGGGAAATAGGACAGTGTTGGTTTTTTTTTTTCCTTTATTGATTTTAGAGAGAGAGGAAGGGAGAGGGAGAGAGAGATAGAAACATGGATGAGAGAGAACATCGATTGGCCGCCTCCTGCATGCCCCCCACTGGGGATCAGGCTCACAACCTGGGCATGTGCCCTGACTGGGAATTGAACCAGTGACCTCTTGGTGCATGGGTCCACGCTCAACCGCTGAGCCACACCAGCCGGGCAACAATGTGGTTCTTACAGAGGAGCTCAAACTGGTAACCTTTGTGTGACCCTGGCCTCTGACATGTATTATTTGGTTGCACAGCATTTTTAAAAAATTTGAATGAGTTTCAGAAATCTCACATAAAAAGGGAGTTTCTACCCTCTCTCGAAAAGCAGGGAGCTGTGGTGGTGGTGGGTTCCCGTGCCCAGAAAGCACCCATGGCATCTGTTTAGAGGGGACCATGTCAGCCTCCAGTCATTTTATCTGTTTATGTGCGAGCCTGACCCTGAAGATGCTGGAGTGAAAGCACAGGCTCTGGAGCCCCAGGCTCAGTGTCCTCATCTCTGCGCCTCCCAGGGGTGCAGCCTGAGGAGCTCATGCAGAGTGCTGGGCGTGCCTGGCTGTTCCCATCAGTATCATGATGGTAATTACAGTACAGGCAACAAGTTGTCCTGGAGGAACTCAAATTTGAATACAAAGTCTGGCAACATGTGATGGTTGATGATGAGGTATGGCTCAATGCGCACCGGGGTTTGCCTGTGGGAAGGGGCTCTGGTGGAAGGTGGCGGTCCGGCAGAGCATTATCTCTGGTGGGGTCCAGGTAAAGGAGAGTCTCCAGGTGCCCAGACAAGGAGGCTGAGCAGGAGGGCATAAGGGGTCACATGCCCGAGTCACTGGAGGCCTGTGAATGGGGCCTAGAGCCTCAGAAATGCAGCCATTACTGAAGAGACCTCCTTAGTACCCTTTGGCTAAAGAGGCAGGGACTCGGGTCACTGACACACACTCCTCCATTGTCCTTTTCACCGTCCTGCCCTGCTCACTGTTTCTACAGATCCGAAAGCCCTCAGAGGACCCCTTCCCCAACACCCGGCTCCCTGCATCCCTTCTAAACCAGAATGAAGATAAGGTCTGGGTTTCCCAGGATACAGAGGCTGCAGTGAGCCCTGTCCAGAGGCCAGATCAAGACTGAGGGCTTGCTTGGCAGCAGGAAGGATTGGGTTATTGGGTTATATAAAGGGAAGAGTTTCCTCACAGTGAGGTGGTCCAGTGCTGGATAAGTTCCCATGGGGGACTGGACAAGCCAAGCCTCTTCTTTGTCCCCCCTCTCCCATCGACCACCTTGGCGAGGACTGAATCCTATGGGTAGCGAGTCCAGAGCTGCTCAGATGGCAGTCCTGGTAAACCCCAGGTATCATTCTCTTTTTTTCATTTATAAATAAGCCCTGGCCTCACTTGGCATCACCAGGAGGGGGGTCTCTTCCTTGGTAAATTTTGGCCAGGGGTAGGAGCTGACAGCCACACAGACTATCTGAACCCACTGCCCTACCTGGCATAGAAAAGTGTCTCCACTGGGGACCCAACCAAAGGACACTGAGCTTGAGACTGAGGCTTAGATAAAGGCAGGAGCTTCTGCAGGTGGGTTTCCTCAGCCAGCATAGAGCATGCTGCCGGTCCCCCTCCCACCACCAGTTTGGCGGAGGTAAGGCCCAGCATAACCGGGCCAGTGCTGGGAAACTCTTGGATCTACCTGGTTGTGTTCCTGCCTCTGATCGGAGGATGGGGGAACCCAAGAGATGACATCCCATCTGCCTGGTCGCTTGCTCTGCAGGAATTGGAGGTGCTCATTTGGTTCCAAGACACCTTGATCTCCATGGAGATGTCTGGAACCAATCTGCACCACCTATCAGATCTCTGGCCTCAGAGCAGACAACTTGTCCACCACTGTAGGCAGGTGAAGTTCTCCAGGACCCCCTTTGGTTTAATAAATCAGTATTCCTGTAAGACAATTCTTATGCCCCACTTGAGACGCCTCTGGGAGAAGAGGGTTCTCCGAATGCCACTGGACCTCTTCAGTTTGGTGTTTAAACCAAGATGTATGTACCCCAGCTCCTGCCCTCAGTCCAATACGCTCTTGACAATAAATGCCTGCTACCTCCGGCCCTAGCATCCACCCAGCCCCCACTCATTCCCTCTCCCATCTCCAGCCCAGATTTCCCCCTTGACTGTGACATCTCAGGGTAGCCCCTGTCTCCAGGCTGCTCCCTCCTCACCCCCAGTCCTACCTGAGGTTCATGTCCCCCTTCATGGCCAGACTGAATACGTTGGACAGGTTCCCCCCAGGGGAACAGCCGCAGATCAGGATGGCTAGTGCCTCGATGTTGTTCAACCGGAAGATCTTGCCCAGCGCGAAGGCAGTGAGGGGCATGATGCCGTACTGCGCCATCAGGGCGATGGCCAGCCCCTTGGGCTTCCAGAAGTGAGACTTGATCTTGCTGAACTCCATGGTGCAGCCCAGCGAGAGCATCATGATGAGCAGCATGACCACCAGGATGGTGCTCAGCGCCAGGTCGGTGGGGCGCTTGCCGAAGTTGGGCGGCAGGGAGAAGTTGAGTGGGGCTGACACATTGAGGGCCTCCATCCCTCCGGCACGGCAGCAGAAGGCCGAGAGAGCAGCACACCCGGCCCCTCCGCTGCTCAGTCCCTGCTGGGCACCTTCGTCAATCCCCTCCCAGGGCAGAGTTTCAGGACAAATGGAACTCCTCTGGCAGGCTGTCCAGGCCAGAATGCAAACAGAAGGATTACACAACTGGCTGTGGCCCCAAAGGGAGAGCGCCCAGAGCTTTACCTGCCTGGCCTCTCCCGAGGTCCTCGCCTTCCTGGGTGCCACTCACGCTTCTTCACCACGGTCTGCTTCTGGGACAAGGGGACTTCTTTCTCTCCTTTGCTCTCCACCGAGCGCTCCCAGGCATTCTGTTCCGGGGGCCCAGCGCAGGTCCAGCCCTTCTCATCCTCTGCTCAGTTTTTGATGCCTTAGGAGGGTGCCCCCCATGCCCAGTGAGTCATCTGCGTTTGCCTCCAAACCCTTGGGAGTGAAAAGAGTCAAGCGTCACCTTTTCTTCCTGGGTCCAGGTAGCCTATCCCAAGGGGCTGTGGGACAGGATACAGGCAGGTGTGTCACTGGCCTCTGAGAAGGGATATATCCATGACTCTTTTCCCAGGAGATGAGGTACCTGTGTCCTCCTCACCTGTGCTGGGGAAGCCTTCGTCCTATCGCCAGACCTAGGTGGTGTGGGTCCCAGGGGAGGAACGCGGTCACATCTAGAGGGAAGGGCCTGCAGGGATGGCGGAGGGGCTCCCAGGAAGGGCAGCTCTGAGGGCACCTGGCTGTGGAGGTTTGTGTCCAGACTCCCTGGCCAGCAGCCTGGGGAAGCCCCGTAGCTTGGGAAACTTTCTGAGCAAGAAGCAGGAATGCACAGGCTTTTCTTTCTAGTTTCCTGATAGCTCTGCTTTTGTGCCGTGCCGTGTCGCTGGCGGGGAGCCGGGCTCGGTGCAGGCAGCAGCGCTAGAGAGAGAGGTGCAGAGGAACGTGCCTGGGGCAGGCTCGGTAGGGCCTCCTTCCCCTCACCCCAGTGGCAGGAAGTACCTTCAGAGGTGGGACAGGGACCAGTCTTCAGAAACAGACTTGCCTCTTGGCTGTGTTGGAACCTTCCAGGCCTGGGGGGAGGCGGGGTGTCTCCTAGTTTTATATTTGCTGAAACAAATCAGGCTTTTTGTGTGGCATTCCAGAGGGCAGGATAGTGACCAGGATGTGAACCACTGTGGGCTAGAGGTGGGGACAGATTTTGGCTTGGTATGAGGAAATGCCTAAAAGTGAATACACTCCAACAAGGCCCCGGGGCCTTTGAAATCCTGCACAGATAAGGGTTGGGTGACAGGATCCTCCACCTGGGACTACACAAAGAATCAGGTGGGCGAGCTGCAGTCCTAGGACGTGGCCTGTGACGCTGATGGAAGCCTGAAGTCTCCCTGGCCCGCTCTGCAGAAACCCCATGCGAATAGCCAGCCCATTCGATAGCGAGTAACACACAGCAGCAAACTCAGCCCACTGTAAAAGAGAAGAAGAGCAGCGAAAGACTCCAACAACTGAAGAATATTCACTAGGAAAACATTGCCACAGAGTAGACAGAAACTGTCCAACCGTTATGCCACTGAAATAAAAAAACAACAACAAAAAACAAAGACTGAGCACAGTAATTGCTTCCATGAAGGAGGACCGCAAAAATAGAAATACAAGAATGCAAATACATTTTTTTAAAGATCACCATTTTTGAATCCCTAAATGTAAAAGTCGATTCAGATAAAGATCATTAATAGATGCTAAAACCTTTGGGTAAAATGTAGTTGGGGAATGGGATATTCATGTGATGAGAAGTGTCACTATTTACCATCTAGGTTAATTAGTAATTATAGAGAGAAGATAATGTACTTTTACATTGGCAAAACCTGGCAGTTACCTACCTAACCAAGTGATTAAACTTGGAATTTTTTTAAAAAAATATGTTTTTATTGATTTTAGAGAGAGAGGAAGGGAGAGTGATGGAAACATTGATGTGAGAGAGAAGTATCGACCATCTGTCTCCTGCACGCCCCCTACTGGGGATCGAGCCTGCAACCTGGGCAGGGGCCCTGACTGGCAATCCAACTGGGACCTCTCAGTCCATGGGACTACCCTCAGTCCACTGAGCCACACTGGCTGGGCTCAACTTGGGATTCTTAATAGATTGACAACCTGAAATCATGTGCCTCCTGATGGAATGCAATATGAAATGCATGACATCAATGCAGTCAAATTGTTTACTCTGACTCTCAAGTCTTTAGAACTAACTGGCAGTTAATTGGAATACAAGTATGAGAAAAACAAACTATAAAGAACCAACCAGACAAATCTAAACGATGGGACATTTTACAAAATAACTGTCATGTCCTCTTTTTTTTTTTTAATCCTCACCCAAGGACATTTTTTGCATTTATCTTCAGATAGAGTGGGAGGGAGACAGGGAGGAAGAGAGAGAGAAAAACATCAATGTGAGAGAGACACAGCAACTGGTTGCCACCCACACGACCCCATCCAGGGCCGGGGACAAACTGCAACCGAAGTACGTGCCCTTAGCAGAAACCAAACCTGGGTTTCTCTAGTCTGTTGGTCGACACTCTAACCGCTGAGCAAACCAGCCAGTGCACTGGCATGCCCTCTTAAACCAGTAAATGTCATAAACGAAAGTTGGGGGTTTGTTCTACCTTTAAAGAAGAGATGTAACCAAGTGCAATGTGCAGTTGGATACTGGGTTGAAAAGATATTTAAAAACATGTTGAGGAGTAATTGGGGAAATTTAAATATGGATTGTGTATTAGATGATATGGAATTATTAAATTAATATTGTGGTTACTTAGGACAATGTTCTCACTTTAGGAAATGCAGGCTGATGTCTTAATGAATGAAGTGTCATGATGTGTGCTTTATTTTAAAATGGTTTGGAAAAATGTGTTTGTGTGTTGTGTGTGCACCGAGAGGGAAAGCAGGTACGGCAAAGTGATGACAATGGTTGAAACTGTGGGAAGGATATATGGATACTGATTGCATTATTCTTCCAATATGTTGGTCAGTTTGCAATTTTTAAAAATAAAAAGTTGAAGTGATAAAGGACACAGGGAAGAGATGGTGAGATAACAGGAGTGGATGAAGCGTGGCTGGCAGAACTCAGGAAGAACGCGGTATCAGAGTGCTAAAGAGAAAATGAAAGGACCACATGTACAAGACAATTAAGGAAATCAAGGGACATGGAAAAGAGAAATGAGAAAAGCAAGCAAAAAGGGATGGCACTAACGAGTTAAGAAAAGAGTAGAGAGAAAAAGATAGATTTAGAAGGCAAGGAATAAAGATTCAATAGATACACAATTGGAGCCTCCACAGAAGAAAACCAAAACTTTGGAACAGATCAAATACAAATACAATTTTCTGAAATAAAGAAGATTTTAAGTTATACCATGTATCAGAAAAAATTAATCCAGAAGGGTCAACTGAGAGACATATATTAGTAAAGTTTCTAGACTCCAAAGATGACCAATTAAGCCAAATGATCAAGTTAGTTACAGGGGACACAAATCAGGGTTCTTTATAGCATTCAATGCCAGAAGCTGGTGATGTAATACCAGGGAAAAAAACGAAAATGTTACCCAAGGATTTTATATCTAGCTAAATTACCATTCAATTATGAAGACGACAAATAGTCTTGAACATGAAAGGATTTAGAGAATGTTGATTCTATGAAATTTTCTTGAGGAAACTACCAGTAGATGAATGTCAGCCAACTAAGAGATATTTGGGAAAATTATGGAAAAAAATATCGGCAGCAAGGTTTGAATACATTTACTGTAGATGAAAGCTAAAATTAGAGTGACTGGGAAGGATGTGAAAATGATGTGACCTGACAATATACAAACACTATGATTAACAAATATTGGTAGAGGAAGGAGGGAAGTAGGTGAGAGGTAAAATTTACTGATTGCTCCATCTGTAATAATTTGGAGTAAAAAAAACACTCCTCAACAAGTCAAGTGATATAATAAGCACCTTTAAAATGCACAAATTGCCCTGGCTGGTTTGGCTCAGTGGTGAGAGTTTTGGCCCATGGACCAAAGAGTCACGGGTTTGATTCTAGCCAAGGGCATGTACCTGGGTTGCGGTTTGGTCCCTGGCCCTGGTCGGGGTAGTGCGGGAGGCAACTGATCGGTGTGTTTCTCTCACATGAATCTCTCTTTTTCTTTCTCTCCCTCCCACTCTGTCTGAAGATAAATGAAAAAATATCCTCGAGTGAAGATTAAAAATAATAAATAAATAAATAAACACAGATTACCTCTGAGAAAGACATTATTGACTAAAGTAGGGTAGAAGAGGAGAAGAAATATGCTTACTTTTTTATTGTTCATAGTGAGAAACTAATAGACATTTGTTAAATAATAGAAAACTCAAGGTATTTGTTAAAGCTTTCATTATAAAAGAATGAAAATAGAAATCTTTTGAAATTTGACAAAGACAACAGATGACATAGTGAAAGCTTTTTAAAAACAATTAAAATGAAAGTAATAAAATGTTAATATGATAGAACTAAGGCTAACATGTGACATATCAATAAATGTTGAAATAGATTTAACTCATTTATTAAAAGAAAAAAAGACATTCAGGCTTTTTCCAGGCAAAACCACCTTTATACTGGTAATCAAGCAAATAATCCATCGAAGACAAAGTATTTTCCAAAAGGTTGAAAATAAAAGTCTGTACAAAGGCACATGAAACAAATGCGAAGAAAAGAAAGCACAGGTCATAATCTTGATATCACATATGGTGAAAATGAAGTAAGGCACTTAGCACGGCTCAAAGACGCGAGTCACAACGAGGAAGAAAACCTACGCCCCAAATAAGAAAGCTCAATATTCATAAAGCTGAAGTTACAGGAGATCCAGGGGAAAAACAGACACGCAAATAAATAGTAGATGCTTAAACGCACCTCTTTCAACCAACTTGAGGGCCTCTGGAAAAAATAAAATGGATATAGAAGACCAAAATATCAGAGAAGCCAGATACAGCTTTACAATTTCTTCTTCAAAATTTTTCATAATTTTCCAAAGTTTGGAAAGGCGATACATACATGAACTATATCTTACCAAACATTTCTGCGGAGGCCTGGGGCAGTACCATAGCCAAACACATCAACATTTCTGCAATGAATCGTGTGATGAGTAAGTCAAGGCAATAAATAGCCTCACACTGGCTTGCTGTCAAAGGAATTACAAACGTATTGATTTCAGGGATTGGGGGACTGCAGAGCTGGGAAGGTGAATCTGTATTCGATTCCACAAAGGGGAAACTTTTAACTCCTCACTGTCTAAAAAAGGAATGAAGTGCCTTGAAAGTGTCTGCCACTGGGGCCTGGGTGGGTGGACAGGTTCAAGCAGAGATGACCATTTTTCAGGGGACTCAAGCACCACATGGGGAGCTGGACAAGGAGACTAGCATAGTATTTTCTAACCTGACACGCTAAGGTTAGATTAGCTGGGGGACGGGACATGCTAGTGAAGGAGGAGGAACAGAAGGGGTTCACACAATCCTAAGCATTGTCTGGGAGTCATGTATCTGCTGAGGTTACAGCAAAATGGTACCAGTTCAGTGTTCCAGCACGTGGCTGGGAAATGTGCATGCTTGCTGCTAAATCAGCAGAGATAGCAGGTGCACTGTAATTCACTCTCCAGACTGACACCATCCCAAAATAAACATCAAGTATGCTGAAAGGTGGGGTGTTGAAACAACAGCTAGCATGTCCTCCCACTTCCCATGGCTAGAGACAGCGACAACACCTCCCGGGTACTTCTGAACTCTTCCTGTTCCACCGAGCACGCCTGCAAAGGTCTGAACTTGATGCTGCAGAGCTGGGAGCCTCAGCAGGTTTTTGGGGTCACGGTGACACTGATGGTAGAGAGCGTGGCCCATCTCTGAGAGCCGACAGATCAGCTGGGAGTGGGGGAGAGGAGGAGTGGTGGGGGGAGAGGAGGCGGTGGTGGGTGGAGAGCGTTAGGTCTTTCACAAACCACGATCCACTGACCTGCTGATTATGAGCTAGAACTAGGGGATGGGAAAGACAGCTCCGTGTCTCACAACGTTCTTCGATATCCTCCTGGAGTCACTCGGGCTGGGGTTACTGGCACACTCCTTGTGGTTTTTGGAAAACGGTGAGGCTGGTGGAGTGAAGGTCATGAAGTACTCCACCAGGCACTTGTTACCAGCCTGTAAATGTGAGCAAACATTCTGCGGCCAGGAAAGGGCAAAGTGCCTGGGAGAGTAAAGGTCCCAGGTGGACAGTGCGGGATTCACGGGGTCAGGGTTCCTTTATAACATTGATTACTTTAAGGCTTAAATACAATTACACAAGTCACACAGGCCTATTTTGGAGCAGGCAGAACTAAAGATAAGCATAAAGAAGAAAACAACAATCTCACCACCCAGAGATAAGCATGCTTAATATTTTAGTCTGGTGTTTCCAGCTGGGTTCCTAGAGGACCCAAGATCCTGGGCAGATGCTTCCAAGATGCCATAGGATCCAACCGAAGAACTAGAAGATTTTCAGACCACATCGAAACTGCAAAAAGCGGATGTGCAGGTGACCTCAGATGAGCAATAACCTCATGGAAACCACCAACCCAGTAATGTGTGCATCTCTCTCTGCCAGCCTGGAACCCAGCCCCTTCTGCCATCCCTGGTGCTAACTTGCACTTGTCATAAATGTGGCTTGGTGGGCAGGCTGGACTCCTGCAGGCCTGTGGGCCTATTGTGGGAAACCATACAAGAGCACACTCTAAGGCTGGATTCCAGGCCCAGAGAGCTCAGGGCCTTCCCTTCTGCCCACAGACGTTCACCCCACAGGGCAGTCCTGGGTGTGCAACAAGAAGTGAATTTGTAACACAGCATGGTGTCATTACATTGCATCATGGATCATTTTAGCACCAGTCTTTTATGTTTATTATTGAGGTATCTTTCAATAGAAATATCTTTCCATGGAAATACCCTTTAATAAGTGGCAGGATGAGAACGCTGAATATTAACCTTCCCCATCCCTAAAACCACACTGGCCTGTGTCCTACGTCCCCTCCCCTGCCTGGCTGGTATGTGCTTGGGCCTTTAGAGGAGGATTTCAGAAATGCAAAGAGAAAGAAGCAAGGGGGTACTCGGCTTTTCATTTGAAACACAAAACAGAAAAGTCTCGACGGCTTTCAAGACCAAGGTCTAAACAAATTCAGAAGATCCGGGAGGGGGAAGAAAGAGACTCAGAGAGGAAACAGAGAGAGAGCCCCTTGGAAAGGGCTTGTGCTCTGTCCCCTCTGCCCTGCTCAGGGTTCCAACCTCAGGTTGGGCACAGTCACCTGAATAAATCTGGGGTTCTAGGGCAGAGAGGACCTGTGCTCCTCCCAGCTGGGCCTAGGGGAATTGACTGAGATCCTAGAGTCTCCCACTGTGGCCTGCAGCAATCACGGCCGGTGAAGGGAAGTAGGGCCAGAACGTGATGGGGAAGGCGTGTTCTGGGCAGAGGGAACAGAAAGTGGACAGGATCTGGGCTGGGAGCTTGTTTGGCAGGTTGTAGGGTGACAAGGAGGTTTCAAGGGAGGGAGCCAGGAGTAGATGATGAGGAAGAGAGGAAGCCACAGCCCTACCATGCTGGTGTCTGACAGATACAGCAAAGATCCTCCAGTGTGTTCTTGGAGCCGGAGGAAACCACTGCACATTTTAAACAGGGAAGTGACATGGTCGAACCCTGTCAGGTCTGGCTGCTCTGTGGAAATGTTCAGCAGAGAAGGGGTGGAGACCGGAGGCTATTGCAATAACTCCGGCTAGAGATGAGGGTTTCTTACACTGTCCCTGGGCTGTCCAACTCGGAGGCTGCCAGCTGCATGCCGCTGGGAGCACCTGAAGTGGGGCGAGTCTGAATTGAGACACCCCGTGAGTGCCAAATACACAGAGTTTTGAAGATTGATAACAAAAGTGAGGAAATAAAATATCACACTGATACTTTTCACTTAAATTTTATTTATTTAAACTTCACATTGATGATAACTTTTTTTTGTGTGTGTATTCAGGTAGAGTGGGAGGGAGAGGGAGGAACAGAGAGAGAGAGAGAAACATCGATGTGAAAGGAACACATCGAGTGGCTGCCACCCGCACAACCGACCAGGGCCGGGGACCGAACCCCAGTCTCTCAGGACCGCAGGCCGACGCTCTAACCGCTGAGCCAAACCGGCCAGGGCAATTTTTTTTTATTTTTTATCCTCACCCGAGGATATTTTTCCATTTTTTGTACAGATAGAGTGGGAGGGAGAGAGAGGGAGAGAGAGAGAGAGAGAAACATCGACGTGAAGGGACACATCGAGTGGCTGCCACCCGCACGACCAACCAGTGCCGGGGACAAACTGCAACCGAAGTGCGTGCTCTTAGCGGGAACCGAACCCAGGTCTCTCTGGACCGCAGGCCGATGCTCTAACCGCTGAGCCAAACTGGCCAGGGCTGATGATAACTTTTAAAAATATTGATCACACATTGAAATGATAATATTTTGACTATGTTAGTAAAATATATTATTAAAATTAACCTCACCTGCTTCATTTTACTTTTAAAACCTGGCTTCTAGAAAATCTACAATTGTGTATGTGGCTTGTGCTAGCTAGATTTCTCGTGGAGGGTACTGAACTAGAGTGTGAATGGGTGAGGGGTTGGCAGGAAATGGTTGGGTTCCATGCTGATTCCGAAAGTGGAGCTGGCCAGAGCCTGCCAGGTAAGAAGTGATAGCTGAACAATTGTTTTATTGGTGGTGCCATTTACAGACAGGAGGGACACTGAGGAGGAGCAGGTTTGGGGAGGGGAAATTCATAAATACATTTTGGAAATGCCAAGTGAGAGGTCTCTTTCCCATTCAGAGTTGAATATGGAATTTAGAAAGTCATCAGTGTACTGATGGATGGCCATTATGGTGCTGGGACTGGAGATGAACACGGACACGGTAAGAGGTCTGAGGTCAGAGCTCCGGGGCGTCCCAGCATCTAGAGTTGGGGGAGAGGAGGGTGGGCTAGCAGGGAAGCCTGAGAAAGAATGACGAGTGAGGCAGCAGAACCCCAGGAGAGCCTGTGCCCAGACGTCTTGAAGACGTCACCGACTGGAGGTCCTGATCGGAAGGGACGCTGCCTGCTGTAAGCCGGGCTCCTCAGAGGAGGCAGGGAACAGCCGGCCTGTGTCTCTGGGCTCCTCGTCCTGAGCTGACCTCACCCTTGGATCAGTCACTGTATAGCCCTAGGGGTGAGGAAATGAGGGAGGGAGCTGGGCCAGGACAGTTAGTTACACCAAAGCCAAGGGAATGGAGATAACCCCTGTACCTCCTTTTACCTTTCTCTTCTGAGAATCCAAGCAGTGGTCAAAACTGAGTCAGTTCAATCCCACGGGTCTTACCGTCAGCACAGCTCTGCTCAACACACACACACACACACACACACACACACACACGCGCCCCCCATTTAGCAGCTTTAGGAAGACATTCAAAATCTCCCATGACCTGATGCCACTTCGGAGTCCTCCCCACCCTGTTAGGAGCTCACCTGTCCTTGGAGGGAAGAATTCTCTCCCTCCCCGAGTGTTGGTTACACGTGTGTGTACTCAGTGGAGGTACTCAGTTACGTATCTGGCAACCTCACAGGACACTTTCCACACAGTCTCCAGTTCTCTGTTTGCCTTTTGGCTTCCCTCCCAGATGGAAATCTCCTGGAGGACCAAGCAGAGACATGCATGGGTGTACCAACTGGGCAGCTCTGGGGCAGTCAACTGTGGAGGACGATTTTTAGGATTTGAACTCCCAAGAGCCACCACCTTGCTTGCTGTGGGCACAGGACACGGGTATAGAAGCCGCTGCACTGTGAGCGAAGGGTGCCTTAAAGGCAAAGGTAGGGTGGGTTCCTGTCCAGTGTCGGGGCAGCAGGCCGCCCCCAGCCATGCCGGCTCCTGCCTATGTAAGTCTTCCCTGACCCTTGAGCTTCCTATGAATCTATGAACCCCTCTCTTCTTTCGAGAACCCCTCTTTTTGTTTAAAAACATGAAAGTGGATTTCTGTGCATTTCAGCCAGGCACTCTGACCAACACAAGATAAAAAACATTGGGATAGAGGACTTCCGGTCAAGATGGCGGCGTAGGTAAACGCGGTATCGCGTCCTCTCACAACCACATCAAAGTTACGACTAAACTACAGAACAACCATCATTCAAAACCACCTGAAATCAAGCTGAATGGAAGTCCTACAACTACGGAATTAAAGCAGCAGCCACATCGAGACTGGTAGGAGGGTGGAGGCGGACGGGCTGGTCCCACACCCACGTGTGGCGGATAAAAATCAGGAGGACACCTCAGCTGGGAGGGTCCTTCCTGAGCACTGAGGGGTCCCCGTCCCACACCAGGCGCCCCGCTCAGGGTTCCAGTGCCAGGAAGAGATTCCCCATAACTTCTGGCGGGAAAAACCAGCGGGAACTGAGGCTCAGGGAGGCTGAGGCGGCTGGAGCCCCAGGCAGCTCCTTAAAGGGCCCGCGCACGAACTTATCGGACTCTCTCCCTCTAAGCTTGGAGGGGAGGCAGCGCGAGGGGCGCCAGAGACATACAGGGAAGAACTGAGCTGTTTGGCTTCCGGACAAGGGCTGGAGAGGGGGCTTTCTCCTGGAAAGATGTACTGACAGAGGCTGATGTTCCTTTGGTGAGCCCCTCCCTGGGGCGGCAGACAGCCACCATATCTGGGACTCCAGCAACCTGGCTCACACTGGTAGCCCCGCCCTGGTGACTCCCTGAGGCCCCGCCCCACCCAACTTTCAGGCCCACCCAAGCTGTTTCCAAAGGTATTACCACAGGATTGGCCTGTCTTGGATCCTGCTTCAGAGTTTCCTAAAATCTCTAGAACAAGCAGTATCTGGTCTCAGTGAGCCCCATACCTCTCGTTAGGTGGCCCCAGGCCTGGCACTAGAAGCAGCCAACCTTTGGTTCACAACTTGGCTTTTCCTGGGCACCTCCAAGCCCAGCACAAGAAGCAGCCCTCTGCAGATCACTTTGTAGCTTATGTTGGGTGGCCCCGGATAGAGCACAGGCAGTGGCTGACCTTGCCCCAGAGCCAGCACACCCAGTGGACAGCTTCAGACCACGTCGACACACCACCACCCAACCACCTGCACAAGTCACACACTCAAGGAGTGGACTCAGTGGGTACCAGAGCCCTGATGAAGTAAGTCTTGCTCTGTGTGGTGGGCCCCTGCACAGCTGATCCTCCAAGGTAGTCAGAGGCCAGTGGTCAGTGGGCACAGCCAGTCCTTGCAGCTGATCAGCCTGAGTAAATCCCTCCCATTGACATGCCAACAGCAATCAAGACTCAATTACAACAGAAGGGTGTATAGTCCACACTAGGGGTGCACCTCAAGGCTCAGCTGGGGTGATCAGGGAGTCTGTGCCACTGGATCCTACAGGACACCTACTACAACAGGCCACCCTATGAAGCCTACGAGACATAGCAACTCTACCTAATACATAGAAACAATCACAGGAAATCAACCACAATGAGGAAACAAAGAAACATGTTCCAAATGAAAGAAAAGAATAAAACTCCAGGAAAAGAATTAAACAAAATGAACATAATTAGTCAGATGCAGAGTTCAAAACACTGGTTAAAAGGATGCTCAAGGAACTTGCTGAGACATTCAAGGAACTTAATGAGACCTTCAAGGAACTTAGTGAGAACATCAACAACATAAAAAAGAACCAGTCAGAAATGAAGGGTGCACTAACTGAAATAAAGAATAATTTAAAGGGATTCAATAGTAGAGTAGGTAAAGCTAAGAAGCAAACCATCGATTTGGAACATAAGGAAGCAAGAAACACCCAATCAGAACAGCAAAAAGAAAAAAGAATAAAAAAACAGAAAAAAGAATAAAAAAACAAAAACAAAAACAAACAAGGATAGTGTAAGGAGCCTCTAGGACAACTTAAAGAGTGGCACCATTTGCATCATAGGGGTGCCAGAAAGAGAAGAGAGAGTACAAGAAATTGAAAACCTATTTGAAACAACAATGACAGAAAACTTCCCTAACTTGGTGAAGAAAACAGACATACAAGTCCAGGAAGCATAGATGAACCCAAAGAGGTCCACATATAGACAGATACAGAGAACTTTTTGTTGCTTGCCAGATGGGAAGGGGCTGGGAGGATGGGTGAAAAAGATGAAGGAATTAAGAAGTATAAATTTGTTGTTAGACTGATGAACCTCAAAGGGCAGTGGGGAGGGAGGGCAGGATGAGATAAACCAAAGAACTTCTATGCATATATGCATAACCAATGGACACTGACAATAGTGTGGGGAAGGCAGGAGCGGGGAGGGATTGGGGAGGATGGGGTCAGTGGGGAAAAAAAGGGGGGACATCTGTAATACATTCAACAATAAAGATGAGTTAAAACAAACAAACAAAAACATTATTGGATTGGATTCCCCTTGGTGGATGAGAGATACAGTATGCGGCACCTTAGAAGTCACTGGGCAATGCGTATTTATGTATGTATTTTATTACTCTTTATAACATATATATGCATTAGTTAGATGTAGAAAAATAACTTCATAATACATATAAATACTAAATAAAATCACTGGAATGGATTGGAAATATAGTGTCAGTTAACTAAGATTTCTAAATGCAACTCTGTTCATGTGGGGAAAGGTAAACGGATCCTACTTTCACTGATACAGTGCTCTGGGTCAGGAATGAAAGGCAGTCCTGACAGCACCAAACTGGATCCAGGAAGTATTTTCGTGCCATGGAAATGCAGTCTGTTCAAAGGAATGAGAGTCACACCGTCAGCTGCAACGGCCATTCAAAATCAGTCGCAATTCTGAAATCAAGTAATTACAGCACAGCATTATCCATAAGGGGTGATGTATTATCTCCTTTATAAATCCTTAAATTTGCCTCTCAAAAACGTGCCCAGTTAGGAAAATTGCCAAAACCAACCAAACAAACAAAAACCAAACCAAACCAAAACAAAAAAACTGAGACTATAAGAAAGTTGGAAATATTTTGCTGACAAAGTCAGCAAGAGTAGTTTTAAGCATGTTTGGATGTTTTATATCGATATGCCTGTAAACAATCTCTTTCCTTGGTTACGTGCGAATGATTAACATTTTCTATGAGTACATGTAGGAAATTCCTTTTTATTTGAGCATAAGGAAATATATAATTTCTGTTTTTTATTAAATAGAGAATCTCTACTCCAACTAAACTCATGTTAAAACAGGTTAGAAGGCTCTGTATATGTGCTTCTTCTTTATATAAGAATTTATTTATAAAATGCTTTCTAAAAATGCTCTTAAAAACAGGTTAGAAGGGACCCCAAATTATCATGAACTTCCCAGGAACCCAAATGTCTTTATCTGGTTCTGGAAAGGAGTTCAGATTGGTCTACTTTTACATTCCCTGTAGCTCCTGGAGTGTCATTAAATGAATGATTGCTACAATGACAATCATATCGCAATAGTTACATGTATCAAACCAACATGTTGTACATCTTAAACTCTTACACAGTGTTACATGTCAATTATATCCCAATAGAAGGGGGAAAAATGCCTTGTACCTAGTAGATCACATTTGATGTTTACCAGAAGAATCAAACCAATGGACAAAATCTTAGCTGCCCTTACCAATTCTGCCACCAGATGGCAGCAAGTCACCTCTTATGGGATTGCCATGAACCTAGGAACTGTTGGGGGGTTCAGGGATGGGGGAGTAAATAGGGGTGTGGGTAGAAGCTGAGATCCATTATGTCTGAAATACTAGCCTAACTACTCAGACATGAAAATTTCATTTAATCCTCATATCTATCAGGTAGGTATTAAGATCTACCTCATTTTGCAAGAGATAATTAAGGTTTAGGGAGGTTAAGTAATCTGGCTAAGGTCATATACACAACCTTAAACTGCGGTGTTAGGATTAACTGACTACAGAGCCTGAGATCTCCACTACCCGGTTTTATAGCTTCTCCAAAAATGTATATACACTTAAGACGATGCAGTAAGATTGTCGAATGAAGTTATATGTGCTGTTAAGGATTATGGGCAAATCACAGAGATTGCACTTTCTATTTCCTGTATTTTAAATGAGTGATACAGTAAAACTGTCAAGTTCCAAAAAGAAATTTGGGATTTTGATTAAGAATTACATTTAATTTATAAAACACCGTGGGTAGATTTACCATTTACACAATATTAAAATTCCTATCAGGATTACGGCAAATCTTTCCATATATCTTAAAATTATTTCTGTCCTCCCTTAAATGAAATGTGATCATTCTAAATGCACAGATCTCACACTTTTCCTGTTGACTCCTAAGTATTTCATAGTTTTGATTATTATTTAAAATGGACTTTCCCTCCAGTTCCTGTTTTTAACTGGATATTTCTATTCTATGTCAAGGTAACTGGTTCTTGGGTATTCATTTTTTATTTATCCATTATATCAAATCATCTTTTTTTTAAAATTGAGATAACATTTATTTAACATAAACATAATCATTTTAAAGTAAACAAATTCAGTGATACTTAGCACATTCACAATGTTGGCAACCACCACCTCTGCAGCTCCAAACATTTAACCACCTGTAGTAAAACCCCATGTTCATTCAGCCCTTATTCCTCACGGACCATCTTATTCTTTTGAGTTGATGTTCAGAAACCAGGGCTGTGGAACCCATGGAGATCACCAGGCCCTGTGGCATTGCCAACAGGTGGAAGTGGTTGTGATACAATGTGAGGAACCAGGCTGGGGACCTCCTTGTCTCCCGAATCATTGGAAATGCCACAGGTGTGGGCTTTCTCCAACCTTCCTTGCAGCTTGCCCTCCCTCTTCCAAGGTAAAGCTGAGTCTTGCTGACCTGCTGCCTGGACCCCTTGCTTCTTCTCTTTTGGGAACAATTCCTCACATTTCCTGAAGTTTGCATGTGACCCAGGTAGGGAAATGAAATAGGCTAAGCTTGCTCCAAACCTCAGACATATCTCTATCCCCATTCTCAGTCTGCCTGAAAAAACATTCCATGGTATGGATATAGCATGTTTTGTTTATTCATTCATTGGTTGATAGGTGTTTGAGGTTTTTAATTTTTTTTGGCTATTATGAATAATAATATGGTGAACATTCATGTAAAAGTTTTTGATTTGTCATATATTTTATTAAAAATTTTTTTTTCCTTTATTGATTGCAGAGAGAGAGAAGGTGAGAGGGAGAGAGAGAGAAACATCGATGAGAGAGAACATTGATTGGCCGCCTCCTGCATGTCCCCCACTGGGGATCAGGCCCACAACCTGGGCATGTGCCCTCACTGGGAATCGAACTGGTGACCTCTTGGTGCATGGGTCGACACTCAACCACTGAGCCACACTGACCGGACTGAGTTGTCATGTATTTTAAAATTTCTTGAGTATATACCCAGGAGTGGACTTGCTGGGTCATATAGGTGACTCTATGTTTAACATTCTGAAGACCTGCCAGGCTGTTTTCCAAAGTGGGTGCATCATTTTACATGGCCACCAGCAGTGTGCGAGGGTTCCAGTTTCTCCATATCCCCACCAGCTCTTGTTATTGTTGGTCTTTTCCATTCACCTGTTTGTTCCTCCATTTATTCCTTCATGAATTAACCAAGTACCAGTGCGTACTGGAAAGTATAATAGTGAGAAATAACACAAGAAGCTTATCTAGTTTTGGCAGAGACAAATAGTAATCCAATTATACGGCCAATAAAAGCAAACATGTAATTGTGAGAAGAATTACAAAGCTGGGAGAGGGCGCATGATGCGATGACATTGTATATCCGGGAGATTTGACTTCATCCAGGGGTTTGGCGGAAGTTTCCCTGGGGAGCCAGTGACTCAGTTGAGATGTACAAGCTGAATGACAGTTCCCTAGATATTTGATTATGAGCAGTAGTGTTAATGTATATATGCCTCAGTTCTTCCTTTATAATATCGGCTCAGCCAGATCCATGTAACAGAGTGGTTTGGGGAACTCAATGAAAGCTATTATTAGGCACAGATTAGACCCCTCAATTGATGCTTCTCTGGTTCCCAGTTGTAATCTTCTTCCATCCTTCACTCTCCAGAGGAGAGAGTCTCTAGACACATGATGATGGTGTTGATGTTGTTGATGGTGTGGAGGCTGGCTGTGATTTTGTGGGTGCCTTCTATGTGCCAGGTACTTGGCTAAGTCATTGACTGCACCTTAGTCGCTCTTTATAATGACACTGCAGTGGAAAGAGATCAGCATGAGATTAGAAAGAAGGAGAAAATAAAAAAGACAATGGGGAGAAAAGACACCAGCTTTATATATGAAGGAATCGGGTTTATGGTTGAAGAAATGATTTTTATTTTATTTTAATTTTTCTTTAATGATATTTGAAAGGGAGAGAGAGGAAGGGAGAGGGAGAGAGAGATAGAAACATGGATGAGAGGGAACATCGACTGGCCGCCTACTGCATGCCCCCCCCTGGGGCTCAGGCCCACAACCTGGGCACGTGCCCTGACTGGGAACTGAACTGGCATCTTGGTGGATGGGCCGAAGCTCAACCACTGAGCCACACTGGCCGGGCGAAGAAATGATTTTTTTTTTTGGTTACAGATGTTTCTCCTTTTTTACCCTATTGACACCCTCCTCCCCATCCCCCCCACCCCATCCCCGGCTTTGTTGTCCATTGGTTATGTGTACATGCATGTAAGTTCTGTGGTTTATCTCTTCCCTTCCCCCACCACCCCTCTTCTGAGGGTTATCAGTCTGTACCCCACTTCCACGTCTCTGGGTCTACCCTATTCCTCAGACTGTTATGTTCATTATATTCCACAAATAAGTGAGATCATGTGGTATTTGTCTTTTTCTGCTTGGCTTGTTTCGCTTAGGATAATACTTTCCAGGTCCCTCCATGTCGTCTCAAAGGATAAGAGATCTTTCTTTCTTACAGCTGCATAGTATTCCATTGCGTATGTACCACAGCTTTTTTATCCACCCATCTATTGAACACTTGGGCTGTTTCCAGATCTTAGCTATTGTAAATAGTGCTGCTATGAACATAGGGGTACATATATTCTTTTTGATTGGTGTTTCAGGCTTCTTAGGGTATATTCCTAGAAGTGGGATCACTGGGTCAAATGGCAATTCAATTTTTAATTTTTTGAGGTAACACCACAGTGTTTTTCATAGTGGCTGCACCAGTCTGCATTCCCACCAACAGTGTACTAGAGTCCCCTTTTCTCCACACCCTGGCCAACACTTGTTTGATGATTTGTTGATGGCGGCCATTCTGACAGGTGTGAGGTGATACCTCATTGTTGTTTTAATTTGCATCTCTCTGATGATTAGGGATGTTGAGCATTTCTTCATATGTCTCTTGGCCATTTGTATGTCTTGTTTGGACAGGTGTCTATTCAGCTCCTCTGCCCATTTTTTAATTGTGTTCTTTGTCTTCCTTTTGTTGAGTTGTATGAGTACTCTATATATTTTGGAAATTAACCCCTTATCTGATGTATCATTGGCAGTGATGCTCTCCCATACAGTGGGTTGCCTTTCCATTTTGATGGTTGTTTCTTTTGCTGTGCAGAAGCTTTTTAGTTTGATGTAGTCCCAGGTGTTCATTTTTTCCTTTGTTTCTGTTGCCTTAGGTGATGTATCAGTGAAAATTCTGCTGTGTATGATGTCCGAAATTTTGTTGCCTACATTTTCTTCTAGGATTTTTATGGATTCACGGGTCACATTTAAGTCTTTTATCCATTTTGAGTTTATTTTTGTGTATAGTGTAAGTTGATGGTCTAGTTTCATTTTTTTTGCATGTAGCTGTCCAATTTTCCCAACACCATTTATTAAAGAGGCTGTCTTTACTCCATTTTATGCTCTTGCCTCCTTTGTCAAATATTAATTGAGCATAGTGTCTTGGGTCCATTTCTGCGTTCTCTGTTCTGTTCCACTGGTCTATATGCCTGTTTTTGTGCCAGTACAGGCTGTTTTGATTACAGTAGTTTTATAGTATAACCTGATATCTGGTATTGTGATCCCACCTACTTTGTCCTTCTTTTTCAAGATTGTTGTGGCTATTCGGGGTCTTTTTTGGTTCCATATGAACTTTTGAAGTATTGGTTCTAGTTCCATGAATATGTTGTTGGTATTTTGATGGGGATTGCATTGAATCTATAGGTTGCTTTGGTTACTATGGACATTTTAATTATGTTAATTCTTCCAATTCATGAACAAGGTATGTCCTTCCACTTTTTTGTATCTTCCTCTATTTCTTTTTTCAATGTCCTGTAGTTTTTTGCAAATAGGTCCTTTACTTCTTTGGTTAAGTTTATCCCTAGGTATCTTAATTTTTTTGCTGCAATGTTTTTTCTGTTTCTCTTTCTGTGAGTTTATCATTGGTTTATAAGAATGCCATCAATTTCTTGATGTTAATTTTGTATCCTGCTACTTTGCCAAATTCATTTATTAAGTGTAGTAGATTTTTGATGGAATCTTTAGGGTTTTCTATGTATAATATCATGTCATCTGCAAATAATGACAGTTTCACTTCCTCCTTTCCAATTTGAATCCCTTTTATTTTTTTCTTCATGTCTGATTGCTGTGGCTAAGACTTCCAGTACTATGTTAAATAAGAGTGGTGAAAGTGGGCATCCCTGTCTCGTTCCTGTTCTTAAGGAAAATGCTTTTAGTTTAAGTATGATGTTGGCTGTAGATCTTTCATATATGGCCTTTATTATGTTGAGATATGATCCCTCTATTCCCACATTGCTGAGTGTTTTTTATCAGAAATGGATGCTGGATTTTGTCGAATGCTTTTTCAGCATCTATTGATATGATCATGTGGTTTTTATTCTTCATTTTATTTATGTGGTGTATCACATTTATTGATTTGCGAATATTGTACCAGTCTTGAATCTCTGGGATGAATCCCACTTGGTCATGGTGAATAATTTTTTTGATGTATTGCTGGATCCAATTTGCTAGTATTTTGTTCAGGATTTTGGCGTCTATGTTCATTAGGGAGATTGACCTGTAGTTTTCTTTCTTTGTAATGTCTTTTTCTAGTTTTAGAATTAGAATTATGCTGGCCTCATAAAACGAGTTTGGAAGTCTTCCTTCTTCTTGAATTTTTTGAAATAGTTTGAAGAGAATGGGTGTTAGTTCTTTTTTGAATGTTTGCTAAAACTCCCCCGTGAAGCCATCCGGGCCTGGGCTTTTGTTTGCTGGGAGTCTTGATTACCCCTTCAATTTTCTTAGTTGTTATTGGTCTGTTCAATTTTTCTGTCTCTTCCTGATCCAGTTTTGGGAGATTATGTGTTTCTAGAAATTTGTCCATTTTGCTTAGATTGTCTAATTAGTTGCCATATAATTGTTCACAGTAGTTGTTAATGATCTTTTGTATTTCTGTGGTGTCAGTTGTTACTTCTCCTCTTTCATTTCTGATTTTGTTATTTGGGATTTCTCTCTTTGTTTCTTGGTGAGTCTAGCTAAGGGTCCATCAATCTTGTTTATCTTTTCGAAAAACTAGCTCTTTGTTTCATTGATATTTTGAATTTTTTTTTTTACTTTCTATGTTATTTATTTCTGCTCTGACCTTTACTATTACATTATATTTGCATATTATTTGCATAAACTAAAATTAATTCCTTTTTTAAAAAAGATTAGAAATATTTTTAAAAATATTTTTTTAAAAAGATTTAAATATATATATATGTGTGTATATATATATATATATATATATTTTACATTTAGAGAGAAGGGAGAAGCAAAGAGAGAGAAACATCGATTTGAGGTCCAAACATTGATTGGCTGCGGCCTGCATGTTCCCTACCAGGGGTTGAGTTTGCGAAATTTGTCTTTCTTTGTAAACTAAAAAATTTAAAACATACAAGTATAGCCCTGGCCAGTTTGGCTCAGAGGTTAGAGCATCAGTCCTCGCACTGAAGGGTCACAGGTTCGATTCCTGGCCAAGGGCATGTACCTGGGTTGCAGGTTCAATCCCCAGCCCTGATCAGGGTCCTGTGGGAGGCAACCCATCAATGTCTCTCTCTCTCTCTCTCTCTCTCTCACCCTCTCACCCTCCCACTCTATCTAAAAAGTCAATGAAAAAATACCCTTGGGTGAGCATTAACCAAAAATAAATAAATAAATAAATAAATAAAATATACAAGTATAAAAAATAGTTTATTATGTACCCATCACTCACCTTCAATAGTCACTGATGACCAACTTCATTTCATCTCCTCCCCCACTCCCCTTATTTTCAAGCAAATCCAAGTCATATAATTTTATCTGTAAATATTTGATTATGTATCTCTAAAAGTTAGACTTTTAAAAATATAACCCCAATATCATTTTCATACCTAATGAAATGAACAGCCCTTTAATTATCATCAGTGAGCGGTGTACACATTTTCCTGATTGTCTTACAATTTTTATGGGTTTGTTTGAACCAGGATTTAAAAGGTTAATACACCGCCCTGGCTGGTTTGGCTCAGCGGTTGGAGCATCGGCCTGCAGTCCCGAGAGACTCGGGTTTGGCTCCTGCTAAGGGCATGTACCTCGGTTGCAGTTTGTCCCCGGCCCTGGTTGGGTCGTGTGGGTGGCAACTACTCGATGTGTCCCTTTCACGTCGATGTTTCTCTCTCTCTCTCTCTCCCTCCCACTCTATCCGAACAAACTATCAAAAAATGTCCTCGAGTGAGGATAAAAAAAATAAAAAAATAAAAGGTTAGTACACTGTAATTTATTGATGGGGTCTTATGACTCTATTAATCTGTAGTTTCCTTCTTCATCATGATTCTTTTTTATAATTTGGCTGTGTTTGTTGTTGAGGAAACAAATTCTTTGCCCTGTAAATTTCCTAGTTTTTGCTGACTTCTTATCTGTGGTTGTTTAACATGTTTCTCTGTCCTGTTTTTATTTTATTTATTTATTTTTTATCATCAGACAGAGTGGGAGGGAGGGAGAGGGAGAGAGGGAGAAATAGGAACATCGACGTGAGAGAGACACATCGATGGGTTGCCTCCCGCAAGACCTGACCAGGGCTGGGGACCAACTAAAACCCCTCTGTCCCGTTTTTAAAAATTGGATCTTGGAAGTTAGATTTGAAGTTAGGTCTATTTTAGGAGTTTTTGTTTGTTTTTTTGTTCTTTGTTTTGCAAGATTCTCTCTCCATTGTGAGGTATATAATATCTGGTTCTTTTTTTGTGTGGTTTTACCCACAAAATAATGATTTTATCAACCATTGAAGATCATTGCTTAGTAAATTCATTTATGTATTAAGGCTTATAAAAATAATATTCTAATTCTATCAATCTTTCTTTGTTGATTAGCTAGAGTAATCCTATAAATATTTATTCATCATATAAAGGGTTTCTCTATTATTAACATCTTACAATATGATGGTACATTCATTAAAATCAGTGAACCAATATAAATATATTATTATTAATTAAAGTTCATCTTTTATTCAGATTTCCTCAGTTTTTACCTGATTGTTTTCTGTTTCAGAATCCCTTCTAGAATACAACGTGTCGGTCGGTCATTCATGTCTCCTGCATCCCCTCTCAGCTGTGGTAGTTGCTCTGACTCTCCTTGTTTTTTTTTATCCTCACTCAAGGACATTTTTCCATTTTTTGTTCAGATAGAGGGAGGGAGAGAGAGGAAGAGAGAAACATCGACGTGAAAGGGACACATCGAGTGGCTGCCACCCGCACGACCCAACCAGGGCCGGGGACAAACTGCAACCGAGGTACGTGCCCTTAGCGGGAAACGAACCGGGGTCTCTCTGGACCGTAGGTCAATGCTCTAACCGCTGAGCCAAACCAACCAGGGCTGACTTTCCTTGTTTTTGAAGCACACTAGTCAGTTCCTATTTTGTAGAGTACCCCTCAATTGGGATTTGTCTGATGCTTTTCTCGTGATTTGACTGAGTTTATGGGGTTTGAGAGAGGTCAAATACCCTTCTCTTCATATCATTCTCTGTTTCTTTGCTCATTCTGATCCCTTTGCCCAGCTCAGAGAAACCAGGACTTACTAAACTTGAGTAAGATCCCAGAGGTAGAAAGTGGCTGTGCCAGGAATCAAACCCAAAGGCAGTCTGTCTACCTTGAGGCTTGTGTTCTAACCGCCTTGCCATACTGGTTCTAGAGCTGATTATTTAATCTGGCAGATGTCCCACACGACCCTCTTCTTCCTGTCCCAGCACTGTCTGCTCTCCCCAGAGCCCCTCACCAAGGTCACGCATCCTCTTTGATCCTTGCTTTCAATGGGAGAGACATCTACTCTTCCTCTCTGTCCAGGGGCCAGGCCATTTCCCTTGCCCACCACCCTCATCAAACTGCAAAGAGGCCCTGTGATGAATGGGAAGGGAAAGGAGGGGGACGAGGAGGAAGAGGAGGAGGAGGAGGGGGAGGCAGAGTGGGATGGAACGGGGGCCACAAACCTGAATTTAATCACAGGGCCCCATGCTCAATTTAACAGACACAAGGGCTCAGAATGGGGTCCCTACGTGCCGGTGGGGCAATCAGCCCGCTGCAGTTGCTGGGAAAGCATTAACTGCAGATGACAATGTGTAAACAGTGGGGATGAATGGAGTGTGCAGGTGTGAGCGGCTGGGGCCAGCCTGGGCTGTTTTCACACCAGCTGCAGCTTGGCTCCCTCATTGCTGACCTGCTCCCCAGAACTGGATTAGTGGCAGCAGTTGGGAAACCTTTGAGGGTGTTGGAGTTTGGCACAGAGCAAGTGGCTGAGAGCAGAGGGGAAGTGGGGGAGGGGCTGAGGCCTGGGAGACTGATTGGGGTTTGGGGGTGTGTGTGTGTGCACGCGCGAGTGCGCATGTGCACACTGCTTACAATGCCTGAGTTTGGTCTAGCCCCCTGGCCAAGGCACTGGCTCTCTGGAAAGCAAGGCTGGAATTTTAATAACAGCTGAGGGTGTCAAGGCCTGTGTAGCCCAAGGCCCTGCATCTGCTGTCTACCTTGGCAAAGAAAGCCAGCTGTAGGGAAGCTGGAGAGACACCTGAGGTCTTGACCTGGAGGGCCAGGGCTCCCCCGAGGGCTCCTCCCCCGCAGCAGAGCTGGGGGTGTTTTTGGGGAAGACCAGGCAGTGGGCGGCAGTTCTGAGTGGCCAGGCCCTCCTGCGCTGGGGAGGTGCCCCTCATGATGTGGGAGGGAGAGCAGCGGTGTTGGGAGTAACAGGAGAGGCGCTGGGAGACAAGTCCAGAAAAGCCTGGATATTCGAACATCTTTCATCCAAGGGCCCCAAAGCTTCTTCCCAAAACTGTCTCCACCTGGCAAATGTAGAACCAGGAGGCCCAGTGGGTTCTCTGCCTAACCCCAGCTGGCACCCTGGCACATAATGTACTACAATAATGATGATGCTACTTATTACTACTATTACTTATTGTGCTCTTACTGTGTGCCAGGTTCTCTGCTAAACACGGACTTAATAAACCTCGAGGTCTGCTTTGCTGTTTCTCTCATCTCAGCTGTGTTGTGACTCTCTGGGGACAAAGGCAGTGTCCCCCACTTCTCTCCCACGACTCCTAGAACTGAGCTGAGCCCTCAGGAATCCCAGTTCCGCCTCTGTCTTGTAGGCAGTGGAGGTAGTTGATTGTCACTGGGTTTCAGATAATGCCGGCCACAGTGTGACAACTCAGTGAAGGAATGACCTGGAGGTAGAAGGGTTGGAAGGAGTTGTAACAAACCAGGTGAGGGGTAAGGACAGGTGAGCTGAGAGACACAGAGGAGGTGAATTCCCTGGATTCAGGACTGGTTGTGTCTGGGGTGTGAAGGGCTCTGCTTTGGAGGGCTGGCTAGTTGGGGTGGCAGCACCCGGGGTCCTGGCAGGTTACCCAGATGGAGGGGCAGGTTCATAGTGGGAGAGGGCGAGTTGGATTTGGAATGACTTTCTTTCTGATGATTAGTGGACTCCAGGTTGGTAATAGTGAGGAACAGAGAGCCCCAAAAGAGTCCCATGGGCATTTCCCGAAAGAGAGTCAGCATGCTGGGTCCCCATATCTCCTTTTAGCTGAGGGCCTGGGCCAGGCTGAGAATGCCAGGCTCGTTCTGAACACCTGCTGGGTGCCAGTCCCAGGGCCGGGGAGGAGGCAGGTGAGCCAGCTGAGCAAACTGGCGACAGACTCACAAGAGGGAAAAAAATCAAGTTGGCTCTAAAATATCTTGCACATCAGCCAAGGAAAAACAACACACGTGCAGACTGAGCCCAGGACCCAAACCTGTGTTTTCTTCAGGCAGCCTGTTCAGTCCCTCCCCCGGTTTCTTTTCTTTTCTTTTTGAGAGAGAGAGAGAGAGAGAGAGAGAGAGAGAAATTATTTTTTTCCTCTGCAGGGTCTAGGCCCCTGAGGGCTGAAAACTGAAGTGACTTTCCAACCAAGGGAAGGTCAATGGTAACCCAAGCCTAAAAACTGGGGTTGAGAAGCTAGATATTGAATACTGTCTATATTTTGGGGTCATTTTCCTATTTCAATTTTTAAAGAATGGTTCTGGAGCCAGAGCCTGGGATCCGATCTCAGCTCTATTATTTGCCAGCTGTGTGACTTTGGGCAAATTTGCTGAAGCTCACTGCCTCAGTTTTTTCACCTATAGAATGGGGATAATAATATCTACTGCCTAGCACTACTGTGAGGGTCATAGACATTCATGCATGTACTGCTTAGGAATTTGTCTGGCTCACTGTAAGCATCACTAAATATAATTATGACAATTGGGGCTTGCCCAACCTTTCCTGATTCAGCTTAAGAACAGCTCATCTGGGGAGCCCTCTGGCTTTTCTGCTCCACTGGTCCTTGTACAGGCAGTTACGTCAGTTTCTTGGGTCCTCAGGATGACGTCCTAAAGGGAGGTCAGGGCTGTCTGGCAATCCATTGCTCCCACCCTTTCATCTGAGATGCTTAGCTTTTTTTTTTTTCATCCTCACCAGAGGACATTCTTGCATTTATCTTCAGATAGAGTGTGTGTGGGTGGGGGGCATCGATGTGAGAGAGACACATTGAGTGGTTGCCACCCACACAACCCCAACCAGGGCTGAGGATAAACTGCAACCTAGGTACGTGCCCATAGCGGGAACCGAACCCAGGATTCTCTGGTCCATGGGCCGACGATCTAACTGCTGACCCAAACCAGCCAGGGCTGAGATGCTTAGCATTGTGGTCAGACTTGAACAGTTGTTCTTCCATGCTGGTATTTCTTGAATTGGATGAACAAAAACTGATGGATGAATATAGAGTAGTTAACTATTTTGACTAGTAGGGTTATTAAAAAAGGAATAATCACCATCATTTCATATAGAGACATGTTAGCACCAAAAATGTTAAAGGAGGCATTGGACATTCATGAATTTTAACCACCAAACAGCCATTCGCTTACTTTAGCTAATAGCCCCCGATATTTTGGTGTATCCATCTCTCCCCCACAATCAGCCCCTGACTCAGAGCTGAAGCATGGGCCAGGAGTAAACCAAGTAGGGCTTCTATTTCCCCTAGCCGCAGCGACTGAGCCTGAGGGCCTACCAGACGCAACGCAACGAGACACAAAGAGCCTTGTGAGAGTCCAGGGAGGAAGCAGCTGCTCCTTTCTGCAGACTCTGCCCTGAGTGGACACACGGTGGGCCCACTGGTGCTGCCATACTGCTGTCCCGTGGAGCCTGATGCCTACTCAGAAGTAGTCAGAGGGCCTGATCGGAGCTCCAACTCCAGCATGCCTAAAGCCTCTGGCTTTTTCTTTAATAGAAACTTTTTGTTTTAGAATAGTTTCAGATTTACAGAAAAATTGTGAAATAGTACAGAGAGTTCCTGTAGACCTCACCCCCGTGTCACCTGTTATTATTTTTAAATATTTTTTCTTTATTATTGATTTTAGAGAGAGAGAGGAAGGGAGAGGGAGAGAGAGAGATAGAAACATTGATGAGAGAGAACATTGATTGGCTGCTTCCTGCATGCCCCCATTGTGGATTGGGTCCACATCCTGGGCATGTGCCCTGACTGGGAATTGAACCAGCGACCTCTTGGTGCATGGGTTGACGCTCAACCACTGAGCCACACTGGCTGGGCCCGTGTCACCTATTATTAACATCTTACTTTAGTATGGCACATTTATCTCAACTCATGAACTGATATTGGCACATCTTATTCAGGTTTTCCCCCAATCCGCCTTACCCTGGAGCCCATCCAGAGTACCACAGTATGTGAAAGCCCCTCTTGGCTGTGACAGTTTCTCAGATTTTCCTAGTTTTTGATGACTGACACATTTGAGGAATGCTAGTCAGGTGTTTTGTAAAGTGCCCCTCAGTTGGGATTTGTCTAATGTTTTTCTCATAATTAGACTGGGGTTATATGTTTGGAGGAAGACATTCTGATCACATCATATCAAAGGTACATGCTGTACACAGGACTTATTGCTGTTGATGTTGACCTTGCTCACCTGGCTGAGGTTGGGCTTGTCATGTTTCTCCCCTGGAAAGTTATTGTTCATCCTCTTCCCAAACTGTAATTTCTGGAAGGTAGTCAGTATGTACAGTCTGTGCTGACAGAGTAGAGATTTATGTTCCTTCCCCTTGGAGTCTCTACATAAATCACTTGGAATTCTTTTGCATAGATTTGTCTTTCCTCCTCCTTTTATTTATTCAGTCATTTATTTATATAAATGTGGACTTCTGTGTATTTATTTTACACTTGGAGATATAACCCAATACTATTTGTTTATTTTGTGGCTCCATTGTTCTGGCTTTGAGCATTGGGAGATTTCAGTTTGCTCCTGTCATTGTGGTTACCTGGACTTTTCAGTGACATGAGCTATCGATTACTTTTTAGTCTAAGTCAGTTTAGGTCAGTGTTTCTGTCACTTGCAACCAAATGATCCTTAATAAATCTTAAGAGAGAGTCTTCAGGTTGCATTACTTATTAAAATTTTCACTATATATATATATATATATGTGTATATATATATATATATATATATATATATATATATATTTAATCCTCACTCGAGGACATTTTTTCCATTCATCTTTAGATAGAGTGGAGGGGAGGGTTGAAGGAAGGGAGGGGGAGAGAGAGAGAGAAACATTAACATGAGAGAGACACATCGACTGGTCGCCTCCCGCACGACCCCGACCCTGACCAGGGCCCAGGACGAATCATAACCGAGGTACGTGCCCTTGGCTGGAATCGAACCCACGACTCCTTAGTCCACAGGCCAATGCTATAACCACTGAGCCAAACTGTCCAGGGCCACAATATTTTTCTTATATTAATGTAGCTAAATGACAGTTTTACACTGGAAAGCACAGATCCTCCCTTGAGCTGTGGCGACCACTTTGCTAAGCACTATAATAATAGCAGAAGACTCAGGACAGGAGATTGGGGCTGTGCATGGCTCAACTTCCAGCCTTGTGATCTCAGACAAGTCATGTGACCTCTGAGTTAGAAAAGGGGCACAGGGATGAGAGGGGATTAAGCGACATCACATCATTGTGATGTGATCTGGAGACCAAGACTGTGCATCTCATCTGCTGAACCGACTGCCGGGGAGTGTGAATGAAACCCTCGAAGAAGGGTTGCAAGGTAAAAGGCAGAACACCCAGTTAACTTTGAATTCAAATATGGAATGAAGATTATTTAGTATACTTATACTAATAAAAAAAAAAAAGGTTTATCTGAAGTTTCAAGTTAACTGGGTGTCCCGTATTTGCATTTGCTAAATCTGGCAACCCTACCGGAAGTGCCCTCCCATTTTAGGTTCTTCAGGGCACATTCTCCAGGGAAGATGATTCTGTAACTTCACCACTAAAGGAACCTGAGCCATGCAGTGTCCTGGGAAGAACAGGACTTTGTGGTCAGATTCCCATGAGTTCAAATCTCTGCTCCACCACTTTGAGAACTTGCTTAACAATTCTGAGCTCAGTTTCCATACTTCATCATGCAATGGAGGCTATTTAAAATTTTCCAGGGTTTCAGTGTGGATTAAATGAGCTATGAGTCTGACATCTAGCGGGCACTCAGTGAACGATGGCTGGTATTGATAGTATTCTTAACTGGACAAATGAACAGAACATCCTGAGGAGGCGAGAGAAGAGACTCAAGGTCATGGCAAGGCAGCCTCCTCACTTCCAACCTGTCCCCTTCTCTGGGCCAATGAGAATGCCAAATCCTAGAAGCAGAGGCTGGGGGTGTGGCTGGGGCATAGGTGCGCTTTGAGGATCTCTCTGGGAACCCGGCTCTTTGCTGGAGCTCAGCATTTCATTGGGGCTCAGCTTTGAGCTAGGCCCGAGGTTGAAGGCAGGAGCCTGTGTTGATAAGGTCTTGGAAGGGGCTAGTCATGGGAAATAAAAGAGGAAATTAGTTCCTGGGGGAGGCTGACTTTACTTTTCACAAGCAGGGCAGGCAAGTAGGTACACAATAATGATAGCTAAATTTATCAATCACTTAGTATGTGCCAGGCACTGTTTCATGTACTTTTTATGTATTTAATCCTCACAACTCTCCATTTTATTGGTGGAGAAACTTAGGCACAGAAGGATTAGGGAACTTGCCCATGATCACACAGTAAATGGGGCAGCCAGGCATCTGCCTTGGGCAGGGTTTGAAAGCTCTGAGAAGGACCACTTCTCATGTTCTCCTTCCTGTCCCCGCCAGCTTGGCGGGGCCTGAAATTCAGCTGGGAACTCAGTCTCAGTTAACAGGAGAGACTTCTAGGTGCCAGGCTTAAGCACATTGAGTATCTTCTTTAATTTAGTTCTCACAAGCTCTCTGAGGTCGGTATGATTGTATCTTCATTATGTAACTGAGGACTCTGAGGTTTACACAACTTGCCCAAGGCGGTAATTTACAGGGGCCATGACTCACACCAGAATTTTCAACATGCAGGTGCCTGGAGGTGTCAGGGAGGGAGGAGGAGGCCAGTGACGACCTTTCCCCTCCCTGCCAGCCCTAGGAAGAGGTGGAAGTGCCTGCCTTATGCCTTTGATTTATAATGGGGTGGGGGGTTAGTCCCAGCTGTCAACTTGGGAAGCCACGTGAGGATTCTATTTTTTTTTTTTAAATCACCTTGAATTTATAATAGTGAGGAAAAACAAAATAAACTCCAAGCAAACAGGAAAACAACTTAAATGTCCAACAATGGGGGAACCAGTTACACCAATTATGGTACAAGCCATAATTTTGCAGCTGTTTAAAGATATTTTCAAGTACCATTAACATGGCAAAACACTCCAGATAAAGTAAAAACAAGACCATGTTTGTACAACATGAGCTGGATTCAACGATGATAATTTTGTGTATGACTTATTACACATTAAAAAAAGGCTAGAAGAAGATCTTCCGGAATGTTAATAGTGGTTATCTCCAGGCTGTGAAATTTTACAATTTAAAATTTATGAATTATGCTATTATGTATTTGCCATGTATTTTACAAATCACTTTGTTGGCTCACAGACCACTGGAGCTGAATGCTGGCATCCAATCAGGGCATTTTAAAGGTGGAGAAACTGAGGCCGGTGGGGGAAATAAAGCAGACCCCTCCGCCCAGCTGGGCCCCCGCGGGTGGCCCTGGCCGGAGTGTGGGGAAGTCCCTGCCTCCAACATGCAGGAGGGAGGTGACCGCGGAGCGGCAGGGGCAGGGGCGCCCCTGCCTGGGGGCATATCTAGAGCGCAGGGGAGCAGGGAGGGGTGCAGGTGGGTGGGGGCTGGGTGGAAGCAAAGATTGGGGGCCTTTCAAAAATGGAAACCAGATGAGCTGTTCAAAGGGGAGCACATTCTCCAGGCGGCTCCTTTGTTGGAGCGTGTGAGGCTGCGGCAGCTGCGCCCTTGCCCCCAGCCAGGCCCGATGGGGCGGACACGGATAACTGCATTAGACGCACTCGGCTCTTTTCAATAAAACGCTCTTGTTGGCGGCACAATAGGGGGAACGGGGCAGCCACCCCAGGCCGGGGCCGGGGCGCCCTGCCCTCCCCCAGGAGCGCGGAGAGCACACTCATTTTTCAGGGCTCAGCTAATTGACGTTTGGCCGCTGTGTGGTTCAAAAGAAAAGGCCGAACTCAAGTCCACTTCCACCGGAAATGAGGCCCCTCCCCCCAGGGCCGGTCTGTGGGGGCATAGCCAGGACCACAGTGCAGCTGGCCCCCGGTGGCCAGGGGGACCCGCGCCCTGCAGAATCCTTTCCTGCGTTGCTCAGACTCAGAACGTAAGGTGTTTTGAAGGTGTCGCCCCAAGGACTTGGGCACCCAGCCTTCTGGCTTCTAGGGAAGGAGGCAGGTGATAGCCGCAAGTGTGAGACGGTTTCTGGGCTGGAAGACTTCAGTAGCGATGACCAAATGCCACCTTCTTTTAGTGGCTCTAATGAAGATAGCCCAGAACATTCTTTATAAGTTAAAAAAAAAAAGGGAAAAAAATTTTTGGTCCCCTAACAAAGCGTTATCTAGGAGCTATGGAAAAAGTCTCTCTATGCAATTTTTGGTGGTGGTTGTTATGGAAAGGGTCAACGGAGAGGATTAAGACAGGGGTGCAGTTAGAGTGGGGAACCTTGAAAAAGTCTTCTATGTCAGGTATTTGCACCCGTTTCACAGGTGTGGAAGCCAAAGCTTCAAGCGGTTATTGGCTGCTAACACTGCACAGTGAGGGAAAGGCAGAGCTGGGGTGTGTGCCCCGGTCTGTTGGTCTGTCTGACTGTAAAGCAGGCTGTGTCCACCTGTGCATAGCTGGCATTCTGGCCTCAATAGCTCTTTGTTGTGGGGCTGTCCTGTGCCCTGCAGGATAGATGGCAGCCTCCTTGGCCTTCACCTTCTAGATGCCAGTTGCACGCCCCCTCCCAGGTGTGGCAACCAAACACACCTCCAGACATTGCCGAATGTTCCCTGGGGCAAAGCAACCCTGACTGCACCTGCTGGCAGGCTGGTTTTCACTGGGCCCAGTATTTCATCTTTTGGGGAAACCGATTTGACCAGCAACGTGGGACTCTTTATAAAGGTTGGTCCTGTGGTTTGTAGAGGGTGTGTGAGAAGAGCTGGCTGAATCGGACACGGCCGAACTGTCTGGACACCAGAACCCTAAGCTACGTTGAGTGCTGGGGTATCTGTCTGTCTGGAGTGGCCCTCTGTCCTTTCAACTGTTCTCCCCATTTCTCTGTGCTGAGACTGCCCCACAGAGGGTGAGCCCACCTCCTTCCTCCGTTCACTCTGCCAAAGAGCAAGAGTAGCCTTGGCCTCTAGAGGAGCAGAGCACCAGGAACCGCAGCCAGGGAAGGCGGCCTGAAGGAAGGTGCTGGCGGCCTGAAGGAAGGCGCTGCGGTCCGCGCAGAGGAGCCTCCTTGTGAAGTAAGACCTGCGGCAGGCAGCCAGCCCCGCCCTTGGCCACAATGATGGCAGGGGCTTTAACTGGATTTTCAGAAGCAAGTGCTCATAACATTTTTAGCTGCAACTTGTATGTGACCCTTCCTCCACGTCCTTGTCCTGCTGTGGCCTGCTGCTGCCTTAGCTTACTGAATGGTCCCACTCCCTAGTCCCCAGGGCTGCTCAGGTCGCTCCAAAGCCAGCCCTGGCTCTAAGGCCACATGAACTGAGACCTTTTTCTCACTTCGAGTTGATTGATAACTGGCTCCATCATATTTGTTTTTCCAATTATAACCTTCCTACTATCCAAATGGCCATCCTGACTTTTTACTAGATGTGCCTGAACAAAAAACCCCTCTGGGAAGGGTATCGGGTCCACAGGGAAGTCAGAGACATCAGGGCCTGCCGGGCTTTAGCTGCTCCCTCAGAAACTCCCAGGCTCCATACAGTTCATGGGTGGGGCTCAGAGACTGGGGCACAGGGCTTACATTTGTAGATCGAACCTTGTCAAGAAAGCATAGAAGACAAGAGCTTGAGGGGTTAAAAGAGAAGAACAGACATCTGGAAAGAAAGAACATGGGAAATCTGGTTAGTGGAGAGCAATCGACATTTCAGGTAATGAAAGGCTAGGGCTTTTGATGATCGAAGTATGTCTTTGTATCTTGCTCTTCCTCTAATATGCCCATACACATTTGGGACAAGTGTAAAGACATGTATGTGCATAACTCACACACGCGCGCACACACACACGCGCACACACACACGCACACATGCACCCTTAGTTAGCTTTAGTTTGGCATAAGATAGTACTCATCTTTCCTCTCTTAGCCAGGGACACATATTTAGTAGCCAGAACTTCCTTTTAAAAGGACCATGTCCAAAGAGGAAGACACAAGAATAAGTATGTGCAAACATGTGTGTGTCTCCACCACATGTAACCGCATTCTTTTCTTTGCATGCCCCCTCCCCTGGGTGGTTCACACTCGCCCTCCTCTTGCTCAGATAATTTGCACTCTCCAACTTCATTAGTTGCAACCCCCTCCTGCCCCGCGACAAAAAATAGGGCCAAACTGTTCAAAAGAACACATGGAGACCCCATTAATGCTGGCCCTAATTGTGCCAATTCAAACCCCTCAATAACTCTAATTAAAACCTGTCTTGTGTGGGGCGCTGAATGGCAACACAGCTGTCATTCCAAACAATCGCATAACAGAGCTATGGAAAAAAAAGTCTCTCTATGCAATTTTTGGTGGTGGTTGTTATGGAAAGGGTCAACGGAGAGGATTAAGACGGGTGCAGTCAGAGTGGGGAACCTTGAAAAGTCTTCTATGTCAGGTCACAGTTTGAAATCTGAAGACCTTTAGCTTTTTCCCCTCGACTTCCCCCCTCCCTTTCCTCCCCCTAGGCAGGAACACCTGCAAACTGACTGGAAGGGGCCATGACCACCAGACACATGGATACCACAAGTTGACTGAAACATCTGAAAGAAAAGGGAAGAAAAAAAAAAAAAACAACCCAGAAAACTGCACACCAAAACCCGAGTTTTTTCTCTGCTTCCACTCTTGTCTTTTAGGATCCAGCTGCACTTTGCTGGGCACCATAAATAACTCTGCAATTACATTAATTGGTTGCATATTTGTTGACACTGGAGGAGAAGCCCTTGAGGCTGGGGGAGGTGGATTTCAGCTGCAATTTAACACTCTTCCCCTCTGCCATCCCTCTAAGTCTTATTTCCAACCAGCTCCTTTGGTTTTTCTGGATGGAGGGACGCGGTGGGCTGACAGGCCCATTTCTGAATAAGCTCCGACAGCCCCCAGTCAGACTCATGCTTCATCTGTTGACTGTTCCTGGTCCCTTTCGTGTCCACTGGGTTTAGGAGTTACATGTCTCTGTGGGAGGACTTGAGAGAGCAGTTCCTGGCAACCTTCGATGGAATCTAATTCCCTCTGGAGGTAGGGGGTGTGGTGGGCTTATTGTCAGGCATATAGTTTGGGTCAAATGAGAACTGGCCCGACCTTTGAATCCCCAAACCCATTTGGATTCTTCTAATGGCTCTCTGTCAGCGGGGAGGCCTTCACAGGGCAGGGTGGAGGGTAAGTGGGGTGGGTGGCAGCTCAAAGTGGGCTGAGAATCGGAGTCTCAGGGCTCATCTTCCCTCTGCCAGAGTTAGGTGGGCGGAATCCACAGGCCCGGAGGGTGGGCGAGAGGATGTACGACCCACTGATGATTATGTCTTGGAAGTGGCCCTGCTGAGTGTCGAGAGCCATCCTTCAGAGAAGGGGCCATGTCTGCCTTGCTCATCACTGTATCTTCACAGTGCCCAGCATGATTCTGGCCCCCAAGAGGTTCTCGGCTAATGTTGGATGGATGAAGACCTGAGGTTCTGGTTTCCAGGTGCCCTGAGCTCTGAAGAAGGAAGGAATTACAACAACCTGAAGTCATGTGGTTCACTCCACGAGGTATGGTGGGAAGGGCGTAGACTTTGGAGCCAGCAGACCATAACTTTACTTATTATTTTTTATCCTTACCCGAGGACATTTTTTTTTTTTCATTCATCTTCAGATAGAGCGGTAGGGAGAGAGGGAGGAAGAGAGAGAGAGAGAAATATCCATGAGAGAGAGACACATCGAGTGGTTACCACCCACACAACCCCACCTGGGGCCGGGGACAAACTGCAACTGAGGTACGTGCCCTTAGTGGGAACCGAACCCGGGACTCTCCTGTCCGTGGGCCAACGCTCTAACCACTGAGCACCGGCCAGTGCAGAGACCATAACTTTAATGCGCCTGCTTCTCAGAGCCATTGTAAGGATAAATAAGCTCATGTAAGTAAATACAGTAAAAATTACCTGATTTTCCTCTCTCTGTGAAACCACTGAGGAGAACTTTCTGAATCTGGGCCTCTGATTTCCTCACGGCAAAAGAAAGATGATGTGGTCCTACCGATGAACGAAAGGGAAGGCAGGCTGGACAACCTGCACGCAGGCCACACCTGTCTTCAGGCTTGCTCTCACTGTCCGTTCTTTCTATTGCTGTTCCCTCTGCCTGGAACACGCTTCTGTGTGATCTCTGCAGGGCTCAACCCCTCGCTCCTTCAGGTCTCTGCTTGAATGTCACTCATGCCGATTGGTCTTCCTCAAGCACCCCTATCCCAAAGAGCAACCCCCATCACTCTCAAGCTCCCTTATGGTGCCTATCACCCCCTGGCACATTGCATACTACTTGATTTGTTTACCTGTCTTCTCTTATTATATTCTGAGTTTTATGAGACTAGGAACTTGTTTTGTTCAGTGCTTTATCCATAGTACTTAGAACAATGCCTGACACTTAGTAAATGCTCAATGGGTATTTTTATTAATTAATTAATTTTTTTAGCCTCACCCAAGGACATTTTTCCATTTTTTGATTTATGGGGCCTCAATGGATATTTTAAAAAAATGGATGATCACCTAATAGGAAGAGAATACCTGGCCTTAAATATTTGCTGGGTCACGTTACTTCATGATAAATGCATTGTAAGAGGGTAGTCCTTTCTTTTCTCTTTGGTTTCCAACTTGGGGTTCCTAGACCAATGGTTAAGATCATGGCCTTTGGAGCCAGATAGATCTGGATTCAAATCTTGGCTCCAGCCCTGGCCAGTTTGGCTTAGTGGTTAGAGCATCAGCCTGTGGACTGGAGAGTCCCAGGTTCGGTTCTCGTTAAGGGCACGTACCTCGGTTGCAGTTTGTCCCTTGCCCCCGTTGGGGTTGTGTGGGTGGCAACCAGTCCATGTGTCTCTTTCACATCGATGTTTCTCTCTCTCTCTTTCTCCCTCTCTCTCCTGCTCAGTCTGAAGATAAATGCAAAAATGTCCTCAGGTGAGGACAAAAAACAAAAACAAAAACAAATCTTGGCTCCACCCCTCAATAGCAATGCAAACTTGGGATAATTACCCAGCCAGAACCTCTGAGCCTTAGTTTCCTCTTCTGAAGATAATAATAGTTGCTACCTCAAAGGAATATGGGATGAATTGAGACAATGTTTGAAAAGTATTTAAGACAATTCTTTTATATATAATACATATACATTATATATATCTTTATTGTTGAAAGTATTACATATGCCTCTCCCCCACCCCCCACTGACATTCCCCTCCCCACTCCCACCCCCGCTCCACAGTATCATTGCCTGTGTCCATTGGTTATGCATACATGCATCTTAGTTCTTTGGTTTTTCTCTTCCTAACCCCCTTCCCTCTGAGGTTTGTCCGTCTGTTCCCTACTTCCATGTCTCTGGATCTATTTTGTTTGACAGCTTATTGTGTTCATTACATTTCACAAATAAGTGAGATCATGTGGTACTTGTCTTTGTCTGACTGGCTTATTTTGCTCAGCACAATACTCCAGGTCCTCCATGTATGGCAATTCTTGACATAAAGTGTGTGTATAAATCAAAAGGTGTACTGTTGTTATCATGGTCATCATCTTCATTACCTTGATGCTGAGACTCCCCACATCTGAGGGAGAGGCTGATCTAATGACTGGCAATACCTTGGGGAGAAGGGGCGGAAAGGGAGTGCATACTTTTATTTTGAAATGCTCTCCCCCAACTAATCCCACTCAAGGAGGAGCCCTGATTTGCTGCTTCTATTCCTCTGCTCTCTTATTTTTAAAACTTGCACTTGACTGCCAAACACAGAGTCATGTAGATGCAGAAGGACTACAAATTCCTCACTGAGTTTATTCCCTTGAGCTTGAACAGCTGGTGCAGAAGGGCTTTGAGTGGTATTTGGGTCATAATCACCTTAACAAGGAATCTGATTTCTTTCCAAACTTAAACAGGTTTCTGTCCAAGGCCAGAGTAAATGCCACCCTTTCAAAGAGACCAAACAGATGAGTCAGGAGCAGACAAATCTGAGTCCTACTTTGCAGTTTCTCCAGGAGGTTGTGAGCGGGTACACCCTTACTCTCTTATCAGTCACCAGGAGCTGGTCTGAGGTGTGGGCTAAGGAGACTGCCTGCTCCAGGGGTTCTCAACCTGTAAGTCCATGTTTGGACTTAGGACTTGTCAGCATTCCCATTGCAGTTATTTATCCTACCATGCGCTGTGTGATCAATTACATTGTATGACTACATAACTACGCATGGGAACACATGATGCATATACAAACTCTAGTCATTTTCTGTTCTTGGAGAGTTGGGAACAATGTAAGTTGGGAATTATCTAGACCTCAATCAACTTCACATTCTAGTTTTGCCACATAGAACCTTTGTGACGCAGGTCAGGACACTTATTTTTCCTAGAAGCATCATTGGGTAAAAGGTCCTAGGTGGAAAGTCCAGTCCAATTCCAGCTGAGTGAGCACCTACACGTCAACAGGAGCACTCCTGACTTCTCCCAGGAGAGGTGGCATTGGCTAAGCAGAACCTGGGCTGCCGGGTAGGGAAAGAGGAGAGGGGAAGGGCTCAGGTAGTTGGAGAAGGGAGGGGTCTGCTGAGGACAGGGGTTGTGCAGAGGAAAGAACAGTGAAGAATCATCCTGGAGCCAGATCCCTACACCATCTGGACCTGGCTCTGAGCAAGGGCACTACATGCTGCTCGCCCCAGACAGCTCAGCTCTTTGTGGTGTGTCGACCCCAGTACGCGTTATTACCGTGGCTCAGCTCACACATAGGGAGTGCTGACCAGCAGCAGGTGGGCTGAGCGCTGAGCGAGATTCCGTCTACGGAGACAGTGGACAGTCAAAGGGCTTTATTGATAAGGGGATTGCAGTGGTCACCAAAGGTCAGCCCCAAAGCAGACCTCCAGATGGCGGGAAGAGAATAGTAGCTCTGCTATTTCTATGTGTACTCTGTCTAAAAACAAGACATAAAAGTGTTTATTAATGTTTAATCATAGAGTGTCTCTTATTCCCTCATCACTGCACTGTGCCGGATGTGTGAGTGGAGATCCCTGAGTCAGGAGGAAATACTGCACCCTTTCCTGTGCTTGCCTATTAACAACAATTTACAAACTAGCCTCACAAGCCTAAAAAGATTCCTGTAAAAAACTGAGTTTTAAAGATAACATTTTTTTAAATCCTTACCCAAGGATATTTTTCTATTTAGCTTCAGATAGAGAGGGAAGGAGAGAGATGAAGAGAGAGAGAGGGATAGGGAGAAACATTGATGTGAGAGGGACACATCGACTGGTTGCCTCCCACACGACCCCACCAGGGCTGGGGAAGAACTGCAGCTGAGGTACATGCTCTTGACTGGAATCGAACCTGCGACTTTTTGGTCTGTGGGCTGACGCTCTAACTGCTGAGCCAAACCAGCCAGGGCTAAAGATAATATAATATTGTGTTGCAAGCAAAACGAACAATGACAATGGAGGAGCTGGCACTACTCTAATTTCTAAGGGCTCTCCTTTCCAGCCACGTTACGAGGTAAGAAACATTGATCTGGCAAGGAAGCAGTGCCGGAGACAGACGGAAATTATCCCGCTACTCGAAATATGGATTTACAGCAACTCTCAATGGGGAGTCTTGCCCTAAGCAAATAAGTTGCCTTGAAATATTAGCCAGTGATAAATTAAAGCCATCATGGTTAGTAAAACATAAAAATATAATTTATTTCATGTTTCTCTTATCTTAAAATTTTCTATATGTCATAGACATAATATATTGGTACAAGTTGTACATTATAAGTAGACATGTATATCATAGGGATGAGCATTGAAAATGCCTTACTGACAGAGGCATAGGATAAACAAGGTTTGGAGCCCACCCATCCAGGCTGCGCCTCTGGTTGCACAGATGAAGTGACTGAGGGTAGAGGAATGAAGGCTTGCGTTCAAGGTCTCGCTGTGAGCCCGTCTTGGGGCACCGTGTAGGCATGGGGACTCAGGTGACTGCCGGTCCAGGACTTTTCTGCTATACAGGATTCTGTTATTGTTGCTAAGGATATATAGTATCTCCTAGCCACTTACTATGCATCATCGAAACAGCTTAGAGCATTTTTTTTTCTTTTTTCTTTAAATCCTCACCCAAGGATACTTTTTTTCCCATTTATCTTTAGATAGAGTGGGAGGGAAAGAGAGAGGGAGAAACATCGATGTGAGAGGGACACATTGACTGGTTGCCTCATGCATGACCCTGACCAGGTCTGGGGACCGAACCACAACCGAGGTACGTGCCCTTGACCGGAATCAAACCCATGACTCTTTGGTTTACCGGCCAACGCTCTAACCACTGAGCCAAACTGGCCAGGGTGCAGTGTTTTCCTTTTCCCTCTGCAGTTTAGCTACAGCTATAAAAATATGGGATGGCAGTGCCACAACCCAGATTGTGTCCGGGAAATGTCAGTCCCTTCAAGAATGAGGGCCTTTATCCATAACATTTATACACTTAATAACTGATACACCGATTCTATTTAGTTCCTACCTGTTAAAGACTTTGAGAGCTATTCTCCTGTGACTCTCTCAGTAGGTGGTGTATATTCTAGAAGCTAAGAAAATAAAATTTCTTTACTTACAGCCAGTTCACCAGATATTTAGAAATATTCCATGCACCAGGGCTTTAGGTAATCAAACTGCTGTCCCCTCAGCTGGGGAAGAAGGATTTTACTGGAGTTTGAAAGGTGCTGAGCGCGGAAATCAGCCTCTGGGCAGGGGCTGGCGGGCAGTGAGAGGGCACTGTGCAGGGAGACAGAGAGAGGAGAGCAGGGGCTGGGCAGGGGCTGGCGGGCAGTGAGAGGGCACTGTGCAGGGAGACAGAGAGAGGAGAGCAGGGACTGGGCAGGGGCTGGCGGGTGGTGAGAGGGCACTGTGCAGGGAGACAGAGAGAGGGGAGCGGGCTCTGGGCAGGGGCTGGCAGGGGCTGGCGGGCATTGAGAAGGCACTGTGCAGGGAGACAGAGAGAGGAGAGCAGGGGCTGGGCAGGGGCTGGCGGGCGGTGAGAGGGCACTGTGCAGGGAGACAGAGAGAGGAGAGCAGGGGCTGGGCAGGGGCTGGCGGGCGGTGAGAAGCACTGTGCAGGGAGACAGAGAGAGGAGAGCAGGGGCTGGGCAGGGGCTGGGCAGGGGCTGGCGGGCGGTGAGAGGGCACTGTGCAGGGAGACAGAGAGGAGAGCAGGGGCTGGGCAGGGGCTGGCGGGCGGTGAGAGGGCACTGTGCAGGGAGACAGAGAGGAGAGCAGGGGCTGGGCAGGGGCTGGCGGGCGGTGAGAGGGCACTGTGCAGGGAGACAGAGAGGAGAGCAGGGGTTGGGGGAGGCAGGGACGGGGGCAAGGCAGGGGGAATGGAAACTGTGGGGAGGTGGGCCCTGGGGTGGAAGGGCTATGGGCTCACTACAGGCCCTGCTTCAATTAATCTAATTAAAGTGTTGAGAATCAGATCATATGGGAAGCTTTTAACATGAATTTTTCATTATGGCGTTTGGGGCGGGAGGAGGGGAGGAAGGAGAGACCACGTAGTGAAAGTCCGATGTGGGGGGAGAAGCCTCCTCCTACTTTCCTCCAGGACCCACTGGGCCTGGGCCTGTTTCTGTTCTGGGCCCACCAGAAACTCTGCCTCCTCCCCCAGGTACCTCCTGCTTCATTTTTATTTCCTTTAACCCCAGACAACCCCATTCTGTTGGTAGGACACATGTCAGGGAGGGTCAGAAAGAGGTGTTCGTTAGAGGCTCCCGGCTGTGGCCTCACAAAGGACACCCTGCCCCGTTCCTCAAGACCCTCCTCAGCATTGCTGGTGAGGACATTGGTTCCAAAGGCGAAGGAGGAAGGTTCCAGTGCCCGGTACCATGCACTTAACCCCCATTTGCTTCAGAACTTGGTGTGAGAAAAACAGCTGGGAACCCAGGCACCCAGAAAGGTCCCCTGTGACCCGGAGAAAACAGACCACAGGGAAGAGAAGAGGTGTGCTCAGGTGGGAAGGGCCGCTCTCCTGCCCCGCGCTCTTCCTCCATCTGCACACCTTCCACGCTGTTCACTCCACTAAGAAACACTGTGGAGCCTGACCTGATTGACGGCTGGCCCCACGCTAGCCACCAGGTCTCCGGGACTGAGCTTCCGACGTTCTGATCGCTGAGGCCGACAGTAAACAGCGTGAGCCAACAGCACACTCCTTCAGGTGGTTTTCGGTCTTGGTTTGTAGACCCCGGTGGGAAAGCCAGGTGGCCTGCCCAGGCGAGGCAAAATGGCCCCAGGTCACCCAGTTAGCGGGTGGAGCTGGGGTGAAATCCCAACTCTCTGCCCCAGGTGTCCCCTCAAACTGAGTTTGTTATGTGGTAAATACATTTGGCTAAGTTAGAAAACAAAGATGAGGGAAAGGCATGTTTGGCTACGTTCAGGACAGTGTTTTCCTCTGTTCCTCGGACTTGCCTTGGACCTTTGTGGTCTGATTGTTGGATGGACAAGGCTTGGCCGTGGCGAATGGGGACCCGGGTCGGCAGGGAGGCTCTGTCCTTGAACTCCCCTCTCCATGCTCAGCTCCCCGTCCGTCCGCAGGAGGGGGTGGGAGACCCTCCCCGGAGCCTGGGGTCTAATCTGCACCAGGCCTCTGCACCGCTGGGCCTGCTGGTGTGTGGTCTCCCAGCCTGATGCGCCTGGCAGCTGGAAACAGCGAGGAGGGAAGGGGGGACCTCGAGTGTAAACCCTGGCACTTCTCAAAACAAAACAACGACTCTAGCTTTTAATCAGTTTAGTGCGGAGGGGAGAGAATTGTGTTTGGGTTTATGTAGACAAAGCCCCCCTTTTTAGGTCTCTGCTTGCAGAGGAAACCACTGTCCTTTATGCAAATGGCCAGGGCAGCCTGGGCAGAAGGTGTTGGCGCTGTTCTGGAAGGGGGGGGGGGGCTCTGGAGGGAGGAGACACAGGAAGGTGATTTGGTCTTTAATAACTAAACCACTGTCTGCGGGGACCTTGGTATGGTTACTCCCTTCTCCAGCACTCCAAAGCCAGGAGAAACAGCTTTGGGGACTGTGGCCTGCACGGCCTTAAACTTCCACAGGTGAGCTCCTTCAAAAGTGGGGCTGCAGATTTAGGTTAAAACCATTAATTTCTATGTTAAGACGGTTAAGGGAGCTTGCTATTTCTGGGACCTCAACTGTGAAAGAGTAAATTTAAAAAGTAAAGAATCCTAGCCCATCCTCTGCTCCCCAACCACTGCCCTGTCCAGATTTCTAGATACCAGGATACTCTAGGGTCTATATCATCTGTAATCTGTAATCGATTTAGTGCCAAGTGCCTGAGGATGAGCATTGCCTCTGGCCTAGAACTGCTAGATTTAGTACATAAAAACCCAGGATGCCCAGCTGAACTTGAATATCAAATAAACAATAAATAAATTCTTAGTATAAGTATGTCCCATGCGATAAAACAGGTTCTGCTGTATTTGGGACATACTTATTACAAAAAAAATTTTCGTTGTTTATCTGATGTTCAAGTTTAACAGGTTGTCCTGTGTTTCTCTGGCAGCCCTGCTCTGACCCTTCCATATGGGCCCTGCAGCTCTTTCCCTCTCTGGGTCGTTCAGGGCCTCCTCTTTTCATCCTGGGTGCTTTGCGGCTTAGGTCTCCCCAGGGCCCTGTGGTCTCTCTACCTTTCTATCTCGTTATAATCCCCTCCTGCCTCAGTTTGCGGTTCTCGACTTGTCTTCTCTTTCTTGTTCAGTCCTCCTGGGAGGCGCTGGGTTGGTCAAGATTCAGCCATTGGCTCTGAGCACTAAAGCCAGTGATGGTGAGAGTACAAGTTAGTAACCGCCAGGCACTGTCAGCTGCTTTACTAGTGTTACTCCATTAGTAAACAAAACGAAAGAACGGCACTTTTCCTTTTATTGTGGTAAAATATATATAACACAAAATTTAAAAATGAGGCATAATCGATGTATATTATATTAGTTTCAGGTGTACAATATAATGATTTCATATTTGTATATATTGTGAAATGATGGCTGCAACAAGACTAACATCCGTCACCATACATAGCAACACAATTTCTTTTTTATTTGTGATGAGAACTTTTAAGATCGATTCTCTTAGACACTTTCAAACATGCAACACAGTGTTAACTATAGGCTCAAGTTGCACATTATATCTCCAGGATTTAGTTATTTTGTGACTGGAAGTTTGTACCCCTTCACCCATTTCACCCATCCCCCTCCTCCTGCTTCTGGCAGCCACTGATCTGTTCTCGTTTCTAAGAACTTTTTTTTTTTTTCAGATTCCACGTATCAGTGAGATCAGACAGTATTTGTCTTTCTCTCTATGACTTATTTCACTAAGCATAATGCCCTCAAGGTCCATTCATGTTGTCACAAATGGCAAGGTTTCATTTTTTATGGCTGACTGATATTCCATGGTATTTAAATTTACCATTTTAATCATTTTGAGGTGTACAGTTAAGTCACATTAAGTATATTCACATTATTGTACAACCATCAGCATCATTTATCTCTAAAACTTTTTCATCTTCTTAAACTGAAGCTCCGTACCCATTAAACAATAACTCCCCATTACCCGTCCCTCCAGCTCTTGGCAACCACCATTCTACTCTCTGTGTCTATGAATTGGACCACCCTGTGTACCTTAAATAAGAGGAATTAACAATATTTTCCCTTTTGTGTCTGCATTATTTCACTTGATATGATGTCTTCACGGTTCATCCATGTTGCAGCATGTATCAGAACGTCATTCCTTTCTATGGCCAAATAATAGTCCATTGTATGGATATACCTCACTGGCTTATCCATTTATCTGCTGATGGACTTTTGGGTTTCTTCCACCTTTTGGCGATTGTGAATAAGGCTGCTCTGAAGGTGGGTGTACAAATATTTGTTCAAGTCCCTGGTTTCAATTTTGGGTCTATACTTAGAAGTGGCATTGTCAGGTCATACCATATTTCTTTTTTTTTTCCATCCTCACCTGAGGACATTTTTGCATTTATCTTCAGATAGAGCAGAATAGAGAGAGGGAAGAAGAGAGAGAAACATCTATGTGAGAGAGACACATCAAGTGGTTGCCACTCACACGACCCCAACCAGGGCTGGGGATAAACTGCAACCGAGGTATGTGCTCTTAGTGGGAACCGAACCCGGGACTCTGGTCTGTGGGCTGACGCTTGAACCACTGAGCCAAACTGGCCAGGGTGGGTCATATCATATTTCTATGTTTAACTTTTTGAGGCACTACCATACTGTTTTTCATAGCAGTTACATCATTTTACATGCCCACCGACAAAGAGTTCCAGTTTCTCCATATTCTTGCCAACACTTGTTATTGTCTTTTTTTTTTTTTTTTTTTTTTTTAAATAATGGCTATCCTAATGGGTATGAAAAAGGGAGGCCCCTTTTTTTAAGTCACCCCCCCTCCTGCTTTCCCCAACCTAATGTCTGTGTCCATTGGTTGTGCATATATGCATCTAAGTTCTTGGTTTATTCCACCCCCACCTCCACTGCCGTCTGTTAGTCTGTTCCCTACTCACATGACTCTGGACCTATTTTGATCGACAGCTTATTTTGTTCATGATGTTCCATAAATAAGTGAGATCATGTGGTACTTGTATTTCTGTGACTGGCTTATTTCCCTTAGTATAATACTCTTCAGGTCCCTCCATGCTGTCTCAAAGGGTAAGAGATCCCTCTTTCTTACAGCTGCATAATAATCCATTGTGTACATGTACCACAGCTTTTTTATGTATTCATCCACTGATGGACACTTGGGCTGTTTCCAGATCTTAGCTATTGTAAATAGTGCTGCTATGAACACAAGGGTGCATATATTCTTTCTGATTGGTGTTTCGGGCTGCTTAGGGTACATTCCTAGAAGTGGGATCACTGGGTCAAATGGCAATAAGGGAGGAGCTTTTAATTACTATTTTACAAATGAGAAAACTGAGGCTCAGAGGGATAGAATGGCTTGTTCATGGTCAACTAGCAAGTCACAGAGATAGAATTTTAATCAGGGTCTAACTCCCCAAATCAGGACTCTTAACCATTATGTTGTATTTCTCGCCTCTAATACATGTATCCAAATGCAAGTGTTTCTGTCTTTGCACAGATGTCTAATTGTGCAAGACATCTAGTGAAGGCACAAATGTAGGTATGAAATACATCCTAGGAGTTTTTACATGTTCTTATTGAAAATACACTTCTCACATGGGAAACAGCAATAATAAATAATTTCTCCTTAATCTGCATTTCCTCCTAGTTTATTTTAAAGTAATTTATTTAGTTTGACCACTCTAGTCCTTTACCTCAGTGTTAATCAGGCCATTTAAATGGCCTAACTAACAGGTGTGATAAGCCTGGATTTTGACCTTATGGGGGAAGGTAGAGAAGCCAGAAGATAGGAGACAGGGGCTCCAACCTCAGGATGCCTGTGTTCTAGCCGGCCAGCGGAGAGGCCTCATTCAGCAGCATGGCCCAGAGCAGGGGGCTGCTGGAAGCACCGAGGCTGATTGCACTGACCCTGTGCCGGCCAGGCCGTGTTCCTGGCCTCGGGCAAGCTGCCTCCTTGGCTGGTGCCGAGCCTGGTGTGAGTCCATGCAGTGCCCCTAGAGAAGGAGGCTGCGGTTGGCGTTGCCCTGCCTCTCAGATTCCAGAGCCTTCCCGAGCAATGCTTTGTCCAGAGGCCAGAGCCCTCGGGTTACAGCATTGACTTTGGACGTGGGTTCACGGAGACTGCCTGGCTCCTGCCTCTGCCAGCCCAGGCTTTAGACGGCCTTGCAGGAAGAGTTCCCTCTGGTTGACCAGTTCTTCCAACATAGGCCAGTCATGAAGAACGTGGACTTTGGTGTCAGGCAAGTTCATACTTGCAAACCATGCTGCCACGAGGCCCGTGTGACCGCAGAAGTGTCCTAGCCTCCCTGAATGTCTAAAATATGGGAATATCAGAGATAATAAGGTTGTCCTGAGGATGAAATGAGATGTTTATAAAGTGCTTGCTATATTGTAAATGTTCAATAAACAGTAGCTATTAGAATGCATCTATATGTAAAGCATGTGGAAAAAACCCACTAGATATATATTTATTTCTCCTTGTTGTTGGACAGTTTCGTCACTGTGACTACATCATCAGGGTTGCCTTCATGGAGGAGGAGGCCAGCTGGCTTGCTGAAGAGGACAGAAGTAATCTAGATAAGGAGGGAGGCTGAATTCTGCAATGTGTGTGCTTTGAGCAGAGCAGGTCCTCAGATGGGATGGGGGCTCCTGGTGAGGAACCATGGGAGGAAGGCAAGTTTATGGATTCGGAACGTGGAGAAGGCAGAGGAGACTGGATCTGATCTTTCCTATTTATATTTTAAAAACCACTTCCCCCTCGTCACAAACATACAGAGAGCTAGAGGTGCCATGATATAGTGCATGATGACTTGTTTTCAGGAAATGCACTGGAAGCTGGGGGGACCACATGGCAGAGTGGGGCACCACAGATGTGGTGACTGCAAAGCTGTGGCAAAGTGGTAGGGTCTGTGGGGTGGGAGGGGTTTTGAGGCTGGAGGACCAAATGTCTGGAGGTGCGATGGGTAGTGGCCGGGGCATGGGGGTGAGGTGTGACTGGGGGTGGCAAGGAGATCATGCACCCTGTTTATGACGAGGCACATGGCTGGAGGTATTAGTTTGAGAATCACCCAAGCACAGGTTGGCACTGAGGCCTTGACAGTGAGAAACCTCCAGTGGAGGAATGGCATGTAGGGGACATGAACAGAAGGCCTGGAGTTGGTGACACTGTGGTTAAAGAAAAGGTGGGAGGGAGGGGAAGTGAGGTGTGGGGGAATGTGGTAGGTTTACTAATCCACTCCCTGCAAAGGTGTCCACATCTAATCCTTGAAACCTGTGAATATGTTGCTTTATATGGGAAAAGGAAATTTGTAGATGTGATTTCAATTCAATATTTTGAGATAGATTATTTTAGATGATTTGCCTGGGCTCAGTCATCACAAGGGACTTTACGCAAGGGAGGGAGGAGGGTCAGAGCCAGAGAGAGATTAGCAGATGCTGCTGGCACCCAAGATGGAGGATGGGGCTGTAAACCAATGAACACAGGTGGCCTCCAGAGAAAAGGCAAGAAAACGAACTTCCCCAGAGCCTACAGGAGAAATGCAACCCTCCTGAGACCTTGGTTCTAGCCCACTAACACCCCTTTGGGACTTTTGACCTTTTTAATTGTATGATAGTAAATTTGGGTTGTTATAAGCCACTGTGTGTGGTAAGTGTTACAAGAATAATAGGAACTGATATAGGGAGGGAATTCCTAAACACTGGGCATGTGCAGGGGTGTTTTGCTAGGTTGCTGGGTGTGTTAATGGAGTTCTGGGTATGGATAGCATGCTTGAGGCTGTGCCACATAAGCCCTCACTGCTGAAAATAGATGCAAGCTTCCAGGGCATTGCTCTCTGGCCTTTGCTCACTCTGCATCAGCCATGACTTGGTGCTTGTGACTTGCACCTGGGAGAGGAGTCCTATCTGCCCCCTATGCCTCTCCACGGCTGCAGTGACCAGGCTGCCAGGGTGGCCAGCACCAACCTCGTGGAGAGTGTGAGCTCTAGGCGCTCTCATCAGTCAAGTTCCAAAAATGTAGTCCTGAGACGCAGGAGGTCAGGTGCTGCTGTTGGTCACCTGCAGCGAGGTGGCACATGGACAGAAGTGATGGTGGGTCTCTTCAGTGGCAGCCAGAGGGAGGGGACACACTAGCTGAGCTGGTGAAGGAATCCTCCAAGGTGAAAGGTGGGATTTGGAGGGCAGCTGAATCTTCTGATCATGCTGCTATCGTAGGTTTTGAAATGCCTCAAGGGACAGTACATTCTCCCCACCTCAATTGAGGGGCCTCTCCCTTAGACCTGAGCCCCGGGGCCCCAGCTCTGCATGTTTCCTGGTTCACTCACACAGCCATTCCCAGGGTGGGCTGGGAGCGAGAAAGACCCAGCCCTGCCACTGGGTCCCTCTCCCTCCCCAGTGACCAAAACTGTTTGCAGCACAAAACAGGACTTGTTATACTCTCCCAACACACTGCTGCCTATGGAGCCTTCATTTGCATGACTAAAGGGGCCTCCATTGACTCTTCTAAAACAAGGGCCAAGGGCTTTGAGGTGAGTTTCAGCTCCTGCCTAAGGTGGAAAACACCCAGCATTCTACTACAACCCAGGATTTCAGTTATTACTGCGGGCAGTTTTGTGAAGACTTTATTGTCCCTATTTGGTAGAGGTAGCAATTGAAGACAGAGAAGCCTGGAATCTAAGTCTCCCTTCTCCATGCCCTGGGGCCAGGGATCGAACCTACAACCCAGATACATGCCCTTGACCGGGAATCAAACCCGAGACCCTTTGGTCCTTGGGCTGACGCTCTAACTGCTGAGCCAAACTGGCCAGGGCCCAGGCCCGAGCCCTACCAATGATTCTGGGAGCTGTAGCTGCTTTACTGTTTACTGCGGTTTCAACTTGCGTCTTGGTGTAGGTTATTTTGTTTAAATGGCAGATTCTAAAATAGGGAATTTTGGCACAAGTAGTTTATTTGGAGGTGATTCAAGGAAACAGCAAGGCAGTGGGAAGTGCAGAGGGGAAAGGAGAAAACCAACTGTCCATGTAGGAAACGTCCAAGCCGGTAGAGAATGTCTATGAGTTGATTGGAACCAAACTGACAACAGTCTCCGGAGAGCAAAATCTCAGTGGATTCAGAAAATTCTCCAGAGATTGGCAGTGTTGCAGCTTATTTTATACATTAGAATCAAAGGAGGAGCTGTAAGGAGGGTGACGTGAAATCCATTGGTGATCGCTTACGGGGGTGGGAGAAAGAATGGCAGTGTGGGGGGCATCTCTGGGATTGGATAACAAGTGAAACGGAAAGACATAATTCTTTTACCTTGGTGGGTTCAGGATAGTTAATAATGAACATTCACAGCACATAGAGATGGTATTTGGGGAACAAGACAACAATGAGGGGTTCTGGGGTCTCCTGCTCTGGTGTGAGGTTGTGCCCTGAGGGGTCTGGAAAAGGGGATTCCTCTGACATTCCAAAGGTATGTCATTTTAAATGAAAAAAGACAATAGACAGGGTCACTTAAGGTCAAGACCCGCCTTTGTTCAGGAAGCTGCAGGCCTAGGACATAACTGCCGCACGACCCACTTTTAGGGAGAAATTTTGATGTTCAAACCATCCTATGTGGTTACCCTTGGTGCCTGGGTTTGTAAGGCCACCGTGCAGACCTCCCCTGAGCTTGTCAGGTGTAGCATGTGGCCCCTTTCCTCCACGTAACTGCTGGTTTATCAGTGAAATGGCTACTGCTCTGGGTGGCTGGGGCCTAATCCTGCTGGGGACTCATTGAAAGACTGTGGAACAACCTCAGAGTTATGTTATTGGGGGGAGGTGAGGAAGTTGGAGAATTTACCCACTCACTTCGATTTCTCATTGGGTGAGAGTTGCTCCTGGGGGTAGGGCCCTCCAGGCCCTTCTGGCTTTCAGCAAGGGATGGGCAGGCAGGCACCCATAGCCAAAGGAAGCCCACAGGCGGAAAGATGAGGTGCTGGGAGTTTCGAAAGCTGCAAGAGAACTTGTGGGCTGAGGGGATGTGTGTGGGGCAGGAACAATTCCAGCTTCAGGTCATATTAATGGTGCCACTGCTCCCAAATCCAGTAGACCAGTTGTCTAAATACCATCCAGGGTCCATTGGGCACAATTTTTTTTAAAGCACTTTAAATTTTTGTAAAGCATTGCTTTTTCCTGACTTTTGTTTTAATATATCTTCCAAAGCACAAAAACAATATTTAATTATTTTTTAAAAGATAGAATGAAACTCAATGTATCTTGCAGTTACAATATGAAAACATTGGAACTCTTTTATAAAGGTAAAATACATTATAAGATCCTAGTGATCTTATTTTTTCCTATGTCTTGAAATAGTTATTTTTGTCTTCCTAGGAATTATTTTATCGTTACTAGTGAGTTATTCCCAACTATGCTGAAAAAGACTAAAATAATAACAAAAGTGAAGAATGATAGAATTATCAAGAAGGATGAGGCAATAGTATAACCCATCATCAGTATTTTATCATTCTCCAGTTTTCTTAATTCACTGCCTAAATTATTATATCATTTTCCAAGAAGATATAAAAGAAAACTGGAGACACCATCTTTGTGGTCTGCTTTTAGTTTCATTTGATAAAACTAAAAATTCTGAATATTTTCTTTTCTACCTATAATGACAAAGAGAGGTAGAGCATGAGGTTTCATAATTATTTCATAAATCAGAAGATTAATGTAGCACTCTAGAATGCAAGCAAATGACGATGGTGAAATTGATTGTAAGAGAAACCTTAGCCTATGAATCTTTGGATTATGCTCTCCTAGATGATTTTCAATAAATTAGGAATATGTTTTTAAGGAAAAAAGAGGAAATATGGTATTTTCATTCAGTTAGTCCCTCAACCAGATGGACTTAATTATACAACATTTTATGACAAGAGCCTAAACCTTGCTATTTTTCCTAAAATGACATATGGCAATATTCTTTAATCTTTTAAATATTTTTCAATTTAATAAAGTTTTATTTTTCAAAAGGCACAGCTGGTGGGACCTGTTGTTCATGCATCTTCACCCGCATCTGGGGCACCCCACCCTTGGTACTTGTGGTGTAAATTACTTGAGTGCTGTGCTTTGAAACTAGTTGAATAAGTTCTTTTCTAAGAAGCTCCTGTAGGGCTATCCTGGCCAAGGAGCTGGGGGTCTTCTATCTCGTAGAGATGCCAGCTGGACTTATAATAAGCCTATAGCTGGGAACTTCCTTACAGAGTTGTCCTATGTGGCTTTGTCAAACAAGACTAGGTCATTGAGCTTGTCCTGAACTTTGCCTTTGGACCACTTCATTTTGGCCATGCCCCCAGATTTCTTCACTGGCTCTTTGTCTTTCTTGGCAGACTTTCCAGCATCTTTCTTCTTGTCGTCCTTGGGCTGCATAGCAAAACTCCAAGGCAGATGCTGCCAATGCAGTCTTGATAAGCTGCCGGACAATAACAGTGATCATTTAGATTTTTGTGCACCAAACTTTACTTGAAGTGCTGTGTGAATGATAGAATGTTGAAGGCAGGTGTGTATACAGAGAGGAAATAGATGAGGTAGAAATAAAAATATGAATTGGATTGAAGATTTTAAATTATGTTTATCAATCTGAAAATGACAATGTTTTGCAATTATGAAGCAAAGAAGATAGCTATACTCTCTTCAACAAATTATCAGTTACCGAAGCCTTCAAAGGTATTATGCTTTAATGATGCAAATGTGAACAGAAAGACCACAAGGAATGATAAGCCAGACTAATTGGAGATACATTTGAAATCTGGAATCAATATTTACATCATCAATATGTTCCAAGTTTATGACATTTGATGAGCAGATGGTTTCAATCAAAGTTTATTGTCTATTTCAGATATGTTACCTTTAGAACTAGGAAAATATAGAATAAAATATTGGGTTTATTATTTTAAATTCTTATTAACATTTCTAACAAATTTGTTTTTCACTGTATGTGGTAGTCAGCCTGCAAGTTGGTTCCCACAGATCCCTGCCTCCTGGCATTCACACCTGTATGTATTCTCCTTCCATATCATACCGGGCTGGCCTGCGTGATCAACAGACTATGGCAGAAGTGATAGTGTATAAAAGACTGTGGCTTCCATCTTGGGCTCTCTCATTGATCACTTGCTCTGGGGGTGAAGCCAGCTGTCCTGTGAGGACCCATGTGGAGAAGAATGGCGGTATCTGGCCCCCAGCCAGTGAGGCACTGAGGCCTGCTAACAACCATGCGGGCGGGATTGAAAGGAGTCTGCCAGCCATAGATGACGGTAACCACGGCTGATAGGCTGACTGCAACTAGAACTGGCTACATGACTTACGGGGTCCAGTGCAAAATGAAAACTGGGGGTCTCTTTGTTCAAAAATTATGAAAAATTAAAGACAGCAACAGCAGAGGATTATGCCAAATGTGGGACTTTTCATGACTGCACAGGTTGCGTGCCTATGAAGCTGGCCCTGACTGTAACCTCATGAGACCCTGAGCCAGAACCACCCAGCTAGCCACTCCCAGATTCCTGATCCATAAAAACTGTGAGATAATGTTTATTGTTTTAAGTTAAGTTTTTTTTGGAGTAATTTGTTATGTAGCAATAGATAATGAATACACTATCTCTTTATTGCTACTTCTGTAGATTATTTGTGAAATGACTTAAAAATATAAAAACATAAAATGAATGCATCAGACCCAGATGGTAAATAGTAACAACTATTTTTTCCTGGGCTACTGAGAGTGAAAGGAATAAGAGTGATCCAGTTAGTTGCAAATTTAGTTCCATGTTCTCTCCTGCCTCAGTGCCTTTGTACATGCTGTTTGCCATGCCCAGGATGCTTTCCTCCTGCTCTTTGTTCAGCTTAAACATCACATCCTCAGGAAATTTGACCCTCCAGATTGAGTTAGACATCTTTTTAATAACTCCCCAAACACCCTGTACATCTTTGCAGTACTATGGATGCCTGTAATTAGTGAATTATTAATAATTAGTTGCTTAATGTCTGTATTCCCACTAAACTGTAAGCAATTTGAGGTCAGTCACCTTCTTCCTTTGTTCTTATTGTATATCTGGTGCCTAGTGCAATACTAGACACACAGTTGGGATGCAATGAAATTCGTTTGATTGACTGATTTGTCTCTCTGTCAATGGATTAGGACCAAGCAGTGATGATTTGTAATGTCATCTTAGACCCTAGTTTGAAAGAGGCCCTGGTAACAGTGCTTTCTCTGAAGTACCCAACTGTGGTGATTATGGGCCTGAAGACATGGAAAAGGCTCCTTGCCTCATGGGCTCCGGTGTGAACAACACAAACCAATGAAGCCCACAAATGAATTAAAGCAGGTGAGTGAGAAAAATTCATACACATGGAAATAGGAGTTAACCTTCAGTAATACACAAAATAGTATGTGCAAACACAGCATGTGCTTCTGACTCTTGTAACTAATAGATTTGCCTGGCCAGTGTGGCTCAGTGGAATGAGCATCATCCCATGGACTGAGAGGTCCCGATTTGATTCCTGGTCAGGGCACATGCCTGGGTTGTGGGCTCGATCCTCAGTAGGGGATGTGCAGGAGGCAGCTGATCAATGTTTCTCTTTTGCATCGATGTTCTATCGCTCCCTTCTTCTCTTTCTAATATATATCAATAATAATAATAAGAAGAAAACAAATAAAAGTTCATTGGTTTAAGAGGATGCCAAAACTTTTGATGTGCATGCATTATTTAAGGACAACTGTTGATAAGGTTAACCTTTGTGGTTAAGCCTCAGTTCTTTATCTACATAATGGGACTAATAACACTGACCTCATAGGCTGGGCCTGAGGATATGAGATCACATAAGGAAAGTGCTTAGCAAAAAGTTCAGCTGTGCCCTGGCCAGTTTGGCTCAACAGTTAGAGCATCGGCCCACGGACCAGAGAGTCCCGGGTTCAGTTCCTGCTAAGGGCATGTACCTCGGTTGCGGTTTGTCCCCGGCCCTGGTTGGGGTTGTGTGGGTGGCAACCAGTCGATGTGTCTCTCTCTCTTCCTCCCTCTCTCCCTTCTGCTCTATCTGAAGATAAATGCAAAAATGTCCTTAGGTGAGGATTAAAAAAAAAAAAAAAAAAAGTTCAGCTGTTAGTAGCATAGGGTAGATTAAGTTCAAGTTCCGAGTCTGCTACTTGTTCCTGCCTATGCGAGTTATGCATCCTCTCCAAATCTCAGTTTCTTAGTAAAATTTGGACAATAATGGCACCTCCCTCATAGGGTAAATGCCACAATGTGTGTTTAAAGTCTGTGTATTTGACACTTGCTAAGCCCTCCTAGTTACTGCTACTATTATCAAGTTTGAAACCAAGTCACAGAAAAGTAACCAAATAAAAAGAGAGAGATTCCCCTGTAGGTGGAAGAGGGGAAATAAATAGAAACAGGAATACAGATGATCACCAAGAATATTTTCACAAAGATATGCATTATTCTTGATGATCATAACTGACTGCTGGTCTCTTTCAGGGGCTCCTTTCTTGCCACTTGCCGCTCTGGCACCACGTGGCTTGAGCTTCACCCCAGTACGTTCTCGGTTCCTCCCACTCGAGGTGTCTAATAGAGGGAAATACCAGAAGTAAATTTTGTGGTATCAATAGTCTAGGTAAAAATAGAATTACCATGTGATCCAGCAATTCTGTTTCTGGTATTTATCCAAAGAAAACTAAAACACCAACTTGAAAAGGTATCTGCACCCATGTTCTTTGCATCATTATTTACAATAGCCAAGATGTGGAAGCTACTTAAGTGTCCATTGATGGATGAATGCATTAAAAAACGTGGCATACATATACAGTAAAATAGTCTTGCCATTTGTAACAGCATGGATGGACCTTGAAAACATTATGCTAAGTGAAATGAATCAGACAGAGAAAGACAAATACCATATGATCTCACTGATATGTAGATTCTAAAAAAAACAAAACAAAACAAAGGAAACTGAGATCATACAGAGAACAGATTGGTGGTTGCTAGAGGTGGGGGGTGAGGGGGCAAAATGGGTGAAGGGGGTCAAAAGATACATACTTCTAGTTTATAAGACGAATAAACTCTGGGGATGGAATGTGTAGCAAGGTGACTATAGTTAACATTACTGTATTGTATATATAAATGTTGGTAAGAGAGTAGATCCTAAAAATTCTCATCACAAGAAAAAATTGTAAGTACAGGGTGACAGATGTGAAATAGACTTATTGTGGTAATTATTTCACAATATATACAAATATCAAATCATTATGTTGTACACCTCAGGCTAATACAATGTTATATGTCAATTACATCTAAAAAAAAGAGTCTGGGTGTCTGGCCCTAACACCATTAATATTTTATTATTATTATTATTTTTAAATCTTCACCCGAGGACATTTTTCCATTTCTCTTCAGATAGAGCCAGAGGGAGAGAGGGAGGAAGAGAGAGAGAGAAACATTGATATGAGAGGGACACATTGAGTGGTTGCCACCCACACAACCCCAACCAGGGTCGGGAACAAACTGCAACGGAGGTACGTGCCCTTAGCGAGAACCGAACCCAGGACTCTCTGGTCCGCGGGCTGATTCTCTAACCGCCGAGCCAAACCAACTAGGGCAATATTTTAATATTTTTGAGCATAAGGAAGCTGGACATTCAGAGCTAGAGGGAAGCCGCAGCTGAACCTTCTGAGCTCCACTGCATTGTCCATGGTTCTTTTGTTTGGCAACTCAAGCTGTCATAATAATGAGAGTCCCTATTGCTAGTTGTGCCCAGTGTTTTATTCTTCCTTTGTAGCATAAACCCTGATTTTTAGCTGGACACCTTTGGCTACCTCGAGCTAAGACTATATATTTTTTCAGCCTTCTTTTAGGTCGATGTGGTCATATAACTACATTCTGGCCAATAGATAAAATGAAATGTGACTTCTGGAAAGTGTTCTTAAACATAGAGGCATGTTCTTCTTTCATCCTCTTCCCTCCCTGTTGACTGGAAAACCAGTGATGACTAGAACTTGTGTAGCCATCTTGGACCGTGAGGCAGAAGTGGCTTATTAAGAATGACAGCAATACAAAGGACTCTGGGTTAGAAGGAGCTGCCCTATACTTTGAAGGGAGTTTGTATACAAAAGAGAGAAATAAGCTTCTAAATTGTTTAAGTCACTATAATTATCTTTGTGATACATATTTTGCATATTTATTGAGGTGTAATTGACAATAAAATTGTGAGATACTTAAAATGTATAATATGTGCCCTGGCCAGTTTGGCTCAGCGGTTAGAGCGTCGGCCTGCAGTCCGGAGAGACCCGGGTTCGGTTCCCGCTAAGGGCACGTACTTCGGTTGCAGTTTGTCCCCGGCCCTGGTTGGTCGTGCGGGTGGCAGCCACTCGGTGTGTCCCTTCACATCGATGTTTCTCTCTCTCTCTCCCTTCCTCTCTCTCCCTCCCACTCTATCTGCACAAAAAATGGAAAAATATCCTCGGGTGAGGATAACAACAACAAAAAAATGTATAATATGAGTTAATACATGTTATACGTTGTGAAAGGATTTCTCCATTAATTAACACATACATCACCTCACGTATTTACTGTGTGTGTGTGTGGTCATGTATATTTAAAATTAAGGGCCTGACCTGGTAAGGTTAACTTCTGTGAGTCAATCTTATCTGCATAATGGGACCAATAATACCTATGCCAGCCCAGTGCTAAATGTTACCTAAAGTTAGTCATAAATCCAGAAACAGAACCCAGGGTTCTTGGTGGCCCAGGCTTCTGAGCTCAGTAGTTTATTTGAAAAGAGTCCTGGACCTTAGACACAACCCATCAGTTTCTGTTGGTAGCTGTTGTAACAAGTGAAGCAAACATAAATCGAGGTATATTTATATTATAGAAGCACCTTTCTCCAAAGCCCCATTCCAGATCTACCTTCTTCATGAGACCTTCCCTGTCCATTAGGTCTATAGTGGGTCCCTGGTCTCTGAGTCCCTAAAACACATCTCAGGCTTTGCTTTCAGATATGGTGTCCAAGTATTTGTCTGCTCTGTGTCTCAAATTAGACTGTAACCTCTCAGAGGACAGGGTGTGCAGCCAAAGATCCCTCATAATGATGAGCATGTGTTGGACACAGAAAGAGATGCCTCAAGTATCTGTTAAAATGAATGGAAAGGTTTTATTCTGAATACGAGACAAGGTAAGCTTCCTCTGGATTACACAGAAACACAGATTTATTTGAAATGGGCATCCCTTGCTAGTACTAAATATTTGAGGCCCTCAGGCTTCAATATGGGATATAAAGTATTATTTTTCTTCTACTGAAATATCCCCATGCAAATAGAAGTCCCAAAGGACCAGGAGCATGGCTGAAACTGGACAGACCAGATGCAGGGATAGCTACATTTATTTATAAGCCTAGCCTCCAGGGAAAGAAGGACCTTGTTAATTTCACTCTCTGCTTGGATCAGAAGACTAAGCCTGGAAGAAAGATGCTGTTTGGGACTAATCATTCTCTGGAATTTCTAACCTTTTCTGGACATGGGAGGATTTGGGAGAAGAAAATGCATCATTTGAATGATGGCCATGGTTACAACAGGCCCCGCATGCCAACCAGAGGGAAAGAAAATACTTGCTGAGCAAAGTAACTGGAAAGCAGTTGCTCATATTTTAAACTAAGCTACATGGTTGAAATCCAGAGTAATGTAGACTTTTGGACTAGCGGTGACTTGGAAATAAGCTTTCTGGCTGGAAGGCAGCATGTGGTGTTATGGATGGAAAGGACTATAGCAATGCCTTTTCCCTGGGCATTTGGTGCTGCCAGATAACGGGGGCCATCTCAAGCATATTTACTTACTCCAACAGATTTCTCAATAATTTCAGCAACAGAAAGAAGCTGACCAGCTTGATGGGGGTACATATAACCAGGTGATAGAGTCTGGACAAACCTGTCAGGCTGCCCAGCTCAGTGGTAACATTTCCTTCCTGCTGAGTCCTCGGTGGGTAAACACTTAGGTAGGCACATGTGAATTGGTGTAAGTGCTGCATGAGGCACCGTGGTACTGGACACGTGTCACAGGTCCAGCTGGGCAAATTCCCAGGATGCCAGATCACAAGGGCTGTTTCCAGGAAGGGCTGACCCTTGCTGTTTCCATGCTCTTCCCTGGAGCTCAGTGAAGCTCAGAAGTCTCAGTTCCATTGCAGGCCACTAAAGAAATTCCAAAGGAACACACAGGGAATGTCTAACCATGTGGCTTTTAAGATGGGACATTGCAGTCATCACACGACAGAGACAGAATTAGAATCTGAAAACCTGGGCTTGAGTCTTGAATGTCATTTATCAGCCAAATGAAGCCAGTTAAGTCACAATCTCATGGGGTATCCATTTATTTTCTGTGAAGTTGAATCTATCTGCCACTTGCTAGATGGTGATATTTCTAATTTAACCATTCTAAAGGCTTTATATACTCCATCTTTTTAAAAAATCATGAGGTGGGTGGTATTTTTATCCCCATTTTACAGAGGGGAAAATTGGATCCCAGACAAAGTGACTTGTGCAAGGTTATACCACTAGGTGGCAGACCCAGGATTTGAACCCATCATGTCTAGCTCCAGAGCGTATATCTGAACACTGCACTGTTTCTCAGCAGGGGAAGCTAGGCAAGTCTCTTAGAGGTGTTCTTCATTTTTTGTTTGGGAACTACAAGTACTTTGTTAGTGTTTTGGCATCAAATTCATTTTTTTTAAATCTGAGGGTTTAGGGGAGAGTTGAAGCCTTTTAAGCAGGGAGGGGTGCATTCAGGTTTGCTCTTTGGAAGAATGACTGGCTACACGGTAAAGGCTAGACGGGGTGAGTAAGGGGAGTGGGCAAAACTGAATACAGGAGTTGAGTGGGAAACTTGTTCATACTATCGAGGAAGGAAGTTGTAGGGGAGCAGAGCTAACGGTTGTCAGGGCCTCACTGGCCCAGACAAGGAGGAGTTAAGTGCTGGTGCTGCTTCTAGTCTGGTTGGAGAAAAGAATTTTTCTTGTCAAGTGGGTGGTCCATACCAACAGGAATCAACTCTAAGGGTTGTGCTCCACACAAGAAGAGAAACATGGTTCTCCTGGGCAAATGCAGTGGAACACCTTGCTCTGGTTTGAAACTGGTGTGATGCTGTGGCTAGACCCCAGATGGCCCTCTGGCACCACCCTGGGTAGAGCCTTCCAACTTCCGACTGGACCCTTTGCTGCATGGACCTATCCAAGTGGGCCCCAGGAGAGGTGACCCACCCTCCTCTGACCCATCTCTGGGGTCTTTGCACCCACAGACTCCCCCCCCCCCCACAAGGAGACCAGCGCACCTTTGACTCCCTCTCCCAGGGCTCCTAGGCCACAGAGAGGCTGCCACTTGGCCCTCCAGTTCAAGGCAGGGAGCCAGAATGCCTGGTTCCAATCCCAGATCCACTACAAGGCCCTAGGGGGACCTCTATTCCACATCCACAGGGCTTTCCCCAGGGGACAGATGCCCAGCGGTGCGTCACTTCGTCCCTTCAACAATTCTCCTGGGGCAACCACTATAGGACTTGGGTGTCACCCTCTGTAAGTTTTTTGAAATAAGTGGATGTATCCACTCCCCACTCCCAACACCACTGACAGCCTGCCGGGTAGGGGTCATCCAGTGACTTCCCAGTTCTTCTCGTGTTGAAATAGTGGGTAAGCATATTTCTCTGCGCCTCTGCGCCCCACTACCCTCGTCAGAAAAGTGGGGCTACGAGTATTTTCCCTATTTCACTGGGCTGTTGTGACAACTCAAGTACATGTGCTGAAATCTATACATGCCTAAGACATTGTTATTAACTAAGTGGGCATTCTGGTAGGTTAAGGCTGCTGCAGCTCTCTTAGGCTTCCTCGGACAGAAGGGTGGACAGAAGGTTCTTCATCCCAGTGTCTGCCGGAGCCCACTGCGGCGGAGCAACTGAGTATCTCTTCTCTGTGAGGTTGACCGCGAGCCGCCCCTCTTTCCTCTCTCCCATTGGCTTTCACCTGCCAGAGGGACGACTGCTACGGGCCTCTCGGCCCGTCAATCAGGGCCGTTGGGCTACGCCCCGCCCCTCTCAGGGGTTTATAACGGGAATTCCCATGGCCCAGGCTCTGGCATCCAACCTGCTGCCACCGGGACCCGGCCCAGCCGAGCGACTGCCGCGCGCAGAGCACACGCTCGCACTCCAGCGCCCTCCTTCGCGGTTCATGACCGCGCTCTGCCTGCAGCCTCCACCAGCCCGCGCTGCACCTCCGCTGCCCGCCGCCCGCCGCCGCCAGGGCCCCCGAGGGAAGGAAGGCAGCAAGGCAGGCGCGGCAGTGCGCCCGGCGGAGTCCTCGACCCCTGCCCGCAGCCCGCTGGCACCATGCTGCCCGCGCGCTGCGCCCGCCTGCTCACACCCCACTTGCTGCTCGTGCTGGTGCAGCTGTCCCCGGCTCACGGCCACCGCACCACGGGCCCCCGGGTAAGTGCGCCCCCCGTCGCGCGACCACCTGCGGAGGGAGAGGATGGTCGCTCGCTCTAATCCACCAGGGGCGGAGGGAGGGGCAAAGAGGAAGGGAGGTGTCAGACCTCGCGCCCCCCCACCCCCGACCTCGCCCCCATACTACCCAGTCTCCTGCGGGCTTCTTGGCGAAGTTGCTGAAATAAAACATTTCTCTCATTGTCTATACCCCACCCCCAATCTTTTCTTGCAGCAGCGACTCTGCCTACCCACCAGCCCTCCCAACTGTCACTGGTGGGTTTTCTTTTCCAATCTCTTCTCCCAGGGCATTTTGCTCCAAGACCCTTAGAGGTGCCTCCTGCGTCCCAGAGGCTCGCTCTCCGCTGGAGTAGGGCTGCCCTGTGGTCTCTGCGCCCGCTCCCGGAGCGCTGGCGTTCTTGGCAGGCGGCGGGGGGGGGGGGGGGGGGGGGGGGGGGGGGCGGTCTGCCTCCAGAGTTTTAGGTTACCCGAGAGCCACACAAGGACCTTGTGTTGTTGTTGTTTTAAAAAGCGATCGCTGCTCGTAAAACCCACAGCAGATAATTTTAATGCTCTCTCCTGCTGGGCACAGCTCTGGAGGAGGCTAGAGGTGGGGGGCTGTGGAGAGGTGGTAGAAAGGAGGAGCTCAGAATGCAAGGGTCTCTTCCCCTGGGTTGAGACTGGGAGCTTGGACTACTTGTTGAACCTTGGTCTGATTGGAGTTTCTGAAGGATACGAAACGTGCCAATTCTGTGCACAGGACAGGCAGTACAGTATATTGTAAACTCCCCTGGAACCGACAGCATTGTGTTCATTTCTGGTCTAGATTATTGCCCCCCCCTCACCCCCAAAATTGGTCGGATGAAGAATTCCACTGCCTTAAAAAATGTGCTGTTAAACCACCTCTTGTTCATTTGACCAAAATGTATTTAGACTATCTCTGGCCAGGAATTAGCTTATGTCAGGGCAGTCGCCTCTCAGGGTAGCTCTTGCCTCAATCGGCATCATGGGAGTCCATGAAATAGCTAGGATCTTTGTAAAAACAAGGTTAGCTCCTTAACTAACGTGTGCTTTCCTGGATATCCTTGGGCCTAGCCTCATTACCACCTGTTCAGATTGCAGGTTCTTTATTCATAGCTCTTGCTATATGAGAATCGTCTTTATAGCTGTCGTGTGGAGAGCAAAAGCCTTGCAAAGTTTGACGAGCTTTAATGACTGCCCAGATGCTGGCTGATTACATCCGAGCCCAGCTATCACTGTGAGATCAGATTTGCAGCCACTTAGGAAAGAAAAGTGTTTGTCCCCGTGTTGGGCCGGCCCTTGCTTTTATGACCAGATGTGCAACAGCAGCAGTTAAAGTGCCGCAGATTAGATCCAGGGCGTGTCATAAATCCTCGACAGCAGGCATTTCTAAAGCTGGGGCAAGCAAGGGCTCCGGGAGTGACTTTTATGGATGCAGTTGAGGATGCCTTTTAAATGAAGCTGCTTGGTTTGATATTAGGACTCACAGCTCTTAAACTCTGGGGTCAGGAGAGCCATGGCATTCCCTCCAATAATTAGGAACAGTCAAGAAAGAGATGCAGACCAGAGCACCCCGACTGAAATCTGGATGCCCGCCCACATGAGAGGCCTGGAGACAAATGGTGGGGGGCTCTTTGCTGCTGGGCATGTCTAGCATCTTAAGCCATATGGCTCTCCTTCCCTGACTCCTGAAAATTGGAGGAAGCAACTTTTAGGGGAAAGATAGAGGCTTCAGGGGAAAATAAGGGCATTGGTTAGGTTTCCCTCCAGCTTCTTTAGTTTTTAACTCAATAGAAGTGATAGAACATAAACAGGAACTGTGAATAAGTTTGTGTGTGTCCCAGCTGCATCCCCCCCCCCCCTCTCTCGTGTGTGTTTAGAAAGGACCCAGGGGAAGCTGCTGTCTTGAGCATAAATGCACCTGAGTGCATTTATAGGTAACAATAAGGCTACCATTTATGAACACTTGGACTAGGTATTTAAGTACATTGAAACCCAGGGAGGCTAAACGGCTTGCTTGAAACACCGACGGGTGCATTTGCAGCTCTGGGAGCCAAATCACAGTTTATATGGGTTTACAGGTTGTGTGCTTGCCACACCCCAAGCAGCTGCAGGGAGTGATCGTCAAACTAGGGATGCCATCGTCATTCAAGGAAGAGAGGGCTCAATGAGAAGATACTGAACCCAGAAGCGTCTGGCGAGTCTGTAAGGAAGCATTAATAAGACTATTTTTGGATGTCTGTATTGCTGAAGAGTGATGTCTTTGAGTTTCCACCTATTCCAAAGACTACACTTCCCTTATGTGGCTTCATGGTGGCCTCTGAAGTGTGGCTCTGATGGCGAGTGGCAGTGTCATAGGAGGAGCAGAAACATCTGGCTTGTTGCAGCATTCCCTTGGGCACCCCTGGGTCTCTTCTGTTAATCTTTTGAGTGACAGAGGCTTAAGGATTGGCATCTTTTCCAGCTGGCTTTCTAGGAAACCGAGAGCATGCCCTTTCAGTTTAACTTTATCTGGCTCACTAATTGAGCTCCCCTGAGGCCTAGACCCCAATCCTTGCCCCCTTATTTGCTTCCTGCCTTCATAAAATTCCTGACATTTGTTTGATGCTGGAAACCAGCAGCGATCAAGTATCAGATTGGATGCTATTATATAGGAAGCACCTGAGTTTTGGTCTCTCAGCTCTGAGCAGCACGGCTACCTGGCACAGGTTAAGATCCTTTTAATTACCAAAGAAGCAGCCATTTCTTTAATCCTGCACAATTTACTGAAAATGTTTCATGGGGAGGATGAGATGGGGGAGGGCTTCTCCCAAGCCGATGGAGGCTGGGTGATGGTCAGGCCAAGCCAACTGTCTTTGTCTAATCCCCTGTCTGCCCTTAAAAGCTGGGATCTGAGTGAGGGCAGGAACTGTGCCCATCTTGCCTGTCGGTATATCCCCAGAGCTCAGCACAAGGGATTGACTTGTAGGTGTTTGTGGAATGAACAAATAAATGCCAATCAGGAATGTTTCACAGTCATCCATGGGTACCCCTTTCTTGGTGTTTTAGCAGGACTGGAGGCAGGAAATAGATTTAAGAAGTTTGAGAAGTGGGAGAAAATGGGAGGGTTCAGAAGTCTGAGTAAAATATTTGATTTCTTAATTGGTTTAGGTCTAGGCTTTAGTTGTCCTCTCTCTTGTCACTTACTCGGTTCATTCTGCAAAACCCAGTTCCAGCTTCACTCTCTAGGAACTTTCCTACTGGTTAGAATCGATCACTCTCACCTCCTTACAATTCCTGTATCTGGTGCCCGTGTGTTCTAACTTCTGCTAATCCTTCTGCAGTGAGCATCTTGAAATCGGGCCAGCATCTGCATCTTTTTAGCACTAACCGGCCCCTTCGGCACTACGTGCATGATCCTGTCTTGTTAAATGAACAAGCCCCAAAACCCTTGAGGGCAGAATAGAGATCTTATTGGTCACACTGCAAAGCATTCTGTAAATATTTATTGCAATGGATTGGGCTGTACAGTGATTTCCAAGCTGAACCCCCTGCTCTCATTTGAACCTGAAATTAGTTACTTACAAGTGATTTCTTTTCTCATTTTTAGGCTTTTGTTCTTTGTTTAAAAATAAGAGTGTGTGTTGCTTATGGAAGGTTTGGGGGAGGAGAGCAAGCAAACTTGGATGGGAAACAGGCTTTAGCTCCACCCTAAATTTTTTTTTTTTTACCTTACATTTGCCAAATGTGAAGCAGCTTCTAGATAGTTCCCTTCCGTTTGACTAGCCTGCCTCATGCCAGGACCAGGGTGGGTGCTTGTATCTGCACAGATGTCTCTCTTATTATCTGACAAGAAACCTTCTTTTCCACGTGGGGGATTTATCTCAGATGCTACTCAGGTGCTAGGGCAAGAACTTGGTTTAAGCGTTTTGATGGAGCTGACATGTGAACTTTAAAGAAACAAAATTGAGGGGGATAGGAGGAGGAAACAATCATCTTCGAACTCTGGGAAATGCAATCAAATGGAAAACACTTTGATATTGTCTCATTATCTTCGAAATCTGAACATGCACATTTCTATGGCCCAGCGATTCCACTCCTAGGTATGTATGCCCAGGAGAAACTCATGCCCACAATACCACAGGCCTGGAGAGAGTCCAAATGCCCATCAGTTGGCAGATGAATAAACTGTGATGTATTCACACAGCAGAGAATTATACTCAGTCAAAACAAATGAATGACAGTGACATGCAAAAATATGGCTGAATCTTGGTAATATGATATTAAATAAAAGAAATGTACCGAAAGATGTCTCACAGCAGCTTTTATAAACTTATAAATAGCTAAAATGAAAGAAAACAACATTTAGGAATATATACAGCTACAATAAAACGATATAAAAAGAATAGCAAGGTAATGACGGACGCAGGACTCGGGGAAGTTAGGGTGAGGCAGGGGGATAGATTGGGGGGGTCATGACCCGTTGGTTAGTGTCAGTATTTTACTTCTTTTTGTGGGGAGGAGAATGAGTTTGAAGGTATTTGTCCAGTAGTAAAGAGCCAATAGCTGATTAAATAAAAAATAAAAGTGGGCCCTGCATGTACCAATGTTGAGTGTGTCATGAATAAAAAAATTACGATTAATATTCTTTTTTTTTTTTAATCCTCACCTGAGGACATTTCTTCATTTTTTATTCAGATAGAGCGGGAGGGAGAGAGAGGAAGAGAGAGTGAGAAACATCGAAGTGAAAGGGACACATCGAGTGGCCGCCACCCACACGATCCAACCAGGGCTGGGGACAAACTGCAGCCAAGGTACGTGCCCTTAGCGGGAACCGAACCTGGGTCTCTCTGGACAGCAGGCCGACTCTCTAACCGCTGAGCCAAACTGGCCAGGGCATGATTAATATTCTCTGCACTTAAGGTCAGACAAAAATGTCCTTAGTAGGGACTCCTTTCTTGCCTACTGCTCCCTCTGCCTCCTTTCCAGATGTGCATGTGGCCCCACCTAAAACACCACCCTGGGGAGTGATTATTGGCTTTGTTTCAATTCTTGGCCAGCGAGACCCAGAGCAGGCCCAGGCCCTGGCATAAATGTCTACACCAGCTGGCCAAAAGGCTCATGTAAAGCTGAGCTGGCTGTGGGCAATCTTCCCTCTCCCTTGCTCAGGGGAATCAGCCTGGACATCTGAGCGCCCAGCCCTGCAGAGTAGAAAAGTTCACTAGCAGAGGCCTGGGTCAGAAGCCTTATTTGCCAGTGGGGGTGGGGGAGGTGATTTCTGGTTTGATGCCTGTCTTCATTCCGACCTCCTCCTCACCCTCCTTTTGCAGAAGCTGGGGGAGGGGGCATGGCCCTGTTTAGCAGGTACAGGGCACCCTTTCTCTCCCAACCACATAGAGATCTATTGTTTAAGCAGCCAAGTTGCTGGCATTGCTGGTGGTGGGGGGGATGTCCGTGTGGAGGGGCCCCTCCTTCAGCATTTGTCACTGCGGAGCTGTTTGGGAGAGGACAAGGGTTGAGTTGCGGATGAGAAATCGATCGGACCTGCTTGTGAGGCCTGCCAAACAGGGTTAGCATTGTACATACGTGCTCTGCACGAATCCTGAGTTACCCAGGAGGTAAGAGGATTGAATCTCCGTGAATACTTCCAACAGCCCCATGAAGACCCCAAAGCAACATTGGTCATTATCGCAATTAATTGGATTTCCCTTTGCAACTGACATCGTTCTCAGCTGAATGGCTAGATCACAATTAATCTTACCTTTGGCAGACAGCTAAGCTTGATAGGTGAGGCACTCTGTGTACTTCCCGGATGTTCTCTGGGTGGATTTCAGCCTCCTTTTATTGGAGCCAGCACAGGGCAGCCTCCACAAAGCAGAAAAGGCCACTCATGAGAGCTGCAGTCTCAGTCCCTCCCTCCACTAGAGAGGACCAGGAATGAACCAGGTTCCTTGAGATAATGTGTCAGGGGCTTTGAAACCTGGCAAATATTCTACAAATGTGAGTGACACACCATCCCCCTTAAAAACCATTCTACACTCTAGTGTCGATCTGATAACTGTACTTATCTATAAGGGCGACATGTTTTTTGTTTTTGAGTATTGATGAGGAGAAAAACTAGACCCACTTCCCAGAATGGTTTCTCTTTAGGACTAGATAAGCATCTCTAGGACACTGCTGGGAGTTTTAAATATATATATTTTTGTGGATGTTTATTGTGCATCTATTTTTTTTATCCTCACCCGAGGACATTTTTCCATTTTTTGTTCAGATAGAGTGGGAGGGAGAGAGAGAGAGAGAGAGAGAGAGAGAGAGAGAGAGACATCGATGTGAAAGGGACACATTGAGTGGCTACCATCCGCACGATCAACCAGGGCCGGGGACAAACTACAACCGAGATACGCGCCCTTAGTGGGAACTGAACCCGGGTCTCTCTGGACCGAAGGCTGACGCTCTAACCGCTGAGCCAAACCGGCCAGGGCTGTGCATCTATTCTTGAAAAATTCTGCAAAGCCCTTGGGGAGAGGACAGAAAAGTAGATAGTAAGTAGGAGGGTGAGGCGGAGCGTGCAATGAAAGGACAGAAATCACTCGTTCAGGTACACAGTGTCACTGGCCTGCTCAAAAATGACTGCCAAGAGACCTTTTGCTGGGATGGAAATGGTCTGTGTCTGCACTGTCCAGTATTAGACACGTGAGGCTATTGAAGTTTTAAATATGGTTAGTGCAACTGAGGAACTGAAGTTTTAATTTAATATGATTTAAGTTTAAATGTTAATAGCCACATGTGGCTAGTGGCTGTCTCACTGGGCAGGATTGGTCCCTGACCAGCGTGCCCAGACTTACTTCCCACTGGTTATCCCCATGTGCCCCAGACCTTGGCTGCCCTGAACCACCTGCACTGCATTTCCTGACCTCTCTTCCCTCCCTATCTCTGCCAAAATTCTGCCCTTCATTTGAAAGGCTCATATGGCTCCCAGCCTCCCCCCAGGCAGAGGTCATCCCCCATGATGCCTGTTCCTAGAGCGGTGTGCATCCCCACATGCGCTGTAATCCAGCCTCTGGAGGGAGGAAGGAGGCTAGTGGCGCAGCCTCAAGCACAGGCTTTGGAGGGACACCGATCCAGGTGAGTCTGGCCGTGCCACTGTGAGCCTGGGCGAGTAAGGTAACTGGGTTCTCGGTTCTCCGATTTGTCCAATGGAGGTCACAGCATCTATACTCCAGAGCAATGGGAAGAATGAAGTGGGGTGTCTTAGCTTCCTGTTCCTATTGTGGTGTAACAAATACCACAAACTCAGTGGCTGAAAGGAGAGTTCTTAACGAACAGGTCTCAGTGGGTTAAGTAATCAGCAGAGCTGCATTCCTTTCTGGAAGCTTTAGAGGAGAATCTGTTTTATTGCCTTTTTCAGTTTCTAGAAACTTCCTGCATTCCTGGGCTCGTGGCTAGCCCCTTTTTCCCTTTAAAGCCCCAGCAACTGGTTCCATCTTTTTCATGCTGCATCTGTGTGGTTCTGACTCTTCTGCTTCTCTTCTCCCCATTTAAGGATGCTTGTCATCCATTACATTGGACCCACTGAGAGTCCAGACTGGGCTTCTTATTTGAAGGTTCGCTAATTAGCAACCTTAATTCCTCCTTGCCAAGTAACACCGCAGTATTAGGATTAGGACCTGATCATCGCTGGGGGGTGGGGGTATTATTCTTCCCCCACTCATTAAGGGTCTAATATAGTGCCTGGCTTATAGAAAGTACTTGATAAACAGGGGTCATTGTTATGACCTGTATCTATTAGTTTCTTTCCTTTTAGAGTGGGAGTCTCTTAATGGTGGAGTTGTTTAATTTCCTTTATAGACTCCATCCTGCCCAAGAACAGGTGCTTAGTAAATGTTTATTGAATAATAGAATTTTCAATAAATGCAGATTGTTTCTTTCCTTGTAAAAAAATATTGAACAGTAAAAAGAAGTAAAATGCAAACCAGAATATATAATTCCCTTTGTGCAAAAAAAAAAAAAAAAAAAAAAAGAAAGTTGGTTATTGTATGGAAAAATGAGGTGGATTATGTGCCATGCTGTTAATGTTGGTTATCCTGGGGAGGTTCCATTTCTATGCCATGTCTTCGTTATTGTTAAAATAATCTTGTTTACAATGAACATCATTTAATCATAGAGGAAAGTGATAAAGATTAAAACATGCATGATTTAAAAAAAAAAAAATTCTAAACCTGTCTCAATCCAACCTGATCCCCAAATTGCCCTTGGATTGGGTCTACATCTGTCACAGTTGGCCTGTGTTCATGTCAGGCCATGATTTTTAGGGTTAGTAACCCTTAGTACCAGGCCTCCTGCTCATTTTCAGCATACTTTGAACTCAGTCTGCTTTGAAGGAGAATTTTCATTTTACCTCAGCAGGACTTAACTGTAAAAAATGTATTATTGCTGCTGGTGGGAATATAAATTAGTATGATCACTTTGTAGAATTACAGTTGGAAGTTGCATACACTCTTTGACCTTGTAATTCTACTCCAGTGTACACTCTAGAGAAACATACTTACATACATACCAAGAGACATGTTTAAGGACCTTCACAGCAGTGTGTTTTGGTAGTAGTAAAAAATTGGAAACTGACTAGATGCCCATCAACAGGAGACTAGAAAGATAAATTATGGTATATCCAAATAATGGAATACTACTCAGCACTGAAAATGACTAATCTAAAGCTATACTCACTATGGATCAACTTCATCATCAAAATATGGAATGAAAAAAGACAAATTATAGAAGAAAATATACATTATGCTGTTATTTTTATAAAGGCTGAAAGCATGCAAAAACTATTATTTAGGAATGCATACATATTTTTAAAATTTTGTGAGAAAATTAAGGACAATGATAACTCTGAACCCAGAGTTGTGAGGACAGGAGAGAGGAAAACATGTTGGTTGGTAATATTTTATGTTCTCAAAGTGGGAGGTCAGTACATGGATTTTAAAATTCATTTTTATATGTGTTACATAATATATCATAAAGTTTTCTGTAAACAATAAAAATGTATTTGGATAGATCACAACAAAGTTTTAAGAGCAAATAATAAAAGAGATGCTTCTGTAAGGGGTCCTCTGCTCTGTGCTGTTGATCCTTGCCCCTGCAGAACATGTGCAGGGACGGTTAGCCACAGTCGTGACCTTTGCTGCAAGTGCTGGTCACCTCCCTCCTGCCCTCCTGAGGCCCTGAGGCCAGGCTTCCGACCAGCTCAGGGCCAGGTGCATGTGAGGTTCCCTTTCTTGCCTCTGCCTTATGTTGCCTGTGTCCCCTCTGCTGCCTGGTCTTCTGCTATAGTCACTCATTGTACCTGCTCTCTCTGGATGATACGGGATGAGGTCGATTATTTTCTCAAATTATTGGCCATTAGTTAGGGTTGGCAAATAAAAATACTGATGTAAGCTTGCCTAAATTATAAATTGGGTCAATTTGAATGTCACTGAATAATGTAAACTTTGAGTTGATCTAATGTAAAGCCATGTAAATTGCATACGTTTGAATTTAGATAAGCAACAAGTAATATTTTAGTATAAGTAAAGCCCAAATTATTTGTTATTATCTGAAATTATTTGTTATCTGTGTGAAATGTAAACTTAACTGGGTATCCTGTATTGTGTCTGGCAATCCTACATTAGTTCCTTTTCTCTCGGGAATCACCTGGACAGACATTTTGCTAATTTTTAAAATAAGGGTGGTAGTTGTTTTTCTCCTCTACTGCCTGACTTGGAAGAGGTTTTTTGTTGTTGTTGTTGTTTTTAAAACAAAGGATATTAATCTGTTTTTCTGTCATGTTTGGCAGATGCCTTTTATTATGAAAAGACAATGGTTTCAATCTAACTATGTGACTAAATGTTACAGCTTTATGTAGCTGACTTGTTATGGTTTCTGTCTTTGGTGTCAGGATGAAAAAGCTTTTCCTCTTCTAAAATTATAGAAATTATAATAAAATTATAATTCAAAACAGAACTTTTCTTTATGAGAACTTTCAAATATACACAGAAAAGGAGAGAATAGTGTAATGAATTGCGTGGAACTCTCATTCAACAACGAACAACCCCAGGCCAATCTCATTCCTCCACCCATCCCCTGAGTCCTCCCCTTAGATTATTTTGAAGCAAATCCAGACATTTTATTTTATCGTCTGTAAATATTTTTATATATATCTCTGAAAGATAAAGACTCCCCAAAACTCTTACCTCAATACCATATCACAACCAAAGGATATTAACCATAATTTATTCCTTCATATAATTCAATCAACATTCAGATTGCCCTGATTATCTCTCAGACATGCTTTTCTGTTCATTTGCATCCAAATAAGGTTCACATATTGACCTATTTGTGTCTTAAATCTCTTTTAACCTATGAGCTTCCCCTCCACCTCCTTTTTACTTTGTAATTTTGGTGTTGAGTATGCATGTGGTTCTGGGGTTTTCCGCACTAGATTTTGCCGATCGCCTTCCCGTGGTGGTGTGTGACATGTTCCTGTGTCCTTTATATTTCCTGTAAAATGATAGATCTGAAGGCTTGATCAGACTGAGAGAGGTGTCCAGCTTTTGTGTGGCATTGCCTCCTTTCTGTCTCTGGTGTGACCATGGAGGGTGCAGGAAGGAGTTTGGGGCCATCGAAGCCTTCTCAGCAGTGGCCTTCAGGTGGGGGAGCTGTGCGTGACTGCAGAGCTGGGAGGGAGAAGCTCCGTGTGAGTTCTTGGTTGGTGGCCAAGGACGGGGGTCTCCTTGGTTTTGGGTGCCAGCACTAATAGCACGAGGGGGCTGCTTTGACTCTCTAGTGAGAATCAGGAGGCCTCTAAAGTGTAATTGTAGATCGACTTTGTGCGTCATCTTTGGCGTGTACACATCAGTCGGGGATGTATATTAGGAGAAACAGATACCAGCTTTTGAACTGGCTTACCCACTGGTTCAAGTAATAATAGAAGGTACAGGCACAAGGTGGGTTTCAGGATTGGTTTGATTCCAGCTTAATAGTACCATCCAAACCCTCTGTGAATGGATGTCTCTCCCCTCTGCCCTTTGTGGCATCTGTTTAATCAGAAGCCTAGGTTTTCAGGGTGGGGAATTCGCTGCAGTGGTCCCCAGCTTCATACCTAAACATCACACTTTCTAGAAGAGGGAAGAGGGAAGAGAGAATTGGCTTCTAGTGGTCCTTTCCTACATGCTCTCAGAAGACGCTGGCTCTTAGTTATTTATCTAAATGGGATCAAATGCCTATTCTTTTAACCAATCCCTTTGGCCAGGAGAGTGCCATGCTACTTGGCTTAGGCCTAGATCCCACAGACCATACACTGCGGCAGGGAATAGGGTACCCATTTCTGGAGCTGGGGGTCAGGTTATTCCTCCTCCTGGCCACATGGCTGCACAAGGTGGGCGAGAGGAAGGGATGCTGGGGCAACAAGCCCAGTGTCCATTTTGGGATCTGGGATCTGTAGCATTGGTAGACCAGCAGAGTGGTGGGGTGGGATGTGAGGTGAGAAGTGAACTTGCTGGACACTGATGGTCAGAGCCCAGAAAGGGAGTCTGTTACTGCGTGATCAGTTCCTTCATATCAGTGGAAGACTAACTGGCCTCCAGCATGACTACCAGAACAGACATTTCCAGATTAGGAGCTGACAGGAAAAGGGGAATATAGGAAGAGTTTGGACACTTTCAGAGTGGAATAAATAGACCAATGAAGATGATTTCAGAAGGCCCCCCAAATGAGGAGAGCGTGATTATATAGACTCACAGCTGGAAGAAATCTCAAGATGTCTTCGTTTTACATGTGAGGTAAGGACTGTCCAAGTCCACATAGCAACAAGCCACAGTTCAGAGCCGGAGCCAGAGCCAGAGCCCAGATCTGCACCTCCGTTGCTCTGTCCACCACTTTTCTAACTCACTGATGCCCTGGAGGGCTTGGGAAAGTTGCACAAGTCTAGCCGAGGGGAGGAAATAGCTTGAATTTTAGCAAAGGATTATATTTCTAAGTTGCCTTTGGCTAATTCACTATGGTTGGAACCAAAAAAGTAGCCAGAGATATAGTTTGAAGAAGCGGAGGTGGAACTTGACATTAAGATTCTTACTGCTCATTAATAGCAGAGCAGTCAGTGCGGATGTACAGTCACATGGCAAAAGGTCTGGAGTGAGGGGCATGTTTCATGGTTGGAGCAATACATTGTGGGGAGGCCTTTTAAAATCAACAACCCATTTGAGGGAAACCCTTTGTATTTGTTGACGAGTGTCTGACAGTGCCCAGGGCCCGCCCTCAGTGGATACTTTCTTCCTGCCTTCTGGCAGTGACGTCAGAGAAACTGACAGCAAAGTCAAAGGCGCCCTGGCCCAGGCCGTCTGGAGTCGGGCTGAACAGAGGACAAGGTGTGTCACTTCGTCTGTCTCATCTTCTCCTTGGCTTTGAGGGTCATGTTTTACGCTTTCTTCAATCAAGGTGGAGGCTGAGAAAAGACTGGGCCCACAGCCTAGACTCCATCTATTGTCGATTTCCACTTTTGTACCTTTTCTTTCCTTAAACCTGCATCTACCTTAATCATGAAACGCACCGCCCTCCTCATTGCTGGGCGATGGGAGAACTTTGGTTTGTTACCATTTGACTACCTGCTTGCTTTCTCGCCTGTCCAGAAGGCAGTGTGCTTAGTGGTTTGGGGCCCAAGGGACCCAGGATGGAGTACTACCTCTGCCCCTTCTAGCTGTGCATTCTTGGGCACATTAACCGAGTTCTAAGTTTCCATTCCTTCGTCTGTAAATTGAAGATATAATTTACCTCATTGTGTCATTGTATAGCTTCAATGAAATAACGGCAGTGTGATCAGTTAATGTCAGTCTTCATAAAAATAGCAGCAGAAATAAGAAGATATAAAAAGTTTATGTGAGAACCCAAAATTGTTTTGTTTTGCTTAACTTCCCCCCAGTACATGGAAGATGTCTAACCTGTGGTTCTAGTCCCTTTGGTTTAAAATGAAACTAACTTTTGTGCAATAAATCAGATCCCTCCCATTTCCCAACCTGCTGTAGGCCAGGGGGACCCCCTTAAGTGGTATCCGTGGAGGAAAGATGTACTTTGATGGGATTTCTTCACGCGCCATGTGGCTGCGTCTTCTCCAGGCTCTGTATACTCTCTCCTTCTTGAAGTCTTCTTTTATTTTCTCTCTTTCTGGGATGGGAGGTGATTTTCCTGAGGCAAACACCTGAAGGAAGCTTGAGTGAACCTGATCGCCTTCCCTTTTGTCTCTAAGACTTGAGAAGCAGTTTTGCCATTAGGAGGTAACCCGAAGGTCCTGCTGACACGTCCTCCTCATAGCTTCGGGTTTGGGGTCAGGTGGTGATTGCCTCGTATGTTCCCAGACCTGGTCCCCAGGCAATTCCATGGAGGCCCGGTGCCTGGTTTTACTAATGCTCCTCCTCCTCTCACTCCGTGTCAAGCCTTCTCTTGTCTGGGGGTGGAAAGCCAGTCACAGCAGGGGCTGAGGGTGGGCTCGTACATTCTGCCTTTAGAACATTTCAGAAGCAGACCCCCTTTCTGTTAGCATGACTTTCTAGAGGGATATTTCCAGATCAGGTGACTTGTGCCCACCACATCCACTTTCCCCCCTTCTGCTTTTTTTTTTTAATCCTCACCTGAGGACATTTTTCCATTTTTTTGTTCAGATAGAGTGGGAGGGAGAGAGAGGAAGAGAGAGAGAGAGAAACATCGACGTGAAAGGGACACATCGAGTGGCTGCCGCCTGCACGACCAACCAGGGCCGTGGAAATACTGTAACTGAGGTACGCACACTTAACAGGAACTGAACCCGAGTCTCTCGGGACCGCAGGCTGACACTCTAACCTGACTGAGGCTGGGGATTGAACCTGCAACCCAGGTACGTGCCCTTGACAGTGAATTGAACTTGCAACTCTTTAGTCTGTGGGCTGATGCTCTAACCGCTGAGCCAAACCAGCCAGGGTGTACATTGTGCTTTAAATTGAGCATTTTTTATAATTTTATTTTTCTCTTCTTTTTTAGCATATCAATTATACATTTTAAAATTAATTTTTAAAGCTTTTTTAGTAGTTGCCTTAGAATTTGCATTATACATTTACAGCTAATTCAAGTCCACTTCAAAATGGCACTTTACCACTTTATGGGTAGTATAAGTACATTTAACCTTTGAACAATGCATGGGTTAGGTGTGCTGACTCTTGTGTAGTGGAAAATTCATGTGTAAGTTTTGACTCCCCAAAAATGTAACTAGAGATGTCCCTTAGTATTTGCAGGGGATTGGTTTCAAGACCCCTTGCAAATAACAAAATTTATGGATGCTGAAGTTTCTTACATAAAATGGTATAAAATAATGCATACAGTTGGCCTTCCACATGTGAGGATTCCCAACTGAGGATCGAAAATTCTATCTGTAGTTGGTTAATTACATGGAGGCAAAACCCAGTAATTGGAGGGCTGACTATATAGTTATTGAAAAAAATCATGCCCTGGCTAGTTTGGCTCAGCGGTTAGAGCATTGGCCTGTGGTCCAGAGAGACCCTGGTTCGGTTCCCGCTAAGGGCACGTATCTCAGTTGTGGTTTGTCCCTGGCCCTGGTTGGTTGTGTGGGTGGCAGCCACTTGATGTGTCCCTTTCACATCAATGTTTCTCTTTTCTCTCTCTCTCTCTTCTTCTCTCTCTCCCTCCCACTCTGTCTGAACAAAAAATGGAGGAATGTCCTCCGGTGAAGATAAAAAAAAAATCTGCATATAAGTGGACCCATGCAGTTCAAACTCCAGTTATTCAAGGGTTGGCTGTACCTTAGAATAACAAAATATTCCGAATTCCTCACTTATATATGTATATACATATTTCACACACACATAAGCTATCATTGCTGAATACATCATTGCTGTTATTTTGAACAAGCTGTTATCTGTGAGATCAAATAAGAATAAGAAAAATAATTTTTATTTATGTATTTTTTAAGTTCTTTCTTTCTTTATGTAGATCCAAGTTTCTGACTGATACCATTTTTTTTTTTGTCTCTGAAGAGCCTCTTTTAACATTTCTTATAAGGCATATGAACTGATAACAAATCCATGAGTTTTTTTCTCCCTGACAAAGTCTTTATTTATCCTTCAATTTTGAAGGGATTTTTTTCCCCACACTTGAAGGCTAACTTTGCAGGATACAGAATTCTAGGTTGATTGTTTTTTCTGTCAGTACTTAAAATATTTCACTTCACTATCTTCTCACTTGCATGGTTTCTGAGGAGAACCTCAATGTAATTCGTACCCTTGCTTTTTTTAGTAGGTGAGGCATTTTTTCCCCTCTGGCTTTTTTTGAGATTTAAAAAATTTATCTTTGATTTTATACAGTTTAAATATGATATGCCTAGGCATAGGTTTTTTGTTTTGGTATTTATCCTGTTGGGTCTTCTCTGAACTTCCTGGATCAATGGTTTGGTGTCTGACATTAATTAGGGGAATATTCTCAGTTATTATTGTTTCCAGTATTTCTTCTGTTCCTTTATCTCATTTTTTTCTCCTTCTGGTATCCTTATTACATCTTTTGTAGTTATCCAACAGTTCTTGAAAATCTGGTTTTTTTTGTTGTTGTTTGCTTTTCAGTTTTGGAAGATTCTATTGATATCTTTTCAAGCCCAGAGATTTTTCCTTGCTACGTCCAGCTTACTAATGAGCCCATCAAAGGCATTCATTTATGTTACTGTGTTTATCTCTAGCGTTTCTTAGAATTTCTATCTCTCTCCTCACATTACCCATTTGTGTTGCATGTTGCCTTTAACATATTAATCATAGTTTTAAAAAATTCCTAATTTGGTAATTTGAACATCTGACACATCTGAATCTTGTTCCGATGGCAGCTCTGTTTCTTCAGATTTTGTGTTTTTTTTTGCATTTTAGTAAATTTTGTACTGAAAGTCAGATGTACTGTGCTGAGTAGAAGGAGCTGCAGTATGTGGGCCTGTAGTAATGTAGTGGTTAGGTCTAGGGGATGGGGAAGTGTTCCGTAGTGCTGTGGTTAGGTCTCAGTATTTCAGTCAGCCTGGACCTCTGGACCATGAACTTCGCAAGTGCTTCTCGGTATTTGCCTCCTCTTACATGGGACAGGATGGCCAGAGGAGCTGGAGTTGGAGATTTCCCTTCTCGTAGGTGGGTTAGGCTCTGCTACAACCCTAATAAGTTAGGTTCTGGTAAAATAGATCCTCCTGAGGGCAGGCCTTGTTAAGAAGAACGGAATACTCTGGCTATTTCAAAGTGGCTCCTTTCTTCTTCCCCTCCTGGAAGCATGGGGGGATTTTTCTCTGATATCTGGTGAGATCCTGGTACATAGTCTTGCCTATCTCCAATGCCCAGAGGCTCTCTCTTTATGTTAGTTATGAAAAACCAGACAGCCAGGTATCCCCCAGTGCTAAAGCAAGTGAATTATGCATCACAGTGTAGATTGCTTGTCCATCCCTTCACTCACCATGGGTGATTGGGTTCATGACCACATACCGCAATGGCCTGGTCCAGCACATGGAGCCTTTAGTTATGCCAGCCTGTAACTGGATATCATTATTGGCCTCTTAACTACAGTTACTTAGATACTAAAATTGGCATCTTTTCTGAGGAGCTGAAAACCAGCAGTTAAGGATCTTGTTATATCCTGTGGACTTGCATTTCTCAAAGAGTGTATTTCCTAAAGTCTAGTCTGTAGCTCACCTGAGATGCTACAGGGTCCAGGAATATAAATTTCTAAAATATACTGTATGTGATTTTCACGCACACTGTAGTTTGAGACTTTATGGGGCTAAAATGTTAGACAGGAATAAAATCTTAGGCAGGGCCTAGAATCTATGGCCTATGTAGCTGATGACTTAAAGATCATAAATGAATGCCAATTCCATTCGCTTTTGCCAGTAGCTACTTACATATGTCAAGACAAGCTCCCTTGGAAGAAAGAGAGCCTCTTGACGTCTCTGGCCTCTGCTCTGCCAGATGTTATGTTTATGTTTGAGGGTGGTGGAGCATCTTGTTTTTGGGTTGGAGCCATTTCTGTACTGACATGCAATTGAGAATCTTAGCTGGGCAACTGCAGCTCTAAAAGAGTGATGTCTGTTTCCATGGAAGATCATGTCTTAAGGGCCATGTGTAACTGCTGTACCATGAGATGAAATTAAAAAGGAAGATGTCTTTTCTCAACTCTGGAGATGTCTGGGAAGATAAAAAGAAGTGTTACAAAATAAGTTAGTACATTGGAGTTGGAGAGGTTCAAAGAGATGGACTGGTTGGATTGCTTCACTGACTATCTTTGCTTCCTGTACCTGGGGCTTTGGGTCTGAGCATAGTTCTAATGGGGGGGGGGGGGGGGGGACATTTTGATTCATCCCGTCATTCATGTATTCATTTTTGAGTTGGCCTTTAATAGAGCTGTGGGAGGCAAGGAGGAAATTGTGTTTGCATCTGATCCAGAAAAACCACTAAGTTAAAAGACAAAGAACATTCTGATTCCGATTAGGGAGGGGCATCTTCGGAAGCAATGTGACAAATGTCCAAGAAAGGACATTTTGCCAGATGGAAGAATTGTGTAAGTGCTTGTTGCAAAAGGCTTTGTCTCATGTCTTTGTTTTTCATACTCACAACAAGCTATTCAGTGGTGCACATACCACCCCACTGGGACTTGTCAGCTGGCATTGGGAGAGAGAAGTTGAGTGCATTCTTTGCCCTGTCATCATCTTGAGAAGCTATTATAGTAAACAGCTGTTGCTTTGGTCCGCCTAGAACCTATTCTCTCTTTTCTGGTAATAGAATCTCTACTTTCTTTGGGGGAAAATCCCTCCCTCGCTCAGTCCCTATAACTTAGGTAGACTGATCCCACCTCCCAGTTGCAGAGTGTGTGACCTGGGCTTGCTCAATCAGTGTGTGCTCTCTTCCGGTCAGGGATGGTCACGTGACCCATGCTGGGCTAATGAATTCAATTCTGGGAATTTTGTTGAAAGTATTGGGGAAGAGAAACTCGGGTTGGGGCATTGTGAGGATGTAGGTCTATAGTGGTTGGTGGTCACTTGGTCACTATGAGTGAAAAGCTTGCCTGAGAATAAAGGCAACATAGGGCCAAGTAAGCTGAAGGAGGAAATTTGAGACAGGTTTCTGGTGATACATTGTGAGTATTTGGATGCAGCTCTGCTTAAAGCTCCCTTGTATCTCCCATTTATACGTACCAGTAACTTCCTGTGATACATTAAATATGGCACAGTTTCTTTGTGGCTCCTTCCATTAAGTGGTAGAGTCTATTTCCCACATCTTGAATCTGGGCTGGCCTGTGACTTGCTTTGACTCATAGGATGTGGTGGGAGCAACATTGTATGAATTCTGGGCCTCCAGGGGCCTTGCAGCTCCTGCCTTCACTGTCTTAGACCTCTGCCCTGAGCCCATCATGTGAGAGAATCAGTCTGCTGAAGGTTGATGGGCCATGTGTAGAACTAAAGTGCCCCAGCCAACTGCTAGCACCATTCACCCAGCATGTCAGTGAGGCCTACTTGGGGCCTTGTAGCCCAAGGCAGCTGCATGAGTGAGCCCAGGTGAAACGAGCGGAGGAACTACTCAGTCAACCTACAGAATCATAAATTATTTAAAGCTGATACACTCCTTTTTTTGTCTTAAGTCAGTTTGATTTTAATTTCCGTCATTTGCGGCAGAGACTGATTTGCAACAGTTCTGACTGAGACACTTATGTAATAAACTACACCTTACTAGAAATGTACCTCTGTGGAACTTCTGCCCACCTCTGCCATGGAGGCAGTTACATCAGCTGCCTCCATCTAGATCATCACTTGTTAAGTATGCGTATGTGAACCCACTTCTTGGTGGTGGAATCCATTTCTTGTTCATGTTTGTGTAACTTATCTGCATCATAGAACAATTGCCCCCGAAAAGGGTGGGCTTTCTAGCATATGCATCTAAGGGGAGACCATTCAGCATCTCTTCTCTGCTGATCGCTTAGGTGATTTGACACTTGACATTCCTCTACTTCATTGGAAGAAGTTCTCTCCAACTTGACTTCTTGAAGTTGGTAGTTATTCTTAATGGGCTCTCACACACTTGACTTCTGGGGTTCCTGGTCTGTCCTTAGAACACCCAGGAGGTGAGGCATCAGTTATTTGAGGCTAAGGAAGGTTGCAGAGGCAGTAGGCTAAGGAAGGTAGCAGAGGCAGTGAAATAGCACAGGCCCTGGAGTTGGATACACATGTGCCCAAAGGCTGGCTCTGCCACCTGCTAGCTGAGGGCCTGATTTCTGAAATCATTTTCACTTAGGTGCCACAAATCACATTGGGGAGTACAGAAAACAAAGCAGACTCGATGAGAGGCAAGGAAGGACTGTTTTGGACTTGTTGAATTTGAAGCATCTCAAATCCAGGTGAAGTTTGCAGGACATATTCTAGATCAAATGTTGACTGAGGAACCACCAATGTGCAGATGAGAGTTAAAGCCATAAGTATGGCTAAAGCGGTCCTGGGAAAACGTGTGGCCAAACTCTGGAGAACACTACCATTAAGCTGGACATAGGAAGAAAAGTCAGGGAAGAGGATTGTGGCAGATTGCATTTTCCAAAGATGACTGCAACAAGACCCTCCATCCCCATGTTCTTCTTACTGTGTGACAGTGACATTGCTCCTAGAGGGAGGGGAGTCTGTGTCCCTTTCCCATGATTTAGCAGGCTTGCGACTCCAGTGTAGGTGATGCTGTGTGACTTCCAAGGCTAGGTAATAAAAGAAGATGCAGCCCTGGCTGGTTTGGCTCAGTGGTTCGAGTGCTGGCCCGTGGACCAGAGGGTCTCAGGTTTGATTCCTGGTCAAGGGCATGTACCTGGGTTGCAGATTCGATCCCCTGCCCCAGTCAGGGTCATGTGGGAGGCAGCCAATCAATGTGTGTCTCTCACATCAATGTTTCTCTCTCTCTTCCTCCCCTCCCTTCCACTCTATCTAAAAATCAATGGAAAAATATCCTCAGTAAGGAAAAAAAAAAAAGTGTAGCTTTCATGGTTCCTTTGGATCCCTGAGCCACCATGTAAGAATCTGAGGTTGCCATGATTTGAAGAACTCAGGTCATAGGGAGAAGCCAACTCTAGGTCTTTTGACTTATAGCGCTAGCAGAGATCACAGCTGACAACCAGCCTCAACTGCCAGAAGTGTGAATGAAGACACCATCAAGTGGACCCCTGCCCCTGCTGTAAATCCAGCCTACAGCGTTTGAGTCCTTCACGAGACAGAGAAAAATCACCCCACTGTGCTCTTTCCGAATTCCTGGCCCATAGAATCTGCGAGCATGACCGAATTGTTGTTTTAAGTTGCTAAGTTTCAGGGTGTTATGGACTGAATGTTTGTATTCCTCCCCATTCATATGTTGAAATTCTAACCTCCAATGTGACAGTGTTAGGAGGTGGGGGCCTTTGGGAGGTGTTTAGGTCATGAGGGTGGAGCCTTCGTGAATAGGATTAGTGCCCTTATAAAACAGACCCCAGTAAGCTCTCTGCCCCTTCTGCCATGTGAGGACGTAGTGAGAAGACACCGTCTATGAACCAGGAAGTGGTCCTCACCAGACAACAAGTCTGGCGGCACCTTGACCTTGGACTTGCCAGCCTCCAGAACTGTGAGCAATAGATGTCTGTTGGGTAAACCACCCATCTATGGTGTTTTGTCATAGCAGCCTGAGCTGGCATTGACCTAGGTAAGAAGACAACCAGAACAAGGACAGCTAGGAAGTCAAGAGAAGTGGGAAGCTAACTGAGCAAGAGGGACGCCTAGAAGAGGTCCAGACAGTTAACACCTGCGAGGCATCCCGTGGCTTTGGCCACTAGGGAACTTCAGTAGGAGCACGTTCTGGGCATCACGAGGTCAGATTGCCATGACGGAGGAGAGTGGGAACAGACCGCAGGTCACTTTTCGGTAAACTTGGCCCTGAAACGTGGGACAGGAAGGGTGAGAATTAGATAGAGATACAGGGTCAAAATTTTTTCTTTGAAAGGTGATAGGAAAAGATTTGAGAGGAGAAAGCGGTTGAAGATGCAGAAAGAAAGAATTATTGTTGGTAGAAGGTCTTGAAGGAACTAGGAGGAGTTTGATGAAAACAACCATAGTAACGAAGAATAGTCTTGAGCAACCTCTAGTGAAGAGGGCAGGCGATTTCATGGATGGCCGTAGAGATAGTTTCTGAGGCTGGGAACCTGCTTTTACTTCTGGTGGCCACCATGACGTTCTTGGTGGAGCAGACATTGCCTTAGAATTCAGGGACTGACAACCACAGGAAGCAGTACTATTCCATTTAATGTCCAATCAATGAGAAATTGTATTATTGTTTTGATAGCAAAACTTAGTTAACTTTACTATCTATTTATAAAGGGCGAAATCTACCACAAGGAATCTTAGGTAGATGACTGCATTCTTTCTAAAACATCCTTACTGATGATCTATTTTCTTGTTTAAGTACTTTTGACTGCTTTTTCCTTTCATTGGACTCCCACCTTTCTGAGACTTCTACCATTGGTCCCAGCTCTCCAGAGCTACACAAAAGACATTCAGATCCCATTTTACCTTGTAATTAATCAACACTGGAGAGAACACAAGCGAGGACCCAGGACTTACGGTGATGCTGCTGTTTTTGGCCGTAAAGGCATTGCCCCTAATTCAGTGACACTCAGTAAACACAAGGGGTGATAAGACAGAAACAAAAGAGGAGAATTAAGAATAAACCTAAGTAGAAAGTAGGGAAGTTATGACACGATCTGTGGCATCACTATAGAGATGGTGGTTTGTTTCTGACATGGGCAAGTTCACAGTGGATTTGGTGTGGGAAAAAGGGAGGTTCAAACCTAATGTATTGTGCCTTGTGGAGTCCCATTTAGTCAATGATAAATATGCACAGAGAAAACAGTACACGTTAAAATGGTAGTCGTTTTCTCTGGGTGGTGGGACTCTGGAGATTTTCATTTTCCTTGGTTAAAAGGAAAATCAGTATAAATCAGTTAGTAAAAATGAAGCAACCACTGAATCTGCCTGTCCATTTCAGATGTCTAAGTTGACCAACCATATTGCACGGTTATTTGTATGCAAGAAGGTAGGTCCTGGCTGTCACCTTTCCTGACGTTTCGTACCCTTGAATGAGGCCATTTTTCATCTTCATGATGGCTGCTGCTCAGAGGATGGTGGGAACAAGACAGATCGGGCACAGGACAGGCTGTGTTTAAACACAGAAAGGGAAAGAACACAGTCAGACCCCTGGGAATCTGGTAGCCAGAACTAGAGGGCCTGGGCCTCAGCATCCTCTCTGCCCTCCTTCTCACCTGGCCTCTATCCTGTTTCTTTGAAAAATATGTATATCTTGGATGCTTCTCTAATTCTGACAGTGCTTTGGGTTCTGTGGTGCTGCGCTGGCCTTCCGGTGCCCTCCGACGTTCTTCCTGTTAGTGTTGGAGGCTGGAAAGAGAGACCGTTTTGGTCTATTGTGGTAACCTCCCCAGGTACAATTAGGACTTGGTACAAGTTGAGCTCAAAACAGTGCAGGGGAGTTGTTTTTTTCTTTTTGTTTTCTTTCTCTTTCCTTCTCCTTTTTCTGTTAATACTAAGTATTGTGTGTGTGTGTCTGTGTGTGTGAGAGAGAGAGATCTACATATTTACTTATTTTTTGGGAGATTTTTATTTGTGAGACGTCTACTCTCTAGATTATTTATTTGAAATGTCCCTCTCCTCTTGCTCTCTGTCTGCCGACATCTGCTAAGTGATGGATTGGTTTGTTCACTGTCATTGTATCTTTTTGCCTCATTGGACTGAGGCTCCTTGAGGGCAGGAATTCCACGTTGCCAACAACATCAAAAGACCTCGGAAGACAGAAACCTGTCTTCAATCTCTATATTACCGATGTGGTCATTCCCAGGGCCCAACATGTACCAAGTACTGAATAATCATCTATTATGCACCTACCAGCATTTCAGCATAAATATGTGGATTCCCGTGTCTCTGAATCAGAGTCCATATTCACTCTATATACAAGGTAATTTTGTTATAGTGTATAAAATATTGCCTAGTGATCTGAGGATGCATTATCATCTGGCGGCCTCTGACGGACTTCACTCTGGTGTTATAGACTGACATTTCCAAGACCGACTGTCGCAGTCCCCTGCAGTGTCCAGGCAGTGGAAGGGGACAGCTTTCAGCTCTGGGTGTAGCCCTGGGGGAACATGACTCCTGGCAAGATTCATGTAAAAGCTTTTCAAAATTGTGACTGTATCTTTAATGAATGTTCAGTCTCTTATTTTTGTGAAGAGCTATTTTCCATTGGAAAACAATCTTGGTTTTTAGGTTATGCCGTGTAAAAAATTTCCAGAAAATGTGAGGGCATTTTCCAAGAGCACCCTAGGAGGTAGGAGCAGTTAAAACACTTAAAAAAAAAAAACCTGTGTTGTGATGGACATTGGCCATTTAATTTGTTTTTCATTGACTCCTGGGCCAAAACGAATTCCAGCGGGGTGTGAATGAGGACTGGGGGAGAGAGAGCAGAGGTTTATTGGTCTGACACTCCCGAGGAAGGGACCCACTTGATGATTCGTCAAGGTGACACAATCGGAGACCAAGTTTCTTTTCTTTCCTCGCAAATCAGTCCCTCCTTTGAACCAGGTTCCCTAACCTGGAGCAGATGGCTTCTTCCCCCTGCTCTCTTGTCATTTGCCTCTTCTGGGTTAGCTTTGTTTTTAAGTGGGGTAACTCCGGATAGAGGAAGTCACCTGGAGGGGAGAAAGACTTACCTGTGATGAATGTGCTGTCAGAGTGCAGTCCCACCTTAGGTGTGTGGCACAGTCTCATTTATTTCTGTGTGTGTCCTACAAAGGGGACCAGTGATTATCCCCGTTTGTAAATGAGCAAACCGAGGTGCAGAGAATTGAAGGGACGTGCTCAGGGCTCCTAGGAAGAGCCGGATTTGAATCCAAGTCTGTGTCGTTACAGAGCGCTTGTGTTCGCAGCGCGCCTTGCCGCATTCATAGCACAGGGCAGCAGGGTTCGGGTTACCCAGCACAGGTGGGTGGAAAGAAATGGTGGGGAAGAAACCTTTCTGTGAAGGTTTGTACTATATTTCAAGCATCTAGGGTGGAGTTTATGATGCCAGGCAGGAGGTTTGAAGCTGGCAACACTATTCTGGCACCTTCTTCCCACAAGACAGGCTCTGTTTATTTCATGCCAGCTAATGCGCAGGGTGCCTTAAATGATTTATGTTTGACGGATTTTTTTTTTTTTTTGGTTGACAAAAATACTCCTATTGCAATAAGCCTTGGATACTCAATATTTAATAAACCAGGCTTAGTAGCTCGTAAGGTCAAGAGAGACAGACTGTGCTTATGCCGAGGAGGTGTCAGAATCCCTCCCGAGCAGATGGAATTGCCATGGCCCGATCTCAGGGATTAACCCTGGACGTTCAAAGCTGCAGGGTACCGTGTCCTCCGGGAGATCATCAGGGATGACTATTAGGAAGCCTGACCCTGGGGACCTCTGTGGGAGTGGTCTGTTGTGTGTGTTATTACCAGAGTTTCCAAGGACTGAGGCTGTTATGAACTATAGATTTAAGACTGACACATTGAACCGTGTCCAGACTCCATGTTACCCTGGGCAGATCCTCAAGTCCTGGGAGTCGGGCAGCTGCAAAGGCCAGTAGCGGGGAGTCACCATGGAACTTGTTGCTAATGTTTATACAGTGGCCTGTATGGAGCTGCATACAATATGGCTATTGTTCTGCATTTCAGGGGTGCCAGTTAGTGGCTGGTATTAGAATGTGTCCAGGGTTTGGATGGAGAATCCTCTCTGCCTACCACTGTATTAGACTCTGGAAGAATGTCCAAACAGTGCCTGTGGGTAGGGGGTGGGGATGGAATAGATCGGGGCAGACACTGAGACTGGGTCCAAGGTGGATACCCCAGGAAAACCATGCAGCCCACAACTATTTTCCTAAAGGCCCCTCATTCCAACTTCTTCAAAATTTAGTTTTCAATTTACGTAGAGTAAATGAAATATTCTGTTTTGGTGCACAGTTCTGAGCTTTGGCAAATGTACGGAGTTGTGTAACTGTCACACTGAAGATACAGAGCGGTTCTGTCACCCCCAGATTCTTTTGTGTTGCTCCTTTTTTTTTTTTTGGTGGTACGTGCCCCTAGTGGGAATCGAACCCGGGACTCTCTGGTCCGCAGGTTGACGCTCAACTGCTGAGCCAAACCGGCCAGGGCTGTGTTGCTCCTTTTCATCGACCCATCCTACCTTAACCCTGACAACCGCTGTAGTTTTGCCTTTTCCAGAATGTCGTAGAAGTGAATTCTAGTCTTTTGAGTCTGGCTTCTTTCACGTGTGTTAGTGCATTTGAGATTCATCCATGTTACTGCATGTATCAGTAGTTTTATTGCTGAGTATATATCTCGGTTTGTTTATCCACTCATCAGTAGAAGATATTTGGGTTGTTTGCAGTTTGGGGCGCTTATGAATAAAGCTGCTAGAAACATCCATGTGCAGGTTTTTGTATGAATATGAGTTTTCGTTTCTAGGAGTGGGATTGCCGGGTCATAAGGAAGTGTACAACTCACTTTATGAGAAGCTGCCCAACTCTTTAAAAAAATTGTTTTTTTTTCTTTATTGATTTTAGAGAAAGAAAGAGAGGAAGGGAGAGGGAGAGAGAGAGAGAAACATTGATGAGAAAGAACATGGATTGGCCGCCTCCTGCATGCCCCCTACTGGGGATCAGCTCACAACCTGGGCGTGTGCCCTGACAGGGAATTGAACCTGCGACCTCTGAGTAGATGGGTCGATGCTCAACTACTGAGCCACACCCGCCGGACAGAAGCTGCCCAACTCTTGTCCAGAGTGGCTGTGCCAGTTTGTATTCCCATCATCAGCACATGAGGGTTCTAGTTGTTCTGCATCCTCATCAGCACTTGGTATTGTCATTAATTTTTATTTATTCATATTTATTTTTGGCACAGGTATGTGGCATCTCATTATGGTTTTAAATTGCATTTCTATTAAAATGTTTTGGACATTGTTTCCAAATGAGGTTACACATACAGTCACAATTTATAGGCTCGAAAGAAGTTAAGTGGAACATAATTTTTGTATGTGGAAAAAACCCATTTGTTTGTCAAGTGTATATACAATTGACCCTTGAACAACATGGGTTTGAACTCTGTGGGTCTACTTATGTGGCGATTTTTTTCAATGAATACTGTAAATATATTTTCTCTTTTTTATGATTTTCTTAATAACATTTTCTTTACTGCAGGAATACAGTGTATAATACATAGAACATAAAAACAGTTAATTGACTGTTTATGCTGTTGGTAAAGCTTTTAGTCAACAGTAGGTTGTTAGTAGTTAAGTTTTGGGGGAGTCAAAAGTCATGCAGATTTTTGACTGCATGGAGGTCGGTGTCCCTAACCTCCACGTTATTTAAGGGTCAATTGCATTTAAAATTTAACAGAACTTTGGTAAACTTGTTTTGGTGTTTCTTTATATTTTGATATACCCTGAGCCTGGAGCATTTAGGAATGGTGTCTGGCTGCAATGAATTAAACTCAAGTTCAGGCTTAGTTATATCTGGGTTTATTCTCTTGCATAGCTGTCTTGCCATCATCCTTAGATCGTGGCTTCCTTTCTCAAGGTCACAGGGCGGTTTCTGGAGCTCTGGCTGTAATATTGCCTTCCAGGCAGGAGAGAGGGCACAGGAAGAGGCTCTTTCAGCTTTTTCTCATGTTGGACACGCCCCTTTCTTTACCCTCCCGGTTGCATGCCTGTTCAGGCTCCAGTGGGTCTTTATCTTTCATCGGGTGTGACTGTTTTCTGCAGAGGAGAGATATCCAGGCTTTCATTGAGGGCCTGTTTATTTTCAGTTTAAGCACGATTTGAACAAGTGTATTCCTTTAAATTCACTTGAAAATTGGAAGCATCAAATTAGGAAGTTGCAGGAGGGATAGCTAAAGGCTAACACATGGAGACACTGGCAACTGACAGTTGGCCAATGAAATGGCTTTGCAGAAAGAAACCCAGATGACAGCCTCAGGGGGCCTAGTGTAGGGCACACAGCCCTGGGGCGGGGGGGGGGAGCTCCACGCCTCTGGCGTCTTGATTATGTAATTCCACTTGTAGGGTTGGCTTGCTGGTAACAAAATAATTTCTGTACCTTTTTTCCTTTCTACTACACTGTATTCTCCTGAGAGGGGAAACATGGTGGATTTTTCACTTATATCCAAAATACATACACCTGTGAATTATGTACTCTTGGTCAGCTTTCTAGGAAGACCAAATAAAGTAAAACATGGTTGGATTCTTTGGGGAACCTTAGAGTTAGGCCTGCCAGATAAAATCAGGATACCTATTTATTTTGAATTTTAGATAAACAGTGATTTTTATTTTTTATTTTTTAGCACATGTATGTCCCAAATAGTGCATGGGATACACTTTTCCTAAAAATCTATTCACTGCTTATTTGAAATTCCTGATTAACTAGGCATTCTGTGTTTTCTTTTGTCCTGGCAACCCTGCTTGGACTGCGCGTGCGTCCAAAGGCCCCGGGCGCCTTTCGGCCAGAGCAGTCGTGGGACAGAATTGATTTGGATGAAACATGCTCAGCCTCGGCACAAGGGCGCACATTTTGTTGATCTAATTTTGCTCTGAGTGAGGGACTTCTGATGTTCTTCTAAAGCAAGAGAAAACAAGCTTCCTTTTCCAGAGCTGCTAATAAGATCCGTCCATACAGCCCTTAGAGAAACCCTGGCGAGGGTTGCGTGAGACCGAGGGGTGATGTGAGGTTTATGTTCCCTTATCTCCTTGGCTCATTCCTTGCCTGTTTAGAGAATTAAAAAAAAAAAAAAATAGTTGTGTTTTTTTCCCTTTAATATCTGTTTATGCATTTGGACCTAGAGTTAGAACGGAAAAGTTCAAGTTCACTAGAGTCCCAAATAAAATCCTTGTGATGTGAGCACAGTAGGCCGATGGTGATGTGTTCAGGGCTGTCTCTAAGCCAGTGGTTCTCAAAGTGTGGTCTCGGGACTAGCAGCAGCGGTGTCACCTGGGAATTTGTTACCAATGTGAATTTGGGCCCCAACTCAGACCTATTGAATCAGGAATTCTTAGTGTTGGGCCCAGTAATCTGTTTTTAACAATCCTAGAGGTGATTCTGATACACAGTCAAGTCTGAGAACCACTGCTCTAAATCAGGGGTAGGCAACCTTTTTTTTTTTTTTTGGTAAAGAGTAAATATTTTAGGTTTGAGAGCCTTAGGGTCTCTAGGACTCAACTGTGCCATTGTAATGAGAGCAGCCACAAACAAAATGCAAAAGAATGGGTGTGGTTGTTATAAAGTAAATAAGGCTTTATATTCACAAAAACTGGGAGCTGGGCCAGATGTGTCTCTACTGAGGATTTCGTGACCACTGCAAAAACTAAGACTCCTTCACAGTGGTCAGACTCTTTTGTCACTTGCCTGTTCTAGTTATTGATAGATGTGAAATGCTCCTAAAAAGCCAAACAATCAGAAGTAGGTGCCACGAGGAAGAAAGGAAACAAAACAGCTGCTTTGTCATCAGAGAAGGCTCCCTCTCACGGGGCCCGGCGACCAGAGTGTCTCCGTCCATCTGTTAGATTTGCCCCGTCTCCAACTGGAATGCTCCTTAATGAGACCATTCGGACTATTCTCACTGGGAATTTGTTCCTGTTTATCTCGTGTTCACTGGCAGTTCGGTTTGGTTTCTCTAGGGCATCCACTCTCCCTTCGTTCTAGAGGACTAGGTCTCACATGTGCTCCTCAACCTCTAATGCAAACTTACTTCTCAATCCCAGCTGGTGGCACAGGCGAGAGGAGACAGCTTCTGCAGGCTGCCATCACTACATCTCCAGCTTTACCCATTTCTGTCCCCAAATACCCCACCTGTCCGCTGTCACTGTGGATGAATTGCCACTGCGTCTGCCCAGGAAACCTCCACGCTGGCGCCAGATCTCATCTCCTTGCACCCACGCGAGGACATTACTTTGGCAATTGCCTCTCTGTCTTCTCTATCACTGTTGCCCCCCCACCCAGTCAGAATCAGTTCTTCAGTTTCAAACCTGCTGTGATTCCTCTCATGTCATCTTCTTGTGACACCCCATTACCCTGCCGCCCTCGATAGCAAACTCCGAAGGGTTGTCTGTGCAGCCTTCTGCTGGTTGCTCCACCTGCTCTTGAGCTCACACCGTTCAGGTTTTGTCTCTGTCCTTTCCCTGAGACAACTCGGCAGCGTCGCATTGGCCTCCAAGCTGGCTAGTTCCAAGATCGTTGTTCAGTCCTCATCCGACTAGGTTTTCAGCAGCACTCCACACACTTGTTTGCCGCCTCCTTTAGTTCCCGGGACATCGCTCTCGGTTCTTGTCCTACCTTCCCAGATGCTCCCCATCCCCCTCCTCTCCTGCCCCCACCTCTAAACACTGGAGTTCTTCAGCCCAGCCCTTGGAACTCTTCTTCATTGATTCCTTTGCTAATCTCATCTAATGTTACGGTTTAAATAGCATCTAGATGCAGAGCTATCTCACATCTATATCTCCAGCCTGGATATGTCCACGTCAAACAGCCAGCTTCCTCGTCGCCATCTCTACGGTGGGTGTCTGATAGGTATCGGACACCAAAAATGATCAAAACCAAAGTCCAGATTTTCCCCACCAACGGGCTAGACCCATGTACCCTGTAGTTTCCCCCAACTTAATCAGTGACAACGACATCTTTACAGTTGTAACAAACCTTTGGAGTCTTTCTTGACCTTTCTCTCACATCGGTCAGATGGGTTCAATGATATTTGATCAATTTGAGTTTATCTAACTTTCACCGGTTTTTGTTGTCCTTTTATAAAGCATTGAGAAAGTCCTGATTTCCTTTGCAGTGGCAGAATACACTTGACTTAAACCCAGAAATTTGAAAAGAGGGTCGTAAGATATTTTTATTTCAAAGTTGAATTACTAGCAGTATTTAATAACTGTTCCTTCTCTCTCTCTCACACACACACACACACACACACACACACACACACACACACACCAGTCTGGGAAGAAGTATCCAGATTTATAATAAGGCCCCAGACTGTCAATAATCGGCTGTTACCACGATGTGATAAGTTATAATGGACTCTGAATTGACCAAAACGCTTCGACGAGCAGACTGGCCTCACGGATGTGCCCGAGGTCTGGCTGCGGCTCGTGCCGCTCTGGACTCGACTTGCTTGTAGAGTTTCACGTGGACAGACATGTGCAGCCTCAGCTAAGCAACGACAACAAAGCAAAGCACAGAGAGCTTCTTAGTCAACAAATGACATGTTTAGAAACCATTTAAATACACACAGAGATATGACCTGGGCGAAGTTTTATGACTGAATGTTGTGCAAAATCCTTGAGACCACAAGACAATGGTTGGCAGTGTCCAGTGAGTTAAAATTTGGCCAGTAACACATCAGTTCATTTGAAAAAGGCTTTAAAAAAAACCAGTTAAACTGTTCTGACTTATTCTTTTTCTTACTCTCTTTTTTATTATTATTTTTTTCTAACGCATTTTTATTTTTTATTAATTAATTTATTTTTGTTACAGATATTTCTCCTTTTCCCCCCACTGATTCCCCACCCCCCTTCCTCCCTGCCCTGTCCACAGCTTTGTTGTCCATGTCCATTGTTCATGCACACATGCATATAAGTTCTGTGGTTTATCTCTCCCCCACCACCCCCTCTTCTGGGGATTGTCAGTCTGTACCCCACTTCCATATCTCTGGGACTACCCCATTCCTCAGACTGTTATGTTCATTATATTCCACGAATAAGTGAGATCATATGATACTTGTCTTTCTCTGTTTGGCTTGTTTCACTTAAGATGATACTTTCCAGGTCCCTCCATGTCGTCTCAAAGGATAAGAGATCTTTCTTTCTTACAGCTGCGTAGTACTCCATTGTGTATATGTACTACAGCTTTTTTATCCATTTGTCTACTGATGGACATTTGGGCTGTTGACAGATCTTAGCTATTATAAATAGTGCTGCTACGAACATGGGGGTACATATATTCTTTCTGATTGGTGTTTCAGGCTTCTTAGGGTATATTCCTAGAAGTCGGATCATTGGGTCAAATGGCAGTTCAATTTTTAATTTTTTGAGGTAGCACCATATTGTTTTCCATAGTGGCTGCACCAGTCTGCATTCCCACCAGCAGTGCACTAGAGTCCCCTTTTCTCCACACCCTCACCAATACTTGTAGTTTGATGATTTGTTGATGGCGGCCATTCTGACAGGTGTGAGGTGATACCTCATTGTTGTTTTAATTTGCATGTCTCTGATGATTAGTGATGTTGAGCATTTCTTCATATGTCTCTTAGCCATTTGTATGTCCTGTTTGGAGAGGTGTTTTACTCTCTTTTTTAAAATGGCAAACATTTTGGGGGGATTCTGTGTGAATAAAATCTCCTGAGCAGTGGGCATGAGGCTAGTGAACCTGGGTGTCTTTTCCAAAGGGCTATGAGGAGTGATTCCGAAGAGAGCTTCTGAGCACACAGCACACATTCAGTTACTGAGTGTTAGGTGTGGAATGAACACAGTGCAAGTCTGAGGGGGAGGCAGCATGCAATGTCCTCTCTAAAAAACAAAGCCTTGCTTCCCCTTCCTTCCTGCCTAATGATGTGTTTTATTTTGTTTCTTTAAGCCTCACCCAATGATATATTTAGAGAGAGGCAGGGGGAGAGAGACAGAGAGATACATCAATGTGAGAGAGAGACTTGGATTGTTTGCTTCCTGTATGTGCCTTGACTGAAGATTGAACCCACAACCTAGGTGTGCGCCTTGACCAGGAATCGAACCTGCAACCTTCTGGTGTATGGAATGATGCTCCAACCAACTGAGGCACTTGGCCAGGGCTGTATGATGTGGTTTTGACCATGAACCCTAGAGTCACACAGGCTGGATTCTGTGAGTAGCTCTATCACTCACCAGTTGGGGACCTTGGCCAAGTAACAGAACTTCCCAGTGCCTCAGTTTCTTCACCTTTAAAATCTGTAAAACGTACCTACCTGACAGGACTTTATTGAGAGTTAAATGAATTAACATGTTAAACTCTTAGGACAGTGCCTGGCAGTAAAAAAGTTTGCCACCCTGGCCGGTTTGGCTCAGCGGTTAGAGCGTCAGCCTGCGGTCCAGAGAGACCCGGGTTCGGTTCCCGCTAAGAGCATATACCACCAAAAAAAAAAAGGAGCAACACAAAAGAATCTGGGGGTGACAGAACCGCTCTGTATCTTCAGTGTGACAGTTACACAACTCCATACATTTGCCAAAACTCAGAACTGTGCACCAAAACAGAATATTTCATTTACTCTACGTAAATTGAAAACTAAACTTTGAAGAAGTTGCAGTTTGTCCCTGGCCCTGCTTGGGTCATGCGGGTGGCGGCCACTCAATGTGTCCCTTTCACGTCAATGTTTCTCTCTCTCTCTCTGTCTCTCTCTCACTCCCACTCTATCTGAACAAAAAGTGGAAAAATGTCCTCGGGTGAGGATTAAAAAAAAACGTTTGCCATTACTATTATTATTCCGAGAGGTGACACTCTTCAGAGCAGTGCAGCTGGCAAAGACCATGGAGTGTTGAGCTGCAGACAAAGCTCTGTGTCCCTTCTGAACTGCAGCATTTTAAGGGGCTTGGGGTACTTCCCAGGATATCAGACACCCTCAGACAAATGAGGCAGGAATAAGGACACATCTTCTTTCTGTCAATGTGGATCCTCAAGGGAGCGGTGCCCTGGTGTCTCTGGTTCCCACTTCTCTGGAGTTTAAGCCATCTGGTTGTTTTTCTGTTTGTTTTTGCTGCTGCCTCTGGGGCACACCCACTTGGGGTGGGCTGGAGAAGTGCTGATTTAGGGCTACTTCTTGTAGAAAGAGGTGGAATCTTTTTTCTCATGGGGCTGGATTCCCATTGGGAAACCCTTTTTCTTCCTTGTGTAGCCAGGTGAGGCCCATGGGAAGAGCTGGACGAAGCAGCCCTCTCCTATTCTGGGACAAAGAAGATGCTCAGAAACCCAGGTGTTCCCCGTGGGGGTGAAGAATTATACCCAGACTCCTGGTACAACCCTCCCAGTCCCTTCCTCCAATTTGGATTCTATCTCCCCAGCCTGTGTCTCCCCAGTGCAGCCTGTATTCCAGCCAAGGGGGATGTTACTTCCTGCATGGACCCTAAACCTTTTTTGACTTCTGTGCTTTAAAAAGTGATAATGGCCTGGCTGATGTGGCTCAGTGGTTGAGTGTCCACCCATGCATCAAGAGGTCACCGGTTCGATTCCCGTTCAGGGCACATGCCCAGGTTGTGGGCTTGATCCCCAGTGCGGGGCATGCAGGAGGCGGCCAGTAGATGTTCTCTCTCATCAGTGTTTCTATCTATCTCTCCCTCTTCCTTCCTCTCTCTCTAAAATCAATAAAGAAAAATTATTTTTAAAAAAGTGATAACGATTATTATTTTAACCACAGCAATTATTACTACTAATATTTACAGAGACCTAGAAGGCGCCCGGCACACATGTCATATCATACCATTTCTCCTGGTTGTTTACATTCCGTGGACGTGCAGAGGAAATGGGTATATTAAACTTGACCTATGCCCAAGGTCACTTGGCTCGTGCATGTGGAGCTGGGCACCAAGCTCTGACAGTGACGCCACATCTCGTGCTCAGGTCACAGCTGTGGAAGCTTCCACGAGGCCTGAGACCTGTAGGGAATCCGGCCTCGATCATTCTGCTGGCTTTGACGAAACCGGTGGAAACCTGCCAGAGGTAGATTTTTTTTTTTTAAATGTATTTTTATTATATAATTATTTAACATTTCAACCTAAATTTGGAGGATTATCCAATATAGAATTAACATAACCATCTGGACTAAATTATCCTATGAAGACAACTTTCTCTCTCTTTCTCCCTCTCCCACTCCCCCCTCTCCTGGAGTCGGGATAGGAGACACACATCACACCTTAACACCAAGGTGGGTGCGGCCCTGTCTGTGGTCCCCTGGGAGGTGTGGGGGGCTCTCCCCCCGGTGCTGCCAAGGCTGTTGCGGTGGAATGGCTTCCGATCGGAATCTCATCAGAGCGAGGCCCAGAGCCTCTAGCAGGTCTGGATGTGCAGACAGGACAGCGTCCTCCCCTGCAGCAGGGCCAGGGCCAGTGCTGGAAACTCCGTGATCGGTTTCTTTAGGGCTTTGCTCTGATTCACTCTGTGATGAAGGAACCTTAATGTGCTCCTCCTAGATATGATTAGTGCCCTTGCTGGCTCTGTCCTCGCCACCCGCCGGACCGTGGGTGTTATAGATATGCAAATCCGGCAGGTGCCCGTGAGCCGGGGGCCTCACTGGAAGCAGGCAGCCCCTATGCTGTTATTGATACAGGGCTGTTGCAGACATGGGACTAGGAGTCATAATTCATATGCTGGTACATCGCCACAGTTTCCTGCCATGTGCGAACTATTTGCTCCACTCACAAAGCCACTGCTCTGTCCTCCCAGCATTACTCTAACATTCATCCAGCACGTTGGTATCGAGCTGCTTTCTGCTCCGTGCCAGACACAGCCCAGGTGAGGATGCAACCATGAGAACGAGGCACACACAGCTGCTGCCACCACGGAGTAGATGTCTGGTGGGGGAGGCACTAAGATAATCACACCACTGAAATACAGCTGCCGCCTGGGGGGAGCTGCAAAGGAGAGCTGCTTGGCCCCGGGGCTCTGGCTCCGTTTGGAAGGTCAGAGAGGTAGGCGGGCCTCCCGGAGGGCGAGATGGTCCAGGGAGGTCTGGAGCAGGAGGGCTCCCTCAGGGAAGAGGGAGGGAGGGAGGTGCCCTACGCAGCGGGCACAGCACAGGGAAAGGGTAGTAGATGGAGGACCTGTCGAAATTCTATACATTCTTTTTTTTTCTTTTTTTTAAAATAGGTTTTTAAAAATTGATTTCAGAGAGAAGAAGGGAGAGGGAGAGATATAAACATTATTGATTGAGAAACAATGATTGGCGTCTCCTGCACACCACCTACTGGGGATCCAGCCCACAGCCCCGGCACGTGCCCTGACCAGGAATGGAACTGGCGACTGCCTGGTGCATGGGACGATGCTCAACCAGCTGAGCCACCCCAGCCTGGCTCTCCCCATTCTCTAAGCCAGTTCACAGTCACTGTCCAGAAGGGGAGCTCTGCTCTGTGCTCCTTAGCACTGGGTTTCTTAGAGTGTTTGACACACCCTGACTCCTGAGAGACACTTACCCCCTTAGGGATGAGCGCCCACACTTGGGTGCCTAGACTGGGCCATGAACTACCTTCCTTCACACCATCTTCGTGCCTGAGCTCTGCTTCCCCACCAGGCCACAGCCTGGGGAGGCCAGGGCAGGGAGGGGAGCAGCCCCCAGCTCCGCAGATTTCGGCCTTGGTTGTTCCATCATGGGTCGGCACATCAGGGGCAAGACCTTGCAAGCTGGTGGAGAGGACTGGCAGCCCAATAGCCCTCACCTCTCAGGTAGTATGCCCGGACCTTCCAGGACACAGTTTTTCATTTCCACTTACTCCACTGTGCAGTTCGGAGTGATGATTTCTTCTCTGTTCTGGGCCAAGTTTCCCAGCAGAACAGAGGAGACATCAATTCATTGAACAGACATTTATTGCACACCCCTGCTGTGTCAGGTTCCGAGCCCCTGGGCCCTGCGTCCTGGGGTCTCAGAGGTAGCAGGCTGTGTCCTGTATCTGTGGGGGCTCCCAGCCTGGTGGCAAGGCCGCCCCCCTCCCTTCTCTGGACTGTCTGCGAGAAGGGCGAATGAAATCCCATATCTGTGCAGGGCTTTGTGTTCTGGGGAGGGAGAGGGCTGACATAACCCCAGGAGAATATTATTAGTTTTCTGTTTCCAACCCAAGAGCATTCCCGGGGGCTGGGCTGGGGCCCTCACTTGGGTGGTCTCACTGCATCCAGCTGGAGAAAGAACTGATGCTTCTCATGTGTTTCTTTTCTTTTATAAAATGGCTCAGAGGGTCTTGGGGCCTCCAGTGCTTTGTGGTGGCAACCAGAAACAGCAGGCAAGGCATGAGGATGGGGGAGGGGGAGCAAGGGAAGGAGGCCCCCACCCTGGGACCCCTGGGGTGCTCTGGATGAATTAGGCAGGCTGTGGTCATGGGATGCCCCTCTGGGCACACAGCTTCCATCTTCCCCGACCTCCTACCTCTGCAACCCAGAGGTCTGTTGCAGACAGGCAGTGCCCAGCTCAAAGCGGTGGGCTTCATCTTTCATTAGCTCATTGAAGAGGCAGCTCAGCTGTCATGATGCAGAAGCCAGGCTTTAGGGTAGGACTGCCTGGGTAAGGGCTGTGTCGTCCTGGGCTAGTAACGTGATCTCTGGAGCTTTCTTGTAGGTAAGATATCAGTGCAAGCCGGGCTGATAGACTGGAAATATACTTAGTGTCCTTTGCACAGTGCCTGGCAGAGAGTCGGCGAGCTCAGTAGACAGGGTGGATATAGTTACCTGTTTCTTTTACTCTTCTCGTCATGCATGAGGGTGTCCTGTGCATCATGATGTGCTCAGGCTCAGTGCATGCTGCTGCATGAAATGCTGGAATGTGGCCCAGGGTTAGCTGAACCGAACCCTTCCTGCTACAGGAACTGGCTGACCTGGGGCAAGTCATGGCTCAGGCTGACCTCCTGCTATTGCCTTTGACCATTGCTGTTGGGAGTAATGTGTTCTCTACACACTGATGCTCAAAGTGTGGTCCACTGGCATCAACTAGAGACATGAGAAATGCAGCATCCCAGGCCCCTCCAGACCGACTGAAGGGGAATCTGCATGCTAACATGGTCCAAAGGTGATTCGCACGCACCTTACAGTTTGAGAAGCTGCTCGACGTGGTGTCAGCTCATGAGGAGAGAACTCTCGCTCTGTTTTTGGTGTGGTGGAGGAGAGGGTACATCTGCCAGGGGAGGGGAGTAAGCAGAGGAGATAACAGAAAACCAACAGACTCGACCTCTGACTTTCTGCCTCCCATTGGTTGTTGCACTGAACTTCATTTAGCTGCTGACTCTCTCCTCTCCTAGGTGGGCTCCTGGGGAGGGGCTGGGCCATCTTTACCACACACCCTCCATGCCAGCTCACCACCCGGCTCACAGTAGGACTCCATAAATGTTTGAGTAAATTCAGCAAACCATTTCCACGTAAACATGAGTTTCCTCTCATTGGTTTCTATCCCAGGCGCAGATAGGGGCTGGTGGTGGAGGTGCGTGGGGTGACGTGGTGTAGACTAGAAGGAGCGAGAGACTTGCCGCCTCTCCTTGGATCTCACTGGGTTTCCCTTCTCAGTCCCCGTGGCTGCTTCCTTCCGTTCGCCCGCTCTCGGCGTGGCACTGCCCATGCCGTGGTCCTCGACCCTCCGTCTCCAGCTGTGCTCATCCCCCCGGTGAGGTCGAGTCCCATGGCTTCACATTTACATCCCCAGCCCTGACCTCTAGACTCCTCGGACAGTTCCTATTGGACGTCGTCATTGAGGTGACTTGGTTGGGTTCCCCAGTTGCAGGCAGAGCCCAAGGCACACGGGTATGCTCTCTGGGGAGAGGGGTTGAGGGAAGCAGGACAGAGTCAGAGAAGCAGCTAAACAAGGGCGTGGTGCCACTTCCTCACGCATGGAGTCTCCACGAGTGGCACTCAGAACCAGAGAGCAGAGCGGTGGTTACCGGGGCTGGGCGGGGAGGCGGGGAGATGCTGGTCAAAGGGTACAGACTTCTGGTTATCAGAGGAATGAGCTCCGGGGGTCTAATGTACTGCGTGACGATTAGAGTTAATGTACACTTGAAAGCTGCTAAGAGAGTAGATCTTGTGATCTGACCACACCTAAGAAGTAACTGTGTGAGGTGATGGATATGATAACTAACTTGATGTAGTGATCATTTCACAACGTATACATATTTCAAAATATCATGTTTTACACCTCAGATATATACAACTTTTATTTGTCAGTCATACTTCAGTGAAGCTAGGGAAAAAGAAAAAGGATGTAGTTCTAGGTAATCAGGCCTCGGCCTGATCTACTGGGTGGGTGTTGGAGGGGTGGGTACATAACCTCCCTGGTGTCCTCTGGTGGGGTGGCTGCTTTCATCAAGGTGATTCTGTAGAGAGGATCTTTGGTACCTCCAGTAATTGGTGGGTGGGTGCACCAGCTTGAATAGAGGATCTGGGAGGGTTCCAACAGCAGCTACTTGTGGTGTCTGATAAGCATCTATAACTTACTTAGCCTCAAATCGCTCTCCCCTTGCAGACTTGGTCCTCCCCAGACTTTCTTCTCTCAGTTAATGACACCACCACTCACCCAATCCTCAAGCCAGAGTTCTGGAGATCACTCATGGTTCTTTTGTTTCCTTCCTCAATACCTACATCGGTTCCATCAGCAAATCTTGTTGCATCTACCTCCAAACTATATCCAGTCTGCATTGACTTCTTTTTTCTTTTTATCCTCACCCAAGGACATTTTTCCATTTTTTGTTCAGATAGAGTGTGAGGGAGAGAGAGGGAGAGAGACGGAGAGAGAAGGAGAGAGAGAGAGAGAGAGAGAGAGAGAGAGAGAGAGAGAGAGAGACATTGACGTGAAAAGGACACATCAACTGGCTGCCACCAGCACTACCAACCAGGGCCGGGACAAACTGCAACCGAGGTACATGCCCCTAGTGGGAACTGAACCTGGGTCTCTCTGGACCACAGACCGACGCTCTAACCACTGAGCCAAGCCGGCCAGGGTTGCATTGACTTTTTTTTTCTACTAAATCATCCTACTCTAAACTGGATAACCTCAGTAAACTCAATATTGGTCTCCCTGTTTCTTTTCTTATCCTTTTCACGCAGCAGTTGGGGTAAACCTTTTTTTAAAAAAGATATATATTTTAGAGTAGTTTTAGGTTTGCAGCAAAATTAAAAGGAAGGTGCAGAGATTTCCCATAAGCCCCCTGCCCCTACACATGCCCGGCCTCCCCCATTGTCAACATCCCCCACTGGAGTGCTACATTTGTTACAGTTGAGGAACCTTGGGGTTGGCTCTTGGTGGTGTATATTCTGTGGGTTTGGACAAATGTATGATAACATTTATCTATCATTATAGAATCATATGGAGTATTTTTAATGTCCTAAACATTCTCTATGCTCTGTGTGTTCATTTCCCCCACACTGATCTTTTTACTATCTCTGTAGGTTTGCCTTTTCCTGGATTTTATACAGTTGGAATCCTACCATAGGTAGCCTTTTCAGATTGGGTTCTTTCACTTAGTAATATGTATTTAAGTTCCCCCATGTTTTTTTCATGGCTTGATAGCTCATTTCTTTTTAACACTGAATAATATTCCATTGTCTGGATGTACCACAGTTTATTTATACATTCACCTACTGAAGGACATCTTGGTTGCTTCCAGAAGTTGGCAATTATGAATAAAGCTGATATAAATGTCTGTGTGCAGGCTTTTGTGTGAACATAAGTTTTCATCTCCTTTGGGCAAATACCAGGGAATGCAATTGCCCGATTGTGTGGTAAGAATAAGCCTAGTTTTGTAAGAAACTGCCAAACTGTCTTCTAAAGTGTCCGCACCATTTTGCATTCCCATCAGCAATGAATGGGAGTTCTGTTGCCCTACACCCTGGTCGGCACTGGGTGTTGTCAGTGCTGTGAGTCTTGGCCATTCTAATAGGTCTGTATCTTGTTGTTTTGATTTGCATTTCCCTGATGACATACGATTGGAGCATATTTTCATGCTTATTTGACATCTGCATATCTTCTTTGGTGACTCTGTTAAGGTCTTTGGCTCACTTTTCAATGGGTTATTTGTTTTCTCATGAGGGGTGAATTTTTATTTAATTTATTTTTTTATTTCTCACCCAGGGATATTTTTCTATTTATCATCAGATAGAGTAGGAGGGAGGGAGAGAGAAACAGAGAGAAACATCGATGTGATAGAGACACATTGACTGGTTGCCTCCCACATGACCCGACCAGGGCTGGGGACAAACCACAACCGATGTACGTGCCCTTGACCGGAATCGAACCTGTGACTTATTGGTCCTCGGGCTGATGCTTTAACCACTGAGCCAAACTCAGTGGTTAGGGGTGAATCTTTAAAAAAAGTATGTCAAATCACTTCGTCCCCTTGTGAAACCCTCCAATGCCTTCGCATGGCCCTTAGGATGGAAGTCAAACTCTCGCCCTGGCCTGTGTCAAGTCCTCCACAATCTGCCCCTGACCCTCCCCACCCTCTCCCTCTCCATCAGGTAGGATGTGGTACAGTAGTAAGGCAGGTCGTGGCTCTCATGTGTGTGCCTTTCTCTCCACCAGACTGGGGGCCCTTGAGGGGAGGAGCCAGGATCTCCCATGATTTTGTGTTGGATGCTCATTCTTGACAGTCAAGTCTATGCTCATATGTCAGCCCCCATCTTCCCTTGACCACATGATCCAGTCACTTGCTGTGCCATTCCCCTGTCCTATTGTCTTCCGAACAGAAATTCCTGTCTGAAATCATCTGTGCATTTATTTGTGTACTTCTGTGGCCCGGCCCACGAGGAGGGGAGGCCCACGAGGAGGGGAGGCCCACGAGGGTGGGCCGTGTGTGTCTTGCCCGGAGTGTTATCACCAGCACTGAGACCGGGCTGGGCACACGCAGGCCCGGGCAGTTGTTGACTGAGTGACTGAGCACTGGGAGGGGTGTATGAGGAGGAGGAGGGCTGCATCTCCAGGGGCCCCGTTAAGGTCAGGCAGCTCTATCTGGAAAGTTCATTGTAGGTTAGAAGTTGTTCTTTTTCCAACTCTCTTCTTATCAAAATAAGCAGAGCAGGAAATGAGACCCAGTTTCCTGCTTATACCTCAGACCACCAGGAAAAAAAGATAAATCTGGAAAAATCTGAGCACACACTGAAGTGGTGTCCTGGCTCTTCCCAACCAAAGACATGCCTCCTGGGGCCTTAGGCTCCACCCCCCACCCCCACCCCATCTCAGGAGCCCTGGGGCACTGAGGCCTGTGGAACAGGTTAGTATCACAGCCTTTGAAATGTTTTCCATCTCCTGACTTGGTTACCAAATCCCTGACAAAGTCTGGAAGTTGCATGTCCAGAGAACAAAACACAACTGAACTATGCTCTCTTGGATGACAACTTTCAAGGACAAGAAGCAGGATTGTCCTGATGGGAGAGTCTTCGGACAGTTATGAGGACCAGCCCTCTGAATCGTGTTCCGAGAAGTTTGGGAAGGAGGAGGCTCAGTGCTGGGGCCCATCGCCCCCCTCCAGACAGCGAGTTGGATCTTAGTGTTTGATTCTATGCCTGGGGCCAGGTCAGGCCATGGGCCGGACAGGCTGCTGGTCTGGTAAATAAGAGCACAGAGAAGGGAGAGTGGGAAAAACAGGGCTGGACAGCGAGGCAGTGGGTGCAGGAGAGATCTGGATTCCTTCCCTTGTTGTATCTCCCTCTCGTGGCCCCCAGTCCTGGAGGCTCTGCGAGGACGAGGTGTCCTTTCCTTCGGAAGCCAGCGCTTCTGGCCCGTCCTGTCCATCTGCCCCAACCAGCTTCCTCTCTGCACACTTTCTGCTCCTCGCAGGGCAGGGCAGGGGCCATGCTTGCCCTGCTCACTGTTGTCGCTCCTTGAGCAGAATGATACATTGACACCAAATAACCACTCTTGCATGCGGAATGGTGGGCAGTACGTTGGAGTAAGAAGACCTCTCTGAAAGCCATGCTCTGGCTCTTCACGTGGTGACATTCACCTGTGGGGACCTCCGTTAAGCTCTGCCCGATGGCTCACAGGTTGCTGTGAGAACCTGAATGTCGTTATGGTGATGACAACAATGGCTCATCTTCCCCAAGAACTCAGCCTGAGCCAGGCATGATGCTACATTCTTCATGTGTCCTTCATTTTGCTTACCACATCCATAGGTGATGGCTCTGTTATCATGCCCATTATACAGCTGTGGTGACTGAGGCGCAGATAAGGTCAACAACATGACCACAGCTACAGACTAAAGTGAGGATTGAACCCATGCACCTATTTCTCATGCCCAGCTGAGGTCATACACGCAGTGTGCTTTGTAAAGCGCGGGCCAACCACGTGCTGTTTCAGTGTCACGCATTGGAGGAGGCTTCAGAAGGTCCAGCCTGGGGTTTGGTTTGGAAGGTCATTGACATCTGGTCACTAGCCGTGTGTGGGCTGGGACCCACGAATGCCAAACGGGAAGGGTTTTGCGAATGCTCGAGAATGTGAGCACAGGGAGCCGGGCCCGTGAAGTGGTAAGAGGAACCCTCCCACCCCCACCAGACAACCTCAGAAGAGGTGCAGAGCTGCTGTGGGCGAGGCTACTCTGCAGCCATTCTCTGGTTTTCTGGAAAGATCTGGTCCTCCTTCCCTGCCCACATTGAACCAAGTACTCGGCAGGACTCTCAAGCCACTTCGGTCAGGTAAAGGGCAGAGTTCTCTCCTGTCCTGTATTGGAGTGAAGAGGTAGCCCTTGAAGAAACCAGAAGGAGAATAACCAGGTGGGGTCGGTGTGGAGAAGAAGAGAGGATGACAGGGAACTGGGCAAGGAGGGCGAGGAGGACCGCTAGGCTTGGGGCCGAGGGATTCCCGCCGAGGAGAAGAGAGGCATTGAGTAACTCGGGGGGCTGCAGACCTGAGGCCTAGATTGGAGAAGGGACTTGCCCAAGGCCTGGAGGAGGCCGTGTGGATGTGGATGTCTGTGCCGACACCGGGTTGGGGAGCAGGAGGTTGGACTGACCTCTAGCTTGTCTCCTCCTCCAGGAAGCAGGCGGCTTCCTCGGCTGTGCTCACGTGCGGCTCTGATTTAGTTTGAGGTTTGTCTCGTGAGTATCAGAGATGGTTTTTCTTGGCAAATCGCAACTTTTTCAGAAAGCGAAAATTCAATCTCTTCATAGCCTGGGTCAGCGTGATCCCGTTTGTTTATATAGTGTACTTGAGGCCAGGGTCAGAGCCAGCCTGGGGTGAGGGTCCGGCCCAGCCCAGCCAGCTTGGCAGCTGGATTTGCAAACTCCAGTGTGGCTCCAGCTCTGGACCCTCTGGTCCCTGGTGCATGTGGTGCATATGTGGCCTTGGGTTTCCTGTGTGCCCTGCTTTGGGGGCACTCTTCCATGGGCCCTTTCTCTGCTGCCTGGGACCCTAATTTCAGAGTGCAAGTGAAGGAAGAACCCACCTACATAACAGTTTGGGAGAAAATCTAGACCAGCAGTTCTCAACCTGTGGGTCGCGACCCCTTTGGGGATTGAACGACCCTTTCACAGGGGTCACCTAAGACATAGTAGTAGCAAAGTTACAGTTATGAAGTAGCAACAAAAATAATTTTATGGTTGGGGGTCACCACAACATGAAGAACTGTATTAAAGGGTCATGGCATTAGGAAGGTTGAGAACCACTGATCTAGACTAATCCATTCTGCCCAATTAATGCGTTTGTCCGGGTTACTTACTAATAGTACACATCTTCAGAGCCCAAATAGTTAAATCATGTGTAGCTATGCTTCTTATGCTTATGCTTGTTCTCATTTTCCACCATTATTATAAATTCAATTTTGGTCTGAGGGCTGTCGAATGACCCTAATGATCAAGCACCAGACATTGTGCTAAAGTACTTTATATGCATTGTCTCACTAGAATTCACAACAAATCCACGGAATGGGCATTATTCTTTTCTTTTTCTTTATTGAGTTTAGAGAGAGAGGAAGAGGGAGAGAGCGATAGAAACATTGATGAGAGAAAACATCGATTGGCTGCCTCCTGCATGCCCCCCACTGGGGATCAGGCCCACAACCTGGGCATGTGCCCTGACCAGGAACTGAACCAATGACCTGTTGGTGCATGGGTCAACACTCAACCAGTGAGCCACACCAGCCAGGCATGGGAATTACTCTTTATTACAGATGAAAAAGCTGAGGCTCAGAGAGGTTAAGAGACCTGTCCAAGGTCACACAACAAGTAAGTGGTGGAGATGGGATTTGAAAACCTGGTCTGACTCTAAAGGCCACATTCTTCTTTTTTTTTTTTAATTAATTTTTGTTACAGATGTTTCTCCTTTTCCTCCCACTGATTCCCCCCTCCCCCTCCCTCCCTGCCCTTTCCCCAGTTTGTTGTCCATGTCCACTGTTCATGCATACATGCATATAAGTTCTGTGGTTTATCTCTCCCCCACCACCCCCCTCACCTGGGGATTGTCAGTCTGTACCCCACTTCCACGTCTCTGGGACTACCCCATTCCTCAGACTGTTATGTTCATTATATTCCACAAATAAGTGAGATCATATGAAACTTTCTTTCTCTCTTTGGTTTGTTTCACTTAGGATGATACTTTCCAGCTCCTTCCATGTAGTCTCAAAGGATAAGAGATCTTTCTTTCTTACAGCTGCGTAGTACTCCATCGTGTATATGTACTACAGCTTTTTTATCCATTTGTCTACTGATGGACACTTGGGCTGTTTCTAGATCTTAGCTATTGTAAATAGTGCTGCTATGAACATGGGGGCACATATATTGTTTCTGATTAGTATTTCAGGCTTCTTAGGGTATATTCCTAGAAGTGAGATCACTGGGTCAAATGGAAGTTCAATTTTTAATTTTTTGAGGTAACACCATATTGTTTCCCATAGTGGCTGCACCAGTCTACATTCCCACCAGCAGTGTACTAGAGTCCCCTTTTCTCCACACCCTCGCCAACACTTGTAGTTTGATGATTTGTTGATGGCGGCCATTCTGACAGGTGTGAGGTGATACCTCATTGTTGTTTTAATTTGCATCTCTCTGATGATTAGTGATGATGAGCATTTCTTCATATGTTTCTTAGCCATTTGTATGTCCTGTTTGGAGAGGTGTCTATTTAGTTCCTCTGCCCATTTTTTAATTGGATTCTTTGTCTTCCATTTGTGGAATTGTATGAGCACTCTATATGTATTGGAAATTAACCCCATATCTGATATATCATTGGCAATTATGCTCTCCCATACAGTGGGTTGCCTTTCCATTTTGATGATTTTATCTTTCGCTGTGCAGAAGCTTTTGAGTTTGATGTAGTCCCATGTGTTCATTTTCTCCTTTGTTTCTATTGCCTTAGGTGATGTGACAGGAAAAATTCTGCTGCATATGATGTCTGAAATTTTGTTGCCTACAGTCTCTTCTAGGATTTTTATGGATTCATGAGTCACATTAAGTCTTTTATCCATTTTGAGTTTATTCTCGTGTAGGGTGTAAGTTGATGGTCTAGTTTCATTTTTCTGCAGGTAGCTGTCCAATTTTCCCAACACCATTTATTAAAGAGGCTGACCTTACTCCACTGTATGCTCTTGCCACCTTTGTCAAATATTAATTGAGGATATTGCCTTGGGTCCATTTCTGGGTTCTCTGTTCTGTTCCACTGGTCTATCTGCCTGTTCTTGTGCCAGTACCAGGCTGTTTTGATTACAGTGGCTTTGTAGTATAACCTGATATCTGGTATTGTGATCCCTCCAACTTTGTTCTTCCTTTTCAAGATTGCTGTGGCTATTCGAGGCCTTTTTTGGTTCCATATGGACTTTTGAAATAATTGTTCTCATTCTGTGAAGTATGTAAGGCCACATTCTTAAACCTTGCTCTACACGGTCACAGAGATGCCTGAGAAACGGAGTGCTGTCCAGGATGCTATAGTGCATGTTTTAAAGAGATGTTCTAGAAGCCATTTGAGAGTTAAGCCTGGACACAGGGTATATTGAATCTTGGAGGCTTCTTTAAAAATCTGAGTCCCCAGGGAGAGTGGGAGATGGGGGATGCTCTCCAGGGGAAAAGTACAAGTCGATAAAGAGCATCTTGGGTCGCCATTAAACACAGGTGAGACTTCTTGGTAGTAGTTGGGAGTTTGGCCAGATGCCACGAGGCTTGTCTCTCTGTGTGGACGTGGAAGGAGGCAGGCCCAGGGGCATCGGGCTGGGGAAGGAGGAGAGAAGCTATCTTACAAGGACCTTCTTCCTGGTGTCTGGTCTCGCTTCTGGAGGTCCAGGTAAGGTCTAGTGCAGAACTCGATGGGGGTCCACCCAGCTGCTCCCTGAAGGCGGTGGGGCTGGCCAAAGGCAGCCACAGCCCGTGAGAAAGCAGCTCGACCCTCAAGTCCATCCTCAAGACTGGGCCGCAGCACCCACACGTGCCTCTGCTGCCTTCTTCCGGATCATTCCCCGCTCTGTCCATCCTCTGCCTCCCACCTCCCTGCCCTAGGGGCTGACACTCTCGGTAGGCCCTGGCCACCTCTGCACATCTCCGGCCCGATCAGAGTGACTGCACGGTGGATCCCATGAGTCAGCTGCTGGGCCACCCGACTCGAGGTCCGCGTGGCACTTGCCTTGTGCCGGAAACATTTCTGAGGACAGAGCGATGTGTGCTTGGGAGCAGGGTCAAGGGGGACCAAGTCCTCTTTTGTGAAACGTTAGTTTCAATGGACTGAACCAAACTGTGGCTTTGAGGAAGGTGTCTTTTTCCCTTTGGCAGCCGACAGGGTGCAGAATAACACCACCCAGCCATTTCCAAACACTTCTCCTGGGCAGGAGCCAGCCCCCAGGTCTCCGGGCTGGAGTTTGGAAGGTCAGAGTTGTGAGGAGGGGCCCTGGGGACACTAAGGAATGGGCCAGGGAGCCAGAGCTGCCGGCCTCTGGGACTGGGCCTTGGGAAAGCTGCCTGTCCAGGGAGGACCTGGAGAGACCGTCCCAGGAGGAGCCTGGTCGGTGAGAGAGCATCCTGAAGCCTGCTCCCTGACAAGGACACTCCCCCAGCGCCTGACGCCGCTCCTGGCCCCGCACAGGGGATGCAGGAAGTGACCTAATTACATCCCATTTACTGAGCTGGGCTGGAGCCAGAGGAGAGTGACAGCGGTTCCCAGAATCTTCCTCTAACCATCTCCCGTGTTGATTCTTTCTTTCCATCTGCACAGCCACGGGGTAGCCCAGGCCCCTGTCCACCCCTCAGGCCTGGATTTCTGCCAGCGCCTCTTCACCCTCTATTTCGCGTTCACAGTCGGCCCTCGGTTATCGCGGTCAATCAGTTCCAGACTCGACGCGATAAATGGATTTCCGCGAAGTAGGACTCTCTATCTTTGTATTTTACATTTGCATGAGTGCATGTCGTTCTAATTTTTTATGCTTTTTTATATGGTCAACCCATGGCAGGGCCATCAAGAACAATGACAAGAAGAAGTGGAAAATATTCAAGTTCTAAAAAGTTATAAATTTTAAAAATGGTACAACTGTTACTGACTATAGTCAAAAATGTCTTTGGTTTGTTTTATGGATTTCTTACATGGGAGAAGAGTGTTATTACGACCCCACAACTGCTATCTGAATCTCACAAAAAGTAAACACTGCTGCCCTGAGCTCTGTATCGACCCCATTCTTTCCAGGAAGAGTCACTGACCGGAAGTAAAACAGTGAGAGAAAACTGTATCTTTTTTTTATTTTAATCTTCACCCGAGGACATTTTTGCATTTATCTTCAGATAGAATGGGAGGGGGAGAGGGAGCGGGAGAGAGAGAAAGGGGAAGAGAGAGAGAGAAACATCGATGTGAGAGAGACACATCGACTGGTCGCCACCCACATGACCCCTACTGGGGCTGGGGACAAACTGCAACCCAGGTACATGCCATTGGTGGGAATCGAGCCCAGGACTCTCTGGTCTGTGGGCCGACGCCCTAACCGCTGAGCCAAACCTGTATCTTAAAGATTTATTTTGGCCCTGGCTGGTTTGGCTCAGCGGGTAGAGCGTTCACCCGCGGACCAATGAGTCGCAGGTTCGATTCAGACCAAGGGCATGTATCTTGGTTGCGGTTCGGCCCTGGTCGGGATCGTGTGGGAGGCAGCCAGTCGATGTGCCCCTCTCATGTCGATGTTTCTCTCTCTCTCCCTGTCTCTCCCTGACTCTCCCTCCCACTCTATCTGAAGATAAATAGAAAAGTATCCTCAGGTGAGGATTAAAAAAAAATAGAAGAACTTTTAAAATGCCAACCTACTCTTGTATCCTCGGATCAACCTTTGGTAGTAGAACTGCTGTATTTCCTTTTCTTAACAGAGGAAGAAACCGAGACTCAGAGGGAAGTATCTTGATTGAGGGCAGCAGTCCAGGGACTGGGTCAACCTGTGCTCTCAACACCTGCGTTTTCTGCCTGATACGGCACGGAGACCTTCCTAATAGTGCTTCTTGGCTGCGTCCTGTGAAAGGCTCAGATCTGCTTTTTGTTACCCTCACTGCTGGCTGACAGTTGGGGTATCGAGTTAGGCTGGTATCCATCTCCCCCCTAACCCATAAATGAGGACAGCCTCTTCCCTCGCATCAGAAATAGAATGACATTGACTCTGAACTTTGTCCCTGATATTTGCACCTCACCATGTTAGAAACAGCTCCCCAAGAGACAGACAGAGGGACCCCCCCCCCAATCCACCCAGGCAAGCTGGGAAGATGGGTGGAGCTGGACCACGGGGGTGAGAAGTGTTGGGTTCTGGGAAGATTGCTGCTGGCAACCAGGTGCCATGGCCTGTGAAGGGCCCAGAAGCTGCTCTTCTGCCCGCCCTCCTGCCCTGTATTTTCCAGGGGGAAGGGCTGGAGGAGGTGAGAATGTGGTGGTTGGGTATTAGAAGTCCCTTATTTTTTTTTTTTTAACTCAATTGTGTGAGAACATAACCACATCAGTTTGAATTTTTAATTGTTTTTATTTAAGGAAATATTTTTATTGAATTTATTGGGGTGACATTGGTTAATAAAGTTACATAGGTTTCAAGTGTATAATTCCATAATATATCACCTGTGTATTGTATTGTGTGTTCACCACTCCAAGTCAAGTCTCCTTCAGAGACTGAGATTTTTAAATTGCCAAGCCTTGATGTAGTCCAAGGCCAGAGAGGGAACTCGTCTGGGTCCTCACATGGTTTTTTGTTTCTTGTTGGCTGGGATTACAGAGTCACAGGTCTGGGTTGGGATTCTGACTCTGTGACCTTGAGCTTTGTCTAACTACTCTGAGCCTCTGTTTTCTCAATTGCCAAGTGGGATGCAAAGTATTATCTCTTGGGTTGTTGTCAATTAAATAATCAATTAAAACAATTTTTATAAAATTTGCATGTACATAGAAGTTATGTATTTGCCCTTGGCACATAGAAGTCATATAATAAATCAGAACCCCCCTTCCCCAATTTATTTCTGCTATGACTTTGTTCCCTCCAACTCTCTCTTAGAGTGCTTTGAAATTTTAGCTGTGCATTTAGGTGCTTTATAGTCTAGGTTGGATAAATACAGACTTCTTTCTTGGAACTCCTGCATGAAAATGCAGTGTTTTGGGGCAGTTTTCTGGTGAATGCCAAGACCCTAACAGATTTAGATTGGGCATGGAGAACCGCTTTGAAGCAGAGAAGCTTCTAGTTTAAGCATCTTCTTTGGAAATGCTTTAACGTACACCACCACTTGGGAGGAAATACTCCATTGAGGTATAAAAAAGCAACTTGGAAGTTGTCTTTTCCTGCCTTCCCTGGAATGAATAGTTTCTTCTGCAAGACCAGGTGCTCCAGCAGGTTCCCCTCAGCCCAGTCCTCTCGGAGGCCAGGTGAGGCAGGCGCCCTGGACCTTGACTCAGCCCGAGTTCTCTGATTAGCTTAGCAGCATCGGGAAGTAGCCAGGGGCCCCCAGGAGTCCCTCTTCCAGTGAGTTTTCTGGGTTCTCTTGAGAGTGTATCTGTGTTTCTGGATCAGCTTGGAAAGGGCATTTTCTTCTGTAGGGGACACCTGTGTCATGATTCAGGCCAAAAAGAACCTTCCCCAAGGAATTTGCTGCGTGTGGGTGGCACATCCGCTTTGGGGTTATTCCTACTCTGAAGTCTGTGCTTGGGACCCAGCTCCATCTAGAAGGACATCGTCTGCAAGTGAAATATGGACAACAGGCTTGTAGACTCAGCACAATCGAGAGCAGGGACCATGTCACTGCGTCCCTCACTGCGTGCCCAGTGCCCAGCACCATGCCTGGCCCGTGCAGGGGTCAGTACATATTTATCCAGGGGATGAATGTGGCAAGTTGTGGAGCCAGGATACAAAAGCACATTGCAGATTTTGATTTATTTCGCGAGGCACTAAATGTGAGGATGTTGTTGTTCTAAAGGCGTCTTCAGGAATGATGGGAGTGGCCCTCTGCTTCCCTCCCACCCCCCAAGCCAGAGCCGCTTGTCCTCCGAGGCCGTATGTTTAGCCTTTGCTTTCCACTCCTTCCCCATTCCCCCAGACGACAACATATTCAGCACCCATCCTCGCCCTGTAGTCTGGTGGCTGACGCAGGGTCCGTGTGTGACTTTGACGAAGGCTGCCGAGTGCTGCTGGCAAGCCTGTCACGGGTCTGCTCTGGCCTGGAAGGTCAGAGCCCATCCCGACTTCGGAGGTTCAGAAATCCTTCCACCAAGAAGGCCGGCGGCTGCCTGCTGTGCCATCCGAGCTGCAGAGGGAGACGATGAGGTGACGAGGCTGTTGCCTGCACAGATGCTGCAGACTTGCCATCAGACTTACCGTGGCGCCGCACGGAGAGATGCCAAGTGCTCCGTGCCTACGTTACCAGCGTTGTGTGTGTGATGCAGAAGACGAGGAAACTTGATTGGTCTCCGGAGATGAAGAAACTAAGAGGAAGTTACCCCTTCCCTCCCACTTCAAGCTAGGGCAAGCTTCTCCCAGCCCTGGCCTCGGATAGGCCATTGGCTCTCCGGCTTTGATGTTCCCGAGGTGACACCAGTCTGGGGTAGAGCTTGGGGGAACTCTGCTTAAGTGGCAGGTAGGGTCAAGCTATTTGGAGTTTTGTGTGTGCTTCATCCTCAACCCTCTTAAAAGATGCGTATTGTAGGAAACAAAATAAAGAAAAATGCAAAGGAAAGACAGACAAGCCAGCCCATCTGTAGCCCCACCATTTAGAGATAGCCACTATTTCCTCTATCTTTTGTTTTCTCTCTCTCTCTTATTCTGGAGTGGGAGGAAGATATCCATGTGTGTATAAGTGTACATATATGTATTGTGTGTGTATATATGTCTATCTCTCATCTGTCTACACACACATACACATGTGTTTGATAGTCTGCTTTGGTTTTATTTAACTTTATGTTGTGAGCATTTTATTGACCAATAGAAAGTCCTGAGAACCTCTTTGGAGCCTGGAATAAAAGCCTCCAGTGCCGAGTCTCTGTTGCACTGTCTCACGTCGAGAGCCGGGCCCAGTGCCTGGGAGTCGGCAGGCTCGCTCGGCTGCTCCGAGGGCTCTCCTGGGCAGTCTCAGCCGCCCCCCCCCCCCCACGGTCTTGTTTGCTTCTTAGACAGGAGCTGCCGCAAAGGTAAGTGTCCCCTCAATCAGGTATAGTGTTTCAGGGAAATCTGGACTGAAGGATTATACATGTCTGAGCTAGAAGAAAAAGATCCTCAAAAGTCAAATACAGGTTTTCATCCTTAAAAGAAAGACTTTCTCTGTGCCCAGGCACTACAAGGGTTGAAAAATGGAAGGACCATTCTTTCTCTGCCTCGGGAGTGGGCTTGCTTTGGTTTCCCACTAATCTTCCATTCCTGCCTGTAGGATTTGACATGGTTCTATTTACTTTTCCTTGGCTCAGTTTGGGTCAACAGGATTTCTCTCCTGCCCAGAACAGCCTCACACTGTGTGAAGTAAGATGTGAGCCTGGGCTCTGGACAGCAGTAATTAATCCTTGTCTGTGCGGCGCAGGGGGGATTTGCAGCCCGAGATGGTCTGACAGCACCAGGTTTTATGGCACATGACAGTCCCACGTGGGCCAAACGATTTCTTCTTCTCTTTTGTCAGTAAGTGACTTTCAAGGCACGCACACGTGCTTGAGCATGAATGCATCTGCTTCTGTTTCGGGGTCTGAATGAAGCGCACCACCAGCGTAGCGGGACCGCAAGATGACAGCGGAAGTCGCAATGAAAGGAAACACAGCTGAAGCGCACACAGTCCCTGCGTAACTCGGAGACATGGCGAGACTGGGATCTCCTCTTCCGTCGGTGTTGGCCTGTCCTTGCTCGCTGCACCCCAGGTGCAGTGCTGTGAGGGAGTGGGTTTCCTCAAGGGCTGCAGATAAAGCCGTTCTTCCTCTGTTATCTCCCTCGTCCGTGTACACCGCCCCGCTGTGTGCGTGGATACGAAGACGAGCCTCTGTGTGTGCCGTAGTATCTTGCCCAAATGAAACGGGCACTGAAATAGCATCTTCCTTGTGAGAGTCCCATGACACTGAAAGTATACCAGTTTCTGTGTTCAGTTATTATGGAGCATGCGTTCATCCCCAGGGTCTGGGAGGGTGGCTTACTCCTGCCTCTTGGTCCTGCTATGTTTAAACTTTGGACTATTTTTTAAAAAAAATCTTGGGTGGGCTATGGAAAGGCTGTTTTGGGCTCCTCTGTTGATAAGGGGTGCAGCAACTGGTAACGGCCGGAGGACTTCACTGCAAAACGTGTGAATGGACAAGTATCGTCTGAGGTCAGCTAAGTAACGGCAGCAACACCGAGAATCCTGAGTGGACTCGTAGGGCTACAGGTGGCCTTTCTAGCAAGATACGTGGGGAGACTTGGCCGAGATGAGAGCCTGTCTTTCAGGTTAAGGGGCTCAGTCCTGAAGGGGCGCTGGGGCCTTGCCACCACCTGGGATGCGACGCTAGGGGCTGCTGGTGTGCAGGTGGGCTCAGCTGGACAACTGGCCGCTGTCGGAGGGACCAGGAGCGTATGATCATGGCGTCTCTGGGTGTCGTGAGCTTCACTGAACAGGGTCTCCATTCACCTCGTTTGGGGCACACACTGTGAAGGACTTACCTCTGTCAGGGCAGAGGAGAGGAAGACAAAGACTTCCAGTTCATTTTTTCTTTTTTTTGGTAACTTAGCTAGCAGCTTTCTCCTTCAACGTGCTTGACTCTGTATCCTTGAACAAGGGCTAGTGATTGTGCCCACAAAAGATACTTCCAGGTGTGTGAGTGTGTGCGCACATGAATGTGCAGGTGTCCACACAGTGAGCACACTCCTGCCTCAGCTCCTGAACAGACCATCCACCCCCTCCCCCGACTGTCCCCCCTACACTGCGCCAAGTGTGATTAGCTTTATTTCAGCCACATTTTCCTTGACTCCCCAATGATAATGACTCATCCACTCAAATGGCAACCCCCCGTAGTGCCTACTTTGGGGTGCTTTAAATGTTTCCACAAACTAGTCGTAATTTCCCTGTGTCCAGAGGAACCTCGCGGCTGGCAGTGCTCATCATGAGAACCCGCGTCTGTGCCAGTGGAACTGTCTCGGCTGCTGCCAGGGCTGTTGGTTCCGTCGCCAGTGCAGGCCTAGGTTTCACGTGTGGTGGGGAAAGGACCTGCCGAGGTTCTGTGTCTGTTTGTCACCCAAGCCCTGAAATGGTTCTCCGAGTGCCTAGACTCGCTCGGAGTGATCGTGAATCTCTCGAGCACCCTTTACAGATTCTGCACCTTTCCCTTTGTTCAGAATCTCACTAGGTCTCTTGTGAAAACAATTCTGTTTGGGGACCTTGTTCTTTCAGCCAGAGGGCGTAGTCTCCGCCCAGCACCCAGCTGAATCAGGACCCATCCCAGTCATTAGTCCAGATCCTGACCAATCTCCTTACTCCTTCCCCCAGTTATGAAACACGTGTCACTATCACTGGGCCTGCAATGCTACTAGCTATGGTGGGACAGAAGATGCTGGGGTGGGGCAGGGCCAGGTGTGCAGCAGTAGTCTCTGACCCCATTGCCACTAGCCTGGGTACTCAGTGACATGCTGGAGTTCTAAACTTAGCAATACCCAGTGAAAATCCGGAGCATGTCGCTGGGCAGAGCCTGTGGGAGAGTTCAGGGTAACCTTGGAAGGACCACTAGCCTTGGTGAAATAAATTGCTCCTGCCAGGTGGAGAGATGGTGCTAATTTAGCAAACCCTTACTAGCAGACAGGTGTGTCACTGGGATGCCGGGCGGGACATTTATATCCACACAGGTGCTTAAGAGCACCTCCCCTGTTCTCTTTGCTTTGCACCCCACCGGAGTTCTCTTTTGTAATCCATAATCTCTTGGATGTACCCCCAATACAGGACCACTGTGCTGCTCCCTATTAATACCATCAACTTAACCTGTATTTTTTTTCAGTGCTAGTGGGTTGAGAGAATTGAAAAAATCTGGGTCCTGGGTCCTGGAGAGCACACTGTTTATTTGATTTGGAGTGAGTGGAGTTTTCATTCCTGCTGGTGGTGGAGTTTGAGGATGGGGGATGGGCTAGTGATGTTCTCCGAGGCCTGATCGATGGTGAGTCTGTTGCCTGGAGTCAGTGATGGGCCTGCCAGCAGGAAACAAAATAAGAGCTTTTGCCTTGAGCCGTGTTGGTGATCAAGGAAGGCTAAGCCGAAAGGGTTTTAAGCTGAAGGACTCTGCTTATTCAAAGAAATGTATTTTTAAATTTAATGTTTTTTTTCTTTCAGTTTTATTTTGTATTGGTTTCAGGTGTATAGGTTAGCGGTTAGACGATCATATACTTTATAAAGTGTTCCCCTTGATATTTCCAGTATCCACCTGCCACCATACATAGTTAATGTGATATTATTGACTGTATTTCCTATGCTTAACTTACTTCCCCATGGCTACTTTGTAATTTCCAGTCTGTACCTCTTTTTTCCTTTAAAATTCTTTTCTGTATTTTTTTTAGAGAGCAAGGAAGGGAGCGGGAGAGAGAGATAGGAACATCGATGAGAGAGAACATCGATTGGCCACCTCCTGCATGCCCCGCACTGGGTGGGGATTGGGCCCACAACCTGGGCATGTGCCCTGACTGGGAATTGAACTGGTGAACTCTCGGTGCAGGGGTCGATGCTCATGGGCCAATCTGTACCTCTTAATCCCTTCACCTTTTTCACCCAGCTCCCCAACTCCCCTCCCCTCTGCCAACCACCAGTTTGCTCTCTGTATCTATGAGTCGGTTTCAGTTTTGTTTGTTTATTTTGTTTCAAAGAAATATTTTTATCTCCACTCATCCTCCATTTCTCCTTCCTTGCCAACGTGCTTGGGGCGTCCGGTCTTTCCCTTCCGAGCCTTGTGGAAGTCCTGCGGGGCTGAGGTGGAGAATACAACCATCTCCCAGGGCAGCTGTGGGTCCTGCTGCTTCTGTCTCACCCAGGTGGCCCCCCTGCTATATTCAGCTAGAATGACTGCCCCTGGGTCTCCCTGTTGTCTTTCATACCCCTGCCAGAGATCCCTGAAGCACAGGTCCCATCTTGTCTTTACTCCCTCCACTGCCTTCTAAGTCTTTAAAAAAAAAGACAACTGGGAATGTTCAAGGTCCTCCAAGATCTCACCACCATCTTGGCCCTAGAGCCTTATTTTCCCCATAAATGGTCAGTTCAAAACTGTCTTTTAAATGAGTTTCCTTCTTTATTCCTGTGTACCTGCTGCTGTTGCTTTGGACGCCCTTCCGACGTCCCTTCCTGCCTGTGGAGATCCTTTACCACCCGCTTCATGGCCTTCGGAGAAATCCTCCGGGCACGTCCAGTCTGAATTTACCTCTCCCTCTGACCCCACGGAACACGGGTCCGTGGCTCTGTCCCAGCGCTCGGCCCTGGGGCATTAGCGGTGCTCGAGGTTCTTGGCTGAAGGCTTGCCTCTTTCCCCTGCCCTCTCCCCTCTGTCTTTCACCGAGTTCGCCCTCTCACACCTCGGACGTCCTGGATCCCACTTTCAGGGGTTCTGCCCTTTTGTCTGTTTGCAACTCGGGCTTTGCTTCCTCGTTGCTGGTTTAGAAAATGTAGTCCCTGAGGAGCTCACTGTACACATGTCAGTCTTTGCGAAAGCTCAGCTTCTGGGGGCAGAGCCTCTGTTGTTTATTTTTCTAACCCAATGCACCTAGCTCGATGCCTGGTAATTGAAGGGGGTGGGCAGAGAAATCTCCAGAACCCCCTCTGAGGGCCTAAGGGAGGTCTGCGGTTCAAAACAAGCATTCTTTGGAATTCATTTTTGTTAGTTGTGTGCTTTTCTCTTTTTTGTTTATTGATATGTGATTTACATGCTGTACAGTTCACCCTTTATAGGTGTACACTTTTATGAATTTTAACAAATTGCTACCGTTTTATAACCGCCGCCATAATCAAGAGAGAGTATTTCCTCCCCTGTTCCGCCACGCTTCTCCCCTGCTCCGGTCCCCGGCGGTCACTGCTCTGACTTCTGTCCATACAGTTTTGCCTTTTCCCGATGCCATTTATAAGTGGAGTCCTCCAGGATGTAGCTCTTTGAGTCTGCTCCTTTCCCTTGGAATAATGCTTCATACTTTGGAAGTTTGATGACTTGGGCCCTAACCCACACTTTATCTGCACCCACCTTTCTAATCAACTGGCACGGGGTATGGATTGGGGGTGTTGATGGGGTCAATGTGCATTTCAGCCCAGGAGCCCGGGGTCCCAGCTGCTTTGTCAAACACACGGACTCCCCCAGCCCACAACGGCACCTGGTGAGAGACAGCCTTCTCTCCCGTCCCGACCAGTCGTCCCCACACTTGTGGGGCGGCACAGCGGAGGAGGAAAGTTGGGTGGATGGGGTGGGGATGACCACCAAATTCCTCCCTTGGGGAGGGGGCGGGAGGGGTGACGAAGGTCAGGCCTCTCCTGGCTAAAACAACAGAAGTGGTTCCAGCTGCCGAACAGCTGGGGAGGGCGTCTGCTTTCCCTCAGCGGCGTGAAAAGCCCTTTAATCGGGCGTGCTGTTGTCAGGCCCGGCAGCGGAGGTGTGGGGAAGAAGAGCAGAGCTGTGTGGTACCGCCCGCCCCTTCCCTTTGACCTCCCTTATCTGCCCTCCTCCATCTCCGCCAGCCCCGCTCTGAGCGCCCTGCCCGCGGCCCCTGTGCACCTGTGTAAATGCAGGGGCTGCGGGGTCAGGGAAGGGTGAGAGCGAGCTGGCAGGAGCGGGGATGTGGGTTCTCAGTGTGGAGGATGGATTAGAGGGTGGGGGGTGAGTGATGTTTTAATGGGAAACTGCTCTTCGTTCCCAAAGATGCGGGCCACAGAGAAAGAGGCACCGTCCGGGTTTGCAGAGGAGGAGCAAGTGACAGAGGCGGACAGTCCCTGGTCGGAGAGTCAGAGGCTGAGCTGCAGCTAGACGTCTGGAATGTACTCTCTCCTTTTTGTTCCAGGCACTGGCTCCAGGAGGGGCTTTTCCCGCTTTCAATAGCAGATCAACCTCCCAGAAATGCTTTTTAGTGCCTGAGCTGGGCTTTGATTTACAGACACGATGGAAAAAGTATCCTTCCCTTAGGAAAGCTCTCCTTGTTTGCAGAGGCCTCCTGTCCTGTCTGCCGGAGGGGCCAGAACAGCAGAGCCCCTCTGCCCTGGGGCTGAGGGCTGGGTATCCTGCCTGGAAGAGGCGGTGTGGTGTAGGAGGAAGAACCTGGGCCTTTAGAGTCAGACTGGAGGCATTCTCTACCACCTGCTCACTCAAACTGCCCGAGCCTCAGTTTCCTCCCCATTCTTTCAATCTGTCAGTATTTGCTGAGCACCCACCTGGGGCAAGGCCCCTGCTGGGCACTGCGGATCCAGCAGATCTTGGTCCCTGCCCAAAGGGAGCTTACAGCTTAGGGCGGAGGGTGGGCAAGAAACACAGTTGAACAGTTGGTCATTTAATTGCAAGTGTGACGAAGCCCACAGTGGAAAGGAGAGGGTGACAGCGGCTCCTCGCGGGGTCCTGACCTACTTGGGAAGTAAACGCCCCAAGGAAGTTGCATGTGCTCTGAGGCTTGAAGGACGACGGGGCGCCAGGGGTGGAGGCACAGTTCAGGCAGAGGGACCAGCATGCGCCAGGTCGGGAGGCAGGAAGCACAGGGCAGTGGAGCTAAGGAAGCCGACCTGGGTGGGGGTGGGGGGCAGGCACCAGCATCCTTCCCGGTGCCTGTTCCCTGCTCAGCAGGCAGGCATTCGCCTTTCCACTCCCTCCAGATAGGCGTCTGTGGATGGAGCTGGGAAACTCACCATTATTTACAGCCTGAATTCTGTGGAAAAAATGAGTTTGGGGTGTGAAAATCTGACTTATACATGAATCCATTTTATTATCCGGCGGTGGTTCTTACTCGAGCGCATGCATGTGGTGGAAGTCGAAAAATCAGAGCGCGCATCATCTGCTGTTCAGTTATACGCATCTCAGGCTCCGCACCCGGGCATCTCGGGTTACGGCCTGACTTACCGGTGACACGCGTTGTCTGCACGGTGTGGAAAGGTCCCTGGAGGGCTGTGGGAGGCGAGTCTAGGCCACAGCCAGCCTCCTGGGGAATGAATTTCGTGGTGACTTAGTGGTGACATGCTGTGGGATACGGGTACTGTCTCAGCCACTTTGGTACATTCTCTTCAATGACGTAGGGATTTTCCCCCCTTTCCTTTAATTCAAGAGGAAAATACTGCGTTTATGGGTTTCCTTATCGGATGTTTCTTGAAAGGACAAACGGAACAAACTGCTGTCGTTATTCTGTGCATTTGAGAGCTTTAAGATTTTGGTGTTATTTGGAAAAAGAATATCTCTTTTTATAGTAAGTGATGGAAAAAGGAGTTTTTTTTTTAAATGTAGGATATATTGTAGGTAAGGTTTGATATTCACTCATTCATTCTTCAGATATGTATTGAACAACTGCTTTTCTTTTTTTTTTAATTCTCACCTGAGGACATTTTTCGATATTTTGTTCAGATAGAGTGGGAGGGGGAGAGAGAGAGAGAGAAACATCGACATGAAAGGGACACATCGAGTGGTCGCCACCCGCACAACCCAACCAGGGCCGGGGACAAACTGCAACCGAGGTACGTGCCCTTAGCACGAACCGAACCCGAGTCTCTCCAGACCGCAGGGCCGATGCTCTAACCGCTGAGCCAAACCGGCCAGGGCGAACAACTGCTTTTCGTTAGGCAGTGTTAGGCCCTGTGTATAAAGAGGAATAAGACAGTCTTTCCAGACATGTAAACACATGAGTGATAGTGCAGTATATTGAGGGTTTTTCTAGAAGTATGAACACAATGCAGCTGGAGGTTCAAGGTCAGTGTTTAAAGCATAAAAGCATTTGCTTTATTGGATGGTAACCTCAGTGGCTAGATGGAATTTGAACTTGAATGAGAAAGAAAGGTTGGGGGCAAAGAGTCAAACATCTAGGCAAGAGATAAAGGACTGAGTAAAGTCATTGTGGATAAGACAAAAGCCAGCTGGAGGGAGAGGCCCGCCAGCGCCCAGACATTTCAGCCCCTCCAACTGAGACACCACATAGTGACATCACGTGGGTGGTTCAGCCCCAGCCACGCTCCCAACTGAATGCAGCCAAGTGTGTTACCTCAGCTGACACCGCGTGGAGCCGAAGAAGCTCCCAGCTGAGCCCAGCCAGCACACAGCATTGAGAGAAATCATAACTTGTTTGAAGCCACTAAGTTTGGGGGCGGTTTGTTTTACAGCAATAGATAAGTGAAGCAAAAAATGTTAAAAAGCGAGTACCCGAAGCTGTGTTTGTTACACATGAGTTTATTAACCAAAGGCTCTCAAATTAGTTGAGTTTGGCCTGGGATTTCTGAGTCTGATATCTTAAGGGGAAGGACATGGGCTGCTCCAAACTGTGGGTGTCTCACTTCCAAACCCAGTGGGTGGGCCACTGCCCCGGTTGCTTATTGTGGTTCCTACCCCTCACTTCTACACCTGCAGAGATAATGCATCTTACCAGAAAAAGGCCTGTGTACAGTTTTAGATACAGGTTAAGTCAGCACAGTACAGGTGGAAGTTAAGGCTGTGAAAACAACTCCATATTGTACAGAATCAAACGTCTCCCAGATGGAATCTGAGGCTGCCTCTGTTGTTCCCAATATTGTCATGGAAACTTGGCGGTCATTCAAACCTAACACAGCTTGTGGTATTGGAGTGGTCTCTCTGAGCAGAAGCTGTGGCAGGGTTTGCATTCTACTCTGCTAGAGACTGCAGGGCCCAGCTCAGCGTGTGTGCCTTCAGACAGAAGGGATTGTTGGTCTAACATTGATTCCCTTTACCCCCATCTCTTCTATGGAGAAGGAAGCCCCCCCCCCCCCCCATCGGTAGCTTACTGTTCCAGTAGGAAGGATGGATTATTTATATGTATTTCAAGTGCTTGTCCTACTTTACAAATGTGAGCAGACCACAAAGTGTGTGTTTGCTTTGGAATCATTCACTCCCCCAGGAGAGAGGCGGGAGAAGATGCAAATGCACACTTGTCCTGGCCCCTTTTGTTTGGTTTCTTTATTACGCAATCACATTTAACATAATTATTTTGTTTTTGTTGTCTTTTGGTTAGGAAGAAGGAAGGGAATGTATGAGGATTTTAATGAAAATACTATTTTCCCCCAGAGGGAAATGGTTCAGTGTTTGCCTCACTGGGAAGACAGCTCACCTCTGCCCAGCACCAAAAATTTCCACCAACTGTGGTTGCCCTTGAGCCCACAACAGACTTCTGTGGCTCAGAGGGTCAGGTCTCAGCAGGGTGACTCAGACGCTGAGTGTTGTCTGTGTGCTGAGAGACTTCTAGCCTATACCTCCCGTCTCCTGCAGAAGAGAGGAGAAAAATCTCCCTTGTGACTTCAGGTGGACTGTGGTGAACTCCTGGGATGTCCTGCTCTTGACCCATAGGCAATGAACTGATTTCATGTGCAGTGTCAGAATGTGGAAATTATCCTCAGGATCTGCTTCTTTCCCCGTTGGTCCAATCTGGGTGAGTTCAGCTCAACTAGGAGGAATCCAGTGAGGACGAACCTCTATCCCCTCCTGTCTCTAACTGTGTTCCTGAATATGGTAGCCACTAGCATATGCACATTTAAGTTAAGTAAAATGAAATGCAACTAAAAATTGAGTTCGTCAGTGGCATTAGCTACGTTTGAGTTCTTAATAGCCAGTGTGGTTTGTGGCTACCATATCCAACAGCCCAGATGTAGGACGTGTCCATCACTGCAGAAAGTTCTGCAGGACTGTCTGGCTTTATAGCATTTCAGAGGCCCTAGAACGAAGTCCTCTGTTGTCCTGCAGTGTCCTGTTCCCTTGCAGTGTCGTCTTGCTGATGTGTCCTCCCTGGAGTGCAAGCTCACTGAGGGCAGGGCTGTGTTGACTTTGTTCTGCTTCCCACGCCGCCTGTGGTGTTGGGCTCTTCACAGTGCTCGCTTGCTGAGTACAAAAGTTGACAAATGGGAGGCTGACCAAGCAGTGTTCGTGGACCCACAGTAATCCCCCTGGGGCCCTGAAGGTTGGGGTGGTCCTACAAGGGCATAATCATCCTATCAACACTCCACTTTCTAGAACACATTGATTTTTTTTTTTAAACAATCACAAACACAGTCCCTAAAACGGATGAGAACGAGACAGCACAGATGACGGAAGGTGGTCTGCTGGAAGGGCCCTGTGCTGTCTCAGAATTTCACTTGGCCTCAGGGATGAGTAATTTCTAGACGGAACCTTTTGGGAGCTCGTCTGAAGCCGGAAGGATCTCCGTGTGTTGGCGTAGGTGGGGCTTCTTCCAGAGCCTTTAACCTGTCCGTTGTAGACAGTGTTCCCTTAGTTATTAAGCTGGTCTCTGGCACAGCTGCTGTGGTGTCTGGGTTGGCCCAGAGAAAGCCATTTCCAAACCGAATTCATGGTCTGTAGTGACACTACAGCTGTCACCCCCTGTGAGCTGAGGAGGAGGCAACAGGGTAGCCTCCTTGAGTTTGAAAAGAACTGTCTCTTTTGATTCGTTTTGTTTTGTTTGCTTAAAGATGAACAAGACTGCTCTGAGGAGCTCTCACAGTAGGCTCCAGGGGGCAGGACTTCTTATCCAGAGCTTCAGTGGTTCGTGTCTGGCACACAGTAGGCTCCTGGTGAACAGTTCTTGACTTTGTAAATCAGTTTTCCAATTGGGTGAGAGGTTTTTAAAAAAATTTATTCTTTATTGTTGAAAGTATTACAGATGTCCCCCCCCCCATTGACATCCCCCTCCCTGTTCCTGTCCCCCCCCTGCCTTCACCACACTGTTGTCTGTGTCCATGGGTTATGCCTATATGTATATAAGTTCTTTGGTTTATCTCTTCCATTCCCTCCCACCCCCCTTCCCTCTGGGGTTTGTCAGTCTGTTCCCTGCTTCCATGTCTCTGGTCTGTTTTGTTCATCAGTTTATTTTGTTCATTATGTTCCACCAATAAGTGAGATCATGTGGTACTTGTCTTTCTCTGACTGGCTTGTTGTGCTTAGGATAATACTGTCCAGGTCCCTCCATGTCGTCTCACAGGATAAGAGATCTTTCTTTCTTACAGCTGCATAGTACTCCATTGTGTATACGTACCACCACTTTTTTATCCACTCATCTACTGATGGGTAGTTGGGTTGTTTCCAGATCTTAGCTATTGTAAATAGTGCTGCTGTGAACATGGGGTGCATATATTCTTTTGGGCCAGAGTTGTTTTTTGCAGTGTTACTCTGTAATAAAGAAAGGCAGTGGGAATTAGTGGTTAGAAGCATGGCTCTGGAGCCAGGGCATGGATATCAATCCCAGCGTGGACATAGATATGCTGTTTAGTTTGGAGAAGTTGCCTAACTCCTCTGGGCTTTAGTTTTCATCTGTAAAATGAAGATAATACCCTACTTCAGAGGGTTATTGTGAAGATTAAATTGTTAGCATGTCATAAATGATATATAATAATCAGCTCTTATTATTATTTATTTTTCTTTTTTGGTTAATTCTCACCTGAGGATATTTTTTCATTCATTTTTTAGATAGACTGGAAGGGAGGGAGGGAGAGAGAGAGAAAAAAACATTGATGTGAGAGAGACATATCAATTGGTTGCCTCCCACATGACCCCGACCAGGGCCAGGGAAACCTGCAACCCAGGTACATGCCCTTGACTGGAATCGAACCTGTGACCCTTTGGTCTTTGGGCTGACACTCTTCACCTGAGGGCATTTTTCCATTTTTTGTTCAGATAGAGTGGGAGGGAGAGAGAGGAAGAGAGAGAAAGAAACATCGACGTGAAAGGGACACATCGAGTGGCTGCCACCCGCACGACCAACCAGGGCTGGGGACAAACTGCAACCGAGGTACGTGCCTTTAGCGGGAACCAAACCCGGGTCTCTCTGGACCGCAGGCCGATGCTCTAACCGCTGAGCCAAACCGGCCAGGGCCGGGCTGACACTCTTAACTGCTGAGCCAAACCGGCCAGGACTCAGCTGTTATTATTATTACTCCTCAGCCTCAGGTCTGCTACTAGACCCCTGTGACTAAGGATACATCCTTTGGTTTTCCCAGGTGTTGGAAGGTGCAGATAATTTCTACCCTGTGTGACCGTGACAACAAAGGACATGCTGTCCCTCGGCTCCTGCTGATTCACCTGGCCAAACAACCTAAAAAATAGGTCTTAAAAATCAGGGTGTTACTTCATGGACGTAGCCCTGACTTCCACGGACAAGGAGAGTGGTGTGACCACAGCAGCGCCTTAACCTGCTCTGGCCGGCCTTGCGCCTGAGGACCCTGGTCCTGCCGTCTGGCCTGGCTTCTGCTGCTCACCAGGGAGGAGGACAGAGCCAGGTCTGGCTGCATTCCAGGTGGCGGGCAGAGTAGATGGCTCTGAGGAAGCCATACTGAGGGAGGAAGAGAGCCCAGCTTGGCTGCTTGCCTGCGCAGGAGGCTTTGGCCAGGGCTTTGTGGGCCTGCACGTTCAGCTGGACGTTTGGGCCTCCAGCTCTCCCTGGTGCACATCCAGTTGCAGGCTGCGAGGGCTGTAGTGGCAGAGGTGCCCAGGGTCGGGGTGGGAGAGACACACCTCTCAGACTCAGAGGTAACGTAGGTTCTGAGGTGGAGCTGGGGCAGGAAGCTGTGCCCACTGCTGCCCACCGTGTACTTCAGGTGGCAGAGGGAGAGCTCAGGGCACGGGGGTGGAGCAGAGGCCCAGGGATCCCCCGGGGTGGCAGGAGCCTGGGAGGCCAGGCCTGCCACATCGCACCAGCTGTTCTGAGGTAATGCCACGTGGGAAATGCCACCCACGGCAGGAATGGATTCATCACACAAAGACTCGAGTGCCCCAGCACTGTGCTGGATACTGGGGACATGTTCACAGGCAGAACAGACACTATCCTTGTCGTGGTGGGACTCCGAGTTGGGGCTTCCATTGTTAGTCAAAGCACACGGTCAGAGCATCACCATAAACTGTTAAGAGCCATGAAGGAGAAGTGGGGTGGGAGAAGTTGTTCTAGGAGGACGAGCCTCACCTGTGAGTCAGGGGGCGCCTCCCGGAGATGCCAAGCTGAGGTCTGCAGTGGGGGTGGGAGAGATGGGGTGGGTTGGGGAGGAGCAGTGTGTCCAGAGGCCTGGAGGGGGAACAAATGTGTCCCCTCCGGGAGAAACGCAGGTCAGTGCCTGACCAGCAGCAAGCAAGGAGGGGACAGAGCAGTAAATGCTGAGGCAAGATGGGGGGCCCGGGTCAGATTTTGACAGGCCACAAAACCATGTGAAGGTCCCCAAGGGCAGTGGGACAGACTCACGGGTTTCCAGCAGGGTGGCCTGGGGGAGTGGAGGCTGGGGAGCCCGTGTCCCTCCTGCTATCCTGACAGCTCCTCCCTCCTCTGAGGGGTCCTGGGAGGTGGTGGGCTTCCTTTGGATGAGACTCTGCATTATCGATCTTCATCCTGGAACACTAGCTCTGTCATGCAACACTCTCAGGACATTTCCTTCTGGGCTTTGGGCAAGACTCGGGTTGAACCTGTGGGTGTGGGGGTTCAGGGTCTCTGACGAGAGATGCACAGTCCATCCCGACAAAACCCTCAGCCGCTCCCCCCCGGAGCTGAGCAGCCAGGTGTGGGGGCGGGGCAGGGGCTGGTTTCACAGCTGGGAGGCAGCCTGTATGAATGGACAGGCTTGGGCTCTCTTGGATTTGTCCAGTAGGGGGGTGTTTCCAGTACTCCCTTGACGGAAATGGCACTGCCTCTGGACCTCCCTCTGCTCTTCTGGGAAAGGGTCAGCAAGTTCTCATCTTTTTGCTTCACACAAAGGGCCTGCAGATACACCTGAAATGGGTTGTGTTCACACCTTGCCTGAACCCTGAGAGCTTCGTGTGATTGTTCAGTGAACTAGCTCCACTGACGGCCAGATGTGTGCTCATGACATTGCCTTGTGGGATATCCATTCCCTCACCCCATACTGAGGAAGAGCCTTCAGTGTGCCCAGAGCTCTGCTGTAGGGGATGGATGAGAGAAGACCCAGCTCGCAAGGCCCATGGATTGTATGGCCCAATTACTGTTTTCCAACTGCATCCTATAGTTGTTAACAGTGGTTCACTGATTAATGGGTTCATGGTTGAATAACTTTGGGAACTGCATCATCATAAATGTCTCTTGATCTGGTTATCTATTGCTATGTGACAAACTACCACAAAACTTAATGGCTCCAAAGAACTATTTATTATTATCTCTCACAGTTCTGTGGGTTGACTGGACTCAGACTTGGGGTCTCTCACACAGTTATTTCCTTCCATCTCAGTTAGTTGCAATCAGATGATGGCGGGGGGTAGACTCATCTGAAGGTTGCTTTACTTACATGTCTCCATGCCTGGGTTGTCTGGGGATTGCTCCCCGCACATGGTTTCTCCACATGCTAGCTTGGGCTTCCTCACAGCATGGCAGTCTCAGGGTGGTAAGGCTTCTCACATGACTGCTGGTTTCCGCCAGAGAGAGTGTTGCAAGAGACCTGGGAGGAAGCTGTAAGGCTTTACGTGAACTTGCTCAGAAATCCCAAAACATCGATGCCTCAGCAGTTTATTGAGTAGACAACTTAGTGAGGCCGGTCCAGATTCAAGGGGAGGGAATTAGATTCCACAACTCAATGGGAAGAGTAGCAAATCATTTGCAGCTATATTTAATTTACAGTATCTCTTGGAGATTCTATCCAAGGTGTCTGAGAAGTCCTTCAGTAAAGAAAGCTGTTTAACTCAGCATTTTCCAAGCTGATCATTAGTGTTATGCTTAAAATCAGGAACTCCCTTTCTCATAAAAAAACAAAACAAAACAAAACATCACTTAACTTGGTTTCTGCCACAGAGCAGTGGGCCGAAATGAAAGGGTAAAAATTTGGGGCTCAGTATTACTTTCTAATAAATAAAACTTTCCAAAGATGGATTTAGAGATTGCTAGGGAGCTCCTAATTTGGGGAAGTACCAAAAGAGAGGACTCGGGACCACCTGCCTGGGTGGAAAGGCTGAATGGCCTAGTGGTGAAAGCTTGGACTTGACTTCTGGCCAGTCTTGGTTCAGAGTCACCACTTACAGCTATGTAACACTGGGCAAGTCACCCCTCTCTAAGCTTCGGTTTCCTTATCTACAAAACACATGGCTTCTATTTCACAGGGTTGTTGTGAGGATTAATGAGATAGATCCTGCATGCGAAATCCTCGGTACAAGTGCCTTCCTTGGTGAGACTTTGTGGCCGCTCAGTTCTTTTCCGCGACTAGGGTTTAATAACTTTGGGTTTATTCTGGGCTTGCTCAAGCAAACCAATTATCGTAAGTCATGGGCTCACCCCTCATTTTCTTGCAGGAGTAACCTCTGTACCCTTTTACTGTTTCCAATCTAGTTTCTCATAAGTGACCGTGACCCTCAGTGCAACCTCCACTGCTCCAGGACTCAGCCCAAACCCATCTGTGCCTCCGACGGCAGGTCCTACGAGTCCATGTGTGAGTACCAGCGAGCCAAGTGCAGAGACCCGGCCCTGGGTGTGGTCCATCGAGGCAGATGCAAAGGTGAGTGTGTGCCTCTCGGCATGATGCACGCCCTGTAAGGGGAGCACAGTGCAGAAGTGCAGAATGAGTCTGTTTATTTGGTTTGCTATCCTGTCCCTTTACCCTTTCTGCCAGGGCCTCCGAGGAGAACTGGTCTACCTGAAGGAATGAGCACTTTCCTGTCTTTCAAACACTGTCACCAGGCTCGGGCTTAGAGAGATGTGCTGCTGTGTGGCTAGTGCTATTTATTTTTATTTTATAAATGGAGATGCTTAAATTGGCAAGGCATTATTGCTGGCTTCTGAGTAGGGGTTCCAAATGGTTGGTCAAGAGATGTGTTTTTTTGTTGTTTTTGGTCAGCTCACATGTTTAAAAATATTAAAAACATTTGAGACAACATTTAAAAATTAGGAGAGTCAACATAAAAATCTGGATTTTTGTACTTCTCATAAAAAATTGGAAGCTCTGGGAATATCAGGTCTGTGCTCCCTCCCACAAGGCAATGCGTGGCTAGAGCAGAGTAGCAGCCTCCCCCTTTAAAGGGGGACCTGCTCTCCAGTCTGTCACAGTCCTCAGCACACCCTGTGGTGTCTCCAAGCTGAAATCTTCTCTAATTATGTCACTTTCCTACACCCCGTAGATGTTTGAATTTTGACTCTGGACTGCTTAGGGTCATTATAGGAATGGTGGGAGGCTGAGCTGGCCACTCTGGAGCCTCTGATTTTCCAAAGACAGTGCTTGCCATTCTTGAACTGGAAAACATCTCTGAGGCCCGTGGGCTTGCATGTTTCAGAATAAACCCAGTGAAAAATAATAGAGGTGGAACATTTTTTCCCCCTGGGAGTGGTGGGGGTAACTGGGAGAAAAAAATAAGTAGAACGAGGTATAAATACAACCCCCCACTTTTCTAAGATTGTCACTGACGGGGAAGGCGAGCTGGTGCCCTCCCTGGCCCCTGCCTGCGTCCTCAGATGAGCCGGGCTTGTGTGTGGGCTCCCGGGCGGGCGCGCTCCCTCTGCTCCTAGAACCGGGCAGCCGCCTGGTTCCGTGGCGCCTGTGTGGGATCCCAGTGAAGGATGAAACATACTCGCTCCTCTCCTCTTTTAGACGCTGGCCAGAGCAAGTGTCGCCTGGAGCGGGCTCAGGCCCTAGAGCAAGCCAAGAAGCCCCAGGAGGCAGTGTTTGTCCCGGAGTGCAGCGAGGATGGCTCCTTTACCCAGGTGAGGCCGTGGCCGTCTCCCAGGCCCCTTTCCTGGACTGAGCGACGGAGGAGCCTGCGGCTGGAGGGTGCAGCCCCGGCTTTCTGGGAAACAGCTGAGGGCTCTTTGACACCCTCTGTGCTACCTTCTGGTGCCTACCTTCCCCCTCCCGGACCCTCCTCGCTGCCCCTCGCCAGCTGGCAGTGGGTCCCGAGAAGGCGCATGGGAGTCCGAGCCAGGAAACTGGCATTGCTTGGTCCCCGTCCTCCCTGCTGGCCCTCTCCATTTTTCTCTTCTGTCAAATGTAGGCTGATTATATTTTCTTATTCTTGCCAGTTTCCATGGGCAACCCTGGTATTCCCTTCACTGTTTATTGCTACCCCTCTGTGCTCCCCGTCTGCCAACCCCAAGTCCTCCAAGGAAGCAGTTATCCCTTGGAGGACCAAGTGTGGTTCTTGGAGTGTGTGTGGTGTGTGTGTGTGTGTGTGAGTGTGGTGTATGGTGTATGGTGTCTGTGTGCGTGCGTGCATGCATGCACACTCACGTGTCTGTGTGCACACAGATTTTAGAATTTCAGGCCGTCTCACCTCTCATCCTGCTGTGGCCAGAGCTCTGTGTAAAAGTAATGCTGGCTGTGTTGATGCTGGCACAGACTGTTTCTAAAACAGGCCGCATGGGACAATAGGGACAGTAGGTTACTCCTTCGTAAGCTTTTAGGCTGCAGGTGGGACACAGCCTGGGTTGGGGGCGCGGGAGGTGGCTGGATGAGGCACTGTCTGATGAAAGTGGGGGAAGGTCACTGGACAAGGGTGAGCCAGCTGCATGGTTGGGGATGGTCCCAGTGCCTCCGTTCCCTCTGTGAAGAGAGCCGAGTTGGATGGAAGCAAAGCCTTCAGAGGTTTCTGAGCTTCCCTGCAATTCTGAGTCAATGGGGCAAGGGTGTGGGCTGGCCTCTGGTCCCATGGGTCTCAGGTTTCCTTTGGGGTCTGAGCCCAGGGGATTGCGGACTTCAGACTGACCGCCTGCTTTGAGGAAATGTGGAGGGTGGTGGGAAAGCGATCAGGCCTCATGTTTTAAAAGTTCCCAGCTGATTCAAATGTTCATCCAGGACTGAGGGCCACTGCATTTAATTGACCTTGGCTCATTTTCTCACTGGAGCCTCAACCCGGGCCTGTGAGGTAGGTGCTGTCATCCCCACTTACAGAAGATGCAGCCACAGCAGAATGCAGAAGGACAGAGCCGAGATGCAGACTCAGCTCCCTCTGGCTCCAGAGGCCATACTCTGCTGTTCTCTGAACTGGCAGCTTTAAAGGAGACTCTGGACTGGCAGAAGACAGGCTAGTGCTGTGGTCAGTGCACCGATCCTGGGGCCAGACTGCCTGAGTGTGACTCCCAGTCCCCACCCCTCAGGCAAGTCACTGAATGTCTCTGGGTCATAGTATCCTTATTACCCATACTTACTATTATTATTATTATTATAGTATATATATTATGATGTTACTATTATCGTTACTATAGCTTACCTCATAAAATTTGATGAAGGTTAAATGAGTGAACTCATGTCAAACACTTGAGGACGTAAACCGCTATATAAATATCTGTCTTTATCATCATCATTATCCCCATGTCTGCTCTAGTTCTGCCATTCACATCTTCCCTAGATTTTATGAACGATGCCACTTAAGGAAAATAAAACCTTTTGTTCAACCTCTCCAAATTTGAAAATTGATGAGCTCTTTTTTACAGTATTGAGTCTAGTGGAAAGAATGCAGTGATCGTTGTATATGGGGGAGAAGAGCAGACCTCTCTCAGCTGGGTTTGGGCTGAGACGGGGTAAGGGTCATAGGGAGGAGGCAAAGTCATTTTCCCCCCTTTCTCTAGGCTTGTGTAATCTTGAGTGTGTTGATTATGAGAGCGGTTGACCCCTGCCCTCCTGGTTCTGAAGTGTTTGCCGCCTCGTGACAGACAGCTGCTGGCCAGCCTTTGTTTGGGCGAGGCCAGGCCGGACCAGGTGGTGTTTGCCGGGGAGAGGAACTTCCAGATTAGTCAGGGCAGAATTGCTAAGTGAGAGGCCCCTGAAGTTCAGCAAAGGTTGGATGGATAGTCAGGAGCCCCTCATTTGTTTGCTACAGTAAGCACTGCCATGTGTCTGCGGGCTCAAGGCTGGTCGCCCCGGTGGGCAGCCAGGCGGCCAGACAGCCGGCCAGGCCCCGTAACAGTGATTGAAATGGATGTGCTTTTCCCCTTGATCAAAGAGACTGCAGTAACTTCACAGAATGAGGCTGCCTCTTTGAGTGTGCTTCATTCACACTGACAGGCTGCCAAAAGGCGAGGGGACAAATGCATTTCTCCCTCCCCCAACTTCCACCGTCACTGAGCTGGACTTTTTGTTTTGTAAGACCAAAACCTAGAGATCAGCTATGTTGCTTCACTGTTCCTTATTGATATGCACATATCTTGGTGCTAATAACATATGTTAGCCCTATGAATTATGACAGGAGCACACTCTTGAAATTTATGGAGGGCATGAAGGGACCTGAATGGGACTAGGTTTGTCTGGCATGGGACACAGTTTGGCTTTAATGGGGTTCATGTGGGTCAAATGATCTCTGTTCTCTTCTTTGTTTTCCCTTGTCCTCTTGCTCCATACCCCGCTACCCCAATTCATACAGCAGAGTGGTTGGTGCACATTGGGTCGCATTTGATTTTTAAAACCTTGATATCTACTTAGTCCACATCCCAGATCATTACGTCAAATTCTGGGAGTGGGACCCAGACATTGTATTAATTCAAGCTCCCCAGGTGATGCCAATGTTTGGTCAATCTGCAGTGGCCCACCGTTGTCAGAGCTTCCGCACCCTCGTTCTTCATTGCACCATTGGAACATGGAGCCCGTGCTCTTTGGTGACCCGTTGAGGAAGGTCAGGGGCTATGGTCTTTGTCCCCTGCCATGGCCTTATCGGTGTTCTCTTCTGGGTATCAGGAACGTGACTCCTGACATCTGTTCCACCAAGTTCTTTGCCAAGCAGTTGCCCCGTGCCCGAGCTGATTTGCAGAAATCACAGCTGTAGTGGAAAGGTATTGGATCACCACTGCCAAGAAATGCTGGCTGCAGCTTGTCAGGCTTGTGCATCGCTGGACAGTAATGATGGCAACTCTTTATTGAGAGCTAAGCACTGAGTTTTACACCCATTAATCCTGACCACGACCTTTCGAGGTATCTATTAATACCCTTATTTATAACTGAAACCTGAGCTCCAGAGGGGTTAAATAACTGGTTCAAGGTCACTAACCTAGAAAGGATTTGTGTCCAGCCTGCCTGGTTTCAAGGCCCATGCTCTTAAATTCCGTATTCTACAGAAGGGTCCTTGATGTAACTGTAATTCATGTTCATCACCATGTTATTCTAGAAGTCCCCTCTCTGATGCTGTTGACCAATCAGTCAAGCAGACATTAAAAAAATTCTTTGGATTGTGGAAATTTTCAAATATACAAAAAAGCAGAAATACAAGTATAATGAATGCCATGTACCCATCATCCAGCTTCAACAATGATTGATATGTGGCTGATTCTGTTTCATCTTACCCCATTTTTGTCTTCCACCCCAAACTGGATTGCTTCAAAGCAAATCCCAGACACAATATTTTTTCATCTCAGACAATTTGGAGCTTTGCTATGTTCTGGGCTCTGTGCTGGTTGCTATGGGGAATTTGAGAAATGTCCTGACCTGTGCTTTCAAGGAGCTCACTCACAGAAAAGATATGAGAACATCTGATGAAGTAGTCAGTATATAAGATCATACGTGTACAACTGGTTGTATTTCAGATGCCCATCTAAAAGTCAGTGATGTAGAATCCTGAATGTATTTTATCGTTGAGAAAAAATATACAAATTAAAACTTTTTGAACATAGAAGAAACATCTTAAAAGGCAAATGACATACATTAGCCTTAATAACAAAGGGCGAATATTGTATAAAGAACTCTCACAAACCAGAAAGAAAAACATTCTGGTAGAAAAGTGGGCAAGAGATGCCAACAAGCAGGTTACTCACTAACAAATAGCCAGTAAGTGAATGTGAATGATGTCATTTTCCTTAGTAATTAAAGAAATACAAATAAAACTAATGATGTGTCACTTTGCTTGCCAAATTGGTAAAAATTGGAATAGTCAGGCTTGAGCGAAGGGCAAAAGGTGGCCCTCACATTGCAGTAGAGGAAGTAAATTGGCACTGACTTTTTATGGGATGATTTTGCAATATGGGTCAAAACTTTTTAATTGTGCCCACGTCTTGAGCCTGAAATTCTATTTCAAGGAATTTATTCTAAAGACATAATTAAAAATATGTGCAAATATTTAGCCACAAGGATTTCCATCTAAGTGTTGCTTGTAGTAGCAAAAATTTGGAAACCACCGAAATATCCAATAGGAGAGAATTACTTAAACAAGTTATGACATAGCCACACTGTGCAACTTGTAAAATGGTGTGTTGTACAGGTTTATTTTATATATGTATGTCTGTTAGGGACTAAATCAAATAATTAAAAAGAGAACTACTTTCACTTTTTTTTCCTCAATAGAAAAGTTATATACACTTTGTAAAAAAAATTCTGACAATACAGAAATACATACGGTAGGAAGGTAAAGCCAGTGATTTTGTCTTCCTGAAATAGGAACAATTAAGTCTATAACCCTCTAGATTTATTTTCTTTGTGTGTACTTATTATTTACTTATTATTTAGGAAAGAAATGGTATAATATCATATGTAATTTTATAACACTTTATTAAACTAATTATATTGTGGACTTCTTTCTAGGTTAATTACATGTAGCTCTACCTCATTTTTTATTTTTATTTTTTACCCTCACCCAAGAACATTTTTGCATTTATCTTCAGATAGAGCAGGAGGGAGAGAAGGAGGAAGAGAGAGAGAAAAACATTGATGTAAGAGACACACATCGACTGGCTGCCGCCCACACGACCCCAACTGGGGGCAAACTACACCCGAGGTACGTGCCCTTAGCGGGAACCAAACCCAGGCTCTCTGGTCCGAGGGCCGATGCTTTAACCCCTGAGCCAAACAAGCCAGGGCTCTACCTCACTTTATAAATGGCTGCCTTGAATTTTATTGTATGAATGTAGCATGAATCCTCTAAATTTGGGGATTAAATTTTTTGGGGGTAAATATTGGGTCAAAAGGGCATGCGCTTTCTAAGGCATTTGACACCTTCCGTAGTGTTGAGCACCAATGTGGTTGATTAGTGGTTATTATCAAATACATTCCCAAGCCATTATAATTTTTTGTGTAGGTGGATTGTAGTTCTAATTATTATTAGAATATAAAATATTATAGAATATAAAACACCATTTATAATATTACTTCTATGTGGAAAAATGTGTTAAGTTTCTCATCTTTGAGATCCATGTTTCAGGAACAGTCTTTTTTGATATAGTTCTGTCTGGCACTAACACTTTTCCTATTTTTACTTATTCTAATCAGTGTTCCCCCACCAATGCACCCATACACATATTCTTTTTTTCCTGCACTGATTTTTTTTGTTGCATAGAGAGGCCTAGGGAGCTGTATTTTCTTCTTCATGATGCTTTGTTTTGAAGCTGGAAGCACAAAGAAAATGTATGGTGGCTTTTTGGCAAAGGCCGTGGTTTCTAAAGCTCTTAACTGTTGTATTTGCCAAAATCTAAGGAACTGAAACTTATTTCCTAAGTGCCTGGGCTTGAGCTATGACCAGGCCTTGATGTTCCTTTTCCGCTCCTCCTCCTCCCCATCCCCAGAACCGTGCTTCCTGAAGTCACCCCTGTAGACCAGAGCTGTGTGATTAGCTTGCCATGGAAACACCTGGGTTTACCATCTGGGCCTCCCTCTTCCAGATCCCCAGCAAGCATAGGAGGTATCGGTGATTTGATGGACTGTGAGCCTCTGTTGGTCTCAGCTGATTAGACATGGGCAGGCTGGACTGTTGAGCATCCTCATTAGGTGAAAAGGATTTGTCCTTTCTTTCATGAACCTAGAGGTCCCAAAGAGTCCAGAAGCTCAGAATACTCCAGTACTAAGACCCTGGTTACATCCATAGCTGGAGTGTTCTGAGCTTCTCCAGCCCATTGGATTCCCCCAAACAAAGCCAGTTCTGTATGTTTTAGTGGGCAGACCCTGCTTTAGACTCCCTCAGCCTTCTGCGGCATGTACAATGCCAACTTTTTTTTTTTTTTTAAGCAGTCACACTGTTAAAAATCCAAGCCCATCCTTTATGTATAGATGGCATAATGGTCAATAGACCCACTGTTGGGCAAGTAGTCGCTTTTCTTTTCCCTTTTTTGTTAAGTGCTCAATAAACATATTAGTATTGTTACAATGTGAACATCTACCATGCCCAGGGCATCTTCCTACTTGCTTTACCTGTGGTTTTCATTGAATTGCTTGTCCCAAACCAGATATTGCATGTGATAATTTATACGAAAATGCCCACTTCATGATGCTTTGTGTAATTATAGTGTATAATTGCTGTTTGGCAAATGTTAATTTTCTTCTTTTTTAGGTCTCAGTTTGCTCAGCTGTAAAATGGGAGAGTTAGTTAAGCTATTACAGAGGTTGGCAAACTGTGACCTGTGGGCAGGCCACCTGGTTTTGTTCTTTAAAATAACAACTTTATTGAGATACATGAGATATGAGACCACTTATATGAGAATTCACATACCATAAGATTTACCCTCTTAAGTGTATACAATTCAGTGGTTTTTAGTGTATTCACCGAGTTGTGTAATCATCACCACTATCTAGCGCCAGAACATTTTCATCACCCAAGAAGAAATCCTGTACCCATTGGCAGTAACTCTTCATTACCCCCGCCCCTCAACCCCTGGCAGCCACTAATCTACTTTCTCTCTCTCTTTTTTTTTTTTTATCCTCACCTGAGGACATTTTTCTATTTTTTGTTCAGGTAGAGTGGGAGGGGGAGAGAGGAAGAGAGAGAGAAACATCGATGTGAAAGGGACACATCGAGTGGCTGCCACCCGCATGACCAACCAGGGCCGGGGACAAACTGCAACCGAGGTACGTGCCCTTAGCGGGAACCGAACCCGGGTCTCTCGGGACCGCAGGCCGATGCTCTAACCGCTGAGCCAAACCGGCCAGGGCACCACTAATCTACTTTCTGTTTCTATGGATTTGCTTATTCTCGACCTTTCATATACATGGAATCATGTAATATGTATGTGGTCTTTAGTGACTGGCATCTTAACAGAATGTTTTCAAGGTTCATCCATGTTATAATATGAATCAGTACTCCATTCCTTTTTATTGTCAAATGATATTCCATTGTATGGATATACCCCATTGTGTATTCATTCATTAGCTGATAGGCATATGGGTTTTTCCACTTCTCAGCTATTGTAAAAAATGCTGTTTTTAACTATCGTGTGCAAGTTTTGTGTGAATGTGTTTCGGTTCTCTTGGTATATACTTGGATTAGAGCTGCTGGGTTTTATGACTCTATGTTTAAGTTTCTGAGAAACAGACAGACAGTTTTCCAAGGTGGCTGCACCACTTTACACCCCAACAGCAATGTATGAGGGTTCCAGTTACTTTACATCTTTGCAAACACTTATTATTGTCTGTCTTTATTATAGCCATCCTATTGGCTGTGCGGTGGTATCTCATTATGTTTCTGATTTGCATTTTCTTAATGACTGTTGTCATTGAGCATTTTTTTTTATATGCTTTTTGGCAATTCGTATATCTTCTTTGGAGAAATGTCTATTTAGATCTTTTGTCCATTTTTAAATTCAGTTATTTGTCTTTATTATTGAGTTGTGAGAGTTCTTTATATATTCTAGATAAAGGGTAAGACTCTTATCAGACATATGACTTACAAATATTTGCCCCTATCTTTGGGTTGATTTTTCACTTTCTTGATAATGTCTTTTAATGCATAAAAGTTTTAATTTTAATGAAGCCCAATTTATTTACTTTTTTAAAAATCCTCATCCGAGGATATTTTTTCCAATTATTTTCAAACAGTAGGGGAGAGGGAGAGAGAGAGAGAGAGAGAGAGAGAAACATCGATGTGAGAGAGACACATCAATTGGCTGCCTCCCGCATGACCCCAACCAGGGCTGGGGACCAAACTGCAACTGAGGTATGTGCCCTTGATCACAATCGAACCAGCTACTCTTTGGTTCACGGGCCAATGCTCTAACCACTGAGAAAACTGATCAGGGCCAATTTATCTTCTTTTTAAAAACACTGCTTGTGCTTTTGTTGTCATTTCTAAGAAACCATTCCCTAATCCAAGGTAACAAAGATTTACGCCTGTGTTTTCTTTTAAGAGTTTCGTGGTTTTTACTTTTGCATTTAGGTTGATGATCCATTTTGTGTTTATTTTTGTGCATGAGGTGAGGTTTTGCATGTATATATCCATCAATCCCAGCACCATTGGCTGAAAAGACTATTCCTTCCCCCCTTAAATCGCCATGGCTCCATTGTTGAAAACACATTGGCCATATAGGTGAGGGTTTCTTTCTGGACGTTCATTTCTGTTCCTTGCCTCTCCATGCCCATCCTTTGTTGGTGCCACACTGTCATTATCACTATAGCTTTGTAGTAAGTTCTGAGCCTTCCTTTTCCTTTTTAAATGATCAGTGAAGTGAGTGCTGTTCTGCACCCACGTGTGGGGTTGATGCCAGCTGCCATCCCCAGGAGAGTGAGGAGGGGGAAGCCCAGGAGCCTGAAGCTGGTGCTGTGGTTTTAGGCTTTGTGACAAGTTATCAGTGTCCTTGGTATTTGCAAGGGAAGGAAGGGGTGGGGAGAGAAAGTTGCAAATGAGGGAGTGAGAAACTCTCTGGAATCACTAGCGAGCTCTGTCTTTGGCAAGTGAATCTTTCTTCTTTGAATCTACAGCAGGGAAGGGATTTCTTTTTCAAAGTAGAAACTGTGGGCTGCAAGAAGCCTTGATTGATGCCTTTGAGGAGAGGTACTGCTCCCTGTGTGCACCAGGCTTTGGGCTCGGCTTGCTCCTCTCCTTACACTGACAGCCTCTGGCCGGTCAGGTTCTCAGCACATCGTGCTCTGAAAAGCCGGGGAAGTTGCAGCCCTGGTGAGCAGGAGCCAGCAGCCACTTCCCGCAGACTTTACTTCTTGCCGTCCTCTGGGTGGTCTAGGTGATCTTTAATTTGCAGTGAATATACAATCTAAGTCATGTTGCTGTGAAAGCAGACTTTAAATGCTATAAATGATGGCAGGGACCAGGCCTGATGTATCCGTGTGCAGAAAGGACTCGTCTCATCTCCTGCATAGGGTGGGGGAGCCCCCACTGTCATCTTTTCAGTGAGAGAACTGGCACCCTCTGGATCACCCGTCAGGTGCAGACACGTGCAGTGAGGTGAGGGTGGACGAGCATGCTTTGTGCTCAGGACACGTTGTGTTCCGTTAGGGTTTGCCTACCCCAACCGCTGCTGGCCCTACTCGCCAGTGGCTTTTCTCCCGCTGAATGGCCCCTGAGCATCCCTTCCCAGACTGACCGGCCTCGTTTGCTTTGAGCAAGCCTGCAGGGTCTGGTTGCTCCCAGCTGGGCGTATGCCCTGGTGAGTCTGTCCCCACATTTTGTCTATGGTGGAAATGAAAGAAGCAAGCTCTGGGCGGTGTGTGCAGTTGCTCTTCCGCACGGCGGTGGACGCGGGAGGGAGGACGGACGCCTGCCTCTCTGGCCTTCCTTTTGCCTGTGGGTGTGGGGAGGCTCAGTGACGGGGCTTCAATCACCATCTCTGCTGTTCTTCTTCTTCTTTTTTTTTTCCCAGATAACAACAGCAACAACAACAACACTTATTTATATAGCACTTACTACATGCAGGGCTGTTTTATAAGTGCCTGACACACATGACCTTATCCAGCCCTCACTATGACCTACGAGGTAGTCAGTCCTGTCTGTGACCTATGTCACTGTTCTGTGCCCGTTTTATCGATGAGGAAATGGAACCCCAGAGAAGCTGATGCCCTTGCCCAGGCTCACACAGCTTGCAAGTAGTAGAGTCTGGATTCAAACCCAAGCGCCTGGCTGCAGAGTTCTTGGTCCTAATCACTACTCTCCGCCTCCCTAAAGCACATTGCATCTTTTAAATGGTGTTGCTATAGCATAGCCAGGGCGTGACTCAGGTGAGTAGGGTTGGGCAGTCATGTTCCCTGAGGAAGATTTGAAGGAGCCAGAGACGGTTGCTTTGGAGACAAAGGGGTGCATGAGTGCCGTCTTCAGACATTTGTCTGTGGATGACAATAGCTTTTCCCTGAAGAGTCTCACAGAGCCGACCCAGGATCGCTGAGTAAAATATATGATGGCTCAGATTCTGACTCAAAGTAGGGAAGAACTTCTTAAAAGCAGAGCAGTTTGCAGAGGGAATGTCTGACGAAGAGGGCTGAACTTCCCTTTGGGGAAATGGGCAAGCAGGGACAGAGGCGGAGGAGCAGGGGTGCGTGGGCGGGGGAGGGAGGGCCGCTGCCTTGGGAAGGAGCTGAACCTGGAGAGTCCTGGGAGGTCAAAGTAGAGAAAGGTAATAGGAACACGGGAGGGTGGTATGAAGGCTGAAAAGTTTAATTAAAAGTCAGGTCAGTTATGAGAAGTATTCCTTGCCCACCCTTGTCCCGGTACTGGCCAGATTTTCACAGTTTGGATCTAAGCAATTCTCCTTCATAAGAGGGACTCTTATTGGGTATTTTTTAAAACAAACAAACCACGTATTTGATGTCCCCCACCATGGAAATAAAAGTGAATGAACCAGGCACCATATTTGCTGTTTACAGTATGTGGGCCATTCTAAGCACCAAACACAAGGCCAGGAATCAAGAAAATAAAGCCTTTTGAGTCCCTGAAGCCCTAACACTCAGGTTTTAAAAATATCTTAGGTGTGTTAAGAGGATGATGTTCATAGTTTCTGGAAAATACGAAAAGAAAAAAAAAGATCATCATATACTTGGAAGCATGGTATTAACACTGACAATTAAGTACTGGTTTATAAATTTCCACCTTACTCCTAAGCAGCAAAAATTCAATTTAGAGCAGGGTTGTCCGTCACAGAACTTTTGGGTTAAAGCGGACCTCAGAGGTACCTGGTTCACCTTCTCCTTCCTCTCCCTACCCTGCCCTAATCCAGGGCTCAGGTTCCACTGACAGTTTCTCACCAAGCAATCATCTCACTTTTGCTTGATTGCCACCAGAGACAGGATGCTTACTACACCAGTGACAACATATATAATGTACTTGAGACAATCTAGTTGGAAAAACCTTCTCTACAATGACTTGAGAGCTGTCTTCCTGTAATTTCCAACAGATGATCCCAGTTCTAACTGTGGGACTTAAAGAATCACAGAAATCCCACTTTCCACAGAAAGATTTGAAAACAGACACCATTATGTTCTTGTGAAATCCTATCTTTTAGCCAACAAATATTTCCCTTTGTTCTGGCATACATCCTTAGTTCTGTCACTCATTCCCATATCATAAGGACTTATGTCTCTCTTTCCTCCTGGCCTCTTCCTTCTGAATTCAGTATAGAGTGTCCTTCCCCAAACTGGACACAGGATTTCGGATGTGGTCATAAACAGCCCGAGGAAGAATGGGACTTGTTCTAAACACACCACTTTTAACTAATATGGTATTAGCAGCCACATTGTACCATCTCATCTCATAAAAACATAATCAACAAAGAATCCCTTATTTATTTTATTTTTTTTTTATCCTCACCCGAGGACATTTTTCCATTTTTTGTTCAGATAGAGCGGAAGAGAGAGAGAGAGAGAGAAACATTGACTTGAAGGGACACATCGAGTGGCTGCCACCCGCATGACCAACCAGGGCCGGGGACAAACTGCAACCGAGGTACATGCCCTTAGTGGGAACCGAACCCGGGTCTCTCTGTACTGCAGGCAGACGCTTTAACCGCTGAGCCAAACCGGCCAGGGCAAGAATCCCTTATTTAGAAGGATTTGCAATTGAAGGGTTATCTTTCTCCCTGCATCTCCTCCATTAAGTTCTGGAAGGTGAGGTAAATACTGTAAAAGGAAAATTCCTCATTCCTTAGCGGACAGCCCTCCCTAGACCTGGCATAGAGCAGGGGACAGTGTCTATAGCCAACAAGAATAGCTGTGCTTTGAAGCTTTGGCCGCCACCCTCCCTGCACTAGGGAAGGGAAAGGGATAAAATCAGCATATGCTGAGCACACACTCTACACCCAGCACAACTTTAGAAGCTTTATACAGGGTGGGGCAAAAGTAGGTTTACAGTTGGGAGTACCCAACCGAGTTTATTCTTGTATTATTATTATTATTTTTTATTAAGTATTGTACTATTTTCTGTATGAACAATTCAAAACCCACTTTTGCCCCACCCTGAATATCTTGTCTCAGTTTGTCTTAATGACCTCCAAGGTGGGCCCCATTAGCTTTATTTTAGAAATAGGCTCAGAGAGGGTAAGTGACTTTACCAAAGTCACACAGCTTATAGGCGAGACAGGTCATTTTGGCTCCAAAGCTATGTTTTTCATTTTGCATCTTGTTGCTTCTGAGCCAAACCTGACTGAAGATGAGGAGGACATTTGTGGGGTAACCTTTCCCAAACCCAGAAAACACATGCAAAAAACATAATCATGCTTCTCAGACCAAAAGGATTACACCACCCTTCCTTCTGCCCCACTCCTCACTGCATCCAGCTCTCTTCCATGTGTGAGGTCACCCAGAAAACTTAATCCTGCCATCCCTAAATCTGTGAATTAAAAGACCATTTGTCATCTAAACACCTGGAATATAAAAACTTTGGAGGGAAGTATGGTCACAAGGTTCCTTGTTTGCACATTCCCACCTAGAAAATTTTGTACTTGTTTTTTGAGTATTTCATTATAATTACCAGAAAGTGTGGCAAGAGACGTTTCCTTTAAAACAATGGTTCTTGAAGGGTGGTTCCTGGACCAGCAGCAACAGCATCACCTGGGAACTTGTTAGAAATGCAGATTCCTTGGCTGACCCCAGAACTAATGGGTCCAGAAACTCTGTGGGTGGGGTCAAGACATCTGTTTTTAGAAGTTTTGCAGGTATATCTAATGCACATCCAATAAACAGTGTTTTGCAGCTTCTGATGGAGAGAGATATTCTGGGGGTACATGACAACCTCACATGGCCTGGTGACTCAGTCTTCCAGCCAGGCCCGTGGCGCCCTTGGAAAACAGTTCCTCAGTATTCTATAGGGCATGCTGGCAACATGAAGACAGGGCTGCCCCGAAACAAAGCCATCCGCTGGACCGACAGTAAGACCCTTAACTCCACTGTGCATTCGCTTAATCCAAAGAATCCGCTAACTGATTTGGAGCAACTGGCAGATTAAAAATAAAAAGACAGCCTCATACTCCCACCACCAAAAGAGACAAACATCCACCTGCCTTCTGCTTTGAGTTTACTCTTTCCCACTAGGAAACGTTCAGGTACATGATGGTAGTCATTTCATTACAAGTTTGGTAGTTGCTACTAAGGACACTGACTCAAGCCTGTTTCTTTGCACTTGGTTGACGTTCTCTGTTTTATGAAAGAAGCACCAATTAACAGAGGGGTAGGTAAAACCACAGGGTGAGGAGGTGCTGTGCGTGGAGGGGACCCCAGTTGTCAGTGAAGGTCTGAAGCAGTTCAAGGTGGATTTTTTACCGGATATAGAGCTTGAGAAAGCGTTACAAAAAAGGGGGTGGGGGTTTGCCAGAGGGAAATGATTTCAAGAATAATGAATGAAATGACATGGACTGTAAAAAAGTAGGGCCAAGCCCTGGCTGTCTTGGCTCAGCGGTTGGAGCATCGGCCTGAGGACCAAGGAGTCACGGGTTCGATTCCAGTCAAGGGCATGTACTTTGGTTGCGGTTTGTCCCCTGCCCTGGTCGGGGTCATGCGGGAGGCAACCAGTCTATGTGTCTCTCTCACATCGATATTTCTCTTTCTCTCCTTATCTTTCCCTCCCACTCTGTCTGAAAATAAATGGAAAAATAGTCTCAGGTAAGGATTGAAAAATAAATTTAAAAAGTAGGGGCAAAATGAGCAAAGACATACGGCAAGGCCCTGCGCTTTGTTATACTACTTTTTTTTTTTTTAAGCAAATTTTAGAGAACACTAGTACCATGAAATGTGCCCCAGTCAAAATTAAGGGAGGGTCCCACCATTAAATAAGTTTAGGAATTGCTGCAAATGATCTTGTCCTCTTAAAGCTAAGTTGTGGATTGATTTAAGGCTCTGAGACGGCATGCAGTCGAGACCTCTTTTAATGTTAGTGAGCCCGATATTTCCAAAGTTACTTGCTTTGAGAATCTCTACGTGCTCAGTCATTCCTAGTCACACCCCATCGGCCACCACTGCAGTCATCACGGTGTCAAAGTGGCAGAAGTGAGGTAGGTGTTGGGAGCGAAGAGAAGTGGGCGCTGCAGGAGAGACGTCTCGTGAGGAAGCAAGGGGCCCTTCGGAGGAGGGAAAGCAAAAGTCTGGCACCAGAGAGGAACTTTGGGATGTGAGGTTCGACCTCTGTCAGAGAACCATCCCTAAGAACAACCAGAGGAAAGCAGGCTGGCCACTGGGTGCAGCAGAGGCCCCATGCTGTCCCCCAAATTACTCCAGGAAACGCCTCTACTCAGACTGGGGCAGAAGACTCTTCCAGCTGCCTCCTTGACTGACTGTTGATCCCACCTCCTCCTCCTCCCCCTGGAAGAGTCCCATTGCTGGAGGGTCACAGGCACAAAGAGACACAGTCAGTTCCCTCAGGCCCAGCACGCCTGCCACAGCTAGGTGCTAGCCATCAGGCTACCTTGCCTCTGGGCCTCAGTTTCCTCATTTGTGAAATGTTTGGGTTGGACTAGTGATCACTGAAGTTTTCTCTGTCCATTCTGCAATTTCATGAGAGCTTGGAGGTCAGGATTCAAGTTCCCACACTGCTGTGAACTAGCTGTGACATTTGAACAAATAACCTCCACCCCTGTGCCTCTCCTCTGAAAGACATGGACGCAGGTGACCGAGGCCCAGGTGAGGTCATGCATGGGCTGGTGGTGATGGAGAAGGCGCTGGAAAGTGGCAGGTGGTGGTCTCCATTTGGGGCGTGGTGCCGGTGGTCACTGCTGTCTGTCCATCTGTCTCCCTTGTTGTCCTCGCTGTGTTCCTCCGCTCGCTCCCGGCCCGCTCTGTCCTGTGAGGGGTGTTTGTTCTGCTCTTCTGTCCTCATCACTCACTCACCTGCTTTTGCTGGGAGTGCCGGCCCCCCACGTCTGCCAGGTGTCCACGAGTTGGGCTAATGAAGATGAACAGGCTTAAAATAATTTCATATTTTGTCTTGATTTGGATAGAAGTTGACCTGCAGTACACCACTGGGCTGTTTATACAAAGGACTTCAAGCCAAAAATCTTTTTAAAAACATTGATTTGAGAGGGGGAGAGAGAGAGAGAGAGAGAGAGAGAGAGAGAAGAGAGAGGAGACATCTGTTGTTCCACTAATGTATGTATTCATTGGTTGGTTTTCGTATATGCCTGACCAGGGATTGAACCTGCAACCTTGGCATATGGGGACGATACTCTAAGTGGCTGAGCTACCCGGCCAGGGCCAAGCCAAAAATATTTAAGTATATGAATCAGAGATAAAATTTAGTTATCTACAAACACACTGTTTTAAAGAACCTTTAGGAATACCAGCTACGTTCAGTAGTACTGTTAAGCAGAGAATAACCGCACTTAGGTTGACGTACACACACTTTTTGTCTCTCGAGGAAGGACCCATCAGTTGACCTTTCAGCCTTCCCTGGAGGCTCCAGAATGGGATCGGAGCAAATTCCATGGTTTGTATCTGTACCTCTGGGGCCAGAGCAACCCTGAGTTCGAGAACTGCACAGTGGGTTCCTAGAAATGGCTAATTAATTACCTTGTCAGTTCCTCTTGGCCCGTGCTTTTCCCGTAGATTAGTTCAAGCATGGATTAATTTGGGACTAGGGGTGTAGGGGAGGTAGAACGAAGAATAACTAATTTATTAATTCAAAAGAATAAATAAGTTTGCAAAGAAACAGGCTAAACTAGGTGGAGCTCGCATCTTGATGTGCATATAAACCATCACTTGATACCCTGATCGTTTTCCTGCAAGAAGCCTTACTTCTCTGAGTGTAATGACACTGTTGCTATGTGAAAACAAACCTTCCCTCCCTCCACTGAAACTTTTTCAAACTTGGTGCTGATTTCAGACCACCCCCTCCTCTGTGGCTGGTCAGAAGAGGATGTTCTTTGGTTCCCATCTGAGAATCTGGCTGTGCCCCTTGAGTATGGAGAGTTTGCTGAAAAAATAACACAGTGATAATAAATAGTGTCGCTTACCTGGGTACTTAACCATGTGACCTATGTGCTTTATTTACAGTATCTAATTTAATTCTATCAACAAAGGAGTGAGGCAGGTATCATTAGCTCCCCCTTTAAAACAGACGCGGGCAGTCTGAGGCTTGCTCGATGCGGAGCCGCAGAGGGGCGGCCGCTCAGTGGTTAGTGGTGGAGCTGGTGCGTTAAGGAAGGTGCGCTGTAGTCTGAATTCATGACCACTGTTTTCTGTCTTCGTGGAACTTCTTTTCTTCGAGAAGACATCTTGGATACTCCCCAAGGCAACTTACAAACGGTCCTCTTGATTGAGAATCATGGGTTAATTCACTTGGAGCTCTTTCAGCAAAGGGAGGTGACCTGCTGGGCAAGCCCTGCTCTCCCTTGCAGCCTGCCGCCCCACCCCCACCCCGCACACCTGGGGCAGGTGTTCCCGAGTCTGTGCTCCAGGCCTCAGAGGCAACAAGTGGTCATTTGGTTCCAGTTTTCTAGGACTTGGAAGTAGCTCCCTGAGGACTTTGTAATGTGGAGTCTGTTCCTTGGAGCCTGGTCCGAGGAAAACGCTGAGGGCCCTGGGGAGAAGGGGGCTGATTTGGGCCTGTAGGCCTGGCTAGGGGCTGGGAGGCAGTGTCCTCTTGTGACCGAGCCCAGGGGTCAGATTATATCCCTTGAAATAAGGCCTTGGGCTTAAGCTCATCCTCATGCACTTAGTTCTGCCCCCACTGGCCGTGGCTGGGCCTCTGCCTGCCCGGGAGGAGGGGGCTTTCCATCCAGCCGTTCTGTGTGCTGCTTGACCACCGGGCCTGGCTGTGGCAGGCAGCTGGGCCAGAGGCACAGCCTCGGGCTGGACTTGAGCAGCCTGTCCTCAGGGAGCCGAGGGGCCGGGAGTGAGTCATTGTGGCTGCCCAGCCCCGGGGACAGGTTTCCCCTGAGGTGATTATTGGCCGAGGAGGAGAAAGCAGCCAGCCAGGCCCTATTAAAAGTCCATTCGTGAGGAATCGTCTCTAGGAACTTCCCTGCAGGGCTTAGCGAATCTGAAGGGGTAAAATCCAAGTTTCCAGCTGTTTCCCACCCAAGCCTCGCAGGTTTACAAGGGGCGCTCTGGCGTGGGAGGAGGCCAGCTCCCAGGTGTTCTGACCCAGCTGAGAACGGTCATGGCCACAGCCACCCTGTCTCCGACCGGGTCCCCGGCGCGCACTGTGATGCTCTTCAGAGCCTTCCAGGTTTGACGTTGTTATCCCCATTTTATAGATGGGGTTCAAAGAGCCCAGTGCGTAACTGGCTGGGCCAGGACTCAGATTCGGGGCTGTCTGGGTTCCTTTGCATTCCACCATCACGCCTCCTCAGATGGTAACACTGCCCCAGCCCAAGGTGTTGCTCCCGAGTGAGCGTCTGGGGCGGTCGTTGTGGCCGTGGGGTGTCCCCGGGAGGTGAAGTGGGAGTGGAGCATGGCACTGGGGTAAAGGCCTTGAAGATGGCTCCCTGCGTGAGCAGGAGAGGCCAGTGCCTCGCTTATACACAGACTCATACTGGGAGCAAGGTGCCCACCATCGTGTTCTTGCCTGATTTCTGGGGTGGGTCCAGAGGGAGCAGCTAGCCTTGGGGAACACTACTGTGTTTGGTATGCACACAAAAGCAGGAGCCTTTCTGTAGCTTTTCTGTGTTATTGAGAGCTCCTGATTTCATCTCTTTTACCTCTGTACCCCTCCCAGACCTCAGCACTCCGGCTGCATGCTATTACTGTCCGTCCTCAGTTTCAACATGTCCTTGATTCCAAGAGGATCTGGGATCCTCACTCCTTAGCATCTGTGCAGATTGGCACACATCTGGTAAATGAGGCCTATACTGAGTGCGGTGGGGCTATTTAAACCGATGTTACATTGTTAGAATTGATGGAGACCAAGACTGAGGAAATACGATAATCTATATGTTTATTCAACTCATCAAATGCCTACAATAAATGTCAGGCATTATGCTAGATGTTTAGAATATAGAAATAACCGCAATGTAGTCCCTTGCCTTCAGGGGGTCACAGTAAAGGGGGGAAGTAGACTAGATAGATCAGTGGTTATAGCTCGTTGTGATAAGGGCTCTGATTTGGGGAACCAGGGTGTATGGAGGATCAGAGGAAGGAGGAAGAGGAGGCTGGGAGGCTGGGACCACTTTGCAAAGGAGGTGTGTCGTGAAGAGGGTGGGGATTGGAAGGGATTAGGACTGGGCTGGGCATGGGTTATGGAGCGGTATTGTTGGACAGATCGAACAGTTGGAGCAAACGAAGCTCAGACTCGTGAGGAACTTGGACTTGCTTACAGGTGTCCACGGGTTCACTGTGGCTGGAATGGAGAGTGTGTGGAGACGCGGGTGTAAAATGAGACTGCAGGACTAGGAGGGGGCAGATGGAGGACCTCGAGGTTCTGCATGACCATGAGCTTCATCTCCATCCTGAGTCTAGCAAATCATCCAGGGTTTTTAAGCAGGGGAGTGATGCCCTGTTTCGTGTTTAGGGACTCGTGTAGAAAGCAAACAGGAAGCGGATGGTGGGCTGGGAGGAGGTGGAGAGAGTGACAGCTATTGGCAGAGAAAGAAGGGTTACCCCAGATGAAGAAAAGCCTCATTTTCATTTACTATTCCCAGACAGAGGGACCCGGTCTGGAGGCTCGAACGTGATCACACAGTGATGCAGGGGGGCATCTAGAGCTGCAGGCATGAGTGCCCTTGCTCTCACCTTAACCCCATCACGTGTGCCCTTGTCTCAGGAGAGCCACCTGACCAACAGGCAGGCCGACGACACGGATGGGTGCTGGGGAAAGCTGGAGAAGGAAGAAGAGCTTACCGCCGTCAGCTTGTTAGACAAGGGTCATACCAACCTCCAGTGGTGACATTCTCACTGTATTTGCCAAGTTAATTCACTAACCAGATTTTTTTGCAGTTGGATGGGAGTGTATGCTAGTGCTTGGGGGGAAAATATGTGGGTATTGGTGATGGTGAGAACCATCCCCGGAAACACACACTAGACGTATGTAAGTATAAAGATAGTCAGTGTTAAAGTCGGAAGAAAGAAGTAGATACATTTCTGTGGTTGTGCGCGGAAGTCATGCAGAAACGTGATGTTGTTGACTGACAGGCCCACCTGCAGGAGATGCTCTGGGGACAGGTGCTGGGGCGAGAGGCGGAAGGAGCTCGTCCACCGCACTGGCGATGCTTTCAAGGGGGTGAGAGGTGACTGTCGATATTGTGCCCCAAGACTTACAGTTCTTCCCCTCTGGACTTTCCTGCACAGGTGCAGTGCCACACCTACACGGGGTACTGCTGGTGTGTCACCCCGGATGGGAAGCCCATCAGCGGCTCTTCTGTGCAGAATAAAACTCCTGTATGTTCAGGTACCGTAGGGAGGGGCGGGAAGAAAGAAAAGGGTTGGAGAGAGACCCCTTGGCTGTCTCTTGCGTCTTGTGGGGGAATCTTTGAAAGGCTGGTGGGGTATGAGCCATCCCCCAGGGGAGGGAGGATCCACTCAAGCACACACGTGCTCTGGAGTCAGCTGGGTGGTAGGGTCAGTATATGCCTGTGTGCGTGTGTTTTTCATTGTAAGTCTAGCTTTCTGGCTCAAGGCTCTTCCCTAAGTGTCGGGATGTATGTTTGCAGCTTGAATGCTCTGGTTGCTAGTGGCCCTGGTGGATTTGAGGTGGATTTCAAGACTGCGTGGGAGTTCAGCATCAGAGGCTGTGGTGATCGATTAGTGATGCCTGTCATGAGCACAGGATGGGAGAGCAGTGGCTGGTGTACCATATATGTGCCACCCCTGAACAATGTGAGGCAGAGTGATGGAAAACTCTCATCACTGTGGCCCTCAAATCTGGCCATCCTCAGCGGTGCCCGGGAAACTAAACAGAACCCAGGTGTTGAGGCCCCTCCTTGTATGTTCCGATCCAGTAGGTCTGCAGTGAGGCCTGGAGTCCACATGTTTATGAAGCGTCTCAGGTGGTTGTTTATGATTAGACACGTCAGGGAACCACAGCTTTAGTGACCCTCTAGGTTAGCCCATGGCAAAAGTGAAGTCTTTTCTACTTGCAACTTGATAAGCATAGAGAAGCTTAGCTCTTGGGTCAGTTTCATGGGATTGTGGGTTATGGATTTACACAAGCCCCACACTTTCCACTTCCATTAAGATCGTCAGGGATTTGAGAGTCATGCCCTTAATTCACTGTGCAGCTCCGGCCTCATTAAGAAAAACCCCACCCCACCATCAGCTGTTTTCATACTTCTCTATCTCTGCGTGTGTGTGGCTTTATTTATTTATTTATTTTTAGTTTTTAAGTGCAAGCAAAATATAAAACCTTATTCTAAAACCCATGGGAAATTCCAAAGGCTAGCCATTCTGCCATTTTTCTTTTTTCACAAAATGTAGTCGTTTTCCTACTGACCCTGCTATATAAAGGGAGACATAAGTGGGAAGGGCAGTAAGCATCTAAGTCTCTACATTATGAAACCAAGATTTACAGGCCAAAAGGGAAAGTTTACTTTATTTGTGGTTTACATGGAAACTGGAAACCTTATTTGGGGTTGTTGTGGGGAGGGGCAGGAATGAGCCCTCCCTGCAGACGACCTGGAAAGTTTCATTTAAAGCAAACAAAGGCACTAGAAACAAGTCATGCAGGGTAAGATAATTGGATTCTCACAAAACCAGCACACGGAGAAGGGGTATGATAGAGACTTTGGAAACACGGATTCCTTCTTTCCTTTTGTTGGTGAGACCTCCACAGAGGCCCTTCCGTGGATGAGCGGGCCGCGTGGGCTTCTTGGGGAAGACAGGTGCCACGGGGCTGGACCGCGGGATGGACGCATCAGGCATCCTAGCGGCTGCAGGGCAGCATTTGGCCAAACACCCAGTTTGGCCAAACACCCGCCTTCAGGAACAGCCTGCTGCATCTAGAAAATTGTTTCCATGCCTCAGACTATTTTGGCCCATTAAGGACAATTGGGCCAACAATTTTCTACTTAATACAGATGGAAAATCGCCGATTTCCTGCCCTAACCAGCAAGGGATGTCAATCACTGCATTTGCAGTAAGAGAGGGTTTCTTTTCGGTTGGCCTTACTGAATGGATGTGGCTCAGAACGTGGAGTTGGTGAGAGTGGGGGAGATGGGGAGTGGAGGTGAGGGGCAGTTACTGGAACGTTCCATAAGGGAGTGATGCGGATGTGGAATTCTGTGAAAGTCTGGTGAAGACTCTTGCCAGGGAACCTGGAAATCATGGTTCATCTCAACAGTGCTGTGATATCAGTGACATTGACATTAAACAGACGCCACTCGACATGCATGTACGTACTGACTTTGTATATAATGTCCCTAGATGTGTATACTATATATACACACACAACCATATGCTTAGAACATCAGGCTTTGCCGGCTGTGCAAGGAACCCACCGTGATGCATTCTGAATGTCTATGTTTTGTTTCCCTTCTCGCACAAGGTTCCGTCACCGACAAGCCCTTGAGCCAGGGCAACTCAGGAAGGAAAGGTGAGTGGAGTTTCACGCTTTATCTAAATGTTTGCTTCTAAAGCCAGTCCGCGCAAGAATTCTTGCACAAGATGGAAGGAGCTGGGTGAAAGCTAAGAGTGCCCTGCAGAAACTCTCCCTTCTAATTCTGTTTCCTCCCAGAAGCACCGAGGTAAGTCAGGCTCATCGGTGGTGGGGACCAAACTCCCAGAGTGTCTGAGGGAGGGAGTGAGTGCAGGGCCCAGAGCTGGCAGGGACCTGGAGGGCCTTGGTTCCTGGCAGTTCAGTCAGCGTACCACTTAGCCGGTGTTACCCCAAGAAGGGGAATGGAAGCAGGCGTGCCCTGACTCTCTTGTTTTGGAAACCCATCTGGGCATTTTCCCCTCCCTGCTTCTCCGATTATCCCAGCTCCTCCCGATCCTCGTCACCAAGACGAGGCTGGCTCCGTGGGCCTGCGGCCTGTGCAGTCGTTGTCGTGAAATTCTTACTTATTTTGTATTTGAACCTGTGCTTTCAAGTATGTAAAGTCGCCGGGACAATGAAGCATGCGTGTGAGCAGAAGAAATACGTGCAGGTCACGTCAGCTGCTGATCCTTGGCCCCACCCCGTGCCTGTCACTGTTGTGGGGCGTGCAACGGGGCTTTTACAGCACGCTAAAAGTCTTATGTATTTAGTTATGTTTAACTCTTTCTACAAAGTATTTTATTTGTATGCTGCTGCCAGTGTATATGAAATAATCACCCTTGTGGAGCAGAAATCCATGAAAATTCAGAGAGGTAGATGCTAAGGACGGACAAAAGCAGAAGATTGTAGAGCATGGCACATGTTACAAGATGAGTTTTTTTTATCCAGGCTTCCAGTTAACTCTCCTTGAATATTCATCGGTTCAGGACATGTGGCTTAGAACACCTACAAAGACTCATTTCACTCCAAAAAGGAAGAGACTTTGTGGGGTCCGAAGGGACTGGCGCTTGGCACTCCAGTCAGCAGGGGGTCATGTTGAGCATTCTGCAGACAGAATTGTTTCAGATCTGCAGCTGCCTGGGAAACCTCCCCGCCTCGAGCCCGGCTTCAGCTGGAGCTGTTGAACCACTTTCTTCTTGGCGGGGGCGCTGGAGGAACCAGACGTGGTGCTCACGAGAGCCGGCTAGGTGTGTCGGTAGTGGGTCCGCAGGGCCAGACGGGGGGCAGCGAAGTCGTACGCGAAAATTTAAAAATTTTTCTTTACCTAGGACAACATTAAATAGCAAATTAAAAGCACCATGGGAAGTCCAGAGAGACGATGGAAGAGAGGAGAAAACTTTATTTAGTGTCCTGCTTTTTGAACAGAAGGCCTTTTGTTTTGGTTTTGTACCAGGCCCTACAAAGTACCGATATCCCCGTGAAGGCAGGTGTCTGAGCGCTCTTAGGGGACCAGCTGCCGTGAGGAATAGGTCCCTTGGGTATGCGGACCACAATTTCCAGTGTGGCAGACACTGAGATTCACTGCTGCTCACGTCCAGGATGATAGACACATGGAGCGCTGTCGTTGCATAGAAAACAGCCTTCAATTTCATCGCATGAGCGAGCAATCCAGAGCCCCGTTTTGGGCTCTCAAGTAAAACCCAGACAGGGACCTTGGTTGAGTTTGAGGCTTCCCACCTGAATCCAGCCCTTGGGAACTCTGTGCTCATAAGATCTGCGTGATAGGTGGGTCTGCAGAGGATCAGAGTGAGGTGCACATGACGTCACAGGGAGACCAAGGCGAGTTCCCTGGACCCTGCTCGAGGTGCTAATTGCCTGGGGACGGGAAGAGGAGGCACGGTCCCCCTTCCTGAATGCAGATGAGTGTCCGGAGAACCTGCTGCCCTAAGTGCAGGTGCTCCCAGAAGATGTGGAAGTAGAGCATGGTGACCCCACCACCTGCTAGAAAACATGGACTGATCGATGCGCCAGATGGACTCTCCCCTTCCTGCAAGCAGGAATGAGTAAGTGGGTGGAAAAAAGGGAGGAAGTGCCTTTCCAGGTCTTTCCCAGAACAGAGGACACAGCCATGAGTGTTGGTGGTTCCCTCCTACTGGGAGAGGGGCATGAACGGCTCTTTCTGCCAAGACCTGAAATCATCAACACTGTGAATGGCATGTGCCTGTAACTTACTGGGGTTGAAAAAGAAAGCTCCCTTTGGTTTTTCTTGTTGCAGTTGGAGTCTTCAGATCATGGCCTTTATTTCTGGGCATGAAGTCCTGGTGGTACAAAAAGAAATTGGCAATCACACAGAACTGACCACCCAGATTTTCCCCACGAAAGGGAACTGAGTGCATGGTGTCAAATAAAGCACCCACAGCGAGAACGGCTGTCCGTGGGGTTTGGGTTCTTAAACTGCACAGAGGAGTACTTTCCAGGTCAATGTGGCTTTGCACCCTGTGGATAACTGAGAATCAGACACGGTCATGGTGGGATCTTGTGGATTCATCTGGAAGAGGGCAGGGGAACCTGATTCTTCCTGGGATGGTGCAAGGAACAGGGGAGTAGAGTCTGAAGCCTCATCTCAGAGATAAGTTGCCATCAAATTTTAGTTCTTGGCTGTCCTGCCTCAGATGAGTCTCTCCCTCCCAGATGGTTCTGCAGAGGTTTCCTCTTCAGTGCAAAGGCCTGAAGAGAGAGGGATGCTAGGGCTCCCTGGCCCTGGAGAACTGACTTCTGCCAGTGGGCACTCCTACTTCGGAGGATCAGCATAGGTGCTGATCCTCTTCTCTTTGTCTGCCATGGGCGATGCAGTGAGAAGCAGTTCTGGACCACCTGGAGGAAGGGCCACCTGAAGCCACACCTGTCCAGGAAGCGGAGGTTTGAATGGGGACAGGGTGCGAGAGGGCACTCGTAATGTCCTGTGTTGGCCCACTGAGGCCCCTCTTTCAGCTGCCACTTAAGAATGGAATGTGCTCCGGAGGGCAGCAGGTGGGAAGACACAAAGGCCCCTTGTCTGAGCTCGTGCCCACACGTGGGATCTCCTAGAAGGCATCCCCGAGGCCTGCCACAGACAGATGCGAGGCCGGGCCCTGTGCAGGGTGAGGGGTGCAGCCAGAAGGGAGCTGAGGCTGGGGGACTGGGTGTGCGAGTGGTGGGGGGCCGCGGGGGAGGAGTGGACCCAGCCTATTCTCTCCCCACCCTCTTGAACGTGCTCCGCTGACAGGCTGGAGGGATCGGTTCTCTCTGCCTGGCAGGAATGAAAGGCGTATTGTGCAACGATGGAGTCTGGTAGCCAGCCAGGAACGAGTCCTCCACAGGAGAGGAGAAAGGCAGAGCACGAGGAGGCAGGGGGAGGAGGCTCAGAGATAGCAGGAGGAAGGGAGGGAGAGAGGCCAGGCAGTAGCAGGTCACAGCCGGTTGGCCTGGACAGGGAGGCCTGGGTTGCTGCGGCTCCTGGGTCCACAGGTGTGAGGCCCGAGGGGAGAAGGGGGGGTGAGGAGGGAGGGAGGGGCTGTTATCTTACCCAGATGCATGTGCTCCTGGAAGGGAGAGGGTCAGAACTTCAGACTATTTATTTAATCCCTTGGAATGTCCTTGCCTCGCTCTGATCTTTGGGCCCCTTGTGTTTCGCGGACTCCTTTACAGGCACATGTGTGGTCATTAACACGCGCGGTGTAGGTCCTGGCCATGTGTTTAAGTCTCAAATATCCATTGATCTGGGGCCCTCCCGTCCTGGCCACCCTCCCCTTCTCCTTTGGTCCTTGCCCTTGAAGAGCGATGGATGGGGTCTGTGTGTGTTTGGAGGGTGGGGGGCACACGTGCATCCACATGTATTTTATTGAGGCCACAGAAGAATGTCAGCACAGGGGAAAGGGCCCCCAGCAGCCCCTTAAGCTCCGACAATCTCTGCTACAATAGTCAAAGTTCTGGTAGAGGAGAAATTTTTGTTTCGTCTGAAGTAGTCTGAAGAATGGCTGAAAAGCAAATGTGTTTAGAGATCATGCATTTACCCTGAGTGGCTTTTCCCGGCCGGCCAAGGCTTGTGGATTTTCCTATGGTGTCTTTTTTTGGGGTCTTGATGATAATGAGTGTGGGTGATTTGGGGAGCTTTCAGGATAGCTGAGCACTGTCAGAGACCAGCCTGGGCTGCAGGGCTGGTGAGGTGCCAGAGGGGAGTTCTCAGCCTCCCTGGGGTGGCGGTGGGAGGGGTGGGGTGAGGAGTGACTACATGAGAGAATAGGGGAGAACACTTGTGAAATGATTTCTGGCAGTTCTCTGGGAGTTTTTCCTTCTGAGTTCAGGGCTCTAGAGATCCTGGGGTGAAGCCTCTATAAATGGCAAGTGGTAGTTTAGGGTCATCAGGAGTTTTCTGCAGTTTGCCTTTTTCCTACTTGTCTGAGGTCTGGGAGTTAGCTGTTTAAAACAAAGTGAGAAAAATAAAAAATATGAGCAGCCTCTGTGTACATATTTAAAATATTTTTTAAATATGTTTTTATTGATTTTTTTTTTTTTTAGAGAGAGAGGAAGGGAGAGAGAGAGAGAAACATCAATGTGAGAGATACATTGATTGGCTGCCTCCTGTAAGCCCCCTGCTAGGGATCCAGCCCCAAACCCAGGCATGTGCCCTGACTGGAATCGAACCAGGACCTCTCAGTCCATGGGAGGGTGCTCAGTCCACTGAGCCACCTGGGCTGGGCTCTGTGTACATTGTTTGGATGGGCTTCTGTATTTGTCAAGCCCGTCTTGGAGAGGGGCTGAACTTCCAAAACCCAGCTCACCTTTGATTTTAGACTTTTTCTGATCCCGCACTTGCTGCCCTATAGTATGTAGGTAAAGAGTGGTCACAGTTATTTCTCCAAGGCCCCTCACTTTGTCTGTATCTTTAGAATTTCCCATGAGCCTGGTCTATGAAATGGTACCAAGTTGGAGCTCTCATCACTCAAGTGATGGGGTAGGCAGCGCCCTCGTTCAGGCCTGAGGGGTGTGCTTAGGGCAAGGGTGATAGCCGGCAGGCATCCCAGAGGAAGGGGACTGTGCTGGCTTGCAGCCTCAGCCCTCGTGGGAGTTGGTTAGCACACCTGGAGGAGGTGCACCGCGTTGCCCCAAGCCTGGCTGAAGTGTGCAGGCTAGCTGTTTTGGGACATTGCATGTGTGTAGCATCCTTCCAGCTCACATGACTTGAATCTCTTCCCAGCCATCTCTTTGTTTTCTCTTCCCCCCACACCGAGGGGAGGCTGGATCAGTAGTTGATTTGTCAGCATGGCCATTCGATGGCAAAAGTCTGATTACTTACCAGCCTGCGCTGGATATGAATGGCGGCGGGCAGCCGCTGACCCGTGGGCTGGCTTCTGCGCACGTTGAATTTCCCTGTGGAGAAGCATTCTCATTCTGACGCGGTGCCTGCTGAACAGAGCCGTGCCTGAGCAGCGCCAGACCCACGAGAGGCAGCTCTTTGTTCTCCGCATGCTCCTTGCTGCTGCTCTCTGAGCCACCCGAGCAAGCCCGGCATGTCCGCAGACCAGCTGTGCAGAGATGCGCTGGAGGAGGGGTGTGCACGAGTGTGTGTGAGTGCTCACGCGTGCACCCCGTCCCCCTCCTCCCGCGGTTTGTCCTCCCCCAGCTGGGTTCCGCCTGCTCCGCCCCTGCCCTCCATCTTGGCCCCTACTCTGGGTCTCCAAAAGGAAGTTTGTGCGTGGAGTACCCTAAATAGAGTTCGAATCCCTGCCATACCCCTGTTTACAAGGGCTGGAGACTAAAGGGGTGTAGGGATCTGGAAGAGCCTCCTAGTCATAGATTCTTATGAGTCCCTGGTGTTATGAGTAACCATTGATATTTTATATTTGGTTCTTTTTTTCTTTAATTCAACAAATACTTACTGAGAACTTACTGATACCAGGCTGGATCCAGCGACAAGTAAAATGTTAAGAGCCCTGGCCTCGCCTTGCTCATATTCTCTTTTTTTTTAATCCTCACCTGAGGATATTTTTCTATTTATCTTCAGATAGAGTGGAAGGGAGAGAGAGGGAGAGAAAGGGAGAGAGAGAGAAACATCGATGTGAGAGAGACACATCGACTGGTTGCCTTCTGCATAATCCTGACCAGGGCCAGGGATGAACTGCAACCGAGGTACGTGCCCTTGACCAGAATCAAACCCGCAACTCATTGGTCCAAGGGCCGACGCTCTAACTGCTGAGCCAAACCGGCCAGGGCAACCTTGCTTCTGTTCTAGTAGTTCTTAGCCTTTTCTTGTAGAAGTTATCTTCAGGTACAGGTAAAGCCTCCCAAGGGGGCACAGGCTTCTAAGTGCTGGGAAGGTGTCACCTCTGCCGGGGACAGAGGCAGGTGGATCCTCCGAGCAGCCCTGGTTGGTAGCTCTCAGGGCCAGAGCCTCTGAGGAAAGACCCTTGGTGGAGGCTGCCTGCCTGAGATGAGCCTGGCCCATTGGCAGGTTCTTGGTCCCTCTGCCTGGTATCCTCGTGGGGCCCCTGACGTCCAGGTGAGACCGCTCAGAGCTTGTCAGGCCACTGAGAATATGCTCACTTGCTCGCTGTTCCTTGGCCGCGTGAGTTCGGTTCCAGGTGTGGCCGGGAACCTGGGGGGAGGCCGGGATGCGGCATGTGGTGGAAAGGCGTCAGGGCCACAGTGCCGAGCACCAGAGCTCCTGGGCTGAGGAGCTATCACTGCCGGGTCCCACTGCACCAGTTCTGAACGAAAGCTGTGAGAATCGGCTGCTCATGCTAAATGTATATGGAAAGGCAATGGAACCTAACGGCGGAAACAATTTTTACAAAGCAGAAGAAAGCACTACCTGTTTTTATAAACAAAAGTATCTTTTTATTTATTTATTTTTTATCCTCACCTGAGGACATTTTCCCATTTTTTTTTTTGTTCAGACAGAGTGGGAGGGAGAGAGAGGAAGTGAGGGAGAGAGAGAGAAACATTGACAGGAAAAGGACACATCGAGTGGCTGCCACACACACAACCCAACCAGAGCTGGGAACAAACTGCAACCAAGGTACATGCCCTTAGCGGGAACCGAACCCGGGTCCCTTCGAACCGCAGGCCGACACTCTAACCGCTGAGCCAAACTGGCCAGGGCAACAAAGATATCTTCAATAGTTGACTCCTTATGACCCTTTATGAATTTTCAACTGATGCTTCGCTTTGTTCTTCTGAACAAATGCTGTGACTCTCCCCCCTTTAAATGCTTATTTCATTTTTTTTTTTTAAAAAGACATGTTTTAGATTCACAGCAAAATTAGGGGGAAGGCACATAGATCTCCCCTTGCACCGTCTGCCTCCACACATGCACAGCCTCCCCTTACCAACATCTCTCCAGGGTGCTACTTGTGTACAATCCATGAACCCACAGGGACACATCACCGTCCCCCAAAGTCCACGGTGTACATTGGGTTCACTCTTGGTGCATGTTCTGTGGCAATGAACAAATGTCCAGTGTCCTGTACCTACCCTGACAGTATCATTTGAAGTATCTTCATTGTCCTAAATATCCTCTGAGCTCCACCTGCGCCTCTCTTCCTGCTCCCCCGTCCGCACCGGCAACCACTGATCTTCTTTCTGTCTCCCCAATTTTGCCTTTTTCAGATTGTCATACAGTTGAAATCATAATACTGTTTGACTTTAAGGTTATAATGCTACAGTAATCAAGGTGGTGTGGTATTGGTCAAGGAGTAGACACACAGGTCAGTAGAACAGAATAGAGAACCCAGAAATGGGCCTACTACACAAGTGCGGAAAACTTTCTGAACAGGCGCAGAGGCTCAAGGCGTGGGTGGAGGAGGACACGCCTTCCAGTAAGGCGTGCACAGCGCCCCTAGGACCCTTGCACCCTGTGCACAAGTTAATTCGAAATGAAGGCTGGACTTAAATGTAAAATGTAAAGCTGTTCAACATTTTAGAAAAAAAGTCACAGGACACAATCTTCAGAATCCGTAGCTAGGTGACCCTGGAGCTTGGTTGTCTTAGAACACCAAACACATAATCCAAAACAGTGTTTTTTTTTATCCTCACCTGAGGACATTTTTGCGTTTATCTTTAGACAGAGTGGGGGGGAGAATAGGGGGAGAGAGAGGGAGAAACATCGATGTGAGAGAGACACATCGACTGGTTGCCACCCACACAACCCTAATCAGTCTGGGGACAAACAGCATCCGAGGTGCATGCCTTAGGGCAGTGGTTCTCAACCTTCCTAATGCTGCGACCCTTTAATACAGTTCCTCGTGTTGTGTTGACCCCCAACCATAAAGTTATTTTTGTTGCTACTTCATAACTAATTTTACTACTTTTATGTCTTAGGCAACCCTGTGAAAGGGTAGTTCGACCCCCAAAGGGGTCGCGACTCACAGGTTGAGAACTGCTGCGGCAGGAACCGAACCCGGGACTCTCTGGTTTGCGGACTGACGCTCTAACTGCTGAGCCAAACCGGCCAGGGCCAAAACAAAAATTTTTTAAGTTGATTAATTGATGGACTTAATCAAAATTAAAAACTTGCTCTGTGAAAGATCCTGGTAAGAGAACAAGAAACTATAGACTGGGAGAAAATACTTATAAACCAGATAGCTGACATGGGATGTACATCTAGGACATACCGAGAACTCTCAAAAACTCAATAGTTGAAGGACAATTTAAAAATGGGCAAAATAGCCCTGACCAGTTTTTCTCAGCGGTTAGAGCACCGGCCCACAGGCCGGAGGGCCCTGGGTTTGGTTCCCACTAAGGGCACGTACCTCGGTTGCAGTTTGTCCCCGGCCCTGGTTGGGTTTGTGTGGGTGGCAACCACTCAATGTGTCTCTCTCACATTGATGTTTCTCTCTCTCTTCCCCCCTCTCTCCCTCCCGTTCTATTTGAAGCTACATGCAAAAATGTCCTTGGGTGAGGATTAAAAAAACAAAACAAAACAAAAAACGGGCAAAATGCTTGACTAGACATTTCACCCAAGCACCTAGGGAGAGGGCAGAGAAACACACAAGAAGATGTTCAGTCTCATTGGTCATAAAGAAATGCATGTTAAGACTATTATAAGATATCACCACACATCTATTAGAAGAGCTAATTTTAAAAATTGTGACGGTACAAATGCTTTCAAACGTTGTCGGTAAGGAATATAAAATGATATAGCCACTCTGGAAACTACTTTGGAAGCTTTTTAATTTTTTATCCTCACCCGAGGACATTTTTCCATTTTTTGTTCAGATAGAGTGGGAGGGAGAGAGAGGAACAGAGAGAGAGAGAGAAACATCGATGTGAAAGGAACACATCGAGTGGCTACCACCCACATGACCGACCAGGGCCGGGGACAAACTGCAACCGAGGTCCGCGCCCTTAGCGGGAACCGAACCCGGGTCTCTCAGGGCCGCAGGCCGACGCTCTAACCGCTGAGCCAAACCGGCCAGGGCCTTTGGCAGCTTTTTATTTTATTTATTTATTTTTTTTTATCCTCACCTGAGGATATTTTTTCCATTTTTTTGTACAGATAGAGTGGGAGGGAGAGAGAGGAAGGGAGAGAGAGAGAGAAACATCGATGTGAAGGGACACATTGAGTGGCTGCCACCCGCACGACCAACCAGGGCCGGGGACAAACTGCAACCGAAGTACATGCCCTTAGTGGGAACCGAACCCGGGTCTCTCCGGACCGCAGGCTGACGCTCTAACCGCTGAGCCAAACTGGCCAGGGCCCTTTGGCAGCTTTTTAAAAGACAAAACATCTAAGCATACCATACACTTCCCATATCCTGAGCATTCACTCCAGAGAAATGAAAACACGTCCACACAAAACCTGTACATGGATGATCAGAGCAGCTTTATCTGTAAGATCCAAAGATGGAAACAACCCTGATGTCCAGCGATGGGTCAAACAAACCGTGTTGCAGCCACACCATGGAATACTACGCAGTAATAAAAAGGGACAGACTGTCAATATGTGCAGTGACTTGGATGGATCTCAAGGACATTATGCAAAGTGAAAAAGGACAATCTCAAAAGATCATATGCTGCATGATCATGCAACATTCTAGAAATAACAAAATAATAGCAGTGGGTTAGTGGTTGGCAGGGGTGAGGGAAGAGGTGAAGGAGGGGAAGTGTGACTGTAACAGGGTAGTGCGAGCAAGACCCTTGTGGCGGAATAGTTCTGTGTCTTGATTGTGGTGGTGGTTACATGAATCTGCACATAGACAAAACTGCATAGAAATTAAACAGAACTACATACACAAATGAGTGCATGGAAAACAGGTGGGATGTGACTAAGACCTGTGAAGGATACCAATATCAATGTCCTGATTTTGCTATTGTACTATAATGAGATTACCTTTATAATGATCTTAATTATAAAGATGTTATCATTGGGGAAAACTGGGTGAAGGATACATGAGACCTCTCTATTATGTTTGCAACTTCCTGTGAATCTATAATCATTTCAAACTAAAAAGTTAAACAAAAGATTAGCATAGTCTTCTGTGTGAACAAAGCCCTGAACTGAATCCTCCCCCTTCTCCCCTCTCCCTCCTCCTCCTCCTCCTTCTGCTCCTCCTCCTCTCCCTTCTCCTCCTCCTGCTCCTCCTCCTGCTCCTTCTCCTCCTGCTCCTTCTCCTCCTCTCCCTCCTCCTCCTCCTGCTCCTTCTCCTCCTGCTCCTCCTCCTCCTGCTCCTCCTCCTCCTCTCCCTTTTCCTCCTCCTGCTCCTCCTGCTCCTCCTGCTCCTTCTCCTCCTGCTCCTCCTTCTCCTGCTCCTTCTCTTCCTCTCCCTCCTCCTCCTCCTGCTCCTCCTGCTCCTTCTCCTCCTGCTCCTCCTCCTCCTGCTCCTTCTCCTCCTCTCCCTTTTCCTCCTCCTGCTCCTCCTCCTCTCCCTTCTCCTCCTTCTCCTTTCCATTCTCTTCCTCCTGCTCCTCCTCTCCCTTCTCCTCCTCCTGCTCCTCCTCCTGCTCCTCCTCCTGCTCCTCCTCCTCTCCCTTCTCCTCCTCCTCTCCCTCCTCCTGCTCCTCCTCCTCTCCCTCCTCCTCCTCCTCTCCCTCCTCCTCCTCCTCTCCCTTCTCCTCCTCCTCTCCCTCCTCCTCCTCTCCCTTCTCCTCCTCCTCTCCCTTCTCCTCCTCCTCTCCCTTCTCCTCCTCCCTCTCCCTCCTCTTCCTCCTGCTCCTCCTCCTCTCCCTCCTCCTCCTCCTCTCCCTTCTCCTCCTCCTCTCCCTCCTCCTCCTCCTCTCCCTCCTCCTCCTCCTCTCCCTCCTCCTCCTCCTCTCCCTCCTCCTCCTCTCCCTTCTCCTCCTCCTCTCCCTTCTCCTCCTCCTCTCCCTTTTCCTCCTCCTCTCCCTTTTCCTCCTCCTCTCCCTCCTCTTCCTCCTGCTCCTCCTCCTCTCCCTCCTCCTCCTCTCCCTCCTCCTGCTCCTCCTCCTCTCCCTTCTCCTCCTCCTCTCCCTCCTCCTGCTCCTCCTCCTCTCCCTCCTCCTCCTCCTCTCCCTTCTCCTCCTCCTCTCCCTGCTCCTCCTCCTCTCCCTCCTCCTCCTCCTCTCCCTTCTCCTCCTCCTCTCCCTTCCCCTCCTCTTCTCCCTTCTCCTCCTCCTCTCCCTCTTCCTCCTTCTCCTCCTCCTCTCCCTTCTCCTCCTCCTCTCCCTCTTCCTCCTTCTCCTCCTCCTCTCCCTTTTCCTCCTCCTCTCCCTCCTCTTCCTCCTGCTCCTCCTCCTCTCCCTCCTCCTCCTCTCCCTCCTCCTGCTCCTCCTCCTCTCCCTTCTCCTCCTCCTCCTCCTTCTCCTCCTCCTCTCCCTTTTCCTCCTCCTCTCCCTTCTCCTCCTCCTGCTCCTCCTCCTGCTCCTCCTCCTCCTCTCCCTTCTCTTCCTCCTGCTCCTCCTCCTTCTCCTCTCCCTTCTCCTCCTCCTTCTCCTCTCCCTTTTCCTCCTCCTGCTCCTCCTCCTCCTGCTCCTCCTCTTCCTCTTCCTTTTCCTCCTCCTGCTCCTCCTTCTTCTCCTCTCCCTTCTCCTCCTCCTCCTCTCCCTCCTCTTCCTCCTTTTCCTCTCCCTCCTCCTCCTCCTGCTCCTCCTGTCTCCCTCCTCTTCCTTTTCTACCTCTTGTCTACCCTTTCACCAGCCTCATGTTTTTGCCCTTATTCAGGAGAATGTGGAGCTTGAGGATGTGGGCAACTATTTGCAAAAAGATAGCTTTAAGCTTGTTTTCACTTCTTTCGGGAGGGAGTGTGCAGGTGGGTAAACGGAATGTAAAGCATTGATCTTTCGCTCTGGAAAGGACCCACAGTGCCCAGATAGCTAGCTTCTGCTCTCAGAGCTCAGAGTCAGGACAGCTCACAGCACATTTCTGAGCCTCGTTGGTCATGGGGTGTGCACCTCGGGAAGTGCCAAGGTTGACTGACATTCCGTTGTCCTCCTGGTATGAGTCAGGCCAGGCTTTTAAGGGACTTTTGCAAACAGGCACAGTTGTCTCTTTATGATGCTCGGAATAAGTGATCTCGACTTCCACACTGGGTTCCTGAGTCACATGCTGAGTGGGATGGTGGCTCTGGCGTAAAGGTGGCCCCTTCAAAGGCAAGAACATACCACCCTTACACCAGACTGAAGCTTATCTCCATGTCTTTGAAAAAGATGGCCAATGGAAGCCTGAAAGAATACAAGTAGGAGGGTGACCAGTGATGGACACAGTCTGGGCACACCCCCAGAATCGAAGGGGACTTGGGATCATTGAGAGACCTTCCGAATCTCAGGATGGGGGTGGTGGTTTCTTTTTTCCTCATTCTCCAAGGCTCCTCAGTCTCGGAGACCCCCAGGAGATGCCATTAATAAGGATTCCTCCTCTGGCCCCTTTGACACATTTGCTTTTGAAGGACCTGGAAGAGAAAGCTCTTTGTATGTGGTCAGAATAAACTCATTGTACACCCAAACAATTAACTCCTCAATGGACTTGCCAGACCCTTGAAAGGCCCGGCCCTGCGTCCCTGAACCTCTTGGGCTCTATTCAGTCCCTTAAGCACACCAATGTTTTGGGGTTTTGTTTTGTTTTTTTGTTTGTTATTCTGAAAAGTCTTTTCCTGAGAACAGTCAGAGCGGATCAACATTGTCCTCAGCCCGGCATTTATCTCCACTCGCCAGCGATTGTCAATCAGGAATCAAAAAGCCAAACAGAGGAGGCTTTGAACGGTGTCATCGGGGGTCGAAGTGACTTCCAGCTGCCTGTGCGTGGGCCAGGCCTTCTTGCAGGGCGCGGAATTGTGCTGTCACACAAACCTGCTGTCTGTAGAGGCTCCCAGAGCCTGTGCGGGGGCTGCAGCTTTCTGGGGCTGCACCTGCAAGGAAGCGAGCTTGGGAGCTGGGGACTCTGGGAAGGCCACACTCCGTGGTTCTGGTCTGGGCAGTTTCCAAGGCTGCTCAGTGCCTCTGGGGCCTTGAGCAAATCACTTTCTTACTGAGACTCAGTCTCTTTTTATCGGCCTGGTGACTTCCTCCGCCCTGGCCGGTGGGTGGTGAGAATAGATGAGGAAGGCCACCTGCCAAAAACTTTGAGTATTGTAAAATGTGGTAATAGTATTATTGTTGTTGATCTTGACATCATCCTTGAGAATTCTTTCAAGTTTGCCTTGTTTATTTTTTTAATGTTTCCAAATTTACTTTTCTCTCCCTGGAAGAAAAGTAAAAATCTTTGAATTGGCTTTTCTTTTTCACTGTTCTATGTGCTTTGCCTTGGTCTGGAAACGTGTCATGGTATGTCCAAGAGAAATAAAGTCTGATTATTTGAGGCCCAGAAGAATCACCAAGAGTGTCAGGCATCAAATTATCATGTGCATATATGTACACTGAGATCCAGATATATTTTTCTTTGAAACAGATGGAGAAGTCTTCCACCAAGTCAAGGATCGCTCAAATAACCTAGCTGCTGCCTGATGATGTATCTGTGGTGACTTTGATACTACCTCCCCTTTGTTTTAACAGCTTTATTGAAGTATAATTACATTCCATTAAAGTTACTCACAGCCAATGTACAATCTGATGAATTTAGTACATTTCTGGAGTGGTGCAACCATGACCAGAGATCAATTCCATCGCCCCCAAAAGAAACCTTGTACCCATTCACAGTGATACCCCACTCCCATCCCCAGCCCTGGGCAACCATGCATCTGCTTTGACTCTACAGGTTTACCTTCACTGGGCATTTCGTATAAATGGACTCATATAACATGTAGTATTTGCACATGGTTTCTTTATTTTCGTATAATGTTTTTGAGGTTCATCTATATTGCCACACACATTAGTAATTTGTTCCTTTTAACTGCTGAACAATATTTCTTTATATGGAGATATCACAGTTTGTTTATCTATTAACCAGTTGACAAACATTTGTTACCAGTTTGGGGCTGGACGTAGTGTTGCCGTGAATATTTGTATATATGGCCTTAGGTAGACACGTTTCTGCTTTTCTTGGATAGAGTCTTAGGAGTGGAATTTCTGGGTTGAATGGTAAGTTTATATTTAAGTTTTTAAAGAAATTGCAAATTCTTTTTCCAAAGTGGTTACCCAATTTTACATTCCCATCGGCAGCGAACGAGGGTTTCGGTTTCTCCATGCCAGCACTCGGTACTGTTGATCGCAAAAAATTTTAGCCATTCTAATAGGTATGCAGTGGTACCTCATTGTGGTCTTAATATGCATTTTCCTAATAATTAATAACATTGAGCATCTTTTCATATATTTAGTTAGTAGCTGTCCATGCATCTTTGGCGAAATGTCTATTAAAATATTTTGCTCATTTTAAAATCAGGTTGTCTTCTTACTAAATTGTAAAGTTTACTTTTATGTTTTTAACTTAAAACTTTGGTAGGATTTAAATTTTGCTAATCCAATTTTAAAAGCAGGCTGTAGGGTAAGATGTTTTAGTTCTATTTTATCTCCTTCAAGAGGCCTTTAAAGTCTTTGGTCCTACACAGTGTCCTGAGGCTGGGGAGGCAGGTGACCTTCGTTTTCAGGAGAGGATATCAGTGCGCAGAGAAGAAGAGTGAAGGAGGGGGTTCAGGTTACCCACTTACTGCATATCAGGCCTGGATCTGGAGTGTGACCCCACTGGAGACTGGGAGGCCGGAGACACATGTGGAAGTTTTTCTGTCTCCCCAGGGCCCAGTGTGGGGCCTGGTATTGCCCCAAGGCTGGCCAGGAGGCAGAGCCCATGTGGACCTTGGACCTAGGCCTTGGACCTATTTGGTGGAAGGGATGCTTGTTTGCTGGGGTGGAGCCAGGTGCCCAGGTGCCCGGAGATGATGGTCAGAGGGTCCTGTTGGCTTTGGCCTGACTTCCCATCCTTCGGGCACACTGGACGTCACAGGTGGCTCTCCTGGCAGCAGGGCGCCTCATCTTTTCTCACTTCATAAAGATTTCTACCTTGGGCCTCCCTGTGGCAGTGCAGCTGCATCTCTTCACCCTCGGTGACCCTGCCCTGCAGGAGGGCTCCCTCCCAGCACGTGGCTGCATGCTCTGTGGGCTTCCGGCCCACATCTGGGCAGTCGGGGAGGCCCTCAACCCGCACGGCTTCCCCGGAGGACGGCAGCCCTTCTCCCTGCGCGACAGGCGCTGCTGTCCGAACGCTGGGCCAGAGCTCAGTCCCAGGCGCTTATCTGGGTGATGGGAGAAGCAAACAGAGTGCTTTCTGTTGTTCTGCTCCAGAGAGACATACAGCTCTTGGAATATAGGAGGAGTTTAATTGAATATTAAAATATTACATAAGCCATTTTCCACTCGGGTTCTCACCGAGTTGTCCCCCTGGCCGTGTTTGGTTTCTCACTTTCCCTTTGTTACCTTCAGGGCTCTCTCTCCTCCACGCCGTGCGAAGGGGCTGAGCACACTGCTGGGCCATGCAGGCTAGGAACTCTGCATGCAGCAGCAGCAACCAGATGTGTATTGCAGCTGCCAAAAGACTTCATTCAGTGGCTCATTGAATTCAATGGAAAGAGGTGTTAATAGGGTCAGGGGAAGTGATGCTATTAAAAAATGACATTGTGTGGCCCTGCTCCGTGTTTATCCTCCCTCAATGACTTCCAGACAAACTTGCCCACTTGGCATCAAAGACACCTATTCCGGACTCCAGTGTGAGGCAAATAAGAAATCAGCACGGTTAGTTACTCTTCTCTTTCTGCTGCATCTTACGCCCTGGGATGACTGTCAGGTAGTTCAGGACGGCGTTGGCCCTTGGAGTTCGGTCTTGGTGTCAGCACATGAGAAGAAGAGTAAGGTCAGGTGTCACACAGCTGTCGGGTTGCTGGCTTCAGCCTCCACAAGGGTTAGGGTCTGCGTAGCTCTTCAATCTCGAGATCCCAAGGGTCAGGTGCTGGTGCAAGAAAGGGATCAGGGCTCTGTGTTCTCTTTCACACTCTCGATAAGACATGGGGAAGTCAGCCAAAGGCCTGGGAGCTCCAAGTGGGGCAGGATTGTTATTACTGATTGTCTGACTGGCTTTGTGGAAACTGAGAACTTGCATTCCCCATAAATGGTTAACACTTGGAGAATAAAGTGTTCAGTTCTGAAAGACCTCTGGGGGTCTCGGGAAGAAGGAGGGTATAATCATAAACATGTTCGAGACCACCGTGCCCTCCTTCTCTCTCCCCACGGAGGGAGAGAACAGAGACTTCTCTAAACTATGCGTTCTCAGAGCAAGGGGGCGGGGGCAAGATACCTGCTCCTGGCTTTCACCACGGAAGCAAAAATTGGTTCTGGAGGTGGGGGAGCATGCTCTGTTTACATAAAAAGCACAGATTTACATCCAGTACGTAGAGTATGTCTGTTTCATTAGGAAGGTGGTTAGGAGAAAAATGTCTAAAATGCCTTAGGTGGGCAATATTGAAAAAAAAAAGTTGGAAAATAATGCTGCAAACTTAGATTGTGTTTTGATGAAAATAACTGAGTCCTGAAAGGTAGATCAAACCTACACTCACTCCTGACCTGCAAAGCCCCTGCTCTGCAAAGAGAGCGGCCAACGCTGCTAGGCCGTGGGCGTCCGGGCTTCACGGCTGGGACCTGCCTGCTTCCATCATCTGTGTTAGAGGTTAGGGGTGCAGTCCCCTCTCATGTTATTTGCCGTTTCACAGGGGTTCCCAGTTCTCTTCAGAGTGCTGGAGAGAGAATGGTCCTTCCTGCCTCGTCTTTTTTTAATTTTTAAATTTTATCCATGCATTTTAATTTTTAAATTATAGTTGACATGCAGTATTAGTTGCAGGTGTGCAACATAGTGATTAGACATTTATACAACTTACAGAGTGATCACTCCGATGAGTCCAGTTCCCAGCTGATACCATACATAGTTACTACAGTATTATTGACTATCCTTATTTTACTTTGAATGTGAGTGGAGAAAGAGAAGTTAGGGAGGGAATAGCACCACCGTCTCTTGTTTTCCTTAAGCTATTTAATGAGGGCCACTGGAAAGGTACCGGGCCGCCACCTTTCACAGGAGGGCAGGAAGACACTGGGGGACACCGGAATTTGACCCCACAATGTGTGATGACCTTATGTGATCATGTCGGGCCCACAGTCAGGGCTACTGGGAGGAAAGGGAACGCGGGTGGATGGGGAGGGGCCCTCCAGACCGTGGCAGCCTAGCTCCCCGGGTCCTGCCGGCAGAAGGGCGAGCTCACACCTGGGTTGGTCTTCCTGTTGCTATCTCTCTGTTCTCTCTTCCTTCTTGTTCTGTCCTTTTTTTCTTTCTCTTTGGTTTCTGCATTGGGACTTGGCCGGGCCACGTGCAAACCCAAACCATTCAACAGTGCTGGAGAGTAGATAGTATTTACCTCAATAATGGTAGTCTCTTTTCGATTCTTCTTAACCCTCAATTCAGATGACGGGTCCAAGCCGACGCCCACGATGGAGACGCAGCCGGTGTTCGATGGGGACGGTAAGCTCTGGGATTCCTTCCGACCCATCCCCCCACCCGGGTTCAGATTTGGGGAAGGTAGGTCTTTCCTTCGGATGTTTGTTTAAGCTTTATTATTGTTTTTTCTTTTTTAATTTTAATTTTTCCCAGTTTAGGCTGGGTTATTTTAACCTTTAAAAAAAAATGCAAACCCTCCCAGGAACTGGTACGCTCACCCCTTCTGGAAAGGCCTCTGTTCTTGCCAGGCCTCCTGCCTGGCCACTGATGGCCAACAATCACAGCCTGACAGACCCTTCGGCTGCCAAGCCTGAGGAGCCATGGCCGAGAGACAGGCCGGCACCGTCCCTTCGGGAAGTGAACGAGCACCTAGAGGCTCTGCTCTGTCCCCAGCTTCATGCTAGGCCTCTGGGGGACGAAGGAGAAATGGGCAAGATGAAGCTTTACTCCAAAGACAGCGGCAACCACTGGAGAGCTTTGTGTACTAAATTATGGGGTCTCCGTTGTTATTGTAGTAAAATTCGTGGAAGGAAAAGATCACAATGGCCTGGGAAAGGTTCTGTGAGGAGATGGGTGGGACTTGAGCCGGACCTTGAAAATGAGGAGGAAGAATTAGGGCATTCCAGGCAGAGGGACTGGCATGGGCATGGGAGGGGTTTCTGTGGGGATGGGGTAGAGTAAGGAGAGTAGCAGGAAAGTGGAGCTGGTTTGGTTAAGTTGTAAGGACATTGAGAGTTGAGTTAAGACACTTGAGAGAGGAGAATTCTAGATCATTGGTGATGCTGGTGGTAAAATAGGGGTTGGATGTCCCTAGAGCTATGGGGAATGTTCAGGAGGAGCTTGGGGTGCAGAAAGCTGGCCTTGATTTGAGTTTGAGGTGCTCAGGGCTTATATTCTTCCGAGTGCATTGCTAAATACCCCATGTTCCCATGAGGAGGTGCGGGATGCTCGGCACAGTGCCAAGGTTCATCTCTTGGTACAATGTATAGCAGCCTTGTAGCAGCTCTCAGCCAAGTGTATCCAGGCTGGATCAAGAGCCTGGGCAGTGAGACAGAGGATTAAAAAGAAACCATGCCACTGTTTGGTACTGTGGCTAAGAATGTCCCTCGCACAGGCTCAGCTCTAGATAGAGAAAGTGAAATGTGAGTTATCCTTTGTAACTGATCATTTGGTGGGACATATGTGTGTTCATGCCCAAAAGTTCAAGTGCTTCTGTGATCCAGGTCCTTTATCATTGGCAAGTCTGGGACCCTGGGGGATTGGGTGGGGAATGGAGACCACACCGACTAGGGAGACCTCTTCAATACCCCCATGAAGATCTTATCACTCTCCAATGTGTTCAGAGTCATCTGTTCACCAAGTGACCCAAGCCCTGGAAGACCTAGAGGTGCCCCAGCACTCTCTCGATGGGGATCGACCCCTGTTCAGTGAGGAGCCATTGGATAGGCTGTGCAGTACATATCCACCCTCCACTCCCTTTCCCGTGTGCAGCGGTCTCAGCACCTAAGATCCGTTGTGGCTTAGCTGTTTCCTCCAAAATGGTCTTTGTGGTTTGTTTGGTGCTCATTTGTTGATTCATGCCCTTTAAGTTCTTCCAGGGAAGCAGCGAAGAGAGACTTGGCTTGGCCCAGTTTCCTTACCTCCTGGGATAATATTTTTATTCCTGGATGGAGTGGCTCAGCCCTTCTGGGCTCTGATCACTCAGCATCCCAGAACAGGAGACCCTGCTTGGCCATACGCTGGCAGGGAGAGGAGCTTCCACAGTGAGGAAGGGAGAGGTTTTGGACAAAGTGAAGATGAGGTAGATAGTCAAGCCTCAATGCCTCAGGCTTAAAAAAAAACAAAACAAAACTATTCAAACGTCTGGGGGTTACACTCCAATTTACATGCTCTCTTTGCCCGGACTTTACTTTCTCTCTCCTCTTTTTCCCCCCAGAAATCACAGCTCCCACTCTGTGGATTAAGCACTTGGTAATCAAGGACTCCAAACTGAACAACACCAATGTAAGAAATTCAGGTAAATAATCTGCCTTGGATGGAATACTTACCTGATAGTCCATGACTATCTATTGTGTGGGCTTGCACACATTGTTCAACCTGTCTGGTCTTCAGTGTCCACAGCTGTAGAAAGACATTCGATGAGTTAATCCCTTCCAACTTCAGTTGTCTTCTGTCATCTCAGGGATCATCTTTCATGAGTAGTTGATACTTTTAGCTAAAAAAAAAACCCAACCTTTTGGCTCTATATTTTAATTTCTAATTGACTTTCTGGAAGAAATATTTGGAAGAAGAATGGTTGGGCATAGAGCAGTTGGACTTCAAGCCTCCAGAGCCTTGGTTCTGTGGGGTTTTAAGGCTCTAAATGGATGCTTATGGTTGTATCTTTTCTAGTCTGACCGTTTGAGGGTCTTGTGAGTGGTCAGGTTTGGGTTCTGGTTGAACCCCTTGTAGAAAGGTGATCATTTGCGAAGAATGATAAGATTTGTAGAGTTCATTTACCATCAGTGAAGACCAACATCAATAACGTTTATTTGCCATCAGTAAAGACCAGATGTCCAGCACCAGGAAGTGGATTGACAGACCAGTCGGTATCTCTGTCAGTGGGAATCACCCTCCTTTCCGCCTAAGGCTTTATTGTGAGAAATGCCACTTGCATAACTTATGCCTGCTCATTGAATTTAGCCATTTCCTCTTTTCCCTGTAGATAGCAAGGACTAGAAACAAAAGATACATCCTTTTCGACTGGCAGACTTTTACAAAACCCGTGGTTCATGAGTGTGCTGTCCTTGGCACCCTTGAGCTCGGTCCGGAAGGAGGTGGTGTGGGGACCAGTGTGCGTGGGGTGAGTTAGACTGTGAGGTGAATCCGTGCGGGATTGGTTGATCCCTCTGTGACTTGGGCAGGCCAGCACCTCAGCACGTGTCTGGTTCCCTGTTGGATAACAGTTGGAAGAGCTGTCGGAGCTGGGTGGGAAGGAGACCATGTGAACTCCCATGGGCCAGAGTCTCTGATAAAACAGGGCTGTGGTTAGAGCACAGGCTTTGGAATCCATGAAGTCTGGGTTCACTTTTTGGTTCCAGCATAAATGAGTGACCCAGCCAAGTCAGATAACCCCCCTGAGCCTCAGCTCTCATCTTGGATCGTGCTCTCTCCCTCAAAGAACGGTGGCTAAAGGTTAAGTGAGTTAATGTCTGTGTGACACTTGACAGATACCTGTAAGATGCGTGGCTAAGTGATAAACAGTAAGTGCATGATAATTGTCAGTACGTGTATTTGTTATGATCATCGTTGTTGGTAAGAAAATGGGAATATTAACGATGCTGCTTGTAGTGAGAATTCTTCGATCAGGAGAGAATTTGTGGTTGTTACCTGAAGCAAGAGCCTCACTCAGGACGCTTCTACTTAGAACCCTCTCCACTTGCCCCTCACTGTTAGGCAGATGTTATAAGTCAAAGAGAAGGGGTTTGGGGGCTGGTGGTACCTGGAAGTGATCTCTGCAAATGGTCTCCCAGTCCCTGAGCCCCCGGCAGGCCTGCAAAGCCCCAGGACGAGGCTTCATTCTGTGACCAAGTGGCCAACGTGAGGGTTGCTGTCTCTGAGATCATACAGCCTCTTTTGCCTAGACACTCATTTGACATTTAACAATTGCTTCCTGCCTTGGCCGGTTTGGCTCAGCGGTTAGAGCGTCGGCCTGCGGTCCTGAGAGACCCGGGTTCAGTTCCCGCTAAGGGCACGTACCTCGGTTGCAGTTTGTCCCCGGCCCTGGTTGGTTGTGCAGGTGGCAGCCACTCGATGTGTTCCTTTCACGTCGATGTTTCTCTCTCTCTCTCTGTTCCTCTCTCTCCCTCCCACTCTACCTGAACAAAAAATGGAAAAATGTCCTCGGGTGAGGATTAAAAAAAAACAATTGCTTCCTTTTCATCTACAAGTGGTCGATTTTTCTACTTAAACTATAAACTCTGCGAGGACAAGGCCTTTCTTGGCTGTCTGATATATGTGTTACGGAATCTAGCTCAAGTGTTGGATTGCCTTGGGGAAGGATGGAGGAGGGAAGATCGTCCTCCCCAGTGAAACCGGAGTCATCACTGTCATCAGAGTGTCCGTGTCAGGTCCTGGAGAGCTGCACATGTGTTGTCTCATTTGAGCTTCTCCATAACCCTACGAGATAAGTGCTGTCATCGTCCCCATCTGACAGGTGATGAGTCAGAGGTGGAAAGAGAGGAAATAACTTGTCCTGAGTCACAGCCAGCAAGTGGTGGGGCTGGAGGAGACCATGTCCTTGGGAACGGATGCCTGCCTTCTTGAGTGGTCTTGGCCCATGGGGAATGCAACGCCAGGGACCGATGCTGTTTGCTTCCGCCAAGTCCCACTCGTTTCCGGTCGGACGAGTCTGGGGCCGTGTTGCGAAATGATTTCCAGGTAGGTATAGTCACCTTCCTTTTGTGAGAGTGACCCAGCCACTTTCATTTTCCCCTGGTTAGCCCTAGTTATGTCTGTAAGGTTAGTGTATAGGACAGGATGTTGGGGGAGAGAGAAGAGCAATCGTTCCTGTTGGTGGAATAGCTTTCTGTAGTGTGCGAGCCACTTTCCAGAGGGTCTCACTTGGTGTGAGGAGAAGTCAGGGGTAGTATGATGGTGCCTCGTGGCTGGGCAGTTGGCTCCGGTACGGACTGGAAGCCCTGGGTCAGGCCCCTGAGACAATTTCCCATTCGAGTTTGCCGGCAGATTCTGGCTTCCAGGCAGCTCTGGCCCGCATCTCTGGGGAGGCTGGAGTGGGCTCTGAGAACCGACTCCCTGAGCTCCTCCCAGCTCCCTATCTCGAGGCAAAGAGGCCATCCCAGCTTCTCTCACACCCCAAACGTCCGTCTTTCACACTCAGACCCTGTGACGCCAGGTTTGTTTTCTGGCCTGGAGACTGTGGATGTTGGACAGGCTCCACTGGGCAGCCGGAGTGTTGCAATAACATGACACGTATGTCTGCAGACTTGTCCTGTCCCCTTCGCTCCTCCCGGAGGTTTTGGTCCTGGCTTTTAAGGCTTTGTCCTGCGTTCACCGTGGTCAGTGTCCCCTTTTGAGTGCTTGGCGGTTCAGCGTTGGACAGGTTTGCCCCACTGGACTTCCCTCTGGTTCTTACACCAGGAGTTCTTGCGTTTAGGGAAACCACGTCCCGGCCAGCTGACACCTAGAACTCGAGAGTGGGCATTCTCGTGCCTGAGGGTTGGCCGGAGACTCTGTTCTGCTTTTATAAGAAAATAAGAACTCTTGCTGAGTTCTTTGTTTCAGGGGCTAGCTACCAAGGGATTTCTTAATATAACTATGATTAAAACAATTTTTAAAAGTCATCTACATTTTATAGAAGGGAGTGGAGAGATGAAAGAAATGACAAAAACTAGGCTCCCTCTCATCCTTCATCCTGTGCTGCACCGCTTCTAATCTGACTGTTTGTGGGCGCTAGCCTGCAGCTGTGACTTATAAAGTCTCTTCTTTTCTTTCTTTTTTCTTCCTTTCCCCCTCCTTTCCTCCCTCCCTCCCTCTCTCCCTCTCTCTCTCTCTCTCTCTTTCTTTACAAATGTTAGTGCTTTCTTCTCTAAGAAAATGCTCTCTCTCAGGAGATATGGTCCTTTGAGCCTTAACCCTGTTTTTTGTGCAGCTTGGCAGTGCCCTCGAGGTACATCGGTCCCTCCCCTGGTCCCAGGTCTCAGTGGCCGCGTCCTGTAGCCTCTGGTGGAGTCAGTTGACTTCCCTTTCTCCTTCTCCTTCGCTTTCTTTCCGCTATGGCCATCTTTTCCAGTCGACTTCTTTCATGAGCTAATCTGGGACTTCAAGAAGGCTGTAGGACCTGGCCCCTGGGTTAACTCCCAGACCACGTCTGCCCTTCCCCGCCTCTGTGCCCGGCAAACCCGGCAGCAGCTCTTGTGGCTGTCCCCAGAGACGGCCACCAGCAGGGTGCAGGTGGAAATGCGTTTCTTGAGTTCTGCCCGCTGCCTCTTGTACTGAGTGAGTCTGCCTGCCTCCCGTCCACGTCACAGGACGGCTGTCGACGGCATCTCGCCGTCACCTGCCCGGCTCGGAGCACCGCTCCTCCAGGCCTGCTGTGGGCCTTTTGGCTGCTTCTGGATGGTTCCTCCCTCACCGGGGAAGCTCCTGTCTGGAGACTTGCTGCTATGGTGGGGAGTTGGGGTCACTGAGGCAACTACACCTCTTGGCTGATTCCCCCACCCCCAAACCAGCACTCTTGGCCTGCCCAGAAACCGCGGGGTGATGTAATGACCTGAGGCCTGGAAAAATAAACAGCTCTCAGGGAAACCAGCGGTAGCCGTTGTAAGCAAATACCCCACAGCCACCTGGAACCCGCACATGACGTGATTGGAAGGAAGAATGAGTAATCCACGAACGTTAGCAGCCGCAGACGGGTCTGCGCTTGTGTGCATTCCACGTATCTGTATGAAAACAAACGCTCGGTGTTTACTTCTGTAACCGGCCTTCCGCAGGTCTGCCCGTCTATCTTATGCAGGTGTCTTGGTCGGTCATGGCCAATAGAAGAGAGCTGGGGACCGGGGATCCTCCCTACAGCCTTCTCTGTGGCAACAAAGGCCTTTCTCAAGTGCAGAGAGGAGCTGCAAATACGTTTGGAGGCCGCAGAGAGCCGAGCCCCAGCGTCCATTTATACCTTGGTTTAAAATGAGCTTTTCCGGCTGCCTTGGGCCTTCACCCCACGTTGTTTGCTTGAAACACAGAAATGTGGTGGTGTGGGTGCGGGGGTATCATCCGGCCTCAGGAACTTGCTCGACCAGCAGAGGTTTTGTTTTTTCTGTAGGTGAGTTTGTATGCTTTTTTGGTGTTGATAGCAAAACCACGTGTCCCTGTGTTTTCCTTACGGCCTCTGTTGATAAAAAACGGAACTCAAAGGTCCTGCCGAGGTATTGTGATTGACTCCTTACAATTTGCCAGAAGTCAGCTGTGGTCTCTGCTTTGATCTGAGGGTCCTCGTTCTGTGTTTATTTGTCAGATGGCTTTGGAAGCAGGCAGGGTATAGATTTTATAAACACGCTCACACATGCAGCATTCGTGTCTTGGGGGAAGACGAGTGAAGTTATGTTACTTTATTTTGACAAATTAAAGCATCTCTCTCCCATCTCCCCCTTTGGCCTGTGGCCCCCGCTTCCTTCTCGCCTGAATTTTTATTTACTAGCTCTTGTCCTTAAAGGACAGAGCTTTTCAGCTGAAGGTCAGTGAGTTACTGAGGAAAACTAGAAAGAAGACAGCTTGCCGCTTCTCACTGCAAACCCCCGAGAAGCCTGTCTTCCTCTTCAGTGGGAGGGTCACATGAGCTCACTTGCGGCGTGAGTCAACGGGGACGGAGCCTTTCCTAACGTTTGGGTGGATGTGAGTCAGTGGCGCTTTGGGAGAAAAGTGGGTTGTTTTTTTAGGCCTGCATGCTATATTGGGACGATCGTCCTGGAAGAAGCATCTCCGGTAGAATTGATACCTTGTTTCCCTTCACTCCTCAGTTTCTGTCTGTGTGGGAAGGACCGTGTCATGATGGTGCACCGTGCATGGCCATTTCAGGCTCCAGAGAGACCTTACTTAGGCAGGCCGGGGGGGTGTAAGTTGCCCTGACACCTCCTCACCTGGGACACTGCAGCTCAGCACAAGCCTGATGCCCAGCGCCCACTGCACACACCCTGAGAGGAGCTCCGGCCAGCGCCAGCTCTGTCCACTGTGCTCCGCAGGTGGAGCCCCTGAGCCCCGGCAGGCTGGGCCACACACAGGAGCATGGAGGGCAGTATGAGGTACAGGGAGAACCTGCCCCCCAGCAGCCTTGCCCTACACTCGGGCCCTTCCTGGTGCTTGCTGGCCGCTGAGGGTGGGGGTCCTTTCTGACGCTGTCTCGCTGTGAGACCGAGGGCCGTGGGAGCGGTCTCATCTAGCTCCACCACTTCGTTTTACATGAGCCACAGGAGCGCAGACTGTGCAGGGCCTTGTCCAGGGTCACAGGCCCATCGACAGCTACTGTGTGTCAGGTCCTCTGAGCTTGGTGCTGAGGGGCCCACAGAAGAAATGCAGGCCCATCTCAGCCAGGGGCTGGCTGCGGGGCAGCCGTGTGCCCAAGGGAGGGGCCGTCGGCCACAGCGGGAGGAGTTTCTCTGTCACTGATGCCTTTGAGGTGCTGTCACGGTGATCATGAGAAGCAGGTGATTCTCAGTGATATCACTTTTTCAGTTTACCTGCAGTGTGCCCTTTATTGCTGCCCCTGGAGGGCTGTTCCCACTGCCGGCCTGTGGTCAGGGAGACCGGTCATTCACCGGGATGGCTCAGGAAGTCCGGGTTCACTCCACGTTTGCTGAGGACCCTGCTACCTTAGACCTGCGAGCGAGCTGCCATTCATCAGCTTGCTCTGGTGCCAGGTTGAGTGCTTTACCTACACCATCGTGTTTATGCTCACAGTGACCCTGTGAGGGTGTACTGTTGTGTATAGGTTCTGTTTGTGTATAGGTAAGAAACCAGGGACTTAGCTAAGAAAACTGCCCCGGGTCACAGCCTAACAAGTCGTAGAGGCTGGTCCATCTGACCCCGAAGCCCGTGTCTTCAGCACCACGCTGCACTGCCTCTGTTCCAGCCCTGGCTGACTCCCAGGGGACAGCGACAGCACCCCCTTGGTGGCCCTGGGGAGGCCCGTGCAGGAGCAGGCGATCGACACTCACTCTTGCTTTCAGCCTTGCCAAGGAAGCCAGATACCCCCACCCATCTGTTCCTGGGGCCTCTTCCCTCTGGCTGCCGGAGCTCCCTCTGGCCTCTGGCGGCAGCCGCCCTGCTGGGCTTCTCCACCCCGCTCTTCGGGCCGAGCTGGAACCTCTCTTCTCTCGGCTCGTTAGTCCGTTGGAAGGCAGCCCTCCCCCAGGAAAGTGGTCCAAGACCCCGTTGCCGCTAAGATTTGGAGATGACGTTATCTTTTTCACTTCATTTGGCTGCCTCCTCTGTGGGGGAAAGGGCCTTGAGGTGAAGCGAGATGGGGAAACGTATTCCCATGGAAGAGGCGACCGTTCTAAATGGGTGCCTGTTCCTCCCCGTGCCAGCCCTCCATGCACACCTGCACCTGATTTCAGACTGACTTCCGTGTGCGCGTCCACTCTGGGCCCCTCTGGGCCTGTTACCTGCCCTCTGTTCCAAAGGGAGCCCCGAGTGATTTTCTAGGCATCCCTCCTCTCTTTGTGGGGTTCTGGGAGTCCCTGGACGACCCTGAGACTCGGGACCTGGACGGCCGAGTGGCAGCTCGGCGCCGGATGCCACGGAAAGCCCACGGTGCGAGGGCAGAACCGGCCCAGCAAGTGGTGCGCAGAAAAACCGTCCTCCGGGACACTTAGCCGTCCTGCGAAAAAGAGCAAAGTCCACAGTAAGACAAATAACTTCTTCACATAGTTGGCTTGAAACCTTAAATGCTAAAACTCTGTGTGGCTAAATAAACAAAACGGGCCTACTCGGCGATGTACCATAAATCCCTCCCAAAGACTGGTCTCAGGAGCATCTCCTCCCCTGGGGACCACATCCTTGTGTCTGGGCGGCCGTTCGCGGGCGGGAGTCAGCGCCGGCAGACCTGGGCCCACCCTCCTTCGGTTTCTGCGGCCCCTTCCCCGGCCAGACCCTCCGACCATCCCAGCAGCACACCCGCAGGCTGCCCTGGCTCAGGAGCCCTGTGATTTCTTACGCCTCTGGAGTTTCATGTTGTGATTTAGGGAAGGTGGTTTTTAACACACTGTTTGTTATTTTGGGTGATTGTTCAGCATTTCATTCATTTTTGATAAGAGGCTAGGCAGGCGTGAGGTATTTGCAGGGGTTTCAGGGTAATTGTAGGCGACACGATGCTAGTGTTTTTCTGAATATTCTTGGCCTGGGGGGACGGATTCCTTTTGCAATGAAACATAAATAAGCTCCTCTCGTTTTTTTCAAGCGGGTAACCTTTTATTGATTTCTTTTCCCCTAAGAGAATCCAGAACTTGATAGTCTGAGGGCTGAGTGTATCATTTCCCAGGATGAGTCAAAGGGGCAGATACTCTTTTTCCAGGCTCTGTGGTCTCATCCCCACTGATTGGCAATTACTCAGCAGTGGGTGGTCCCATCTCCGAGGAGTCGGGGTGAGGGGGCGCTGTGGCTGCGGGTGGCTGAGCAGGATTTGAGCAGTGGAGGGGTTCATGGGTCCTCTGAACTAGAGATTCCACGGTCCTCCTGTGAATAGGACTGGGGCGAAGATGGGTGTGGTGAAGCAGGAGGGGTGACAGAGTCCCTGCTCCCAGGAGCTTACGGCTAGTCGGGTCCCAGCAGCAAGAGCAAGGTGGGCACGAGGGGAACAGAGAGACTTAGACTCAGCACAGGGACACTTCACTTCGGCTTGGAGCTCGCAGAGATGGAGGGAGGCTGAAATGAGGGGAGGTTAGGATCACCTGGCCAGTGCTTTCATCTTGCTACGTTTGACACAACGTTGGTGACCTCTCCAGAGCCTGACATGGTGCCTCACACACCCGGCACCAGCCTGTGTGAGAGCGGGGTCCACGAAGACCCCGACCTTCTCTGCATCCTCCCCGGGAGCCCTCCTGCCACATGTTAGGTCCGAGACTCCCGAGCGCTCTCCTCTCTCAGGACGCTGTCCCCCACGCTGTCACCTTCCCACTCCCCTTTTTTCTGGTATAAGCAACTCTCCGTCTGGGTGGCCTGAGCAGCTGCCCTTAATTAACAGCTGAGCCTCCACTGGTTCTTTCTCTGGGAAGGTTGCATCTCTCAGTGAGACACCATCCCAATACATGCTTCCATGGCCCGTGGTTCTTCGTGGTCCTTCTGGTCTGGCTTTCTGAGAGACGGGAGCTTTTTCTTGCCCTCAGTTGTCATGTGTGTAAGGAATCGGAGGCGCCGCCGAATAAAACAGAGTAGAAACTGGAGAGCCAATCAGCCGAATAAACGGGGAACACTCCGGGCGGGTTCACAGACTCCGGGGGTCGAGTCCTAGAAGCCGCGCTCAATGTAGGGGCTTGTGTCTTTTATATCTGCCTGTTGTAGCTGGAATTTGTCCCTTAGGGTTTGGCCCTGCGGGGGCTATGCATGGAGCCTCTGGAATGTCAATCGATAAGAGCGAGATGGGAGTTAATCTACAAGCTCGAGGCAGGCCCTTCAGGGTGGGAGGCAAGGTTGAGCAAGCGAGACAATGGTCGAGCACTTTGCCTGGCGCCAGTCCCCAGGCTATGGGACAATGTGGACCTCGTGATAGCTGACTGTGTGTCAGCTTGGCTAGGCTGTGGTGCCCAGGGTGGCCACACCCCAGTCCAGGTGTAGCCATGAAGGTGTTTTTTAGATGTGATTAACATTTAAAATCAGTTGATTTATTTTTCTTTCTTTTTTAAAACTTTCTCCCACTTGATTTTAGAGAGAGAGAGGGAGAGAGCGAGCAAGCAAGAGAGAAACATTGATGTGAGAGAGAAATATCGATTGTTTGCCTCCTGCACACACCCCGACCAGGGACTGAACCCGCAACCTGGGTATGTGTCCTGACCAGAAATCAAGCCCATGTCCCTTCGGTGCTTGGGACGATGCTCCAGCCAACGGAGCCACACTGATCAGGGCTAAAATCAATTGACCCATAATGTAGGCGGACCTTGTCCAATCAGTTGAAAAGTCTGAGATTTCCTGAAGAGAAAGGACTTCTGCCTCCAGACTCTCACATAGAAATCCTGCCTGAGTTTCCAGCCTGCTGGTCTGACCTATTGATTTTGGACTCAAGACTGCACCCTCATTGCTTGAATTTCTAGCCTGCTCCGCAGATTCCAGACCTGAGCCAGTTCCTTAAAATCTGTGTGTGTGTGTGTGTGTGTGTGTGTGTGTGTTTCTTCTAGGAGTCTGTCTGTCTAGAGAACTCTAACTGCTGCTGACCTTCTCTGACTGCTTTCTCCTGTCTCCACTCCTCTCTGAACTGCCTCCGTCACCGTGAGGTCCCCTGCTCGTTCTCCACAGAGGTCACCACAGGATGTCACCTGCACCTGCTGGCTCGGATGTTGGGTTACCCGGGCACCTCAGCTTTCTGTCTGCTCATTCTTTCAGCAGCTCCTCCTCTGAAGGCAGCAACCAGACAGTGAGACCAGCCCAAGGACCTGAAACCAGAATCTTGTAATGTTTATGTTTGTTGGCCATTTTTGTTTAAGAAAAGTAGAGAAGGAAAAAGCAGAAGATGATAAAGGAAAAAAAAGGTTCTCAGAACAAAAGGATAAAGTCTGGGCAAAATCAAGATTGGGGATTAGTTGAGGATTTTGGTGGTCCGCGCTCCCCTTTGCTCCTCATTACTCCTCATCACCACGAGAGGGGGAGAGGCAGAGGCCTGGCCTCACAGGGCAGGCGGGCTGTTCTCCGCGCTTATCCTGGCTCGGCCAGACATGTAAGCGCCCGCGCCCTGGGCCTGCAGACAGGCTTTCTGTGCGTGTGGGTCAGCCCAGACTTTTTCTCTCCTGTCCCTCTCCCTGCCCCCTCCACCCCTCCTCAGTCCTGCTGTGCCCTGGTGCTCTGTGGAATTGCTGGTACAGAGGGTGGTGTGTTTGCTGTGGCAAGGGCCAGACCATGTTCCCATTTCCCCCCCAGGATGCTTTTCTGTTTCGTTTCTTCTTTTAGGTAGTTGGAGGCTTGTGAGTGAAACTTAAACCACCCATCGGCAGCTGGGAGTGGCCTGGCTGTCCCTTCCCTGCACCATCCGGACTAGGATTATAGTGGGGCGGGGTGTGCGTGAGTGTGTGAGGATGTGTGGCCATGATTGTTCCCTCCCCTCTGCTGTTTATGTCCTCCAAGTGTTCACAGAGAGTCCTGGCCCATTCTCACAGGCCAGACCTCGTCTTGTCATTCTGCCCTGAACCTTCCTAAGCAGAGATCGGATATTTTAGAACAGTAAGTGCTCACTTCTGGGGAGCTCCCTCTCTGGCCTTGGTCATGAAGATGGCATGGATTCCTTGCTTTGCATTCTGGAAGGTGACTGCTTGGTGTCTAGGAAAACGGACAGTTGGAAATTGTAAGATTCATTTGGGTGAGGACTTGCAAGAGCAGGGGATGAAAATGGCTCCAAGGATGGCACTGGGTCTGGGTCCTCAGATGCAGAATGTGTGTGTGTGTGTGTGTGTGTGTGTGTGTGTGACATGCTGTTGAATCTGCTCTGACTCCTGGGGACCTTATGAATGAGCGATGTCTATAATGTCCTGTCCTCAACAGTCCTGCTCAGCTCCTGTAGACTCATGCTTATGGCTTCTTTTACGGAGTCAATGGCTCATGCTTGGTCTTCCTCTTTTCCTGCTGCCTTCTATTCTCCCCAGCATTATTGTCTTTTCCAAAGAATCCTGCCTCCTCGTGATGTGTCCGAAGTAGGATAGGTTCAGTTTTGTCATTTTTGCCTCCAGGGATGTTTCAGGCTTCATCTGCTCTAGGGCCCACTTGTTCATCTTTCTGGTCCAGGGCATCCATAGAGCTAAGCCTATTTTAGTGAATCAGTTTTCCCCCATCAGCCTTCTTCTCTGTCCAGCTTTCTCATCTGTGCATCACAATGGGGATTCGAGGGCGTGGGTGATCTTAGCCTGGGTCTGTGATGACGCGTCCTTTCTGTTGGTGATTCTCCCGAATTCTTCCATTCATCCTTGCTGCACGGTGATTCGTGTTTGCTTGGCCTCCCGAGAAGCACTGCAGGAGTAATGAATAGAGCGATTGATTGGCTGGAGGGCCTGAGAGGGCTACAGAAATACAGGGTAAATTGATCAAGTGTTGAGCCAGTCTGGGCGTTTCAGTTGTCTGTTGCTATTTAACAACTACTACACAACTTAATGGCTTAAATAAAAATAATGTATTCTTTGTAATGTGTCTGTGGGTTGGCTGGGTGGTTCCTTGGCTGGCTCTCCCTGAACTCCTGGACTCGTCCAGCCGGGGGTCGGCTGGGCTGGCGTGTGAAGACGACCTCGTTCATGGGCTGAGCCCCTTCCGTTCTCCCTTTGAGCCTTCCACCCTCCCGTGGGACAGGGTGGCTTCCGTAGGTGGTGGGCTCAAGGTGGCTTCCAAGAAAGGGAAGTGGAAGCCTCAATCACAGTCACCTCTGCCCTTCCCAGTGATCAAAGCGAAGCAGAGTCGACAGACATTGGGGGGTTACACAAGGGCACGGATACGGGAGGTGCACTTCACTGGGACCATGCTGTACCGATCTGCCACACCAAGTCAAAGAAGAACACAGGTTCCGGTGGAAGTCGGGTTAGCCTGGCGGGCGGGGCGAGACAGTATCGCCGAGGTAAGGAGCACGGCCCAGGCAGCCTGGACTGTAGTCCCAGCTCTGCCACGTCCCAGCTGTCCGACCTTGAGAAATCACACAGCCAGTCCGTGTTCCTGGCCCTCCTCTGCTCCGTGAGGGTAATGAGAACACCTGTCTTAGAGGCTTGCGACGAGTTTCAAGTGAGTTCATACAAGGCAAGTGCCAGTACCAAGCTCGGGGTACAGAGAACACTCAAATAGCTGTTCCCTGCTAGCATTCATTTTACTTTGCGGGAATGGCAGGGGAGGGACAATCTGACTTTAAGCTCCTCAGTTCGAGGCAAAAAGGGAAAAACACTCAGGTGTGAGATTTGTAGAGTGCTTCAGCTGAGAACAGTTTTCAGAAGAAGCCGTGCTGTGTGGAATGAGGAAGTCCGTGTTCTGACACACTCGGTTTGGATGCAGCCATTTGGGGTGGTACGCAAAGTGACTGACCCGGACAAACTTCACGCTACAAAAATAAATGATTAGCGGCAGGACGGTCTAGAAGTTGGCAAGACAGGCTTCCTTCTCAGGAGCCTTGACGGGAACCCCAGCTTGCCTCCTTCCAGCCTGAGTGAACTTGGGCACGTTCACGGATCTCTGCAGTGCTCCTCTTCCTCGTCTCCAGGACACGCACAATAATAGTGCCCACCTTGCACCCACGAGGGGACCGGGCACGTAAAGCCCCTGGTCTGTCGCCTGGCACATGCTCCTCGCAGAACATTTGCTTTGACTATTATTAGTTTAAAAATGGTTTTAAGGGAGATTTTCTCTCTGTTGGAAGACAGACCCCTGAGTACTCTTCACAAACTGGTAGTGCTGTTACCCTAAACCTTTCCTGTCTCTCAGAGGGGCGCCCGGACTTGCAGAGACTGTCATAACGTCGTAAGCAAGCAAACAAACAAATAAAAGGGTAGTAAACCCTGCATTTACCCTTCTCTCTAATTCCATGCTAGCTCCCATGTTCCCAAATTAGCGAGCTTCTCATTTGTATGGTTTTTATTCTCCGCTGAACGTGGTGCAGCCTCTGTGGAAGCATTTCAAGGACTTCCAGAAATATGTTGACAGCCCCCGGACCGCGGTCCCCACCTCTTCTGAGATGGCTCCTCTCCACGTTTCCACAGTTCAGGATCCCCAGTGGTGTGAGGTCAGGTTCATCGCTCGCCCTGCCCCCGGGGAGGCTGCCTCCCCCACCCTTTCCGTCTGGCTTTCTGTCTGATTTATGGCTTTAGAATGCTGGCCCGGAGGATCTTAATTTAAAGCCTCTGCCAGGCTGTCGCGCGAATGCCAGTCAAAAGCCGTTTTCCTCCTCCGCTGCCTTTTCTGTGGCATGAAATACGAGGTAGGAAAATAAGGCTACCAAACTGGGGTGAGTTGTTGAAAAACTCTTGTGTAATCCCCTGGAAGGTGCCCTGGCTCCATCCCAGCCACAGGCTCAAGTGAAAAACGCTGGTCTCCAAGCCGGGTTTCACCCATCCATTTAGGGCTCGTCCCTCGGCTGCCTCCGGAGGCTGTGCTGGTGGCAGCTACAGCCGGTCCGAGTCCCGGGTCTGCTGCCGTCCGCTGGGAAGACGCCGTTCCTCCAGCCGAGGACACTGTTTAGCTTTGTTGTGTTTGCTTTGCGAAAACAATAGTGTTTTTTTCACTTTGCAAATTCAAATGTATGTTTTAATAGTGACTGTGCTAGACATACCTGCCTCCTGACCTTCAGGTATTCTGATGCCCTGAGGAAGTATTCCCCTCCTCCTGCCGTGGGAGTCGCTTCTCAGCCTCGTTCCCCAGAGAGGCGGTCATCTCTCCGGCATCCGATGCTTTGCGCAGACCTCTGTGCCCTTCGTATCCGTGTCACTGACAGCCGTTATTTCAGAGGGGTTGGCTCCTTTAGAGTTGAGTTTCTGTTATTTTGATCATTTGTTTGGTTGGCCTGTGAGTAGCATGAGTCTCCAGGCGGCTGATACAAAATTCCTGGCCCCAGGAACGGTATTTCTGCTGCACACGGTGAAAAGTTCACGGCATGCTCAGCACGGTCTTCCTGTCCTCTTCTTCAAGAGGAAAGTTCTGGAATAATGGTCATCGAAAAAAAAAGTAACAGGGTAAACAAACAAGCAAAGCACATAAGTATATGAAAATGTAAAAGTACAAGTTTATGATGGGATCCCTTTTGTTGTAAAAATACAAGCAGACATGTGCAGATGTGTTCGCATGTGTGTGTACGTAAGGAAAGATCCCGGGAAGGTAGCATTTCGTGGGATTCTGGGTTTTTAAAATTTTCGTTATAACAAGGAAAGACACCCAATGCTATTTATTTTTAATAATTACAAGACAAAACATAGCCCAACAACAATAACAAAAACAAAACAAGAAAAAAGTAAAAACCAAGAAAGGGAAGCAAGGTAGGTTGACTGGCTGACAGTGGGATTTCCAGGGCAGAGGCTGCATGGGTCTGAGGCCCTCTGACCTGGCGGTGCCTGCCACGGGGTGGCACACACGCCTCGGCCTCGGCCTGGCTCTGTGCAGACACGCTCACGTGTGTCCCGTGGCCACCAAGTGCAGACATCTTCCTGTGGGCCTGTTTCCCTCTCCCTCTGGGTGGAAGCAGTGCTGTGTAATAGGGTCAAGTCCATTGGCTAATTTTATCCAGCCTTGTTGGAGGCTGGGGAGGAGCGGGGTCGGCCTGTGTCTGCTCTTTGGGCACTGAGCATGGCTCCTGCGGAGGCTGGCGGCCCGTGGCTCTGTCCTGCTGTGTCTGGTTTGGGAGAGTGTCCACACACAGGCATTCCTGCATCCTCCCGTCAGCTCCCAGAGCCAGCAGACAGTGCATCAGCAGGAACCACTCGGAAAACAGTCAGGAAATCCACCACCACCCTCCACCCCTGGGCGAACCACTGCCCTAGGAAGGGCAGCTTGGCAGTCCCTGGCTGGAACCTGCTGGGTGTGAATGCGGGTGAACCCTGGTGGCGGAGGGGCTCACAGGGAGCTTCTAGACCTCCAGCCCCTTGCATGGGACGGTGTGGGAGACACAGCTCTCCATGGTGATTCACCCCCTGCTAAGCCATCAGTTCTTTGGGACCAGGCGGGGTCTTTACACAGAAGGCAGCAATTAGTCACAGGAGTGATAGTCACCACAGGCAATGGCTTCTTTTGCAGAGAAAGTCCACTCGTGTGACCAGGAGAGGCAGAGCGCCCTGGAAGAGGCCCGGCAGAATCCCCGGGAGGGCATCGTCATCCCAGAGTGTGCCCCTGGGGGGCTCTACAAGCCGGTACAGTGCCACCAGTCCACTGGCTACTGCTGGTGCGTGCTGGTGGACACGGGCCGCCCGCTGCCTGGGACCTCCACACGGTAATTCGCCAAGCCCACCCTGCTCCTCGGGGGATCCTGGGGCAAGAAAACCAGCTTCCTGTTGGACTGGCCCCTGGCCCCTCCCAGCTTCACTGTCCTGGGTGGTGGGAATCAAGGCCCTGGGAGAGCAGCATTCACTCATGCGCAGATGAGGTTCTGATAGAAAGATGCGGGTCCTGGATGCTGGGCAACCTTGGAAAAGTGGGTAACCTCTCTGAGCCTCACTTCACCTATGAGAAGGTGATTGCCCTGCCTGAGGCACTAGGTTCTATGGATCAAACAAGATCCCGTCTGCAGACATATGGTGGTGTCACTGTGCTTGAGTGATTGAAAGGACATTCTGAACATTTCTCAATGGGAACATTTGGCCGGGGTTGCCTTGTAGCCACTGGACAGTGGAGGAGGTTCTTTCCTGCCAGTCTGGGAGCTGTAGGCTTCGGGAAACACAGATCGTTGCTGGCAGTAGTGGCTGAAGTCCCCTCCTAACCCACCGTATCTCTCTCTTCCCAGCTACGTGATGCCCAGCTGTGAGAGCGACGCCAGGGCCAAGAGTACGGAGGTAGATGACCCTTTCAAGGACAGGGAGCTGCCAGGTGGGAGATGACACTGCCCCTTGCCGGCACCGTGCCTTTTTCTGTCCCCCTTCCTCCTCCTGCAAAGTTCTCCCTGCGGAGGGTCAGCTTCCCTCCTGTGAGAAGGAGCAGGAATGCTGGGCGGGGCGTCGTAGGAGTGGGCGGGGCATCATAGGCGTGGGCGGGGCCAGGGCTGTGGGATCTGCTCCAGTCCGGGATTCATCCCTCAGCAGTCCTGTGCCTTTGAGCACAGTGTTTCTCCTTCTTGCCCTAACCTTTTTATCTCTTAAATGTAGTCATTGGGCCCTGGCCCGTTTGGCTCAGTGGTCAGAGCGTCGGCCTGCAGACCGGAGAGTCCCAGGTTCGGTTCCCGCTAAGGGCACGTATCTCGGTTGTTGTTCATCCCTGGCCCTGGTTGGGGTTGTGTGGGTGGCAACCAGTCGACGTGTCTCTCTCACATCGATGTTTCTCTCTCTCTTATTCCCCCTCTCCCTCCCTCTCTATCTGAAGATAAATGCAAAAATGTCCTCGGGTGAGGATTAAATAAATAAATAGGTAGTCATTGGGTTAAAATCCTGCCCCTGTAATCTTACAATTCCTTCTCTCTCCTGTGGTGATTTGGACAGTGTCCTGGGCGCTGTGAACCCTTTCCCCAGGGCTAGAAAGAGAAGAGAGCTCACAAGGAGGGGCTGTGCTGGGGGACCTGGGCAGTGTCTGCTGCCTACCCTGCTGGTGGCCCAGGGCTGTCACTGGGCTATGACACAAGATCTTCAGGCAGGGGGCCCAGGACCCTAAACGGCTTCTGTGCTGGGTTTCCCCTTGTTTATAGTGTTCTCTGCTGATGAGTTACAAGAAGATTACTAAGCATCAGTGGCTTGAAGCACTGTGGTCTCAATCAGCATGAACTCGGATCAGGGCCTGTGGGAGCTGGGCCCACCTTCCCAGTCCCCAGCAGGACTCCCGAGTGGGAACTGAAAGCCCTCAGCAGACGTGAACTGGGATCCTCCTGTGTGTCAGGCACTGAGCATCACCTCGTGATCAAAGGTGACACGAGGCTGACACAGTGGAGGAGGCAGTGCACATCCACGGGCACAGACGTGCAAGCAGTGGTGACAGCAGTCCTGGAGGGGACGAGCACGGTGCTGTGAGAAGGGCAGCGAGGCTCCTTCAGAGTCCGTGGCTTCTCTGAGAGGTGGCGTCCACCCAGCGTCCTGGGAGTTCTGCAGAGAGATGACAAAACAGTACCGCAGAGAACTGCAGGGGGCGCCGAGGGCCCGTCCGGGGCTGGCAGTCACGAGCTTGCAGGGACACCCGTCTGTGCAGTGCTGTGGTGGTGTGTACGCCGGCAACACCGACCGTGTCGCCTTGGAAAGGGCCTGTCTGTGGGAAGGGCCACCCGTGCTCCCGGTCTTGCTGGTGTAGTGCAGTGGACAAAGAGAGGGTTGAGAGCCTCTGTGAGGGAGATTTGATCGTTATCATCTGAGTTGGATGAGATAAGTGAAAAAAGGAGGAGGTTCTTGGGTAGATAAACTGGTAGGTCTACTTGAGACAACTTTGACCGGAGGGGTTCTCTCTGACCCTTGTGCCCCTTCAGCACCTGGTCCTCACCTGTAGGGCTGCTGGGTCCTACTGTGCCAGAATTAGCTTGTTCCCCAGCAGATCGTGAATGTCATGAGGACAACGACCCTAGAACCCGGTGTTATATCCCTAACATTTAGCTAGTGTCTGAGTTGACCCAGCAAAAATCTGTGGAATGAAAGAAAATTGAAAGCATTATTGTCCATTTAGCCTGACGGTCCTTTGTGGGCTGCAGGCGGAGGTGTATAGTCACCTGCGCAGTGAACGGTTCCCAAAGTGGATTTGGCTGGACAAGAAGGACCTGGAGCGGTTTGGGAAACGGTGGGCACCAAGGAAACTGTTTACTTGATTATTCACCTGACCCGGCCTTCAAACCTCACCTTATTTTTCAGGCTGTCCAGAAGGGAAGAAAATGGAATTTATCACCAGCCTACTGGATGCCCTCACCACTGACATGGTGCAGGCCATTAACTCAGCAGCGCCCACTGGAGGTGGGAGGTGAGAATGTGAGCAGGACTTGGGCCCGGTGGGGAATGGGGTGCCTCTGACTTTCCAGATGCTGTGGAGGCTGGGGTGGGGGAAGGGAGGGGTTGAGTAGGGTCAGGGCTGGAAGTCAGTCCTTTTCCTGAGACCACATTGTCCCACCTTCCACCAAAAGTCACTCTGCCCCTCTCCCCTCCCTATTCTTTGTTGCTTGTCTCTAGCTTGTAGTTACAAGATTGCAGGCAAGTCCAGGGATGTCTGCAGACTTCCAGCACGCTGGGCTCAGAGGTGGTCCAGTGGCGGGAAGGGGGATGGGCATATGTAGGAGTCGGGGAGGGCAGGGAGGGAGTACAGGACACTTGTAGTTCTCTTCTGCGAAGGAAGGGGCCATGTGCCTTTTTGGCTCTGGGCAGTGGGGTTGGACACTCCCACAGCCAAAACCAACTCAGTTCAGGAGCTGATGTGCTGGTGAGGCAGCCCTGACAGGAAGCCGCAAGGCAGGGCTCCCGGTGACCAGCGTCCTCGGCGCTCACTGGTTTGGACCTGCCAGGGCAGTGGGAGGGAGCACACACCCATGCATCTGCTCAGCACCCATGGAGCATGTGCAGCATGCCCAGGACTGGGCCGGGACTGGGAATCCAGGGATGTGAGGCATGTCTCAAGGAACGCAACCTAGTGGGGGTACTAGGCTCTAGACACACCGACAGACTGGGTGGTAAGTGCTAGAACAGAGGTGGAAGAACAGAGAAGGTTTTGCTAAAGCAGTCTGGAGGAGTCAGAGAAGACTTCCTGGAGGAGGATAGGTGAGCTGAGATTTGAAGGATAGGTAGGACTTAGCCAGTAAAGGGAGGAAAACCATTCCAGGAGAAAGGAAAGAACACTGTGACTCCAAGAAAGCATGTCTGCAGTTCAGTGTGGCTGGGCTGGGGTGGGTGGGTGAGAGGGGAGGGGAAGAGATGAGAGTGGTAACCGATGGGGCAGAAGAGGCTGGCAGGAAGCCAGAGGAGGAGGCCCAGCAGGGCTACGAGGGTGCAGGGGTGCCTACAGCAGCGCAGCGGAGGGAGTACCACGTGCTTGGCAGGGATGGGCAGACCGCCTCTGAGCTTATGTGGCTCACCAAGAAGAGGGGCAAGTCACCCGCATCTGCCCAGAAGCAGGGCTGTTACCCACAAGGCAAGGAGTACCGACAGGCCCAGGCCTCCAGGCCCAGAGAAGGGCCCGAGGGCACCTACCTCAGTGCCGATCAACAGAAGCATAGGTGTGTATCTAGGGACGAGGAGGATGAAGGCAGCCGGCCTGAAAACCCAGTTGTATGTCACCTAAAATTCAGTGGCTGCCTCATGGGTTGCTGCTCTTGGAAACTGCTTGTCTGGGGGGCTTGCTGTCAGCACCCCCAAGGCATGTGAGCTCGGAGGCTGGTTTCTGGCCCAGCTGTTTTTGCTCCCCCTGTGGATGGTGCCAGGCTCCCCAGGAGGAGCACAGCACAGTCTGAGAAGATGGAGACAGGGTCCGACAGGCTGAGTGATGGGGCAGCCCAGAGTGGTCAGTGCCTGGGTCTAAAATAGAGAGGGCTGTGTCCAGATCTCCACACGACAGGGTGGGAAGCCTTGAAAAGGCATAGTCAGTATTATATATGCCTTTATGCTTGGAATATGAAAACAATACCTGTAATGTCATGCAAAAGTGCATGTGAGACACCGATGTTTATTAGAAGAGAGGGAATAAAGGAAGGGGCATAGGCTTAAAACCTCCACATCTGGCCAACTGCTTGGGAAGCCACCTGGCGCTTGAACTTCAGTGCTAAGGAGACGACACCTCAAGCTCCACCCCTTTAGCTTTCTCGGGAGCCCGGACCTCGGGACCACGTGGTCTCGCTGCAGGCAGAGGATGCTGGGAAAGGACCAAACCTGTGAGTCCTGGGCCAGCAGGTGGACCCCGCTGCCAGGGCCAGTTAGGACTGCTGTCTCGCCCTCGAATCGTGGGCTAAAGGGATCTTTACAGAAAATAAAAACTAAGACGTTTATAAGTGCTCTTAATAGGGAAAGGATACTTTTCTTTCAAAAACCCTCTCTTGTAGGTGACATATAGAGTTGGGAGAAGTTTTTAAAAATATGCTTTCCTGACATGGTTTTTAATTTTAAGCTCAGATAGCTTGTCTGTGTTTGGTTTTGATGGGGATGAAAGGTTTGGCTTGTATTTGGTAATTGTGTTACCCAGAGGCTGGACTTGTAACCAAAAGACAGACAAGAGGAACCAAGAAACAGCTTAGAAATCAAGCCCCCAGCAGCGGGAGAGGCAGGAGAAAGAAGTGGTCACACAGGGAGGTAGCTGGCCAGCGCTGAAATTGCACTGGGTGTACAGCCGTCTCAGGTCTTCCCACCATCTCCAGAGTGAGCCCTCCTCCGCCCTGAGCTGCCTTTGCAGGATGGTTTTGCTGGCCTCGGTCCTTCTGTCCTCCCTGTCCTCCCATCATTGCGTCTGGCGCTGGCCCTCCCCAGTTCCCCCAGGCCAAGCTCTCGCCTGCCCCGGGACCCCCACGTCAGCTGCTCCCTCAGCCAGGCGCCGTGGGGCCCTGCTCACAGAGGAGACCCATGATTGCCCCATCTTCCTGTGACCACGTAGAATAGATGCACGTAAATGTCCCCTTGTCAGACGCCACCCAGTCTGAAGGAGCTGCCCGGTCACCCTCTGTCACAACGCCTCTTTTTAATTCTCAGCCTAACCTTACCGCTCTCTGATAGGTTGCTGTTTTGTTATTCATTGTCTGTGTCACCCCACCCAATGAAAATATAAGTTCTCCAAGAGGAGCATGCTCTGTTTGCTTCCCTGTTGTATTCCCAGAGTTCAGGATGGTGCCTGGCCCATAGTAAATACTTGTTAAACACGTAAACAGCTAGAAGGATGGGTGGATCGGTGGAGGGATCACTGTCTGATACAGAGAAATAGGTCTTGATAAGGCCTCTTTATCTTGGCACACCTGAGCGCATCAAGGAAACCGCATCTGGTCCCTCCTGCAGCCTCTCCCGGCTTCACCGTTGAAGCTGAGCCTCACGGAGGCCAGCAGGAAAGCGTCCTGTTCCGGGACAGTGGGAAGAAGGGGCAGGAAGGATGCTTGGGCAGGGCAGAGCACCCTCCTGACCTGTCAGGCATGGAGAAACGCTTCCATCCCTGCCCTCCCCTCACAGAGGCTGTGTGCCGGGTTCTGGGGACATTCAGGGACAAGGACGTGGTTCCTGGTCCGGAGGAGCTCCTGGAGGAGGAGGTAGCTAGTCACGTGCCTGCACTGTACGTCCAGGTAGAATAGAGGCAGATGCAGGGCTGCAGGGAGGGGGTGAGAGAGGAAGCTTGACATGGGAGGCAACGTTGCTGCCACCTCTTCACTTGCGAATGGGAGATGCTCCAACCTAGATGGACCAGGGTAAGGGTGTCCCTGCAGAGTGAGGTATGAACAGGGTAGGCCTGTGGAAGGAACGGCAAGAAGCGTGGTTCACACTTGGAGGCAGGCTGTGGACAGGCAGGAGGGGAGGCTGCAGAGCTGGACACGGTCCAGATCTGGTGATTCGTGCCAAAGAGGACAGCAGCCAGGCGGGGCGGGAAGACGACAGCCATTGTCAGTGTGCACGGTGAGGAGGGAGGGACTGAAGCCATGGGGCAGGGCTGATGTACTGAAGCTTTAGTGATGAAATCAATAGGATCTGGAGACTTCTCGGGTGCAGGAAATGGAAGAAAGGGAGATGTCTACGTCCTTCTCTGGTCTGCTAGCCTGATATGGGGGGGGGGGGGAGGCAGTGCCACTCAAATCCAAATATAGACGAAGTGGAATGGGGTGCCCACTGAAACGTCTGTGGCTGGTGCATGGGAGGGGGTGGCCTAGTATCATTCCCCGGCAGCCGTTCTCAGCGAAGGCCTGTTGGATGACTGAATCATCCTCGTGGTCCTTCCCGCCAGGGCTCCATGTGGCAGGGCTCCCCTTTAGGTCAGCCCTCTCATGGCGCCCCGTTACTGTGTATCAGCCCCAAAGGAAGAGTTCGGAGATCTGAGCTGGGGGACTCTGCTTGAGCAGGGGAACCTCCTTTCTTCACTCGCCCTGGAGAAAGGTGACTGAGGGGAGGTGGGATGGGCCATGAGGACCTCACGTGGTCCCCCAAGCAGAGACTGTCTTTATTGTGGCTTCCCCCTCCCTGCCCAGCGTGGTTACTTGTTGATGGCCTGGCAAGGAAGAGGCTGGAATGTGGCTGACTTGGCATTTCCCAGCCCCACCCTCCCACACAGCTGGCGGGGCTGGACCGGCTCCGGGTGCAGCTCAGTTGGTCTGCTTGGTTTGGCCAGTGCCTCCAGGACGTCCCACCTCACCTTCTTGAAAACTGCTTGGGACAGCAGAACTGGGCCCCAGATCTTGGCCGAAGTAAGTTTCCTTGTGGTAAATGGGGCTGGCTTTCCAGCGGTGCGTTGCAGCCAAGGCCTGGCAGGCTCGGGCCGCAAAAGCAAAACTGAAAGCGCCGCAGAAGGCACCTGCCCCTCTCGACTCGGGAGAAGACGCGGGAGGCCAGGCCAGGGGAGCCTGGCGCGAGCCGGTGTCCCATCCCTGGGGGCGGGAGTCAACTGGACAGCCACCCAAACAGCCAGAGGCGCAGCACTGTGCTGTCCTCACCATATCCAAGGAGCTGGGATGCCCCGGTACCGAATGAGCTCTTTCAGTACAAGTGCAATCGTACCTGTAGGGAGGCCATAGGGTGGACCCACAAATCCATGTGAAATGATTTAAGGAACCAATTGCACCCTCTATGTAGGGTCCCCAGCCCTAGCCTAACCAGCTTCAGATCCCAGCAGTCCTGGTCTCCAGCGGGTGTTACGTGTGCCCGTCCGAGAGAGAGGTCCGGAGTGTGTTGCCTGTAAGCCCAGCTGGGAGTTGCCAGCGGTTTTGAAGGGTGTTTTAGACAGCTGCAAGAGTGGGGGTATCCGTAGCATAGCTCTGCAGTTGGGGTAACTTTGGGGAGTCTCACTATGATGGAGAGGACTCTGGGAGAGACCTCCTGCCCTCCATCCAGGCCCCCCTGGGAAAATCTTAGCTTCTCCTTAGTTAACAGAGGCCTCTGGTGTCTCCCGTCCTGCAGGCTCCCTGCTGGTTTGACAGAACCAGGACTCCCCGTAGATCTCAGGCCTGGCTAGATCTTGTAGGAAGCCTGGTAGGTCTGGGACTTAAGGCTGTGATGAAGCTAAAAACTGGGATTTACATCATTTTAAACCAGATGGCTTCAGGAGTTTTCCTTTTTCTATTGTGTTTTGTTGGACATATGGAAACTCCCCCGAAACCCTTCCCTGTTACGGTACTGTCTCACCCCATCTTCTTCCAGAAGGTTCCTGCTTACATTCTTCCAGGGCATGGCAAGAGTCTCCTCTGAATTAAGGGTTTTTGTTTTGTTTTGTTTTTTACCTAAGTCTATGGCTTGGATGAGGTTTAGGCGGTCTGTTAAACTCCTAAAATCTGCAGAGTTCTATGTGCGCACGCGTTTTTCTAGAGAGAGGGACGATAGCTTATCTAGGCTCTCGGGAGGGCCCCTGAGCTCCCAAAGCTGAGAAACACTCCCTTTAAATGCCCTGGAGCTTGGCCTGGACGAAGCGCTGGGTTCCAGAGTAGCACCTCAGCGCCACCAGCGTCACATGGAGAGCTGGGCTGTGTATTTGAGGGGAAGTTGAGGTTCTGGAGGTCAGAGAGGGTCAGAGCCAAGAGTCCTAATCAGCTGGGGAAGAAGCAGAAGAGGGGGACCTCCAGGCCCCGCAGGGCAGGCTGTGGTTGTGTAGGTGTCGTAGGGAGAAAGAGGCACTGCTTGGCGGGACCTCAGGTCCTCTCCTGGGCAAGTGTCCTTGGATCCTCCAGGGGCCAGGTTGGGGGCAGACCAGAGGAGGCCAGCCGTCGGCAGTCATGGCTGCTCTGGGCCTGAGGTTCTGCTGGGAGCGAGGACAGGAACATGGTTCTACGGACAAGGGAGATGGGGCAGGAAGGCAGAGTCAGAAGAAAGAGAGGAAACGGAGCAGGAGCAGCATGGGAAACAACTCTGAGGGGTTGTGAAGTGAGGAGAGAGGCTTTTTGCTGCAAACCAATCCCAAGGTAGGTGCAGGGAGCTCCATCAGGGGGGTGCTGAGAACCGGGCAGGCGGGGGCCCCAGGAACACATGTTGGAGGCAGCGCGCCTCGCCTGGCAGGGCGTCCAGGCGGGATGACCTCATTCCTTCCCGTCTCAGGGACTGAGACTTTATTATTCCAGCCTCTAGGTAGACATTACGCTATGCTGAGCCTAAAGGTTAGCTGCCTTTGCCTGGGACGCTCGTGGTTCCCTGGCCAGAGGGGCCTCCTCGCGGCTCCAGCTGCCTCAGCGAGCCTCTGCGGGGAATACCTGCAACACCTCTCCCGGGGCTCCTCCGGAGCTGGGTCCTCCCTCAGGCTCAGGGGAAGACAGAAGCAGGCAGGGTGCTCCTAGAGGGAGCTGGCCCCCCTCCCTCCTGCCCTGTGAGCATCCTGATGGAGACTTTGCTGCTGCCCACCCGCCTGGCATACCCTGCCAGGGCAGGCTTGAGAAATGAATGTTGCAGGTAAAACAGAGGAAGCTTAAAGACCCTCAGATATCATGTGCTGGCAGAGACAAGTCTGAGCTCTGCATTGAGTTCCAAAGACCCCCCGAGCCTGGCTTCCAGGACAGATGAAGCAGATTCCCAGTGAGCTCCAGGCAGCCCGTCCCGCCACCTTCCCAGGTCTGCCTGCGTCCAAGCCGTCAGGATGAGGTCCCGCTGGCAGATCCCCTAATTGCACTCCCTTGGAACCAGCCCAGGGTGCCCAGGGGGCCTGCCCAAGACTGCCATCCACTTAATGAGGACTGGGCCTTTAGCAGATGCTTTTTTTTGAGGGGGGGGTAATGAAACTTTCCCTAAATGTTGAGGTCACTTAGGGTAGGAAGAGGAGGGAGTGTGCTGGCTTGTTCATCGGGGAGGGGCTAGGGATGGTCCCCTTCTTTCTGGAAAACTCAGCAAACCCCAGAGAAGAACCCCAAGGCATTGGCAAGTGCCTTGAATATTTCTCTTGCCGGGCACAGCTCCAGAACGTGCTGGCAGGCCCTGAACCCCTGAGCTAGGATCCCTCTGGAACAGGGAGCCCCTCTGTCCCGCTTCTGACACGTGGCGGTTACGCAGCTGTCCCAGTGCCCCGGAGACTAGGTATCTGGATGAATGGAACATCTGGGCTCAGCCTTATGCCCCCAGCCCCCAACACCAAGGGAGAGTTGCCCGGGACTTTGAGCACGAAGGCCTGGACCACATTTCCTCAGGCTGACTCCTGGGGGCAGGAGTTGTGGGACCCCTGTGGCTCTGTCCTTCTGGTCAGAGACCTCGCTCTTCCCTCTGGGCGAGGCCCATCATTGGCTGTCACAGTTTTAAATATCAGCCAGCACCCCACACAAGGGCGGATGCGCCGGGTGTACAGTCAGCGTGTGGACAGTGTCACTGTGTGGCCACCACACTTAGTAGCTATGGGAGACATGCTCGTAGCTGTACATCCAGGCGCCAGGAGGCGCTCGTGGTCACTAGGCCAGTGCTGCTCGGCAGAGTCCCTGGGGGCTCCGGTTAACCTGTGGCATCCTGGGCCCGCCCCGGACCTCCTGACCCCAGCTGCTCTGTGGACTCTCTTCCAGCAGGGCTGGGACTTGCCACTTTCAGAACCTGTTTCTGTCCATCCTCTGCCTTCTTGTCTCAATTCCTGCTGCGCATGGTAGCTGGCGGTGATGGCCCACGGGGACCCCATCCTTCACACTGAATTGTCACCGCCTGGGTTCCCGTTTCGGGTGCCGCGTCGCTGAGACAGTGAGCAGATGGTGGCCAGGCCACGGCTCACCCTGGAAGCCCTCCGGGGCCGGGCCTGGCTCTGGGTGTGCACTCGGGCACCTGCTCCTGTGGTCACGGTCACCTGAGCACACGTGTTCACGTGTGAAGAGCAGCTTGTCTGGCAGGGAACACTAGGCCAAGAGAGGGACAATTCAGATCCAATCTCTGGTTTTCTCAGGGGACTTAGATCTGGCCATATGTCCCGAGCACCATCTTGTACAAGAACATTCCTGGCTCTGGTAGAAGGTGAGGCAGATTCATGCAGTAAGAGTCGCCTACCGGACTTGAACCATCCAGGCTTGAGACTGAAGTTGGAGAGGTCGGCTTGATTCTGCCGCAGGCGAGGGGTCTGGGAGGTCTCTGGCTGGAGGAGCCACTTCTACCTGGCTGCCAGCAGCCCGGCACGGGTGCCCGGGCACCTGACCCACGGGAGAGTGTGGTGGGGCTGACGGTTCCTGCAGCGTCCTGAGCCGTGCTCTCTGGGGCGGGGGGTGTCTGCCTGTGGCCCAGGTTCTCAGAGCCGGACCCCAGCCACACCCTGGAGGAGCGAGTGGTGCACTGGTACTTCAGCCAGCTGGACAGCAACAGCAGCAACGACATCAACAAGCGGGAGATGAAGCCCTTTAAGCGCTACGTGAAGAAGAAAGCCAAGCCCAAGAAATGCGCCCGGCGTTTCACCGACTACTGTGACCTGAACAAGGACAAGGTCATCTCGCTGCCCGAGCTGAAGGGCTGCCTGGGAGTGAGCAAAGAAGGTGAGCACTCGCCCCGTGCTCCCGGCCGTCCAGCACGTGCCCCCAGGCAAGGGACCAAGGGCTCCCCGTTAGATGGGACCCCAAGTTTGGAGTATGTTATGCTTTGTGCTAGGTGCCTGTGCACTGGAGGAGTTGATGGGCCAGGTCCCTGTCCTTCCTGTCTAGTGAGGAGACAAATGTGAAAGTGTTCACGTACATCATAAGTGCTACAGTGGGCCGGGTGCAGACCCTCACATCTAACGGCTCAACAGAGTGGACCTTGGTTTGTCTTGCCCGCACAATAGTTCAGCATGATTCCAGATCGTGTGTGTGTGTGTGGTGTGTGTGGTGTGTGTATGTGTGTGGTGTGTGTGTATGTGTGTGGTGTATGGTATGTGGTGTGGTGTGTGTATGTGTGTGGTGTGTGTGGTATGTGTGTGGTGTGTGGTATGTGTATGTGTGTGATGTGTGTGTTGTGTTGTGTGTGTGTGGTGTGTGTGTATGTGTGTGGTGTGTGTGTGTGTGGTGTGTGTATGTGTGGTGTGTGTGTGTGGTATGTGGTGTGTGTGTGTATGTGTGTGGTGTGGTATGTGTACGTGTGTGGTGTGTGTGTGTGTGTGGCGTGTGTGTATGTGTGTGGTGTGTGGTATGTGGTGTGGTGTGTGTATGTGTGTGGTGTGTGTGTGGTGTGTGTGGTGTGTGTGTATGTGTGTGGTGTGTGTGTGTGTATGTGTGTGGTGTGTGTGTATGTGTGTGGTGTGTGTGTGTGTGGTGTATGTGTGTGGTGTGTGTATCTGTGTGTATGTATGTGGTATGTAGTGTGGTGTGTGTGTATGTGTGTGGTGTGTATGTGTGTGGTGTGGTATGTGTGGTGTGTGTGTATGTATGTGGTGTGTGGTGTGTGTATGTGTGTGTGGTGTGTGTGGTGTGTGTGTATGTGTGTGGTGTGTGTGTGTATGTGTGTGGTGGGTGTGTGTATGTGTGTGGTGGGTGTGGTGTGTGTGATGTGTGTGGTGTGTGTGGTGTGTGTGGTGTGTGTGTATGTGTGTGGTGTGTGTGTATGTGTGTGGTGTGTGGTATGTGGTGTGGTGTGTGTATGTGTGTGGTGTGTGTGGTATGTGTGTGGTGTGTGGTATGTGTATGTGTGTGATGTGTGTGGTGTGTTGTGTGTGTGTGGTGTGTGTGTATGTGTGTGGTGTGTGTGTGTGTGGTGTATGTGTGTGGTGTGTGTATGTGTGTGTATGCATGTGGTATGTAGTGTGGTGTGTGTGTATTTGTGTGGTGTGTATGTGTGTGGTGTGGTATGTGTGGTGTGTGTGTATGTATGTGGTATGTGGTGTGGTGTGTGTGTGTGTGGTGTGTGTGTGGTGTGTGTGGTGTGTGTGTATGTGTGTGGTGTGTGTGGTGTGTGTGGTGTGTGTGTATGTGTGTGGTGTGTGTGTGTATGTGTGTGGTGTGTGTGTGGTGTGTGTGTATGTATGTGGTATGTAGTGTGGTGTGTGTGTATGTGTGTGGTGTGTGTGTATGTGTGTGGTGTGTGTGTGTATGTGTGTGGTGTGTGTGTATGTGTGTATGTGTGTGGTGTGTGTGGTGTGTTTAGGGAAGGAAAGGGTGGGCTCGCTCCATACAGTCACTCTGAGATCCAGGTTAAGAATGACTGCCATCTTTATCATATGGCTTTCAAGGTCACTGTTGGGGTCATCTGCATCCCAACCAGCCTGGAGTAAAGCATGGAGCAGTGCAGGGGGTGGTTATGGGCCAGCCTGGAAATGACACACATCACCTCTCATATCTCACTGGCCGGAACTCAGTCACTGGACCGCACCCCATAGTAAGGGAGGCTGGGAGCCGGGGAGAGGAGCAGAGGAGGATTCTGGCCAACATCGGATTGTCTCTGTCACAGGCAAGCAAGTGCAGGGCATCGTAGGGACATGACAAGCGCGGGGCATTGTAGGGACGGGTGCGGGGCATCGTAGGGACATGTGCAGGGCATCTGCATTAGCGTGGAAACAGAGGCCTTGGAAAACTTCTTGAAGGAACTGATGTCTAAACCAGGGGCAGCAAAGCCTGGCCTTGAGCCCAGTCGAGTCCATAGCCTGTTTCTGTATGGTCTGTGAGCAAGAAAGATTTTGAATTTTTAAAGGGATGTATTTTTTTAGAAAGATGAAGAAACAACAGAGATAATACATGGCCCACAAAACCTAAAATAGTTGCTCTCAAGTCCTTCACAGGGAGGTGTGCCAGCCCTGGTCTGAGACCGTGCGAGGAGTGAGCGGGAGCCGGCAGGCAGACGGGCCGGGGCGGGGGGAGCAGAGGGAGGACACGGGTCCGAGTGCACTGAAGGGTGTGAGTGCGACAGGGGCCTGTCCGAGGGTGGCTGAGGGGCGGTGGCCGGTGACGAGGTGAGTTTTCACTTTATAAGGTTAGTGGGAAGCTGTGGCAGGGGCTCTTCTGAGAGAGTGTAAGTCAGTGCTAACAATGTTATTCTGGCTGCAGTGTGGGAAACAGAGTGGAGATGAACAAGGCATATTCCCCAGTAGGAGGCTGTGGCTCGTCCAGGCAGGAGGTGATGGAAGCCCAGGTTATAGAACACAGTGGAGATGAGGAGAAGTGGGTGGGTTGGAGAAAGGCAGGACTTGGTGCCGGTGGAGATGGGGATGCAGGTTGGGTTGGACCTGGGCGGGGTCTGTTCACGGAGACGGGCATCGTGGAAGGGACAGCAGGGCAGGCACCGGGCCAGGGAGGCTCCGAGCATGGTCAGGACATGGCAGGTGGGGTGCACCCGAAGGGTGAGTGAGTCTGTCAGGCAGGTGAAGGGTCTGGGCCGAAGATACTGATTTGGGTGATGCTGACTCATTTGAAATGGAAGCTTTGGAAAAGCTGAGGTGGCCAAGGACGAGACCCAGGGCTTTTCCTTGTTCTACCCCTCTGTGGATGGTGCAGACACAGGGGACAGCATCGGCAGTGGCTGAGGTCCCACAAGGTACCTGGTCTCAGGACATGCCCATTCCACCTCTGGGTTTTGGCCCCGGTTCTGGGGTGAGTGACCTCATCACTTTGGGCACTCCCATCCGACGAGGATGCCACTTTGTGTCCCCACGATGCTCTGAATCCCTAAGACACAGTGCAGTGCCATGGTTAAACCCTGCCTTGGCCTAGCTCTTCCGCCGTCCGCAGACTACTCCACCATCTGGGCTCAGTTTCTCCATCTGTAACATGGGAATAACTGGCATCTACCTCACAGGGCTGTTGTGCCTGCTCAGTGAGACAGTGGGTGAGAGCACCTATCATAATGCCGGAGATACTGAAAAACTCCGTAGAGTTTCACTGTCACTGTTCTGCATGAAGCTATTGCCTCTGCACTTACCACACTGTTTGCCTCTCCGTTTCCCCTCGAAGCCGCGGACCGTGCCTTTTCGATTGCTCACCTCTAGCACAGAGCTTGGCACCTGGGAGCCATCCGTTAGGAACTTGTCAAAGGAGTGAATGAATGGGTCAGGGGTCTCCTTGTGGCGACATCACCCTTTGACACACTTGAGTCTGCTCATTTCAGAGCACAGGCGGAGGCCGCCTTGGGAGGAGACCACCCAGGGTAGGTGTAGATCCCAGGCGCACCCAGCGGCACTTCTGAGCCGAGCAGGGATGGAATCACAGAGGTCTGCGGTGACGCTGACAGCGGTCCCCTGCCGGGGCCGGAGTTATGGTCCACGTAGGACACAGGCCTCGGGGAGGAAGAGTGTGGTGACCTCGGGCCCACAGAGCTCCAGGAGGCGTGCTACCCTCCACGGGAGCCCTGCTGGCACCGGTGTCTGCCATCCCGCTGGCGCAGGACCGGAAGGCAGCCTCCAACTCTGCCTCTTAGTAGCTCTGCCCTCTTTGGCAAGTGACTCCAACTCTCTGAGCCTCAGTTTCCTCATGTGCAAAATGGAGATGCTAATATCTACCTCATAGATTTGGGGTGAAGATTTAACAAGATGGCACACGTGAAGAACTTAGCCCAGTACCTGGTTCTCGGTAAATGTAAAAAGCAATAGTACTAGAGGAGCACACCCATGGGCCGAAACACCTTTCCTCAGTCCCTCTGCGCTGGGGAGCACCGGGAGGCCTTGGGTGGACACTCACAGCGTAGGGGATGGAGCCCATGCCCTGGTCATCTGGTGTCATGTGGTGCCCTCTGGTGGACCAAGAGGGGCTTGCATGCCGATTGGGGGGGATGGAAACGGTGGGGGAGATCACAGTGTTTGGCATGAAAGTAGCTTTGGGTCTGTGGGACCAAATATTTTGGAAATGACTCCTGGACACAGGTATTTTTTTAGCAACCAGAGTCCTCGCTGGAAGCTGAATTCTCTGTAGCATAAAAATGCCAGACACTCCGAGAACTGGGCCTCTTTCTTAACTGGTCCTTCCCAGTTTATAAAGCCCCTCTATCAGGATTATTGTCACCATCCCGTGAGATAGGCAAGGTGGAAACTAGTTCCTCCACTTTTTTTTTTTTTATCCTCACCCTTTTCCTTTTTTTGTACAGATAGAGTGGGAGGGAGAGAGAGGAAGAGAGAGAGAGAAACATCGACGTGAAAGGGACACATTGAGTGGCTGCCACCCGCACGACCAACCAGGGCCGGGGACAAACCGCAACCGAGGTACGTGCCCTTAGCGGGAACCGAACCTGGGTCTCTCTGGACCGCAGGCCGACGCTCTAACCGCTGAGCCAAACCGGCCAGGGCAGTTCCTCCACTTTTAAAAATGCCAGCTCCCCTGCACCGCCCGGGGATCGCTGAGGGTGTGGCCCGTTCCCGCTGCCCTCTGGGGTCAAAGCGTGGTGGAGGCTTCACGGCATATAAGCCGAGCCGTGTCCGAGCCTCAGCCTCGTCATCCTACAGTGGGGACAATTTAATCATCTTCTAACTGTCACATACAGTTGCTACAAGGAGTACGTTCATGGCTTAGGCCAAGGGATTAGCGCAGTGAGCCCTCCCAGGGAGAGCTGGTCAGCACGGGCTGCACGTGTCCTTCCCCGACAGGTCAGCGTGGAGGTCTGCGGACAGCTCCCCGCAGGCCCGGTCTCTGCTCGCCCAGGAGCAGCTGCTGGCTGGAGCCCATGGGAGAGGGCTCTGCTGCTGCCTGCCTGCCCGTTTTTCCACGTCTGCTTCCTCCTCTGTAAAATTGGATAAGCCAGAGTATCTGCCCCGTGCCCCACCCCACCCCGTGCCAGAAGGTTGGCACGGCTGGAGGCCCATGGAGTGTGGGTTCACATGGCCGACGGGTGGGCGTGGATTCCACACCCTTCATACCCCTCGAAGCCCTCTCTCCACCTCCGTGAGTTCAGTCCAGCCTCAGAGCAGTCCTGTGAGAGGCAGAGCGAGGCAGCACGACTTGGTCCTAACTCCCACTCCGTAGATCAAGCCAGAGGGTGATGGGCACGCGCAGAGTCCCATGGCTCCAGGGGTCACGGGGAGCCGCCCAGCTCGGGGTGCTCGCCTCCCAGGTCTGCATCCCTCCTGTAGGAGACTGGGCCCTGCCGAAGCCTCCTGGGGCAGAATGGGGTGGGTGTCACAGAACACACCTTGGACTAAGTCACACAACTGCTCTGAGCCTCGGTTTCCAGATTTGTCGAGTGAAAAGGCTGGACCAGATGGTCGCCGAGATTCTCCCACCTCTGACATTCTGTGGCTTGGAGAACCGGACCCAAGAAGGTTATGCAGAGTTCCCTCAGCCCCAAAGCTCTTCTTAGCTAATAGCTGATGGATTCCAAAGACGCACCCCGCAGGGCCCTCCTGGAACAGACTTTGTTTAAAGGTGTTGGCTAGCAGTGGACTCAGGCAGGACAGGGCCACAGAACCAGAGGCACAACCACACAACCTCTGGCTCTCTCCCAGGCCCCCTCTGGGGGTTCGAGGGGATAGGGACCCAGGTAGGGAAGAGGCTCTACCAAGTCTCTGGGTCAAAGGCCACTCGAGTGTCATTTTCCCCGTCTGTTGCAGGTGGAAGTCTTGGCAGCTTCCCCCAGGGAAAATGAGCAGGCACAAGCCCATTCAGTGTTTCCTTCTTTCTGGGGTCCACTCTGCGGGCCTCCTCGTGCCGCTTTGGTACCACAGTGGAAGTGGAGAGACTGGCCAAGGAGAACCTAGCCTCCCACTTAAACATTTTTGCGGAGGATACAAGAGACAGATCGTTAGTGCGGTGAAGGTCCCACCATCCCCACCTGTAAACAAGCACCTGCCACCTGCCAGCCCCGGGTTGAAAGGCTGGCATCTGGGGAAGGCAGGGTTTGTGCAGAGAGCACGCACATTCGGTTTTCTAGAATGCCAGACTCCTTCCAAGTGCCATTGTGACGCCTCCTGGTGGCAAAGGCTGGTAAAACATGGGCTTATCTGCAAGTCCAGGCTACCGGTGTCCTGCCCCGCCCCCTATCTAGCAGCAGGTGGAAAAGCTGCTCTTCTGGGAAAATCGATCAATGTAGTTGGATTTCTCACAAACCCCACTCGAACTTCTTGTTTCTATCTCCCTTTCTCAGTAGGACGCCTCGTCTAAGGAGCAGAAAACCAAAGGGCAGGTGGAGAGACCCGGGAGGCAGGACGGATCATCAGACACCTAACCTTCGACGTTGCCACGGCCCAGCCACTTCCCATGTAACATGAGTGGTGCCCACCGTGTTTGCACTTTTAATAACTCTTACTTGCGTGTGTTCTCTTTGGTTTCATTTGTAAACACCAGTATCTAACGCCACAGTGGGAAAAGGAAAGGGAAGAAAGTTTGTTCTCTCTCTTATTGTAAGTTTTTGGATCTGCTACTGACAACTTCTAGGTTTTAGGGGGGTGGGGTGTTGTGGGACTGAGAAGAAAGAGATTTATATACTGTATATAAATATATATGTAAATTGTATAGTTCTTTTGTACAGGCGTTGGCATTGCTGTTTGTTTATCCCTCTCTCCCTGCTCTGGGTTGTGGGAGCTCTGGACACACGGCCCAGCTCTCCAGAACCCGGGACTCACTCCCAGCCCACCTGCGTTCTGTTTGGAAACTGACCCTGCGTGCCCGGGGAGCCCTGTGATTATATTGGTCCTTTCTGGAGGGAGGAGGACACTACCCCGTGCCATGGCTGCCAAGGTTGGCAAGCCACATTGTGGTTGCCTTCTCAGGGGAGCTTGGGTTGGGGGAGAGAGAGTTGCCCCTGGAGGGAGGGAAGTAGTCAGACACCGTTCTCCCTGGGTGGCCCAGGATCCATAGGTAGACCCGTATCCTAGGACCCACTGCAGACATCCTCAGAGTATTTGCATTAGGTCAGTTGAAACATTTCCCCCACATTTAGCACCTACTCTGTGTAAAACATGAACGAGGGGCAAAGAGGAAAAAGGCACACAGTGGGTCTTTGATTTAGACGTCTATTTAAGCAGCAGAAGGAAGAGGACAGAACGCGTCGTTGGTGAGTGTGGCGCCCACAGGAGGGCTTCTCACGTGCAGAACCACAGGTGAGGCTTCTGAGACCTGCCCCCGCCCCAGGCCGCCAGCTCAGACTGGGTTTTACCTCCACTCTCCCCATCCCGCCACCCTCGGTGGTCAGCACAGCCCGAGGAGAGAGTTGGTCCATCGCCTTGTTGATAATTGAATGGTTTTATTTTTAACCCGATACTGAGGTTCTTCCTGTTGCCTTAAATGCTTTTAAGGGCTTCCAGGCTTGAGGTCAATTCCATAGCAACCCTGACTGTGGGCCTCCGACTTCTGCCTCTCCTGGAACAATAATCCAGCCAGGAGGACATGCAGGCCTGGCTTTGCCCTGCCTTCAGGACAGACACACAACTTCCTTTGCCCGGGTGACCATGCCCATTCAGACAGAGTGGCACTTAGTGCCACTTCCCGTGAGCGGCCGTGGCAGCACCGAGGGAGGGCGGGTACCCCAGACTGGTGCCCTTATCGGATCGCTCTTGGGAATCAGGCCTCAGCTCGTGGGGCGTCCCAGTATTCCCGTAAGTGCACCCACCTTGCAGACTGTCCCACCGCGGTCTGGAAAGCTTTGTCATTGTGTGCTGGCCCCTCAAGGCCCAGCGGGGGGGAGGGCCCCTCAGGCAGGAGCATGGCCTTTTGGGGACATGACTGAAGGTTCTGGCTGTCCTGGGGAAAGTCCTGGAGCTTATCTGGGGGATGACTGGAGACCCCATCCGGACACGGGGAGGTGCAAAGGGAGTCCTCGCCCATTGTCAGCCTGGCCCAGAAACCTCAGTGTGCTGGAACTGGAGGGACCTTCAGGGGACCCAGCCCCCCTCCAGCCTGGGGAAGCATGTCAACCAGGAAGGAGCCCCCTGTTGAAATCCGACTCGGCCCCAGGCTTCTTTCTCACGCGTAGCTGTGTTGTGTGGTTTTCCTTTGTGAGGAGGGAGGGGCACTATTTGTAGCTTGTTTTGTGAAAAATAAAAATGGGTAAACCTTGGTAGCGGCTGCCTCTTTCTTAGGGTGGCTTCCTCTGACGGATGGGCCTCATTTCCTAAAAGGGTCGGTTGTTTTCCCTGGCTCAGGTGCCCTCCACGCTGATCCTAGGAAATCCCCGTGCTGGAGGGAAGCAGGTGTGGCCACGAGGTGGCACCCGCTGTGTTGTGAGGACTCCCCCTGGCCTTGCCTACAATGTCTGTGTGTCTAGTTCTCCCTCTTACCCCACCGTGCGGCTGCCCCCACCCAGCCTGGAGGGTCGGGACTCACTGGCAGTGCTCTGGCCGTGGGGCTGGGGGCAGCCCATTCCGTGGCTCCAGGCCGGTGGCCGTGGGCCATTGGCTGCAATCCAGATCACAAGACCCCAGGCTGGGAAGTGGGTTCACACGGGGAACACAGCCCCAGTGGGGTTCTGCCGGCTGTGTCCCCGTTTGGTGGGGGACACATTTGATCTAGGCAGCTCGCCTGGTTCCCAGAGCTGGAGGGTTTCAAGTGAGGACTCGGAGCCAAGAGGAGCCTCTAGATTCTCCCGGGCTCCTGGCACCTGTCGCTTTGGCCCGTCTGTCTACACACAGCTGTCCCAGGAAGCGGCTTCCTCACCTGGTTCGGAGAACCTCCCCCACAGCCCCTAGCCATTCCCTGCGCCCTGTCCTTGCAGCTGACCGGGTGGCGTTTCCCTGGAGAAATTCTCTCCCGTCCTTCTTCCAAGGAGCGCTCTTGGGGAAGGGTCTTTGAAGGTGGTCACACAGGTCCCTCCTCCCGCGTGCCGACACTGTCACAGGCCCTGTCATACCAAACATGCAGCCCAGCCCAGGGAGACAGGCTCCATGGACACGTGTGGGTTCAGACTTCGGGGTTCAGTGAGTGGCCAGGTGCATCCGCTGGGAGAGGCAGAGCCAGGAATCACCTCCAGGGTTTCTGAGTCCGGGCCCAGAGCTCTGCCCCCTCCCTGAGGGGCCAGAACTGCAACCTTCTCCCTCCTGCCCAGCTCTGCCCCCGCGTGCTTGCCTTCAGCTGGGAGGGCATGTTTCTCTCTGGCCAGTTTAGAGTCTTATTAAAGCCGCTAATATGCAGAGGACTGTCAGAAGCTTGAGGAATTTGGGGAAGAGAAATGAGGGGGGCATTTGCCCATGCAGGACCTCCCTGGGAGACGTGGGGCTGACCTCCGGCAGAGACCAGCCTGGTGTGGGAGGGGGCGGTCTGAGCTCACACTTGCCTGCAGGCCCCGCTGAGCCTTCCACTGCTTCCTCCAACTGGGTTCTCCACGGCAGGAGTGAGGGCGAGGAAAAGGGAAAGACAGACTCACCCTGTCTGTCCCATGCTCAGCCTCTGTGGGGAGGGGCACGGGGAGCAGTCACGAGATGACAGCTGCCAGGGCCAGGCACCTTGGCAGGGTCCCTGTGATGCTATCAGAGGGGGCCTCCAGGCCAGTGCCCACTCTGGTTCCCTAGAGGATCTGGGTGGGACAGGAAGCTGGCAGCACCAACCCCCTTGTGGAAAAAACCCGGAGAGAGCCAGGCTGATCGTATGGTCATTTACTCCCGAGCTGCTGAATGACCCACAAGGTCACAAGTGTGCCCACCAAGGAGGTTGGTTTTCCAGGCTCCCTGACCTGCTCTGTAGCGTTAGGCTTTTCCCCTTCGTATAGGTGAGGACAGGCAGAACTTGACCTTTTTCATGTAGTGCCACCAGACGAAGCCCTCAGTTCTAGGGCTTGGATCACGGCACCTCTTCACGGACTTTCGTGAACTGATGAGGAGAAGGGACATGACCTTGGTTGTATGCAGCCCAGGCTTCTCTCGTCAGCTCTAGGTGAGCGCTCTGACCATCACCAACAGCTCATCAGTGCAGCTGCGACGTCCCCCATCACCCCTTTTTCCTTTAACAAGGGGAAGGCCACTTTGCCTGGAGTCTTCCCAGCCAAAGCTTGACTGTAGCCAATGGTCCACATTCCTGTATGTGGCACCCCGACCTGGGCAACCCTGATCATTCACACACGATGGTCAAAGGGCACTGGATACTTGGATGTGGTCTCTCCGCAAGACAATTGGCACACTGCTAGGGCCTCTTGAGGACCAGTCAGGAGAGACCAGGATAAGCTGCAACAGTACACTCCCCAACCTCAGCTCCTGCGGCATAGCCATCGTATGTCAGCAGGGGGCGCTGTTCTTCATTGTCCCCACTCAGGGACCCAGGCAGGGGGAGGCGCCATCCTCTATGATTGTGGAGGCCAAAGAAAAGGCAACATGGTGAATTGTACCCTGGTTCTCTTTTTTTTTTTTAAATCCTCACCCGAGGATATTTCTTTATTTATCTTCAGATAGAATGTGAGAGGGAGGGAGGGAAGGAGGGAGGGGGAGAGAGAGAGAGAGAGAGAGAGAGAGAGACCCACGTGAGGCATGTGCCCATGACTGGAATTGAACCTGCGACTCTTTGGTCCAGGCCGACACTCTAGCCACTGAGCCAAACCGGTCAGGACTGGACCCTGGTTCTCGGTTGCTGTGGCAGCTTCTCAGGTGAGCACTGGCTTGCGCACTGCAGGTGCCCAAATGCTGGCTCTCGAAGGGGACCCATGCGGTCCTAGGGAGGGGCCTTCCACGGCACAGGGCCTTTCCCACACCAACGTACCCCAGGCCCACTCCGTGCTCAGGACTGTGCCTTTGGTTGTGTACCTATGATATGGCCCTTGCCTGGCTCCCCCTGGGGTGGCCATGTGCCTCTGGGAAACTCGCATGGCCTTGCAACCCAGTGGCGAGGTGCGGCTGGGTCCCAGCGCCTCCTGCCTTGGTTCTGCCTCTCTCCTGCTCTCTCCTCACTTGCTTCACTCCGGCGAGGAGGCTGACCAGCCAAGTCTGTGGCTTTGCAGATGTCTGACTGGGAAATGAAACACGAGGCCTGTGGCCGCCTCACTCCCCAGGAGCGTTCTCAGCTTCAAGCAGGAGCGGGGAAGCAATCAGTGATTCTTGCGCCCCCAACCCCCTTCTTTTATAGATTGGGATGGGGCTGGGCGGCTGGTTGCAGAGCTATCTCAAGTATTATGCTGTCTTTGGGGAAGGTGTCAGGCCCCAACTGTTGGTCTCTGGGATCTGGGATACTTAGCATCTCTCTTCTCATAGTGTTTGGCCCTGATTCTGGAGAAGTAGAAAATGTTCCCCCTCAAAGCCCCGTTATGGTGGGGTTAGTGATAGATGCAGGGGAAGTTGATCCCAGAGAGAATCTCCCAGTAGCTCCCACCCCAAGCCCAAGGACCCCCAGGCTCCCGCCATCTCGGGACCCTCATGGGCCTGTTGCCGCAGACAACTCTGTCCTTGGGGCATCTACCCCAGGGCCACGCAGGACCCCCCATGACCCACTCATCTCCACGCCTCTGTGCTGTGAGTGTTTAACCCTGCAGTTCCGGCAATGGAAGGAGTTGGTCCTGTTAGTGGGGCTGCTTGCAGAGATGTGGTGTGTGGAAACCCCAGCCTTTCAGTCCTCACATCCTCCCCACCCAGGCGCTCAGCCCTTCGTCCCGACAGGCGTACCTCCTCCGGTTAAAGACAGAACTCTGGTTGCTGGAGGGTCACCTTGAGACCCAGGTAGAGTTCTGCTGGGCTGAGATAACTCCAGAACGTCTTATCTGACCCCTTGAAAGGTCCCTTCAAAATCCTTGAGGGGTATGGAATGGACCTGGGGAAGGCCAGGGCCCTGCAGAGCCCAGAGCAGGTCTGCTGGCTCGGGGCAGAAGGGCCTGGAGAGGTTGCAGCCTTCTCTTCGGGGCGGGTGGTGAGGAGTCAGTGGGAGACGGTGAGGGGGACTCTTGGCAGCAGCAAGAGCCCAGCTGAGGTGAGGGAGCAGGTGAGCGTGTGGACCCAGCTACCTGGTGGTATTATTTCCCGGGTGTGGCAGAAAGAATCCTGGACTTAGAGTCAGATCAGCTTCTCGCCTTGGTTCAGCCATTGCACTGACTCTGGCTCTAACTCCCTTCACCGTTCCGTTCACAGACCTAGATTCTCGCCCGGGCTCTGCTCAGCCGCACGCAGGTCAGCAGTTCTTGCTTGGAAGGAGGTTTGTGCGTTGCGGGGAGGAGGGGCACACATAGGGAAGGGGTCCAGCCTTGCTGGGGGTCAGCAGGGTGAAGAGGAGCCTGTCAGGAGTGGGGGGAGGTGGCAAGGTCACCTTTAGGAAGTGGAACGGGTATGAGACAGTCTTCTTGGAGGGAATCCACATTTCAGGGCTGTGATTAGCAGTAAAGGAAGGAAGAAATGAGAAGATGAAATGCGTCTGCTTTAGCGAGGAAATGGGGTGCTTCTAGAGAGATGTGGGGGTGGGGAGGGAGAAGAAAGGCCGGAAGTAATCAAGAGGGGCTGAGACAGTCCTGAGGAAGGGTCCCTGTTGATGAAGAAAGCCATGAAGGGCTGGGCTCCAGGGGGATACGGCTGGGGGAGGGGTGAGAGGCATGGAGGGGGTAGAGCGAAAGGGTTGGGAGGAATGAGACACCTCAAACGGGAAAAGCAACTAGAATTAGGCTGGGGTGTCTTGTGAGGCTGCTGGTGTCGGTTTTTGTACCTATGACTAAAAAGCTGTGCAGGCCAGCTGTGGGCTATTTTCAGTTCAGAATAGATGCTCAGGAGAATCGAGACTACACTTGAAATCTGCTGAGATTGTCCCAGTCTCAGACTCCAGCCTGGGTCTCTGCCGCGTCTGGGCTCCCGACACTTCCATTTGGGTGTCCCACAAGCCCCGGAAACTCAATGTGCCTGACGCATCATGTCCACCCACCTCGCACCGGCGCTGGGTGCACCAGCCCGCCGCTGCCCTGGGCCTGGACCGCAGAGCCCCCTTGCCTCCTGCCTCCGTGTCCTCCCCACCTGTTTGTTCAGCTCATCGCCACGCCCTGTCAAGCCCTCCAACTCCTTCCCCTGTGCCCTCCTCTCCACCCCGGCTGCCATATCATATCTCCCTACAGTTGTCAGTAGTTGTAAATGGCCTGTGGTCTCCACTCCATCCATTCCCCCCTCCACCATCCTCCACAATGCAGACAGCTCAGATTGAACTGTGTCCCCCCAGCTTCATAAGTTAAAGTCCTAAATTTCAGTGTGACCATATATGGAGACGGGTCCTTTAAGGAGGTAATTACGATTAAATGAGGTCATAAGGGTGGGGCCCTGATCCAGTAGGACTGGTGTCCTTATGCAGAGGAAGAGACACCAGCTGTCTGTGCACAGTGAAGACACAGAGAGAAGGGGGCACCTGCAAGCCAGGAAGAGAGGCCAAACCAGAAAACCCTGACGGCACCGTGGTTATGAACTTCTAGCTGCAAGGACTTGAAAACATAACTTTCTGTTGTGTAAGCCACCCCATCTGTGTTCTGTTACAGCAGCCCGAGCTTTCTGTAAATACGGCTGCCTTAGTTTAGCCCACGAAACTAAACTCAGTCTGGTCCTGATCTTCGACCACTCCTCCCACACACACTTTCCTGCAAGATACACACCGTTCAGTGCCGTGGCGCTGCCTTGCCCACTGGTGTACGTCAGGTAAACCCACTGCCGCAGGAGTGCAGCTGTCTGTGCCGCGAGCTGGTCCACGCCTCGGCTGGTCCACGCCTCCGCTGGTCCACGCCTCCGCTGGTCCACGCCTCCGCTGGTCCACGCCTCGGCTGGTCCACGCCTCGGCTGGTCCACGCCTCGACTGGTCCACGCCTCCGCTGGTCCACGCCTCGGCTGGTCCACGCCTCGGCTGGTCCACGCCTCGGCTGGTCCACGCCTCCGCTGGTCCACGCCTCTGCTGGTCCATGCCTTCGGATTTCACGCTTCCTCCCGGAACAGCAGCATCAATGATCACACACGATCACAAAGCTAGGCAGTGTGATGCAAGAGTTACATCACTTCTATGTGTTAATCTCCCCACCCCAAAACTCTATAGTAGATAATAGTATCTTCATGATGTCACTGAGTGAAAAAATACAAGACTTCAGCCCCTCAGGTGACACAGCACAGGTCACCCTGCGCCGTTGTCTGCTCTCAGCCTCTTCTGCAGACAGCATCGCTACCCAGCCCGGGGTGGCACCCTCTGTCCTCTTCCTGTAGGTCCTTCGGAACTTGGCTCACCAGTCTGAACCTCGGTGCTCCCTCGGGAATGCTCCCCAACCACCCTGTCCTCACCTCAGCGATAGCCTGAACTTTCAGCAGGAAATACAGTGAAAATCGGAGTCTCTATTTTAGGGGCTTTTCTTAATTTATCATTGGGGAATGGTTAACCAAGGTCATTGAGTTGGTGAAAAGATGGGGGTTTTGTGTTTGTTTGATTTTTTTAAATAAAAAACTAAGATGAAAACAGACCACAATAGCAATGATTATTATTCTGGCTCATGTTGATGATCTACCCAAGCATCACTTCCTTTTACAAAGAACCCCCCACTTCATCGTTCACTGTCTGCTGCTGCTTCAGGCTCCTGCCAGCCTGGCTGTGCGTCATCCCTCCTGGCACATGCTCCCGCCCCTACTGGGATCACTGCTCTCGTGGCTGCTCCTTCTGCGAGACCGAGTGACCACCTTCAGGCTTAGAACACCTTGCAAACCTGAATGAGGGCAGTTATCACAAAACATTTAAAGGATGTATGAGACATACTGAGGTATTTATATGGGAAGAATGATATAATTAGCACATGCAAAGTTAAAATTGTATATACAAATAGACACTGAGGCTGTGTTTAGACAGTGGTATTGATATCTGCATATTTGGGCACGTAGTAGGATGAATATGATGGGGGGAGGGAAGGGGAGACAGGGGGCAATAGGACGTTATGGTTTGGAACACTGGGTCTCACACGTGAGCATGCATCAGATTCCCTTGGAGGGCTGGTTGAACACGGTTTGCTGGGACCCATCCCCAGTGGCCTGTACTCTGGGGCAGGGCCTGAGAACTTGCATTTATACTAAATTCCTAGGTGATGCTGACAGTGCTCATCTGGGGACTATACTCTGAGAATCATTCAGAGTTTGGTTTTCAAGGTCAGATGGATCCAAGTACACATTCTGGTTGCTGCTAAGCAGCACTTGTGTGACTCTGGGCAAATCCCCTGTCTGCCCTGAGTCTCAGTTTCTTCATCTGTAAAATGGAGATAATGATCCTTTCTCACAGGGTGGCCATGGTGATTCAGTGAGACCTCCAGGGTAAAGTACATGGCACAGTGCCTGGTACAAAGTTGGGGCTCAATCGCAGTGAGTCATCCTCCACCTCCTCTTCCTCTGAATCATCAATGAACTTTGGTGCTGGAAGGAGCCTGGAAAATCACCTGCTCCAACATTTATGTATGAAAAACCCAAGACCTCAGTAAGTGAAGTGGCCTTCTCCAGATCCGACACCTAGTCTGTGGTAGAGCCAGAATTAGGAGCCACTTCTCTTGACCCTGAATTCTTGACCCTTAATAGCACTTAATTTGTTACAGCTAAAGAGAGTATGATCTATATGAACAAAGAAGCCCATTAAATGTGGAAGGAGGGTATCGACTGCGATGTGTCATGTCAGTATCTGAAATGTGAGATGTTTAGGAAAACACATAATAAAACCTACTTGGCAAGGCAGTAAAATGAGCTAGAAATAGCACAAAGAAATGTACATTCCATTGCAAACAAAGGTGTAATGAGGGGCCGTATTGTGGGGAGATAACTCCTTGAGGAGGAGCTAAGGGTAAAGGGACAACTTAACGTGGGTAGCAAAGCCTTGGGGTATAGCAGGGCAGGGAGGGGCCCCAGTTTGGCTCTGAGAACTAGTTAGTGGTGGATCTAGATTAGTACTCAGTTCCTCTTCTGAACCCTCTTTCCCATTGTCTGTGGTTCATCCCAGCTTCTCTTCTGACAAAATCTAACATCTGAATAACCCAGAAATGACTACAGTCTCGAGACCTTTCAGCCACCACAATCTCTCTCTCTCTCTCCCTCTCCCCCACTCCAGAAGTGACTCAAAAAGGGGGGACATGTGGGTACAAATGAATTTCATGATTTTGCATCTACCATTTAATTGGCTAAAGGGCATTTTTCATTTTTGCTTTCATGGCTGGCAAAAAAAAAGAAGAGTCTTTTAGCCAAACCTTCCCCCTGCCTGCTTTCGTGTGTTGTGTGGCTTCCTGTTGCATTCTATACTCTCGCCATGCCAACTATTGATCCTGTTTTACGCCTTTGATTGTGCTATTTCTTTTTTAAATTTAAAAAAAAATTTTTTTTTAAATTTTATTTTTGGAGAGAGAGGAAGGGAGAAGAAGAGATAGATACATCAATGTCTGGGGACACACAACTGGGAATCAAGCCAGAAACCTGGGCATGTGCCCTTCCGGGGAATTGAACCAGGACTGCTCCGTCCATGGGACGACGCTCAATCCTCTGAGCCAAACCCGCAGGGCTGTGTTATTTCTCTCTGTCTGTCCTTCAACACCAAGCCCCCTTGCCAAGACAAATCACTATTTATTCTTCCTTCAAGATCCTAGTTAAATGTCACATTCTCTGAGAAGTCTTCCCCAGTTCCAGGCCAAGTCATGCTTGTCTCCGTTGTGCTCCCCTGGGCTGTGCATGTGGCCCTCTGAGCACTCCCGACAGACTGTGATTTTATTTGCACCTGGGTGGCTCACATGCTGCATCAGCTCCTTCCCGTCACTTAGCTTTTGAAAAGGACAGTAGACCATGTGCTTGTTACCCTCCTCTTCTTACCCAAGCTGTTCCGACCAGGAGTGGACGCCTGACACAGGCACCCAAGCATGTGACAGCCTTCTACAGTGGATCCTAGTTTCGGGGTGGCCTCTGGGGGTTGGGAGACTGGCCACATTCTCTTCATTGGGGTGCTCCAGCCGGTCACGGGGAGCTGGAGCTGTGAGGTCATGACAGCATCAGGGCCGGCGGCTGAGCAGAGGAGGCAGCTCGGGAGGGGACAGACCCACAGGGAGAAGGAAGCAAGGCCGGGGAGGCCATGTGCTTTGTGGGAGTGAGAGTGGCCCCGGTTCCTAAGGGTGTTCAGGCTCCTGTGGCTGCTGGGCCTCCTGCCTTGGGCTCCAGAGCGCCCCCTCCAGGCCGTCGCAGCATTGCCTCCCCCCATTTCCTGAACTAGTTTCAGTTTCTTTTTTTTTTTAATCCTCATCCGAGGACATTTTTCCATTTTTTGTACAGAGTGGGAGGGAGAGAGAGAGAGAGAGAGAGAGAGAGAGAGAGAGAGAGAGAGAGAAACATCTATGTGAAAGGGACACATCAAGTGGCTCCCACCCGCACGACCAACCAGGGCCAGGGACAAACTGCAACCGAGGTACGTGCCCTTAGCGGGAACCGAACCCGGGTCTCTCCGGACCGCAGGCGGACGCTCTAACCGCTGAGCCAAACCGGCCAGGGCTGGTTTCAGTTTCTTATAAACCAAAAGAGTTTTCCCTCCCCCTCAGGACTGTGAGTTTCTTGAGGTCAGGAACTTCACCTTACCCTCTGTGCCTCATCAGAATGGAGCTCAGCGCACAGATACACCTCTGCTGAATGATGAGCAAACGAGTGAATGCAGATGCCCACTGGTAATAAATACAGGGCACTGCTCGCCCTGCGGGAGTCCTGCCCCAGCCTCCCTAACTCATGCAGCTCTCTCCCCGTCAATCATCACAGCAGCGCTGCGCGTGGCCTCCGGCAGCTGAAGTTCACATTTCGACAGCTGGACTGTCCCCAAGGTACCTTTTGCTTAAACACACTGGGTCTGGCCCTTCAGCATCTGAGGAGAAGACAGACACAAATAGGAGGTGACACAGTCACCTCAATCTCACCTGCTCCAGAAGGAGCCCATGGTGACCCCCTGGACCCCCTCCTGAAGAAACATGGGAGAAGCAAGCTGTGTTTAGAGAGATATAAGTATAGCTTTTATTTATTTTTTTTAAACCAACCCAACATTTCCACTGGCAACTGTCAACATAGCTTATGACATGAGCACTGTTTCTTTTCAGTTATTTCTTTTTCTTAAAAAAATGTGTTTAAAATTAAACAGGTGTTTTTGTTTTTCATTTCTTGTTTTCCCCTTAAAAAATGTATTTATGTCAATGCAGAAAGCCTGAAGATCTGTGGCCAGTTTCATGGTGATCTCGTGTGTGTGTGTGTGTGTGTGTGTGTGTGTGTGTTTTAAAGCCAGGTCTTTTCAAAATGTGTTGGGAGAAGGTCTAGAGGGCACGGCGATCTCTTCTTCTATAAACTCGGGCTCCATGGGGTTATGGCAGCTAAGATTCCTCCTACTGGGGTGAGAAACTGCCCACAGGCTGGATGAAGAGCTTCAGGGGGGTTAAAAACAAGCAGGAACATGGGAGACAGGAGGAATTTCCATTCCCATCTTGTGAAAATGCTTTCACGCGTGACCTGGGGGTCCAGGAAAGGTGAAAGGAGTCCCTTGTTTTCTTACAAACCTTTAAGTTTCTGCATTTCCTCAAGAAATATAGTCGGACCTCTCAGTACAGTGCACCAGACAGTGAGGGGTAGTGAAGCAGACCTTTCTCAGAAAAACGACATTTTAAATATCTTTCCCCTTAAAGACCTCACTGGTGGGACATCCCTTCTCTCCTGCCTCAGACATAAAGCCAAAGATACTCAAGAAGGCTAAAACCCCTTCGTTCCCCCAGCTGCACTCTTTGCCACATAACATTCCTATTGTTGTCCCTTATCTCCTGTTTGGTAGGTCTTCCTGCAGAAGAATGAACACAGACATGGGCACCACCAGACAGAATCTGAAAGGCTTGGGCAGGGAGAGAACAACAACTTCTTTCTTTAACCATGACTTTGACCTAAGCAGATAAAGCTCCTCCTGCTCCAGCCCCCACCCCTGTTCTTTAGTGCCCTGCGTGGGTGGGCACACTTACATCCACCCCACGTCATCAGTCTACTTAAGAATTCAGAGAAAAAAAGGAGATGGAGGACAGGTCCTCGATGGAGCCGAGAGACAGCTGTCACCCAGCGAGACTGGGAGAATGTGTCTGAAAATGCACGCCTCCATCCATCGGCTCAGACCTCGGGTTCCCTCACAGCACCTCTGTCACCAACATCAGAAAGAAAAGACAAAAGGAACAAACGATGAGCAAAACCCGGTGGAGAAATGAAAGCAACCACGACAATGATTACAATGAAAAGACAACCCCAAACCAGCCACGTGGCTAAGACTTATTTTCACGTCCGCCAGGTGAGTGAGAGAACAGTGTTGCCTCGAATTGGACAGACAGGAGGAACCCTGCTCCCCAGGAAGGGAGCAGCACAGGGATAATCAGAAGGCGAACTAGAAGACGGTGAAGGGATCTGACCTTGGCTATAGGTCAGGGGCATGGGTGAGGAGATGGGTGGAGGTGGATTTGTTGCTGTTGTTGGTTTGCACTGAATTAAATACTTGGTAAAGTGGGTGTTTCCTCCATTCTTTTTGATTGAGACTCTGCCCTTTCAGATCACCGCCAGGGTGTCAGTCGGGTGAAGTTCCCGGGGCTCAGGTCTTGAAGTTGCCTCTCCAGGGCTGCTCATCCCGGGGAGGTCCCTGGTGGGGAAGTGCCCTTCTCTCGGAGAAGTCCTAGGCCTGCCCCGCTGGAGGCCTGGTCTGTGGCTCAGAACCCCTTGATGTAGCAGTAGGCCTCCAGCGTGGCGAACAGTATGTAGAGGAGCCACAGGCTCACAAAGAGCCACGCCGTGGCCAGCTTGCAGCCCCGCGGGCCGCCCAGCTCCCCGCCCAGGTGGGGCCGCCGGCGGTACAAGAGCACGCTGATGCAGACGAACGCGAAGATGGTGAAGAGGGTGACGGAGAAGGCCAGCGTGCCTGCGGACACTTGGAACTCCTGTCCCTGCATGGCCCAGTAGATGGCGGCCACGGACCAGGCCAGGCCAATGCCCAGGAAGACGTTGACCGCGTTGCTGCCCGTGACGTTGCCAATGGAGGCGTCGGCGTATGCGTCCTGGACGGCAGCAGCTTTGCTGGCAAACATGTCTGGAAAAGGACAGAGACACGTGGGAGCTGGAGGGAGGCTGAGATGAGGAGGGCCTACCTGTGAGGATGTCCGAAGGGCAGCTCAGCCATGGGCTGCCGGCAGGAAGGAGAGACAGCTCTGCTAGGAACAACTGCATGGCCTTGGACCAGTCCCTTCACTTCTCTGGGCTTCCCGCTCCTCATCTGCCGGAATCTGGAAGATTTCTACAGGCCTCTCTGGTCCTGATATTTACCAAGTGGGTTTAATGTTCCCCTTTGACTCTTTTTTTTTCAGTAAGGAGAGTTTGCTATCCCATAATAGGTCCCCTGGGAGCCTTGACATCCTGAGAAGTTGCTTAGAGCAGATGCCTGATTGTAACCATCACACGGGGCATTTTACTCACGTAGCAGACAGGTCATTGCTCAGGGCCCATGGGCTCAGCACTGTGCTAGGTGCTGCTGGATTTGCAGGGACGGACACGCTGGGATGCCGTGACGAGGATGTGAGGTGAGCTGTGCATGCAGGAAGAGGGGTCTCTGCCTTCGCAGTTAGTCCATGAGTACAGGGCTCGAGAGGCTGTTTGAGATGTTGGCATGGACTGTAGGCACTGGAGGGACTCTCGGGGACATCTAGCCACGCTTTGGTTTTACGAGTAAGAAAAATAAGCATTAAGGCATCTACCCAAGGTCAAGTAGGAAGTTAGCAAGAGATTTCATCCTAAAATGCTCACATAAGGGCCCTTTGCGTATCATCATCCAACATCCAAAGAGTTTTAGCCAAAGCCATGGAACTAGCTGAGACCATAGCACAACCTTCGTCAAGCCCCTAAGGCTGCCCGCTGTTCGCTGGACCAACTGCAAGAACTTGGAAGTGCCCCAACCTGTCCCCACTGTCCTGGCTTGCTTCCTGGTTGCCAGTTTTCTCAGATCTCCCAGAGAAAACTTCTTGCCTTTTCTTGCCTATGACCTTGTGTTTTTGCCTCTGATCTTCTGCAATTTCTGTTTCTTTTCCCTGTATCTGCTCCTTCCTCTCTGATGGTTCTGGTCCCTCAAGACCTGGAGAACAGAGACCACAGGGCATGTCCTCCACAAAGCCTTCCCTGGATCCTCCATCTAATTTTCTACCACCTGATGCATTTCCATAACAGCCAAACCTCTTGCATCCCCAATGTATAAATAATCCCATCGGTCTGTGCTGTGGTTTTGGGGAAGAGGTTCTGCTAGCGTGTGATGCCCATTCAGTTACTCTCCAGAAGGATTTGTTTTCTTGGTCCATGAAGGATTTCCCTGGGTCCAGACAGCGGAGTACTTACTGTCTGACGAGATTCAGCCTAACCCTCCTGTAGGAGGATGCTCTATCTTCCTGTAGCAACTGGGAGGCCAGCAGGAGTTCAGGGTTCAAGTAAGGAACCTGAGCGAATGTAGCCCCTGTCCACCTGCCTATGGCCACTCGTCCCTGCAGCCCAGCTTACAGACACCTCTCTTGGCAGCCACCCTTGAACCCGCCTGCTCAGGCCCCTGCTTCACACTTGTGCTTTTTCTTCATAGATCTTATCGAGATCATTTCCATCATAGTTGAGTGCTCTCCATCACTGGATTATAAACTCCACGTGGAGAGGAGAAAGCTGTGTGCCTCGCTTCCCACTGTAGCCTCCGCAACTAGCATAAGACTCTGCCAGGCTCAGCAAAAGTTTGTCTATAGTGGACAAATAAATGCATGCCTGTTCCTGTCCATCTTCAGGTGTTTGTAAGAAAGAAAAAAAAAAGAGTATGTAATTCATCTTACGAAAGGACAAGAGGTCGCTAAGCTTCCTTCACCTGATTGGCTGGAAAACACTTTGTCCCCACAGGTGCCCCTAAGCAGAGGCGGCCAAGAGTGCTCATGGGCATGTCCACTGTGACGTCTTCGAGCAGACGAGTCTTGAGACTCTTAGGAGCTGCCAGAGGGAAATGGAAGAACGATATCTATATTCTTCTAACTGTTGTTCGTGGCCTATTCACGTCAGGCGGAGGTTAAGAAACTGGGTCACTTACTTAGGCGGGTAACTTAACCTCTGTGGGCCTCCATTTCCGCCTCTGTCCAGTGGGCACAATAACGGCTCTACTGGGCAGGGTTTTGGTGAGCCTTGCAGGGGTGAAACATGTAAGCTGCTTAGTCCCAGTCACATCAGGTCCTCGAGAAATGTTAGCTATCATTAGTAATGTGATCATTAATCTCTGGCTGGCTTCTGTGTACCTAGGGGGAGAGCCTGCTATGCTCCTACCTGAGATGTCAGGAAGATCACGAGGCAAAGGGTAGGGGCCACTCAAACCCAGCAATATTCTCCTAGCAAAGCCAAGCATCCCTCACTCTTACCTGGCACAGAGGTGCCACACGCCACGAAAACAACAGCTGTGACGGAGTCCTTGAGGCCAATGGTGCAGCCGAAGTGGGAGGCCAGGTCCCCGATTATGGCCGTGAGCATGCCGATGATGAGGATGGAGACGACGAAGCAGGCCCAGCCGTTGCAGTACTCCGTGGGGGGCACGCAGGCGAACAGCACCTTCCAGAAGACGGTCAGGAAGTGCATGACGTAGTCGAAGCAGGACGGCAGCCTCTCCTCGCCCGACTCATCCTCATCCTCATCCCCTGCTGGGGGCAAGAGAAACAGGCCCAGGAAAGGGCAGTGAGGTCGGATCCCCGCTCTCGAGAAGGTTGAGTCTAACCCAGATCGAGCACCGGCAGCGGGGGAGGCTCCAGCGCGCTCCTGGGCAGCTGGTGCAGGCGGGGCACGGGCACCGGGTCACAGCTGAGAGAGGAAAGTGAGGAGGGGTGCCCCACCGTCCATTGGAATGCAGGGCACAGTGGGGCGGCGGGAGAGAGAGGACAGGGGAATAAGCGAGAGAGAAGAGAGGAAGAGCTGACATGGAAGAACACGAGAGGGCCGAGCAGAGGAGGAGAGAGAGGGGGGAGCGGGCTGCATTGCTTGCCTAGGTGAAGAACAGCAAAATCAGTGGTGTGCCCACTCTTTGCTGGACTCCAGTGGGGCTCCTCCTAATTTTCCTGACATGACTGCCGCAATAACCTTGTGGTTCTGGTTGTTCCCTGTCCCCAGAGGGGTGGCTGTCATTCCAGATCATGCAGGCATACCAGAGAGTCAGTGCCGTCCCCCAAATATCCCCTGGGACAGAGCAGGGCTGGGCTCCGTTTGTCCTTGCCAGGCGCTGTGGGCAGACTTGCCCATTCAGCAGCCCGGGAGGAGAGGATGTGCTGAGGCACGCTGGCGCTCATCAAGGGCGACCTCTGGAATGTTCTGACACAGCCCGAGGAAGCCGGGTTTCAAAAGGGCAGGCGTCAGGACACTTGGGTTCCAATGGTAACTTTGCCGCGTTGAGAATCTGTAACCTGGAGGAAGTCACCTCTTCTTTCCGAACCTCAGTTCCCTCATTTGAAAAGGGAGGGGGCTAGATTATGTGGCCATTCCATTTATTGTCTCTTGAGGGGCAAAATAAGGTCATCAGTGCAGGAACCGGGAGTATCAGAAGCAGGCGACGTGCAAAGTGGGGCAGCGGCGGCGGGTGCCCTCTCTTTCTGGCTGCTCTGCAGAGGCTCTGGGGCCTCGGGAGATGGCCCCGTGGGTTGCTATGACAACAAAGCCTCATGAAAAGAGAAAGGCAGTACAAGTGGTGCTGAGAGGCAGTATCGGCAGTGGTGATGGGAGCCTTGGCACCCCCATTCCAACAGGTCCGGGGGCCTCGGGGGCCCCGGCTGTGCTGCGGGTCCCCACTGAGGGAACCTGTCAGCAAATGCCATAGGACAAGTTTGGGATCATCCCGGGTGGAGATTTGTCAGACACACAAAGCAAAGATTTTATAAACTCCAGACCCCACACTGCTAAGTCAAAATAGTCCCCTGTTTTACAAACATGAGGACCACAGTAGTGAGAGGAAGGAATGATGGAAAGCAGAATGTGTGGAGTCTGTGTTTAGTACCAGACTCTGCTTACTTTTCTGAGAAAGGGAGGATGAGTTCCTTCTTTGGATAAGGAAACTGAGGCCCAGGTAAGATAACCTGTCCCAGTGCGGATGGCAGAACCAGGACCTGAAACCAGAGATAGCCATGCTCTTTTGGTTATCCCAGGATTCTTTTCCAAAGTGGCCCAGTGATGCCCTGGCCAGTTGGGCTCAGTGGTTAGCATGTGGGCCCGCGGACCAGAGTCCCGGGTTTGGTTCCTGCTAAGGGCACCTACCTCAGTTACAGTTTTCCCCAGCCCTGGTCGGGGTCGTGTGGGTGGCAACCAGTCGACGTGTCTCTTTCACATGGATGTTTCTCTCTCTCTCTCCCCCCCTCTAACCCTCCCACTCTATCTGAAGATAAATGCAAAAAAAAAATGTCCTCAGGTGAAAACAAAACAAAACCAAAGTGGCCCAGTGACACAGACAAACAGCTGGGACTAGAGCCGGGAAGGCTGGACACAGAGGCCTTCCCAGAACCTGGCGGGCTCTTGACGTGGCTGTTTCGCCCCTTCTCTGGTGTTACCTGCTTCTCCCAGCAAGGCCGTGCCCACCTTGAGGCCCTCTTACCTGCACTTACGGTGATGGCCTCCATGAACTGGTCCCTCCAGGAATGGGTCCCCACAACCAAGGCCAGATTTGTCTTCTTGATCAGTTTGTCCACCGATTTCTGTCAGGAGATAAAAACTTGGAACCATGAGGCTGCAATGCTCAGAACTGCTGAGGAGTCTGGTGCTTCAAGGGCGTGAAAGACGCCCTGCGTCCCCGGGTGCGCCGCATGCAGTCTGCAAGCCAGGCCTGGAATGGTCCTGGGGCTACCAGCGGGGGCCATGCTTCCATTTCCCTTGTCTTTGGTTGTGACGGCTGACACTGGATATTTGGAATAGCATGAGAGAGAACAACGGTCGTGATATCAATATACCCTGCCCCGGAGTAGCACATTGTAGGGTCTTTGCTTTAAAAGAACGGTTCAGCCATAACTATGCCACACCTGCAGGCGGCAGCGCCCACCTGCCCCACATGCTCTGTCCTGTGTCCTCACAATGTCCCTCAGACACAAAACGGCCAGTATGGCAGCTTCACAGACTCAGTGGTGAAACTGGAACAGACTCTGGGTCATCTGCCTCCCACCCCATGACTACATTATTCAATTAGATCTCACTTATGGCCTGACCTTGAACTCAAAGGACTCTTCAATGATGACCTCTATTTTGGGGTGTTCACCCAATACTGGCTTTCCCATTTCTGCTATCCTCTTGGCTTCCTCTTCCTCCACAGTCAGCTTCCTGTCTGTCATCTCTGCAACGAAACAGAATCAGATGGCTTTTAGCACGTTCTCCATTCCCTACAAGTCTACAGCGCAAGAGTATTAGGCCTGGGCAGTGGGCAGAAAGCAAATAGCTCTTGGGAATAGGGGTTGTGCATACTTTCTGGTGCCTCTTTCTATAGAGCACTGAACACTTTATGACCATCAGGCCATAAAATAAAATTAAAAATGTAGGCCTGGAATAAGTACCCCTCTTTCCATTTTATACCTCAGTGGGCAACCTGGCCCAAAGACCTTCCGAGAAATACCTCCGAGCGAAATCCCCAAGTGGTTTGGTGAGATATAGGAGAGATGGGGACAGATCTCTTGACCTTTACCAGTTTTGAACTGTTGTGCCTGACTGTTCAGCTCCTTCGTGTAGGAGTTCGTGGAGGTCAGGGGCATCTTCAATCCCAGGGTAATGCCCACGGGCTCGTGCTAACACCTGATTCCAACACTCTTGGCACTGTCCCCTTTATAAAGGAGAAAGAGGGGATGCTTCCAGGAACACCTGCATTTCATACAAGTGAATATTATCCTCACAATGAGAAGCTTGGAAGATTCCCCCCAAACTTCATGATTTTCCGATGAAAGAGCCCCAGGAGCCCTATCGGAGACACACATTTCCTCTGGAACACATGTATTTGTTCCTTTGCCTCCTTCCGAGGCACCTTTGTCACCCAGCATCTTGACTCATTTGCCAGTGGTCCCGTCGCATGTTGAATGCTTAGAAAATGTTTCCACTTCAGCTGGAGAGTTCATTTTAAGACCACTTCACCATGAAGACGTGTTTTCTGGAATGGAGTGAAATCGAGACTGCGTCTTTTTATTCCCCTTTGATTAGATAATCGCTCTTGGCAGCCTGTTTTTTCCAGAGCTTGTTTAAACATTTTCCCATCCAAGTCCATGATTCCTACATGCAATTAATCCTTGTACTCGGTTCTTTAACTGCGTTCATGCCACACAGTGAATATTCCAGGGGGATCCTCTGCTCTTTGGATAATCTCAGGGACAAAATGGGGCAGAGGCCAAGAAGATCTTCTTTTCTGTCTTGGGAATTGCTGGAATGTGGGGAGGGGTCAGTCTCGAGCTCGTGCGGTTGCAAGGAAAGGAATTCACCGAATGGACTATATGCCACAGGTGCCAGTTACCAAGCAGAGAGCCCGTTATATAGAAGGATGTTCTCAGTGGCCCTGAATGAAGATGGTAAGAGAGTACACAGAGGGTTCTGGCACCAAACACAGAAGGCAATTCCAAAATGCTTGGGAGCTGTCCGTGGTGCTGTCCTAATAGTGTTGGTGATGGCTTTCAGAAATAATTATTTCTCAAGGTCCTGTGTTCTTCTGTACACTTCTAAGTCGGCAGACACCCTCTAGCAGCCTGACTTATTTGATTCTTTAATTTTGAGTCTCCTATTAGTTAATTCTGAGGGTAAATCTGAGTATATCCAGGGTTCTGGCTATGAAATCAGCGATCCTAGAAGCCAGACTGCAAGCCATTCTGAGAAAAAGCCTTTGGAAAAAGACACAGATTCCTTAAAAGCATGGGTACTCTCTTCCTGTACCCGTGGGCTTTGGCACCACAGAGCAGTGGCCACTGCGGCAGCGCTGGTATTCCTCCACTCCCCTCCTGTCCCCATGTCATACTTCACATGTGCCACAGGAACTTTATACCAATACAATGAGCTCTCTAACGACATATAAATGTACCCGTCTAACCCCTTGTCTAGTGATCAGTCTAGCAGTACATCCATCTGGCAGGATATTGATCAACCAACTGACCTGTCCACCCCTGTAGCGACAGTCAGTTTTTCCATCTAGCTTTTCTGTAGAAATGTCATTGACAAATAATCAATCCTCTATCTTTGGGTCTCCCTCAGCCCCAAGAGGTACTCTCTCTCTATGTATATAATATCTGATTCCATTTAAATCAGCTCTCATTTAGTGTCTTGGTTTTGTAGCAATTCCTCCCCTCTTTTATTTTTGTAATAATCATCCCTTAAGTTCAAATTAATTTCTTGAGAGGGTGATAAGTCTCAAACCTAAAGACCACAGTGGTTCTGGTCACTTGTTTATGTGACTTTTCAGAATTTCAGGTAAAGAGAATAAATGGCAGGTGATGTTGATGTTCAGAATGACTAAATAAACTCTCAAATCTAGAAAAAGGAGGGGGAAAGAGGGGCAGAGGGAGGGAGAGGGAGAGAGAGAGAACAGGATGAAACACTGAGCAAATATTGGAAGAACAAAGGGCTTCCCAAGCCAGACAGGGACAAACTGTGTGAATGCTGTGCGGACACCCTCAGAAAGAAGGGGGATGATGCAGCCGGCGCTCCCACTCCAGGCCCCGCAACGGGGTGCTGTTGCTCAGAACGAATGTGTTTATTCTCCATCTTTCCCCGCCAGGCATTGCTAATCAAGTCTGCCTGTCCTTCCAGGAAAACTCAAACAGAGATTTACATTTTCCAGTGACTATAAAGTCTAACTAGGGGTTTCTAAATGTAAGGTTTAGTGGGTTTCAATAGGAAGATCTAGGAAATAACAGTCTTTTCCTTTTTAAGCTTCCACTGGTATGTGCACAAATATGCTAACAGTATAAAGAAGCTTAAGTTAAATCACAGTCTTTGTTGTGCATGATTGATGGGAGGTGGAGGCAAAAGTCAGAACAAAGAAGCCTAAATACCTTCCCAGGCAAGAGGATGAGTGAAGTGGAGAAGGAACACCTGGCGCTAGACGTCAATACCCTGGAGACGAGTGGAAAAGATGGGCTTGGAGGTAGTCCTTATCCTACTGGTATAAAGAAGAAGCAAGAGGCCAAGACAGCTGGAGTAATTGTTCCCTCAGAAAGGGGAAATGTAGGGGTTTGCCTACATTTTTTGTCTAAGGCTCTAAGGAGGCAAATGTCCTTACTATGTACACTTCCCCTTTCACACCCAGGGTATAGCCTGTAGGTGACTTTGAACACCAATACATTCTATAAGATGCTTTGCCTCTTAAATGACTTGAATTTTACATATGTTCAAAGAACTTCTAAAATGTTCTTTCAAAATCTATCAAGACACCTTGTATAGCTTATGTTGCCTGTACCACGAGCTACACTATTGCTGGATGTGATGGCCATGTTTTCCTGTCTGCTCGCCGTTCGATGTTGATCATTGGATCCCACTGACTCGAGCACACTCTCAGAGCAGCTGGATATCCTACAATTGGTTCCAGATTCCACATGAGAATCTCTCTAAAATAAAATCTCCAAAATTGCTACTCCCAGCCAGCCAATTATCCCCACCCTGCCCCCATGATACCTTCATTCTTCTTGTTGTTCATGGCACATGTGATGTCAAATGTCAATAACAAATAAATCAACGTTCTAGCAGCTTACATCTCAGCAGTGCTAACATGGAAGATCTCCAGGACCAGTAGGATTCCAGATTCTTTAAAAATTGCTTTTCATGTTCTCCCAGCAGCTCCTGATTATTTTTCCCTGGATCACTCAAGATCAAAGTATTTTCTTTCCAAACCCATCATAGTCCTTTTAGGAGCTCTGACTCTCATCCTCTCCTGCCTCCCATGATATGACAGACCCATCAAGGCTCGGTAGAATCTATGGCCCACCATCCCTTCCTGGTCCCAGAAAGGACCTGCCTATGCCTTTGCCCTCAAACACCGACGGAAATGGTGCTCAAGGAATTGCCTGTTTGCTTACAATTACTTCAAGTGAGAAAATAAATCTCGTGGTCTTTAGGAGAACTTGTCAGGTTAACTTGAGCTTCCAGTTCCTACTAAATAAATCACAGGACATTGGTCTTAAACTAAGTAACAGCACTGGCAAGAAGTAGAAAAGAGGGGGCAAGGCACCTCTTACCTGGTGACAACAGGAGCGCTGTGTGCAAAAGGGTACCAGACAAGGGGAAGAAAGAAAAGGAAAGAGCATTAAGGTCCCATCTTGAAAGTGCCCCAGGTTTTGTGTCGCAGCAGCACGAGAAGCGGTGAGCTTAGTAGGTGAGCGCGCAGGGGCACATGCGAAGGCAGCATTCGGAGCATGCGCAGCAGCAGCAGCGAGAGGTGTGAGCCGCTGGAGAGACCGCTGAGCACCAGGGCCCGGCAGTCGTGAGAGTTTTCCCCACACCTTCCCTGCAGCTCTGAGGGCCAGGGATGGAGGAGAGAGGATGGGGGAACCAAGTGGGTGAAGCAGAGACAGGGCTGGTCATTCGTGAGCTTCTAAGGAATGAGGTTATCAAAACCATTCTGGAAAGGAGTGAGAATCCAGTTGCCTTGAAAACTGTATACAGGTGGCAACCCTGCCAGAGCAGCTGGCTTATCCGTGGAGAACAGGAGCCTGGGGCTTGAACGGGAGCTCAGGGCACTGAGTAATGGAGAACAAGAGGGGAACCATGCCCCGCCCGGTATCTCCTGTCACTAACCTCATCCTTGGGGCATGCTCAGCCTCTGAGTGCCTATGACATTTTCATGGCCACAGACGGCTTCATAGCTACCATTCAGCCAGAACTTTGAGTTTCCCTGAAAGAAAGACCTGCAGGGCATTTTCCTCGAGTGGTTTATTTGTTGATGTTTTATAGAGGGAGCCTGGAGGTCGGGGCCGAGCACGCCTACCGTTATGTAGCACCTGCGCCTAGCGAAGTCACGGCAGCTCGTAGTCATTCAGTAAAGGTTTCGTATTTGCTGGCTGTTAATCATATTTGTCATATCTCCTGTGGTGCTGCATCTCTGGATGGTGATCTTTTTGTTCCAGAAAGGACAGGCTAAATAAGAGTCCAGATATTCTGGACCAGAGAGACTGACGTATTCATAGACTGAAAGATGTTTGTAGATGGGAGATGACAAGCTCAGATCCCTACCTGGGCTGGGAAGCTGAGGTAAAGATATTCCCCACACAGGTTGTCCCCAGTCCCTGAATTTATACTTCTGCTAACCCCTTTTAGATTTCAAGGTCTAAAAAATTTAAAAAATTCTTGTGACCCACCACATTTTCATCTTGATGGTATCTTAACTAACCCCTCACTCCCTGGCTCTTGTCAAACAAAAGCCTGGAGATGGCCTGCCATATGCTCCCCGTGGCTGGTGGAGGCGGCCGAGGAAGGAGTGGGAGTGAGGGTGTCTGCGAATTGTTTTTTCTAAACGTCTGTAGGGATGCAACTCAGACCTGTGATCCACCATATCCCATATCCACAGTCCCTGAAGACACACATGGATCCAGAGTGATTATAGTATAAATGCAGGGAGAACAGCAATGGACTTTTTCTGGTTTCTCCCATATGGAATTCCAAGGGGTTGTGGATCAATGGACCTCCTCACTACAATGAGATAGATGATAGATAGATAGATAGATAGATAGATAGATAGATAGATAGATAGATAGCAAGAGAGGTTGTTCATTCTGCTCCTTCTATGGATCTGCATGGAAGAGCCCCTCCTGGGCCCCACTTCCAGTGGAGACCAGAGACCCAAACATGTCAGTGTACCCAGGTAGGCCAGACAAGGGGCAACTCTTTCAAAAGACCCTTGCTGCCCTGCTTTTCCCTCAGACGTACCTCCCAACACCAGGATCGTCCCTAGTACAGCCAGATGGCTTGCGGTCAGCTGGAATTTCACTGTTCTCTGCTCTACATGAACCTGAGACTTTCAGATGGGTTAGTGAGTTGCATCTAGCCCAGCTTTGAGTGACACAGTATCTCTCGGGTGTTTTTCCTGCTGCTGCTGCTGCTGCTGCTGAGAGAGGCCAGAACTGAACTTCCACCTGCACCGATCCCCAGGGGCAGGTGAGAGTCGTTATCCCTGCTCAGACACCTCCGGGACAAGCAGGAGACAACGCAGCCCTGTGAGTACCGAGAAGCACAGCTTGTCAGGGTGAACCCACGAATGTAGTAAGAGGAGGCACACGCAGACCCCATTCTGGGGGTTAATTCTTTCCCTTCCCCCCTGAGACCTTTCATGTCCAGGCCCGGGCCCAACAGCCTTGACTGTGCTCCTCGGTGTTGCTCTCAGAAGTCTCCTTCTGGACCCAGTACTTACTCTGCTCCTGGGCACTGTGTGTCCTAGTCATCCTCCCGCTTCCCCTCCCCCAGCTTGTCCAACTCTTGATCTCACCTCCGACATCTGTTCTGTTGCCAAGAATAGAGTCTCCTCCTCCAAACCCAGCCCTGTACTTCTTGAGCATGCGGTCGTCATTTGGCCATGCAGAGAGGATGCTGCTCTGAATGCCCGAGACTCTCCTATGCAGCAGTCATAATGAAAAGCAATTTCCACTGTGCTGTTTCTCACTCCGAGAACAGCAGGAATTCTAGAGATCGGGATGGGTTTTCACTTGATTCTGAGTCTAGACAATCAAGCTTTATGACCTTTCACCTTATGGTCTGATGCCAAAATATGGGAAGAATTGAAGAAACCTCAAATTACCCCTACAGACAATAGAGCAGGATGTCAGGAAAGAGACATATTGGCACCTCTCATCTTGCCATCTTGGTCGCTGGGAAGAACCGGGGGGCTTATCACACCGATGACTTGATGAAATCCTCATCTTCTTACCTACGCTAGCACTAGGCTCCACCAGGGCTTCAATGACTTCTCCTCGGTCAGAGAATCCAGTGCAGCAAAAGGGGGTCCTCAAATATGGAGCATCCATAGGTATTCATGTTTGACCAAGGTCTGTCTTAGGGCCCTCTCTGTCCCGCTGCCAGCAGGGTTTGTTGGGGAGATGGAAAAGAAGAGTCTCTTTACTGGTGGAATAGTCACGGGCAGACTTCCAACCCATTCTTCTTGTCCGGAGCCACTGCCTTCTCTCAGCTGCCCTGCACGATCCTTTTGCCACTTTCGTTTACACCTAAGCACTTGGGACTCGCAAATTGATGCAGCTGGTGCCTGCCGCGTCCAACTACTCAGGAAGGTGCGGAGTAAATGCACGAGGGAGGTGGGAATGAGGTGGGGCCGGTGTTGAGGCAATTTCTGAGAATATTCTCAGTGGCAGGCCCTGGAGGGTTGGCAGGGATGCTGTCCGGGAAGCAGTGGAGTCAGAGGTTTCTTTTTCCTTTCCTCCAGCATTCTCGGGGAGTCCGGCTCCTGGCAGCATCGGATTGGGTGGCCGAGGAGAAAGTGAGTAACAGAAGATGCAGAGGGCTTCTGCTTCTAGAACACCAGGTGTGTCTGAACCAGTGTGGGCATCGAAGCGGTCAGCCTGCAGAGCGAGTCCGTAGAAGATAATGAGAACTGATCAATCCTATGGGTCTGAGAAGACCTGTCAATGAGCCTTTGGGAGTATAGTTGCCAAATCACTTAGATCTGTCCTTGGGTGAAAGGCCTTATGATGTTCTTTGTCATGTGACTATGAAGTCATTGCAGAATAATCACCCCTTCTGACAAACAGGGGGTCTGTTTAATCTTCCATGAGGCTCCCAGCAGCATATGTCTCCTGCAGGGCAGTGTGAATGTCTCCCTCTTGGTATTTCCCAAGGGCACCCTTACCCATTCCCACGTATATTCCTCCAGCACTGTCAAAGTAGTGGCTTCCAATCATTTCCTTCAAGGGAAGAAATATTTTTTTGCATCTACCTTGGTTGCAACATACTCAGTCCTGGGAATGGAACCCTGGAAGGTATTCCAAGATGCACGTCCAGGGGAAAGATGAGGCCGCTTCTCTGGTGTGGGATAAGGGTTATCTTGGGATCTGAGTGATATGCTCACTTGCAGATATGAAGCAAAGGCAGCCTTCTGTGAACCACTCAACACCTGTTTCTCAAGGATCAGCACCAACTATACCATATAGAGTCCCTTCTCCAATTGGAAAAGTCAATACTGTGGACCGGCCCAATATCCATCCTTCTCCAGGGCTCTCTGGCTAGGGATAGTGCCCTACTTGAAACCACTTCCTTCCCTTTGCAGACTGTCAATTTTCTGCTTTAAAGATTGCATTATCCTGTAGCCTGAGTAACATACCCTACCTTGGACTAGGAACGGAGGTAGAATGGGGTGGGGTGGGATGCCACGGGGAGGAAGAATAGCTCAGAACTGCAGATTATATGACGACCTCAGAAGCAAGCTCTCTCTCAAAGAGCATTCAGAGGCTGTGGCCTCTGACAAATGGCATACTTTTTCACGCCATGGTCTACCCAACTGTGAAATAGCCAGATAAAACACTTACCTCCATGAAGGGCAGAGGGGCCTATGGGACACTCTGCAAGTGAATAACCTGCCAAGCACTCAACAGAGGTTGGGGAATGCAGCGGAAAAAGGTCAAAGCATCATTGCAACATGGGCCCCAGCCCCCCTCAGACCCTCCCCCATTCAATCCAGGCTAGAGAGTGAGGGGTGGGAGGGGAAGAAGGCAGGGAAGGGGCACTGGCATGCATTGCATCACATTCCTTTCTGTTCCTTCTCCTCCCCACCCACCAAGGAGTGCCCCCATTTACGGGTTATAGTGGGTGTGTGTGGGCGGCAGGGAACAGTGCAGGAGACAGTGGTAATCAGATCATTGGAGCACAAGGCGGAAGTAACTCATGAGGGTCATGAGGAGCTGAGGCTGCAGAGCTGCCCAAAAGGTGGGAAAGGAGGACTTGGAAATAAGCTAAGGCTGAGAAGGCAGAGATGATACCGAAACAGGGTGAGAGCGAGAATACAGGAGGGAAAAGAATAAAAAAAGTCTGTTGGTCAAAAGGAGGAAGGAGGAAAAGGGACGAAAAACGGGGAGAAAAAAATATAGTTGCATTTTGTTGTTGTTGCTTTTCAGTTTGTTTAAATTTTTTTTTCTTTTTATTGTTTTATTTTACTTTTTTTTTTTTTTAAGAATCTCACACCTGATATTCCACGTTCCATCCATTTCGGTTCACCAAGGGCAATGAAGAAATTCTCTTGCCTTTCGTATTCCTCCTCATCTACTATTTTAACCCTTATGGTTTTCCTGTAGGGACAACAAGAGAGAGAGTGTGTGTCGACTGGGTCGGCAAACTGGTTGGTCACTTGGAGCACAGCCTTTAAAATCATCCCCCATCACTCTTGGCACATGCAGCCTGTCCCGCCACGGTGGCTTTGACAGGACTAAGGTGGATCGTATTGTTCTTATAGTTTTAAAAAAATGGTCTTAGCTTTTCTTGTCTCCTTGGTCATAGTTGTCCTTCTGGGTGAGAGGGAAAGAGAGCCAGGAGGCCAAGAAAAGTGGGCAAAAAGAAGAAAGGGATCCGGGAGGACAGAAGGGGATGAAGGGAGAAGGGTTGATGGTGGGGAGGAGTCATTTTAGATCCTGCTGATGTTAGTAGGAGGTGAGTCGGACAGCACATTCCACTGGGTGTCACATGGTAACGGTGGCATTTCTTCGGGCAGCAGGTAAACTACTGGTCCACTGGGAATGACCCAGGCCCCTTCTAAACAGGAAACATGTCAAGAGTACCTAGCTAGGGACTTGCTTCCCTTCCTTGTGTCTATACCCACTTCGTACGAAGCCTTATAAGGGACACTTTTAAAGGAAAGTACAAACAAGGGAAATGAGAGAGACAGAGAGAAAAGGAGGAAGGTAGAATTTTATGAGCTCACAGGGCTTCCGTGGTGGAAACTACAGTAAGAATGTTTTAATCACTATGTGATACAGGACTACTCCAATATTTACACCTGGTCACTCCTGGAAAAGTGTGAAGGAAATGATGGGAATCATCGCCTTCTAAATCGTCTTTGGACTTCTATCATACCAGGGTGGTGTCGCCCAAGCCTGGCTTTCTTCGGTGCTGATTATCAAGAGTCCGAGGGACAAGGTGATGGAGGTTTCTGCTCATTTCTGAGTATCTCAACAAAGCATTGTGTCTTTTAAAAACAAGTCACTGGGGAGTCAAAGTTCTCTGGAAAACTGCTCTCCTCCAAAGACTGGCTCAGGCCTCTCATCATCAGAGACATTGCTCCGTGGGCTTGGATCTCCCTGTGTGGCTTCTCCTGGTCCTTCACGGAACCACAGTGGGGTTGGTGGGTCCCAACAGTGAACGCGATTTCTCTCTCTCTCTCTCTCTCTCTCTTATCTGGGACCTAAAAGCTTTCTAAAGGGCAAAGAAGTGCTAACAAACAATAGTCTAAAATGTCTAATCAGAACCTCTGATGGTCCTATTCCAATCTAAAGACAGGCTCATCTTTGCTATCCATGAAGTGCTGGGCTGACTGTCTCGGTTTGTTAGGAACAGGACTTGCTGGTGTGTGTGTGTGTGTGTGTGTGTGTGTGTGTGTGTGTGTGTGTGTGTGACGAGTACATTTTTTGGTCACATTTCTAGCATTTTTTTGGACACTTTGCTCAGTGGAAAAGACAAAACTAATGGATTGTCAAGAAGCATTTTCTGGGATTTCCCTCCAGGCCCCAGACCCTGGGGCTGTCCGTCAGCTCTGAGCCTGGCCTGCAGGGATCTGCTGTGGGATGGGACCGGCTGCTCTGTGACCATGGGCGTGGCCTGGAGGAACATGATCGACAGTTCTGCCAGGGAAGGAATGTTGCCTCCAATACCGGCAGCTCCTCCCCACACAGATTCATCTACCCAGAAGAGAATTTTCTGACCTGCCTATTAGAGGCCTGGGGCAGTGTATGGGGTCATTTAAGTTGGAGGCCAAAGCTCCATCCACTGAGAAGTCCTGTGACTTCTTGAAGAAGCGTCCACTCAGGTCAGAATCATCTTTCCCACTATCGTAACTCTCTGCTGCTACATCGAGAGGCTCCTCACAGGGAAAACAGAGCACTGCGGGTAGGTCTTGGACCTCGACCTGGAAGCCAAACCTGTACCTTCAGCTCAATCAAGGTCAGGGAGAGAAAGGCACCTTGAGAGCAGGGATATGACTGATGAGGTGGCTCCTACGGCCTGCTTTGGGGAACGGGATGAACTACAAAGAGAAGCTACATCTAAAGAGTGGTTCTCGATGCTCAGGAACTAGAAGCTCAGCCCTGAGAGTAGCTGTCCCACGGAAATTCGTGCCGGGAGCCTGGGCGAGTTTCCCAGGGCTGCCTTCCTGCCTGGCGCCGTGCTATCCGGTGTTTTCCTTTTCTGTACATGAAGCCATTCGGGAGAAGCAGAGAGACTCACATACGATACTCTCAAGGCTGTGGCTGCTCTGTCTCTGTCTCTCTCACTCTCTCTCTGTCTCCCTCCCTCTATCTCTGCTTTTCTCTCTTTCTCTGTTTTCCCCCATATCCCTTTCCCCATCTTAAAAAAATTACCATTGGCTCTTGAGCATCCCTCTTACGGATACCATGTGACAGGCTGGCAGATGTTAGGGCACAGCTGGGAGCAGAGAGGAGAGGGAGAGAGGAAAAGAGAGAGCAAGAGAGGAAACAAGGGAACGTGAACTGGAGAGGTAGAAGAAAGGGAAGGAGAAGAAAGGGAAGAGGAGAGAAGAATGTTAACGTTAGTGTGGAGGACAGGGTACTACACCTTTCTGAAAACTCATATCCACCATGCGGGGGCCCATCATCTCAATGAAGTAATTCTTGTTTTTCTCATACTCCTCATCATCAATTACCTTGATGTGAATTGTTTTGCTGTGGATGGAAAAATAAGTATCATAAGCAAGGAGTTGGGGGAGGGGGCAAGCCAGCCAGGAGAAGAAACAGGAAGAGAAAGAAACAGTGGAAAGTTCCAGAAAGGTCAAAATTCGCCCAAACCACAGGGGCATGAAAGAGAGGGGCTGCCCCTGCTCCCTTCCAGCCTCACAGGGCTCCTCCTGAGCTTCGTGTGGCTTCACGGCCAGACTCGAAGACTGGAAAGAACACAGGCTTTCACGTCAAAGGTCTGGGTTCTGGTCCTGGATTCGCTATGTGACCCTGGACAAACGTGAACTGGTACACGAGCAGGCTAAATAATGCTTACACCATCCCAGAGCAGTTCAAGAGCAATAAAATAATATATATATATCATGGCTCAGGCATTTAGGTCGTCCCGTAATGCTTGCTTCCTTCTGCCTCTTGTTTTTGGGACAAGGAAGAATTAAAAAATAAAAAATAAAATTTTTTTTTTAACTTTTAAAATCAGCTGATGTTGATCTGAAAGCTTTATTTCATAGAAAAGGGGTGGGGTTGGCCCGTGGGAGTCTTGCCTGAAAACAGAACTTCTCCCTTTCCCTCGGGCAGTGACTGTCACCGGGAGGCCAGGGGGCCACTCGGCTCACGCTGCACTTTCTGGTAATTCACGAGCCTCAGAGACGACCCAGGCTCTCCGCAGCTGGGATCAATGACGTGACCAGATCACATTAACGCCAGCGCACTGCACTGTGATGAGTTTATAAATCCTACAGCGATATTGTGACTAGTGCAATTATCTATATATATTTTTTATTAAAAGGTGTTATTTTGCTAATTTAAACATTGAAAGATATAAACCAATTTTAGTAACCATATTTTGTATTTCTTCTTTTTAAAAAATATTACTAGGTGCTTCAAAAATGAAGATAAACCTAGGCCAGGCCTCTTCCAACCTTTGCTTAATGATGGGGACATTTCAGGACTGCGCTACAGTCAAGATGTTTAGGCCCGTCCCAGGGGGTGAGATATTGCTGCACCAGGGGTGGCAGACATGGAGCCGAGTCTCCCCTCAGCAGTGGGAAAGAAGGGGCCACGCGGAAACCCTGCTCAGCGGCCTGGGGCACGCCCCCTTTCAGACTCCAAGACCTGGCCTTTGTGAAGACTGAGGCCTTCAGTTCCTCCCTTCATTCTTTGCTATAAAGCAGGACTGTCTTTGCATTCTGACTTGGGACAGCCTCTCTGCTCCCCCTGGGCCTTTTCAGGTCACCATCAGGGCTGGGTGTCTACAGAGCGTCCTCTGTCCACACTGCCGATCTGCAGAAGCGTGTGGGTTCACTGCTCCTGAAGTGGATGCAGCAGCAGTTACGAACACACCCTGGCCCCAGTGCCCAACGCTTCAAAAACAAAGACTCCATACCCTCATCACGTGCCACACCCACGCCGGTCACGGACACACCTGGCTCACCACCCTAGGAAGGTGAGTGTTCAGTGCTTTGGCCTTCCTCCCTCCAGAGCGGTGGCACTGGCAACGAAGACCGATGCCTGGGGTCCAATCTGGCCCCCGCCTCGTGTTAGCTGGGTAACATGGGGCAACTCGCTAAAGCTTCCAAGTCTCATTTGTCAAGTGGAATACTAGTACCTACTTGTCAGTGTTCTTAAGAGATAACCCATGGGAAGTGCTTGACAGGCTGCATGCCCCCTAGTGAGAGTTTAATAAACAGCAACCACTGTTACTAAGAGCAGTATGACCTGGTTGGTGGTTTGAGAGTAATACATAAGGGGATCTTATCATTTCCAGCCAACCAGTAAAAAAAATAAAGGGAAATTAATAAACAGAATTGGTGGCCCAAGATATGGTTCATGCTGCAAACAGAACTCAGGTCAATAAAGGGTTGGCTGAAACAGGAAGCTAGATCCCCCACGGGTGGAGGGGTTTGGAATGTGAAGGGTGGCAGCATGGAGAGCAACTCTCATAATCTCCCAAAAATCTGGCCTTGTGCCCTCGTCAGCAACAAGCTCTGGGCTGGATCGATCACATGTCATAAAACATAGCCTGACTCATGCTTCTTGTGATTTTTAGTGAGCAGGTAAACAGATTAAGAGAAGCCACTGAAAACTTAGTTGAAGATAGGGAAGTGAGGACAGACATTAGGTCGTCGTGGCAAGAGGAATTTGAGTTAGCTAGCTAGAACCACTTGTTGGAGGGGGTCGGGGTGGAGGAGGCAGGTGTGAGACTCCCTCGCTGAGATCACTCATGGGGAAGGCATCACATCCGTTTGAACGTACATGTCACCTTGCCTGGAGCCTAGAGAAGTCCCTCGCAGCTCTTGAAAACCGAGAAAGTTCCCAGTTCTGCTCAAACCACAAATGAGGCCCACGAGCATTTAAATTCAGTCAGAGTCACCCAGCCAGGGCTTGAGTTCTCTTTCCAAACATCTTCTTCCCTGTTCCAGTCCATGGCACCGTCGTCTATCAAATCGCTCAAACCCCAAACCTGGCATCAGCCTTGATTCCTTCCTTTCCCTCCTCCTGCCCTGCTCCCACCTCCAACCCTAAGTCATTTAATCTGCCACCATCTTTCCCTCTGTTTTGACATGGATCAAAATATCATTACTTCTCCCACGGACGTTGCAACAGCCTCCTAAGAGATTTTTCTGCTCCCTCCATTCTCCTCTCCCTGCAAACCCTTCCCTGCATAACATCCAAGGTTACCTATTAAAAATGCAGTCCAGGCCCACTCATACCCCCTATACTTGGATAAATACAAAACCCTCACATGATGTAGGTGCTATTGGCCTCTCTGACTTCACTCGTCACATTCGCCCCTTGGTCTTGGTTCCTCTAATCAGATCCTTCCCGCGCAGGGCATCAGCCTTGCTGTTCTCCATGTCCGCTTCTTTGCTTAATTTCACTCTTTGAGTCTCCACATATGTGTTACCTCCCTGGAGAGGCCTTCCATGGCCACGTCATCACCTCTCCACCATGGGTCCCTTTCCAGCATGTTCCATCTGCTCGTTCCCGTCAGTGCCCTAATCGGGGCCTGAAGTTAGCTGGTAGCTTATTAACTCGTTTACAGTCTGTCTGTCCACACTAGACTGTAAACACCACGACAGGAAACTTGTCTCTTATTTGCCACTGCAGTGCTCACGCCTGCTACAGAGGAGGCCCTCCCCCAGCGAGGACTTGCTGAGTGACTAATCGTGAATTTCTCACGCTTGAGGCTTCATGAAATCAATCTACTTTGCCATTTTGTAATAAAAATCCAACGTAATAGGGACAAAAAAAAAATATTTTGAAGGCTGCTTTGATGGAATGCCTAAGAATTCTCAGTGAGGCAAGGAGACCAGAGTCCCAATGTCATTGAGCCACACTCTTAGCTTGTTAGCATACTGTCTGTCCAGTCTGTGGGAGAGCTCTCCAACAAGCTGCCATCTAACTTGCAGGTTTAGGCTAGGGTTTGTGAACCCTATGTCCCTCCCTTCCCAATTCCTCCTTCCATCCCGGTGGCACTTACTAAATGGTCATGGGGTCAGCGTATCCCGAGCAGCTGCTCCTTGGGCCGGGAATGCTCTCCCAGCCTCCAGGGCTGCCGGGCCTCTCCTCCGAGCCTTGCGGAGGGAGGTGTCAAAGCATGCAGCATTCCCAGCTGAGATCTGGCTGTGCTGCTAGGGAAAGATGCTCCCAGGAGGTCTCCCACCAACAACCCAGACGGGATTAGAAAACACATTGCTGAGCTGCCTGGCTGCCTCGCAGAGCCTTTCTTTGCATTGAAGACACCCAATTCCAAATCAGTCCTCTCTGTCCTCAGGGTGCTGCAAAGAGAAGAAGCTGCTCTTCAACCACGGAGTTCCTCTAGGGTGAGAGGGGGAGGAAGCAGTCTTTATTTGTTGAATGGATGAATGGATGAATGAATGGATGGATGAATGAATGAATGAATGCTACACTGGAGGAGGACCTTGTGAATTTCCCTTTATGCAATGGAAGGGATGCAAGATAATACCTGCATTTACATTATACTCAGCACTATGAGAACTTCCCTATTTCATGCTTATTTAAACAGGGAACATACCTATTATTACTTCCCCTTTACAGATGAGATAGCAGATGCTCAGGGAAGTCAAGGAACTTGCCCAGAGTCACATAGCTAGTAAGCAGCAGAAGTGGGATTTTAACATATGGCTCTATTACTCCTACAGCTACCTTCACATAAACAAGTGGGCACTCTGGGTGCCATTCCCAAGCTGTGGCCAATCGAGGAACCACAGAATTCTTCCATTTACATTCAGGAGCAGGAGCAGATAATAAGTGGATGTGCCTGTGCACCGCGGTGCGGGGAGGTGGCTTTCTAACCCTGTCACCCTCCCTTGCTAGAAATAATCTCCAAATAATCTCTGACTCAGTGACCTCTTCCCTCCTGGTTCCTATTAAGTGACTCTTCACCGTATCAAGAAGGGCTCAGTTTCATCATTTCTAAATGCACCCTGGCTGCTCCTGGCCAGCTGACGCTCGTGAGCTTCCTTGACCCAGGGCTGCAGAACGGAGCTGGTGGGGGAGCTTTTAGCCTTCCGCGGGGGCCTTCAGCAGCCTCGCCTTTCTGTGTGGGGCTCTGTTTTCAGTCTCTGTCTTCCCAGTTGGGCACCAGCAGCTCCCATCTCTTCCTCTGGCAGGTTTTTGGCTCCAAACCAGGACAGAAAAGCCCCTCCCACCTCCAACCACATCCTGACAGCCCGGCACTGACACCCTCCCGCCCCTACCGCGGTGTGGGGGAAAGGCTTCTTGTCTGAGAAGGCTTAGGATGCTTCCATTTATTTTCTCTAGGAAATAGGGTCCCTGAAAACAGCGCTTCTCAAACTTTGGTGCCCTACGTATCCCCTGGGGATCTTGTTGGCATGGAGATTCTGGTTCAGCAGGTCTGGGGGTGGGGCCCGAGAGTCTGCATTTCTCACAAGCTCTCAGAGTTTGCCCACGCTGCTGGTCCGGGGCCCAAGACTCCTTGGAGAAGTCTCTCTGACTCCATGAAAAACGTAGGGAAAAGGAGGTAGCTGCTCAAATGCTATTGCCAGTTGGGGAAGGGGGGCTGGAATTCACGTGGAGCATTTCACCCAAAGGCTGGAGTCATCGGGTCATTCTGACACTACATTTTGAGAGGGACGCTGGAAGGCACCCAGAGTAGGGTGGCTAGGGTGGCGAAGGGCCCACGTTTAAGTGGCCTGACTAACGTTCATGTGGTTGCTTGCTTTGTGCCAGGCACTGCTCTGCTCAGGCACTTGATTAATGTTGACTTAAGCCTCACAGCAAACCTGTGAGCAGGGACATGCCAGGCAAGTGCTATGCTCTCTGCACGTATCATCTCATTTCATCTCCACCATACCCGGTGCGGAAGGTACTATTTTTATCCCCATCTTGTAGATGAGGAGCCAGAGGTGCAGAAAAGTGACGGCACTTGCCCAAGGTTGTAGTTAAATAAGCGGCAGAGCTGGGATGTGGGTTCAGACCGTGTGGCTCTAAAGATTGTGCTTCTAACTGGGATCTGATCGGTGGGTCCAGAGAGATTCTCCACGGGGAGATGGCGCCCCCTCCTGATGGTTCTGGAGTTGTCACAAGCGCTGCTTCCCAAGGACAGGGGCCGCTGGCAGGAAGGCAGGCTTCCCCTCTACCACATACCATTACACTAGTAAGGTGAACCAGCTTACAAGACAGTGATCACCCCGTTTCTAGTGGTATTAAAAAGTAAATGACGGCCCTGGTTGGTGTGGCTCAGTGGTTGGAGCATTGGCCCATGCACCAAAGAGTCTCGGGTTCAATTCCCAGCCAAGAGCACATACCTGGGTTGCAGATTCAATCCCTGGCCCTGGCCAGGGCACATGCGGGAGGCAACCAATCAATGTGTCTCTCTCACATCGATTTCTCTCTCTCTCTCCCCCCTCTCCAACTCTCTCTAAAAATCAATGGAAAGCCCCGGCTGGTGTGGCTCAGGTGGTTGAGCATTGTCCTGTGCACCAAAAGGTTGCCGGTTGGATTCCTGCCCAGGGCACATACCTGGGTTGCAGGTTCAATCCCTAGTAGGGGGCATGCAGGGGCAGCTAATCAATGTTTTTCTCTCACATCAATGCTTCTCTCCCCCCCCTTCCCTTGTTCTCTCTCTAAAATCAATAAAAATGTATTTAAAATAAATACATAAAAATCAATAGAAAAGATATCCTCAGGTGAGGATTAACAACAACAACAATAGAAAATGATGGCCACGCATGGACATGGCCACAGAAAGGATCCCTGCAGGCGGTGTGAGGTCACATAGATGATGTGTAAAGGTCTACCCCCAGTGGTCTGCTGGTAAAAAAGCTGCCTAGGGAGAGTGGGGAGGAACCCCAATTTGGGGTGTGTGCCTTCCATGGTGTAAATACTCCCATGATAGGCAATCTGAAGCTACTAAGTGTTTTAACCACCAGCTTGCAAAATATCTAAACATTTAATGATCAGCTCTTGTGAACTGGTGGGAGCCACTTCCCACACACTACTACAATGTCAGATTCCACTATGATGTGTGAGAGAGGTTACGATGGGGAAGGGTAGCTCTGATTGCTTTACAAATGATTTGACCACATGCTAGCGTTTGCTCAAAATGGGTCACTATCTGATAAAGTAAGGTACTAATGTGCTTATTCAAGCAAGATTTGGTTGGGGGGGAGGTTCAAAGGGTTGGCTTTCGAAAGGAATGTGGGTGGCTGAGAAGGCTGTGTTAGGTTGACCTTCTAAAATATCTCACAAAGATGCTCTGCCCGAATCCCTGGAACCTGGGACTGCGATGAGATGTCATCCCATAATGTTATATGATATGGTGTTATATGACACAGCTGACCTTGAATAGGGAGATCATCTAGGTGGGCCTGATCTAGTCACATGGGCCCTTGCAAGCAGAGAGCTTTCTCCGGCGGAAGGAGAAGGGGAAGCCAGAGGCATCCGTGTATTCATCACTTCCAAGCACGAGAAGGTCTCAACACACGATTTCGGAAGATGGAGGGTGTCACGTGGACAGGAGTGTAGGCAGCCTCTAGGAACAGAGTGGTCCTTGGATGACAGACAGCAAGGAACAGGGCCCTTCAGACCCAAGGCCACAAGAGGTAGGATTCTGCCAATAACCTTAATGAGCTCAGAAGCAGACACCTCCTCAGAGCGTCCAGGTAAGGGCCCAGCTGGCCAACGCCGTGGTTTCATCCTTGAGCAGAGACCCAGCCACACCGCTCCTGGACTTCTGAGCTTCAGAATTGTGAGAGCATAAGTGGGGACTGTGCTCTGCCTCCAAGCTTACGACAATTTGTTACACAGCAATAGTCCACTAGCATGGGAGGCTTATTTACTTTATGAAGTCAGGAACTGAGCCAGATGCTCTCTTGGAACTGTCTTGCAGTACCTATTCTGTCATCAGAATACTTTGTCCTGATGACAGGGCCACTGTTAGGCTATATACTTTTGTGCAAGGTTGAGAAAAGATACAGCCCTGGATATACACCACTTGGTGTACATTCAAGGTGCCTTCCTCTGGCTTGCATAGCAACATGTTAGGGTGCAGGGCTGGGCACAGAGAGCACTGGCTGGATTTTAGCCTCCACTCAGGGATCTTCATGCACAACTTACACAACTGTAGGCAGCAGACCTGTTTGGCAGACTCTTGCCTGATTCACTGCTCCACATACATGTCTGAACCAACAGGCATATGGGACAGAATAAGGCACAGAGATGGATTTCATTGAAGGACTTCCTGCAACAGGAGGGGGCGGCCAGGTGGGTGGGAGGATGAGCAGGCAAGTACATGGCAGGAGGGAAGAGTAGGAGGGGAGGGGAGATGAGTGTGTAGGGAGGCTCCTGATCTTTGCTCCTTTGCCGTCTGTTCTGGACTCTCCGGATGAGCCCTCTGCTGCTTGCAACTTCTCTATACCTATGACTAGTTGGGCTGATCAAAGAAACCTACAGAGACATGGTTTTCTAGGCAAAACAAGGACATTTTGTCTCCACTGAGGATGAAGATCTGACTGCTGGGCGCCCACGGGCACACGCCCATGTGTTTGAGGACTTGATGCTGAGTCTATCCATTCTGGAATGTCTGGGCTCATAACTGGGCACTGTAGCTCATAATCAGCTCTTGGCTTCCCTAAATATCCCCGTTCCCTCTGCCTGCAGAGCTTCTCGCCTTCGGCCACAGAGAAAAGGCATCTGAGAAGCTGTATGACAATGGACCTAGACTTCAGGATGGGGTCAGAGGCAAGATGGTGTCAAAACCCCCAAAGGGACCACTCACTCTGCCTCCCAAATGTCAGGGAAAAGTGAGGATTTTTAATTTTTTTTAAAAAGATAGTCTTCAAAAGTAGGCACCCTTCCTTTTGAAGGCTGTCACACCTGGCGGGGCAGCTGTACAGGGTAGAAAAGGTTTTAAATCACAAATTTGTATCCTCTCCACCCTTTCACAGAGGATAAACCCTTCATCCCAGGATTGGAAGCTCTCTGTAATGTCCGTCCGTCCAACCATCCATCCATCCATCTACCCTTCCACCACCCACCCACTTATCAGAAGCACGTTCTTGCTGATCATGAAACTTATACTCTCCTGGTGTGAACACGTGTAGAAAGCAGCCCTTTCCCCTCCCCTTATTTGCGTATGTGGCATTTCCGTGGGGTAGTGAGTGACATTACGCTCTAGGAAATTTAGTATCTCTATGGAGGGAACCGACGTACTCACATTGCCCAGGCAGCTCAAACTGGTCTTGGTTTGAGGGTACCACAAACCCCAAGGTGATTCCTAAGCTTACCTATTGCTTACGGCTACCACGCAAAGATAAAAGGAAAAGTCACACGGGAGAGTCAGCGTGTTCATCCGTTGTCAGCTGCGGTTTCTCTGTTAGGACAGGGTGCTCTCATCTCTTTGAGCCACAGTGAAGGTCTCTCTTCCTCTTACTACCCTAGGGTGAGGAGGGCTTGCTGTCCCTGAGGGAATGTGTATGCATGTGAGTGGGGGTGTGACGGGGTGGGTGAGGGTGGGAACATCCCACTATGTCAGAGGGGAAGTCTGGCCTTCATGGAAGTGGTCTCTGCAGGGGCCTTGCCTAGTTATTCTCAAAGGGGAATTAAATTCCCAACCCCCATAGCAGTGGGTCCGTGCAGGTTGCAGCTCCACGGGTGACGCGGCCAATCACAGCCCTGGCTGAGCCCCGGGCTTGCCCTGCCTCATCCCAGTGCAGCTGGCGGGGGGAGGGGGCGATTCACAGCTCCGATTCTCTCCCTCCTCTAGGTCAAGAGGGGAGACTTAAAAAACCCACCAACAGTCTGGGAATACACAGTTTCTGTGCGTGCAGTTGATGAATCCCCTTCTTGGAAAGGCAGTAAGAACAATCTATAAAATCCTTTTATTGAGCAGTGAGTCTGCTCCCAGCACTGGAGAGAGCACGTGGCTGGTTACCTGAGTCACGGCGTTGGAGATGTTGGGTCTCTCTGTCTTGCTTTCTCTCTCTGCTGGGGAACTCAGTTTTGTTTTGTTTTGCAGGGGTAAGGGTAATTTTTTAAGGGTAATTTTGATCCAAGCAGAAAGGAGAGAGAAGTTTATATTGTATCAACATGAAACTTCAGGTCTGGGAAAAATCGCATCATTAGGAAGAGAGAAGAGCCAGCCCCAGGGCCTGAGTCAAACACAGTCAATGCTCCTGCCTTCCACCTTAATTCCCTGTCCACTTGGGCACGCATAAAGCCCATATTTCTGGTGGACACTTCCTAGAGACCCCAGGAAAGATGACTGTCCCTAGGCTGGGTGGAGAAAACCCTCGGTGAGAGACTTGACAACATGGAAGGTTGGCTGGTTCTACAGACATGTTCTTGACTGGATCAGCCAGGGAGCAGGCTGACCAGAGCTGCCGCCCTGCACAGGCGCCGGGGCCCACTCACGTATGAGTCCACGGGAAGGCCCGGGGGCTGCCCAGTGCGGCGGCCTGGCTGGGAGCACAGCATACGCACCGCCTGCCAGCCATTGTGCCATGCGGGGCGTACTGTTTGCTGGGTCCCGAAGGAGTTAGAAACTTCTGCCTGTGGGCCCTCTAGCTGATCCATCGTTCAGCTCTACCAGCCCCGGGCAAGCCCTGGTTTTGCGCCACCCAGAGAGCACGGCCTGGGCCGAGTCCTCGGCCGCCTGCTGCAGGAAGCTGAGTGCGCTCCACTGAGGAGCCAGCCCACTGCTCCTTCCGCAGAACCGGGGACCCTGGCGGAAACGCGGAGGTAACTTCCTAGAGAACAGAGTCCAAAAGCAGAAGCTGAGATTTCCACAGGGGGGAGGGGGTCGCGATTTGCTTTGCTTTGTGTGCAAAGGTCTGAAGTTCCTCTGGTGGCCGATAGGAGAGGCTGAGGCACAGGTCCAGGGCCAGGAGCAGGGTGAGGCCCGTGAGGCATCTGTGCAAAGCTTAAAGGGACACCGCGCAACTCCGTGACCAAGACGAACACCAATACAAGGCCATATGACCTAAAAATAATATTTTTTAAAACTTCAGAAAAGCCAGGATGAACAAGATGTCCAAATTTTACATAAAGACAGGACCCAAGCCTGCGCCTGCCCGACTCGCCTCGCCCTAACCCTCACCCTCTCTAGCGTCATTGGTGTGTGTGATTAGAGTCCCCTCTCATGGATAGTGGGGTGTTCCCAACCCTCACCCACCCCTCAGACCCTCCCCTCACTCTGCGGTGTAACGGAGAGGATGTGGGGCTAGAAGGCACAGGACCGGGTTTGCGTCCTGCTGCTGTTGCCTTCTCCAAGCCCTTGACCCTCTCTGGGCCTGGACCTGGACAGGAGGCCTTCTTTCTTTCCTCGGATATTTGTGAGTAATATGAGCAAAAAAACAAAACAAAACACAGCCCTTGTTTTTGGGAACTGCAGATCTTCCTCTGCTGTGTGTGTCTGTGTATGAATGAGTGTGTGTGTCTGTGCGCATGTATCTGTGCAATAGCTACCTCATCTGCCCCCGGCTCCCATTCTTTAGCGTTGTTACAATCCATTCCCCTCTCAACGGCCAGGGTGCTTTTAATATTTTTTAAAGAGAATCAAAACATACCAGTCCCCCACTTAAACCCTCAGTAAGTTCCCATTGCACTTAGAATAAAATTAAGACTATATAGTCTAGCCCAGGAGTTCTGAAACTTTATCCTACTCACAGTCATTGAGAGGGCTTGATATCCCCACAGTGTCTGATTCAACAGGTTGGTGTGGGGCCTGGGAGTGTGCATTTCGAATAATTTCTCTGGTGATACTGACGTTGTTGGTCTTGAACCACAATGAGAACCCGACCAAACCTGCCAAGCTCAGCCTTGCTTGCCCCCAGCTCACCTTCTACCACTCTTCCTCCATCCCCTCTGCCCTAGCTGAATTTGCCTTTTTCTGTTTTCTCAAATGCATCAACCTCACTCCTGCTCAGGGCCTTTGCACTAGCTGTCTCCTCGGTTTGGACCTTTCCTCCTCCAGACAGTCTTAAGTCCAGCTTACACGTTACTTCCTTGTCTATCCAATCTGACTGGCTCTCCAGCTACTCTCCACCAAACACCTTGTTTTGTTTTTACCTCGTCTACTTGTTTATCTGTGTGTAGTCACCAGAACACAAGCTCCGCGAGAGCAGAACCATGACTGTCTCTTTTAGCAGCACTTGAAGGGTCTCTGGCACGTAGGTGGTGCCCCATAACATATGTTCGTTCAATGAATGAATAAATGATTAATGAATACCACTAAGCGGCGAAGGCAGAATTTGACCCAGGCACCGACTGCAGAACCTGATTTAACACTCAACGTGTGACTATAACGGTCAGCGCGCTGTCCAACCCGGGCTGGTCTTCTGATTCCGTTCCTACTCATATTCCTCAGAGCACTGGTAGTGGGCTGTCTCACAAAAAGACCATTCAATTGCTCCCCTCTCCCTTCTCAAACAAATCTAGGCTCCTTTAGCCTTCAAAACATGTGAGAAAGGAGTCACCTTGGCTAGAACCTGGCTGCTGTCACCTCAGTCATTCAGTCATGACTTCGGTTAAGCGGTGTCCTGTAGTGGTTACACACCTGGGCCCTAGGGTCAGGGCCACCTGGATTCAGTACTTGAAGAGTTTTAGGACTTTTGGCAAATTCCTTAATCTCTACAAGCCTCAGTTTCCTTATCTAAAGGTAAGTGCAATAATTAAACCTATCACACAGGGTTTTGAGCGGATTAAATGAGACAGTGCAAGTAAAACGGGATATAACAAGCAGTCATACAAGGAAGATAAAAACCGTATGATCTCACTTATATGTGGAAAATAAAACAACCTCGTAGACACAGAGGACAGACTGATGGTTGCCAGAGGAGAGGGGTAGGGGATGCGCTAAATGAGTGAAGGGGTCAAAAGGTACAAACTTCCACATAAGTCCTGGGATATAACATGCAGCATGGTGACTACAGGTAATAACACTGTACTGCATGTCTGGAAGTTGCTAAAAGAGCAGCTCTTAAAAGTTCTTACCAGAAGAAAAAAAATTGTAGCTATGTGTAGTGATGGACTTCTATGTTTTTCTTTTCCTTTATAGGTTTCAGAGAGGAATGGAGAGAGAGAATATCTATTGGCTGCCTCCTGCATGTCCCCCACTAGGGATGTGGCCCACAACCTGGGCATGTGCCCTGACTGGGAATTGAACCAGCGACCTCTTGGTGCAGGGGTCAACGCTCAACCACGGAGCCACACCGGCCAGGCGGTAGTGATGGACTTTAACTAGATTTGTTGTGCTGATCATTTCACAATGTGCACACATATCAAACACACCTGAAACTAACATAATGTCACGTTAGCTATATCTCGATAAAATATGTAAACATTACAAAAAATAAGCAATCATAACATCACTTAACTTGACGGCAGTCTGTTAAGTTATAACTGGAACAACCAATAAAAGGACTATTCTCTCCCTAGCTTCCAGGATAGGGTCGGAAGAGGGTCGGATAGTTGGGGGTTTGACGAGCGCTGGTTCGGAACCAGGCAGGGAAACTTCTGAACTCCGTGGTCTGCCTGAGGAAGAATTACAGACGGGGTGAGCCTGGGGAGGAGGGCTTGCATCTCCTCAGCGTCATTGCTCGTTTTCCTACCCCTGCACATCGACCTTGGCTAGTCTTCGGGAAGTCTGTTTGGAAGTGGGGGTTATCTTTCTCCTGCCCCGGCTGCCTTTCAGAGGGGCGCCTCCCCTGCTACGCTACCCCGCTCTGCGCTCTCTCCTGGGGCGGGGCTCAGAAGGTGGTGGCAGAGGCAGTTTAGTTGCATATTTTCATCCCAGTAGGTAGAGAAGGGCCTTCGAGGGTTCTGCCTGATCTCCATGGGAGCACGTGTGGAGGAACCAAAGGTTCCTTGTCCTCAAAAGGCATCTCAACCTTGGAGGAAGAGTTCTCCACTAGAGGTCAAATGGGCAGGAGCAGCATCGAATTCACTTCCTTCCAGCCTGATCCTGGCTGCTCCTGTTGACAGAGAAGCCCCCATTCACACCCTTGTTTCCCTCACCGAGATGCCAGAATCCGACTTTGTAGTCCCAATCAGTGCTAATTTCTCAAGCTCCTTCCCCACCCTGCACTCACCCCAACCCCTTCTCCGGAGCTATGCTCCCTTACTCTGTTGGCTGGACCAGGTGAGGTGGTGGAAAGAGTCGGTTTCCCTCACAGAGCACATCTGCCCTTCCTCCAACTGCCACCTCTCAACCCAGTTCAGGGCCAAAAGGTCAACTGCAAGCCAGACACCTTCTTGTGCTCGCGGTGGAAACAAAAGGAGCGGGGAAAAGGCTGGGTTCACAGACAGGTGGCCAGCGACAGGAGCCTGCCAGCACGCCTCTGGACCCTAGTTAAAGGCGGCTGGTTTGTACTGCACATCTGTGGGCTGCGGTGACATCCAGGGCATGCAGCAGCTCGGCAGAGCTGTTCGCCTGAAATGGGAGGCAGCGACACTCCAGGGTGATAGAAGAAAACTTAACGACAGTGACAGTAACACAATACCTTTAAAATTCTACATCTGCCTTCAGGGCCTTTAATCAAGGATTTCAAAGCACATTCCCCAGATCTCGCCCATTCAGCTGCACCACAGCCCTGGGGGAGCCAGCAGGTAGGTAGCAGAGCACTACAAATAGAGGACTGTCATTATCTGTGACGTGAGCACTGTGTATTTAGACAGCACTTCTCTGAAGAGCTGAAGGGCTCCACACACATTATATGATCTTGTTCTAGCTCATTCATACAGCAGCCCCCATACTGCGGCCTTGCAGGTAGTTTGGAGAAGCTTTGGACCCACAGACGTTCGCAGCTTTAATGCTTACGTCTCCCCTCCCGCTCCTGCTGAACTCACAGGCACTTCGCAGTGCTGCTCCTGCGAACCCCAAGGGGCCAACACCAAAGCTCAACTCACCTTGTCTACCTATCACACACCCCTGGCTGGCGGACTGCATTCGGGGTTCGTTGGCGGGGTTGTGAAAGCTCCGTTTGCATGGCTATCTGAGGGACTTCGTGATCATTGTGAACATACGAGGCGGGGAATGGGTCTGTGGGGTGCACCAATCACACAGGCCCATGGTCCCCACGAAGCTACCAACACGGTCTCTCTGCTCACCTTGAAAATGCGCATTACCGTTCAAACTGACCAGTGGATGTTTTCATGTGTAAGAGCTTCTGTGTTTCCCTTCCACTGATACCATCAGGGAGGTGAGGTTCTTCTGTGTTGTACTTACAGTACATCTCACAGTTGTAAAGAGTCAATGAAGTGTGTAATTATTTCCTTATTTGTCTTCCCTACTGTCCTAAACTGTACAAGGACTGAAGCTGCATTTGTTTCCACTGTCTCCATATTTCCCGACAGAAGCACATTGCAGATGCCTAATACAAATGTGTTGAGGCCGGCCGGTGTGGCTCAGTGGGTTGAGCGTCATCCCATGGACTAAGTCCCGGTTTGATTCCCGGTCAGGGCACATGCCCAGGTTTTGGGCTCAATCCCCAGTGGGGGGCATGTAGGAGGGAGCCAACTGATGTTTCTCTCATATTGATTTTTCTATCTCTCTCACTTCTTGTCTCTCTAAAAAAATCAATAAAAACACATTTATAAAATATATGTGTTGAATGATCTTGGCCAGTTTGGCTCAGCAGTTAAAGTGTCAGCCCTTGGACCAAAGGGTCTCAGGTTCAATTTCAGTCAAGGGCATGTACTTGGGTTGCAGGTTCGATCCCTGGCCCTGGTCAGGGTCATGTGGGAGGCAACCAATTGATGTGTCTCTCTCGCATGGATATTTCTCTCTTCCTTTCTCCCTCCTCCACCCCTCCCTTCCACTCTCTCTAAAATATCAATGAAAAAGTATCCTTGGGTGAGGATCCACTAAAAAATAAAATGTGTTGAATGAATAAATGAGGGAATGAGTGACGGCATAAATCACAGTGAGCATTCTCTGGTTTAGAGTTTATAATCATGCTTTTTTACATTGGTTTAAGTTTTATTTGAGGACATCCTATGGGCCTCCACTCCCACTGCACGTCATCATGCGGTCTCCCCAACAGCCCCCTTCCTTCTCCCTGGAGGAGCACACAGAGGTTTCTTAGGTGGAAACCATATACTTGCTCCCCCTTCCCGTCCGTGCCCAACAAGGCCTAGTCTCAACCAATAATTAAGTGCAGGTCTGGCCTCAGCTTATTTATTTGACTTTCTCAAAAACCCAGCATCCCCAGAAAATGCTCTCGCCTGCACCTGTATATGTGGTATATGACAGGAAAAACACATATGAGTTAAAAGTCTAAGCTCTGTTTCTTACAACAGTGTGACCTTGACCAAGTTCCTAGCCTCTTTGAGCTTCTGTGTCTTCAGCAGTAACATGGAGAAGATGGAATCCACATTGGGTGGTGGGGGCGAAACGAGAAGACACAGGCAGCAGGCCCAGTAAATGACTGCTCCCTGTCCTTCCCCCTTCTATCCTCGACCCTTCCTTGACTCATCCTCCGCCTGGCTGCCACTCATCCTTTGGACGCTTCTAGCTGTCACCCCCTACGTTTTAGGCTCCATGCTGGAAGTGTTGAGACTCATACTATATTTAGATGCCTTAGCTCTTTTATTTTTTATACCACTGCGTTGCTATGGTGATGGCAGGGCGGGAAGCGGGGAGGTCAGCCTCAAAGGAAGAATGGAGCCCAGCCATAAAGATCAGTGCATCTGGCTGGGCCTGTTCCTGGTGAGCTGGTGCTCTCTGAGCACCCTTGTCAGTGGATTCCATCAGGAGGTGCCACCAAGAGATAGAAGGAGATGCTGCCTAGTAAAGGCTCTTAGGAAAAAAGGAGCTAAAGAGGCCTGGCTGCTGAAAACTGCTCACACCTCTGGCCCAGCCACATCCTTAGCTCCTGAAGCCTTCCTCAAGTGGTTTCAACAGTCAAGAGACAGCAAATGGAGTTGGGTGGAAGAATGACATCTTAATGCTGGAGTTTGGAAGATGCTCAAACCAGACTTCTTCCCAGGAAGAAAGTGGGAAAGCTTTTGTCTCACTCAGCTCTGAGGGCTTGCAGGAAGAAACAGTGGGGTCCAGTGGAGCCACATACAACCCAGTGTTGTCATGGATTCAGTCCACGGGGAACCAAAGTCGCACAGGGCAGAAAAAGAGAGAAGGCTCCCTTTTCATGTACAAGCCACCACATACTCAATAGATTTGAATGTGGGCATGGCAGACTCGAGGCTGATGATAAAAACTTGCACTGTAGAAATCCAGTGTTCCTAAACTAATTACTCATACATTTCATTGGCTCCTCAAAATGGCGTGGTGAAGTAGAATTATCATTATATGAGGAAATGACACAAGAGAGGTTGGGAGTTTGCCTAAGGTCACACAGCTGGTAAACTGCAGAGCAGGGACTTGAACCCAGGCCACTTGATTCCAACTCCAGTGTTCTTTGCAGTATACCCATGGCTATAGAAACCAATTTTTTAAAGCTAAAGAAAATGTGTGTGAAGGAGGCAGCCTACAGAGAAGTATGACCAAGCCCAGCTGAGGAAAACACAGGCACTGCAGTTGAAGTGGAGGGGTCCCCCTTGGATAGCCTCTCTTCCCAACCTCACCTGTAGGGACAGAGAGTTCCAGGCAGCCCCTTTCAAGGTGTGGTGCTGGTAGCACCCAACTTAGAAACATATCTGGGGTAAGTGTATAAGGGCTGATTCCCAGGTCCCCATCCAGATTCTGATTCAGTAGCTCTGGGGTAATGCCTAAGAAATGACATTTAGACAAACACCTCAGAAGGTTCTGATAAATACTAATTTAACTGCAGATAAACTTGCAACTCGTGAGTTAGAAAGTTGAGAGATGGGAATTAATTGCATCACCTCTTTCTCTTTTCCTCTATGATTTCTCAAGCTCATTTGTAGCAGCCCAAGGTCAGGCATCCGGCTGAACTGCATTTTTTGGTTTTCTAACTACTCTCTGGGCTTCAGCCAGTTGCTGAGCTCTGGACTCTAGTCTATGAACTGGTCATCATGGTCCAGCTGAGGCCACGACATGTCTGACCTCCATAGAGTCATCCCAATGCCTAACAGAGCAGATGTCAATCCAAGGAAGCTCTGGGTAGGGGTATGGAAGAAGGTACCTTACTCAAGAGCATACAAAGGATGTTTATCAAGTGAAAAGTAAGTCTGGAAAAATATATAAAGACATGAAAGCTTGATTTCTTACTCATGGGAGTGTTGTGAGAACTATATAACAAAGAAAGGAGGTTCTGACACTGCTGTGAGAGCTGGACTAAGGTTTTAGCTCCTCTAGGTTCAGAAGACCATATGATGCCTCTGAGTCAGACACTGTGCTTTAATTTACACAAGTAGCTCCTTTAATCTTTCCCAGTACTATTAGCATCTCTATTTTGCAGGTAGGCAAACAGACCATTAGAAGTTAAGTAAATTTTGCCCAACATTAGCCAGCCATTAAGTGATAGAACCAAGATTTGATTCCAGTGGTCTCGTTCCCAGGCATATGTAAACTCTTACCCCAAACTAACCCATAAAATAAGTGTAAGAATGCCAATTAAGCTCCCATGATGAGATTTTTTAAACTCTCAAATTATTTCCATTTTCCTCCCTAATTGGGGGGGGGGGGGTAAACCTACTTAGCTGTAGGTTAAGTAAATGTTTCCAAGAGGGTTATTTTTCCAATTTTATCCCTTGCTGCTTTCTGCTCTTTCAGGAGATTGCATTTTTTAAATTGTCTTTAAAATTTTTTGGTCTAGAAAATGGCGGCAGAGTGAATGGAAACTACACAGACTGTCTCCCAGGACCAAACTGGAATTACAACTAAAATAAAGATAAATCATCAGAAAACACCAACTAAAAAAGCAGCTGGAGAGAACCCGTATAACCAGGGGCAGAAAGAAGATGCCAAATCAAGCCTAGTAGAAATTGCAGAGGCATGAGAGGGTGGGCTGGGAGCCCACAGACAGCAGCAGAGGGCTATTTTAGATGTGAGCAGTTCTCACTGAGAAATTGGGAGTGTTAAAAAGCACCAAATCAGCTATAACCATTCACTGGGCTCTGGCAGAGGGAGGGTGGACTGGACTGGAAGTGTATGGAGAGAGTAAGGGGCTCCTGGCTCCGGAGAAAACTGTAGGGGAGGACACTGGGAGTTTTGTGCTGATTCACTTCCTCATAGGACAGTAACTATATTACTCAAAGAGCCCTTCTCAGAGCCCCAGGGAAAAGCAACATCCCCTCCCTCAGGAATTCAACACCAACAGGCAAGAGAAATGCAGATTGAGGCTTATTAACATATAGAATCTGACAGCAAGCAAGTGCCCCCACCCGCTGAAAATTCTCTTACACCTGAGGGATGTTTTATTCAGCTGAGGGCTACAAATCAAGGCTCATCAAGTAACTGAGACTAATAGCCTCTAGGGAAAAGCTAGAGGATCACTGAACCTTTCCTTGGCTTGCAAATCTACCCAGGAAACTAATACTCAACAGTGGCGTTTAATGTGGGTCCTCCAAACACAGTAGAGGGAGCCACAACCAGCGGAACACCAACACCCACAGAAAAAATTTGGCGGGCTTCAAAACCCACTGAGATAGCCAAAATGGTGAAACAAAAAAACAAATCACAAATGAAAGAACAAAAGAATTCTACAGGAGAAGATAAATGAAATGAAGTTAAGCAAGTTATCAGAGGTAGAGTTCAGAGTGATGATAATAAGGAAGTTCAACAGCATGAGTAAAGAGCTCAACAGCATGAGTAAAGATACAGACATTGAATTTCAACCAATTGGAATTGAAGAATGACATAGCAGAAATAAAGAACACATTGGGAGGAATAACCAAGCAGAAATAAAGAACACATTGGGAGGAATAACCAGCAGAGTAGAGGAATCTGAAGATTGGATCAGTGAATTAGAAGACAGGGTAGAAAAAAATCACCCAGAGAACCAAAAAGAGAAAACAAAAAACAGGAAGATAGCTTAAGAGAACTGTGAGACAATATGAAATGTAACAACATCCACATCATGGGAGTGCCAGAAGAAGAAAAAACCGAGCAAGGGTTAGAGAATATATTTGAATAAATAGTGACAGAAAACGTCCCTAACTTGGTGAAGAAAAAAGGTTTACAAGTTCAAGAAGTACAGAGAGTTTCAAGTAGGAAAAACCCAAAGAGGCCCACACCAAGACACATAATAATTAAAATGCTAAAAATTAAAGATAGAGAGAGAATCCTAAAGGCAGCAAGAGATAAGCAACAGGTCACCTACAAAGGAGCCCCCATAAGGCTATCAGCTGACTTCTCAACAGAAACAATACAGGCCAGAAGGGAATGCCATGAAGTAATCAAGGTAATGAAAAACCAAGATTTGAATCCAAGACTACTCTATCCAGCAAGGCTATCATTTAAAATAGAAGGTAAAATAAAGAGCTTCCCAGACAAAAACAGGCTAAGGGAATATATTAGCACCAAACCAACACTCCAAGAAATGTTAAAAGGACTGCTGTAATAAGTAGAAGAAATAGGAACAGGAACATAACCATAATAAACAAAAGTAGCAATAAATAAGTACATATCAATATTAACTTTAAACATAAATGGATTAAATGCTCCAGTAAAAAGACAGAACAGCTGAATGGAATAGATAGCATGACCCATATATATGTTGTTTAAAAGAGACCCACCTCGCAACAAAAGGCTCACATAGGTTGAAAGTGAAGGGATGAAAAAAAATCTTCCAAGCAATCAGAAAGGTAAAAAAAAAAAAGCTGAGTAGTAATATACATATCCAATAAAATAGACTTTTAAATGAAGGCCATAACTAGAAACAAAGAAGGCCACTATATAATATTGAAAGGATCTATCCAACAGGAGGATATAACCTTGGTAAACATACATGCACCCAACATACGAACACCAAAATAATTTTAAAACTTCTGGAGGACTTCAAAGGAGAAAACTATAGCAATACAATCATAGCAGGGGACTTTGATACCCTGCTGACATCACTGGATAGATCCTCTAGACAAAAAAATTAACAAGGAAACAGAGACTCTAAATGATGCACTTGATCACATGGATTTAATAGATATCTACAGATACTTACACCCCAAAACTGCAGAATTCACATTCTTATCAAGTGCATATGGGACATTCTCAAAGATAGACCACATTTTAGGACACAAACTAAGTCTCTACAAGTTCAAGAAGATTGAAATCATATCAAGCATCTTCTCAGATCACAATGGCATGAAACTAAAAATCATTTAAAACAAAAACATTCAAATACATGGAGACCAAATAGCATGTTATTAAACAATGAGTGAATTACAAAGGAGATCAAGGAAGAAATTAAAAACTTTCTGGAAACCAATGAAAATGAACACAAAACAACACAGAATTGATGGGACACAGTGAAAACAGTCCTGAAAGGAAAGTTTATAGCACTACAGGCCTACCTCAAGAAACAAGAGTTTCTAATTGACTTTCTAACCCTACAACTTAAAGAACTAGAGCCCAACCAGTGTGGCCCAGTGGTTGAGTGTTAACCCATGCACCAAAAGGTCACTGGTTCGATTCTTGGTCAGGGCACATGTCCAGGTTGAGGGCCAAATCCGTAGTGGGGGCATGCAAGAGGCAGCCAACCCAGAGCAAGTAGAAGGAAATAAATAGTAAAGGTCAGAGCAGAAATAAATGACACAGAGACTAAAAACACAATTCAAAATATCAATGAAACAAAGAGCTGGTTCTTTGAAAAGATAAACAAGATTGATAGACCTTTAGCCAGACTCACCAAGAAACAAAGAGAGAGGACTCAAATAAACAAAATCAGAAATGAAAGAGGAGAAGTAACAACTGACATCACAGAAATACAAATGATCATTAAAAAGTACTATGAACAATTATAAGCAAACAAATTGGACAATTAAGGCAAAATGGACAAATTTCTGGAATCACAGTCTCCCAAAACTGAACAGGAAAAGATAGAAAACTTGAACAGACCATAAAAACTAAGATCAAAGATGTAATCTAGAAGCTTCCAGCAAACAAAAGGCCGGGGCCCAGATGGCTTTATGGGGGAGTTTTACCGAACATTCAAAGAAAAACTAACACCCATTTTCCTCAAACTATTTAAAAAAATTCAAGTAGAAGGAAGACTTCCAAACTCATTTTATGAGGACGGATTAATTCTAATTCCAAAACCAGAAAAAGACACTACAAAGGAAGAAAACTACAGGTCAATATCCCCAATGAATGTAGATGCCAAAATCCTTAACAAAACATTGGCAAATCAGATCCAGCAATACATCAAAAAAATCATTCACGGGGGAGAGGAAAAATGGCGGTGGAGTGAACGGAAGCTACACAGACCGTCTCCCAGAACCAAACTGGAATTACAACTATAACACAGACAAATTGATGGGAAAAAGCAACAGAAAAGCAGCTTGCGAGGACCATACGACGAGGGACTCTGACTCCATCCCGGTAGGCTTGCGAAGGCGCGAGATGGGGGCTGGGAGCCCACAGTCAGCAGCTCGGCAGCAGCCTTAGCTGGGAGCAGCGCCCTCGGGTTACACTCCCAAGCGGCTCCACAGCGCAGAGCCTGGACAGAGGCTGAAACAGCCACAGCCACTCACCTTGGGCTCCGGCAGAGGGAGGGCAGACTGGACTGGAACTGTGTGGGGACACTCAGGATTTGGAGGGCACTCAGAGCTTTTGCTGAGTTGCAGCCACGCAGGACGGTGGGCATATTGCTCCTTCCCAGGGCTCTGGGGAGAGGCAGCAGCCCCTGGCTCAGAGATCCAACCCCACCCTGTGGGCCATTGAAGTGCTAATTGAAGCTCATTAACAACCAACATCTGCCCCACCCTCGGGAAATCCCCTTGTGCTGAGCACCTGAGGGAGCTTATCAATCAACTGACAACCAAAAACTCATCAAGTAACCTCGACTGCTAGCCTCCAGGCAAAAAGCTAGAGGATAACAGTACCTTTCCTGGGCTGCCAACTTTAACCAGGAAACTAAGACTTGACAGTGGTGTTTAACGTGGGTCCTCCCTCACTCATCTAAACACAGGAGAGGAAGCCACAAACAGCAGAACACCAACACCCACAGGGAAAAGTTGACAGGCTCCAAAGCCCACAGTGACAGCCAAAATGGTGAAACACAGAAACAGAAGCCGTTAGCAGAGCTAGAATTCAGAGCCATGATCTTGAGGAAGCTGAACAGCATGAGTAAGGACATAGAGACACTGAAAATAAGCCAATTGGAAATTAAAAACCATCAAGAAGAGATAAAAAATGACATATCAGAAATGTAAAACACATTGGAAGGTTTAAAAAGCAGAGTAGAGGAAGCTGAGGACCGGATCAGTGAATTAGAAGACAGGGTAGAAAAAATCAACCAATCAGAAAAACAAAAGGAAAAAATGATTAAAAAACAGGAAGACAGCTTAAGAGAACTGTGGGACAACTGGAAACGTAATAATATTCGCATCATAGGAGTCCCCGAAGAAGAAGAAAATGAGCAAGGGATAGAGAATATATTCAAAAAAATAGTGACAGAAAACTTCCCTAATTTGGTGAAGGAAGAAGGCATTCAAGTTCAAGAAGCACAGACAGTCCCAAGTAAAAAGAACCCAAACAGGCCCACACCAAGACACATAGTAATTAAAATGCCACAAATGAAAGACAAAGAGAGAATCCTAAAAGCAGCAAGAGATAAGCAACAGGTTACCTACAAAGGAAACCCCATAAGGCTCTCAGCTGACTTCTCACAAGAAACACTACAGGCCAGAAGGGAATGGCATGAAGTAATCAAAGTCATGAAAAACAAGAATCTGAATCCAAGACTACTCTACCCGGCAAGGCTATCATTCAAAATAGAAGGTCAAATAAAGAGCTTCCCAGACAAAAAAAGGCTAAGAGAATACATTAGCACCAAACCAGCACTGCAAGAAATGTTAAAAGGACTGCTGTAATTAGCAGTAGAAATGGGAAGAAAAATAGAACCACACTAAACAAAAATGGCAATAAATAAGTACATATCAATAATCACCTTAAACGTAAATGGATTGAATGCTCCCATAAAAAGACACAGAGTAGCTGATTGGATAAGAAAGCATGACTCATCTATATGTTGTTTACAAGAGACCCACCTCACAACAAAAGACTCACATAGGTTAAAAGTGAAGGGATGGAAAAAAATTTTCCAAGCAAATGGAAAGCAAAAAAAAGCTGGGGTAGCAATTCTCATATCTGATAAAATAGATTTCAAAATGAAGACCATAACTACAGACAAAGAAGGCCACTAGATAATATTGAAAGGATCTATGCAACAGGAAGATATAACCTTGATAAACATATATGCACCCAATATAGGAGCACCAAAATATATTAAAAATCTTCTGGAGGACTTCCAAGGAGAAATCGACAACAATACAATCATAGCAGGGGATTTCAACACCCCATTGACAGCACTGGATAGATCCTCTAGGCAAAAAATTAGCAAGGAAACAGAGACTCTAAATGAAGCACTAGACCAAATGGATTTAATAGATATCTACAGAGAATTACACTCCAAAACTACAGAATACACATTCCTCTCAAGTGCACATGGGACATTCTCAAAGATAGACCACATGATAGGATACAAACTAAATCTCTACAAGTTCAAGAAGATTGAAATCATATCAAGCATCTTCTCAGATCACAATGGCATGAAACTAGAAATCAATTGCAACAAGAACATGCAAAGACATTTCAACACATGGAGGCTAAATAGCATGTTATTAAACAATGAATGGGTCACCGAGGAGATCAAGGAAGAAATTAAACACTTCCTGCAAACCAATGAAAATGAACACACAACAACACAAAATCTATGGGATGCAGCGAAAGCAGTTCTGAGAGGGAAGTTCATAGCACTACAGGCCTACCTCAAAAAAACAAGAAAAATTTCTAATTGACTGTCTAACCTCACAACTTAAAGAATTAGAAAGCAAACAAAAAGAAAACCCCAGAGCAAGTAGAAGGAAGGAAATAGTAAAGATCAGAGCAGAAATAAATGACATAGAGACCAAAAAAACAATTCAAAGGATCAATGAAACAAAGAGCTGGTTTTTCGAAAAGATAAACAAGATTGATGGACCCTTAGCTAGACTCACCAAGAAACAGAGAGAACCCAAATACACAAAATCAGAAATGAAAGAGGAGAAGTAACAACCAATACCACGGAAATACAAAAGATCGTTAACAACTACTATGAACAACTATATGGCAACAAATTCGACAATCTAAGCGAAATGGACACATTTCTAGAAACACACAGTCTCCCAAAACTAGATCCGGAAGAGATAGAAAACTTGAACAGACCTATAACAACTAAGGAAATTGAAGAGGTAATCAAGACTCTCCCAGCAAACAAAAGCCCAGGCCCAGATGGCTTCACGGGGGAGTTTTACCAAACATTCAAAAAAGAACTAACACCCATTCTCCTCAAACTATTTCAAAAAATTCAAGAAGAAGGAAGACTTCCAAACACGTTCTATGAGGCCAGCATAATTCTAATTCCAAAACCAGAAAAAGACGCTACGAAGAAAGAAAACTACAGGCCAATATCCCTGATGAACATAGATGCCAAAATCCTGAACAAAATATTAGCAAATCGGATCCAGAAATACATCAAAAAAATCATTCACCATGACCAAGTGGGATTCATTCCAGGGGTGCAAGGCTGGTACAATATTCACAAATCAATAAAAGTGATACACCACATAAACAAAATGAAGAATAAAAACCACATGATCATATCAATAGATGCTGAAAAAGCATTCAACAAAATCCAGTATCCATTTCTGATAAAAACGCTCAGCAATGTAGGAATAGAGGGATCCTATCTAGACATAATAAAGGCCATATATGAAAGACCTACAGTCAACATCATACTCAATGGACAGAAACTAAAAACATTTCCATTAAGAACAGGAACAAGACAGGGATGTCCACTTTCGCCACTCTTATTTAACATTGTACTGGAAGTCTTAGCCACAGCAATCAGACATGAAGAAAAAATAAAAGGGATCCAAATTAGAAAGGAGGAAGTGAAACTGTCATTATTTGCAGATGAGATGATATTATACATAGAAAACCCTAAAGACTCCATCAAAAATATACTAGACTTAATAAATGAATTTGGCAAAGTAGCAAGATACAAAATTAACGTCAAGAAATCGACGGCATTCTTGTACACCAATGATGAACTCACAGAAAGAGAAACTGAAAAAACAATCCCATTTACCATCGCACCAAAAAAATTAAGATACCTAGGAATTAACTTAACCAAAGAAGTAAAGGACCTATTTGCAGAAAACTACAGGACATTGAAAAAAGAAATAGAGGAAGATATAAAAAAGTGGAAGCACATACCCTGTTCATGGATTGGAAGAATTAACATCATTAAAATGTCCATACTACCCAAAGCAATCTATAGATTCAATGCAATCCCCATCAAAATACCAACGACTTATTTCATAGAACTAGAACAGATACTTCAAAAGTTCATATGGAACCAAAAAAGACCCCGAATAGCCACAGCAATCTTGAAAAAGAAGAACAAAGTAGGTGGGATCACAATACCAGATATCAGGTTATACTACAAAGCCACTGTAACCAAAACAGCCTGGTACTGGCACAAGAACAGGCATATAGACCAGTGGAACAGAACTGAAAACCCAGAAATGGACCCAAGGCAATACGCTCAATTAATATTTGACAAAGGTGGCAAGAGCATACAGTGGAGTAAAGACAGCCTCTTTAATAAATGGTGTTGGGAAAATTGGACAGCTACATGCAAAAAAATGAAACTAGACCATCAACTTACACCATACACCAAAATAAACTCAAAATGGATAAAAGACTTAAATGTGACCCGTGAATCCATAAAAATTCTAGAAGAAAATGTAGGCAACAAAATTTCAGACATCACACACAGCAGAATTTTCACTGATACATCACCTAAGGCAACAGAAACAAAGGAGAAAATGAACACATGGGACTACATCAAACTCAAAAGCTTCTGCCCAGCAAAAGAAACAATCATCAAAATGGAAAGGCAACCCACTGTATGGGAGAACATCATTGCCAATGATGTATCAGATAAGGGGTTAATTTCCAATATATATAGAGTGCTCATACAACTCAACAAAAGGAAGACAAAGAACCCAATTAAAAAATGGGCAGAGGAGCTGAATAGACACCTCTCCAAACAGGACATACAAATGGCCAAAAGACATATGAAGAAATTCTCAACATCACTAATCATCAGAGAGATGCAAATTAAAACAACAATGAGGTATCACCTCACACCTGTCAGAATGGCCGCCATCAACAAATCATCAAACAACAAGTGTTGGCGAGGGTGTGGAGAAAAGGGGACTCCAATACACTGCTGGTGGGAATGCAGACTGGTGCAGCCGCTGTGGAAAACAATATGGTGCTACCTCAAAAAATTAAAAATTGAACTTCCATTTGACCCAGTGATCCCACTGCTGGGAATATACCCTAAGAAGCCTGAAACACCAATCAGGAAGAATATATGTACCCCCATGTTTATAGCAGCACTATTTACAATAGCTAAGATCTGGAAACAGCCCAAGTGTCCATCAGTAGATGAATGGATCAAAAAGCTGTGGTACATATACACAATGGAGTACTATGCAGCGGTAAGAAAGAAAGATCTCGCCCTGGCCAGTTTGGCTCAGCGGTTATAGCGTCGGCCTGCGGTCCAGAGAGATCCGGGTTCGGTTCCCGCTAAGGGCACGTACTTCGGTTGCAGTTTGTCCCTGGCCCTGGTTGGTCGTGCAGGGGCAGCCACTCGATGTGTCCCTTCACATCGATGTTTCTCTCTCTCTCTCCCTTCCTCTCTCTCCCTCCCACTCTATCTGTACAAAAAATGGAAAAATGTCCTCGGGTGAGGATAAAAAAAAAAAGAAAGAAAGATCTCTTATCCTTTGAGACGACATGGAGGGACCTTGAAAGTATTATCCTAAGCGAAAGAAGCCAAGCAGAAAATGACAAATACCACACGATCTCACTTATATACGGAATATAACGAACATAACAGTCTGAGGAATACAGTAGACCCAGAAACATGGAAGTAGGGCACAGACTGACATCCCTCAGAAGAGGGGGTGAGTGGGTGGGAAGAGATAAACCACAGAACTTATATGCATGTATGCATGACCAATGGACATGGACAACTAAGCCGGGGACAGGGTGGGGGTGGGGTGGGGAGGGGGGTGCCAATGGGGTAAAAAAGGTAAAATATCTGTAACAAAAAAAAAAAAAAAATTATAAAAAAAAAAAATTATTCACCATGACCAAGTGGGATTCATCCCAGGGATGCAAGGTTGGTACAATATTTGCCAATTAATAGATGTGATATACCACATAAACAAAATGAAAGATAAAAGCCATATGATTATTATCAATAGTTGCTGAAAAAGCATTTGACATAATCCAGCACCCATTTTTAATAAAAATGCTCAGCAATGTGGGAATAGAGCGACCATATCCCAATATAATAAAGGCCATATGTGAAAAACATACAGCCAATATCATACTGAAAAGGCAAAAAGTAAAAGCATTTCCCTTAAGAACAGGAATAAGACAGGGATGCCCACTTTCACCACACTTATTTACTATAGTTCTGGAAATCTTAGCCACAGCAATTAGACAAGAAGAAAAAATAAAAGGGGTCCAAATTGGAAAGGAGGAAGTAAAACTGTCATCATTTGCAGATGATTTGATATTGTATATAGAAAACCCTAAAGACTCCATCAAAAAGCTTCTGGATTTAATAAATGAATTTGGCAAAGTAGAGGATACAAAACTAACATCAACAAATCAGTGGCATTCTTATACATCAATAATGAACTCACAGAAAGAGAAACTAAAAATCAATCCCATTTACCATTGCAGAAAAAAAACTTAGATACCTAGAAATAAACTTAACCAAAAAAGTAAAGGACCTCTTCTCAGAAAACTATAGGACATTGAAAAAAGAGATAGAGGAAGATAAAAAAAAAAAGTGGAAGCATATACATTGTTCATGGATTGGAAGCATTAACATCATTAAAATGGCCATACTACCCAAAGCAATCTATGGATTCAATGCAAACCCCATTAAAATACCAGTGACATATTTAATTGAACTAGAACAAATATTCCAGAAGTTTATATGGAACCACAAAAGACCTCGAATAGCCATAGCAATCTTGAAAAAGAAGAACAAAGTAGGAGGGATCACAATACTAGTTATCAGGTTATACTATAAAGCCATTGTAATCAAAACAGCCTGGTACTGGCACAAGCACAGGCATACAGAGCAATGGAACAAAACAGAGAACCCAGAAATTGATCCAAGACATTATGCTCAATTAATATTTGACAAAGGTGGCAAGAACATTCAATGGAATAAAGATAGCTACATGCGAAAAAAATGAAGGTAGACCACTGACTTACACCATACACAAGAATAAACTCAAAATGGATAAAAGACTTAAATGTGACTTGTGAATCCACAGAAATCCTAGAAGAAAATGTGGGCAACAACATTTCAGACATCACATGTAGCAGAATTTTCACTGATACAATGCCTAAGGTGAGAGAAACAAAGGAGGCAAGAGCATACAGTGGAGTAAAGACAGCCTCTTTAACAAATGGTGTTGGAAAAATTGGACAGCTACATGCAAAAAAAAATGAATCTAGACCATCAACTTACACCATATACAAGAATAAACTCAAAATAAATAAAAGACTTAAATGTGACTCATGAATCCATAAAAATCTTAGAAGAAACTGTAGGCAACAAAATTTCAGACATCATACGCAACAGAATTTTCACCAATACAACACCTAAGGCAAGAGAAACAAAGGAAAAAATGAACACATGGGACTATAATCAAACTAAAAAGCTTCTGCACAGCAAAAGAAACAACCATCAAAACGGAAAGGGACCCCACTATATGGAAGACCATAATCGCCAATGATGCATCAGATAAGGGGTTAATTTCCAAAATATATAGAGTGCTCATACAACTCAACAAAAGAAGACAAAGAACCCAGTTAGAAAATGGGCAGAGGATCTAAATAGACACCTCTCCAAACAGGACATACAGATGGCCAAAAGACATATGAAAAAATGCTCAACGTCACTAATCATCAGAGAGATGCAAATTAAAATGACTATGAGGTATTACTATGGAAAACAATATGGTGTTTCCTCAAAAAATTAAAAATTGAACTGCCATTTGACCCTGTGATCCGAATTCTAGGAATATAGTCTAAGAAGCCTGAAATACCAATCAGAAAGAATATATGTACCCCTATGTTCATAGCAGCACTATTTACAATTGCTAAGACCTGGAAACAGTCCAAGTGTCCATCAATAGATGAATGGGTAAAAAAAAAACTGTGATACTTATACACAAAGCAACTGTAAGAAAGAAAGATCTCTTATCCTTTGAGATGACATGGAGGGACCTGGAGAGTATTATACTCAGTGAAATAAGCCAATCAGAGAAAGACAAATATCACATGATCTCACTTATTTGTGAAATATAGTGAACAAAATAAGCTGATGAACAAAACGGACCCAGAGACATAGAAGTAGGGTACAGACTGACAAACCTCAGAAGAGGGGGGCCAAGAGGAGGGAAGAGATAAACCAAAGAACATATATGCACATATGCATAACCAATGGACCTAGACAACAATGCTGGGGGTAGGGGACGGGATCGGGAAGAGGATGTCAATGAGGGGAAAAGGAGTGACATCTGTAACTAAAATAAATTAATAAAAATATTAAAATAAATAAATAAAATTAAAATTTTATTTACAACTTCACCCTCAAAAATACCCCCAACAACAAAGGACGGTATGACACATTTATTATTTAAGTCCTTCCTGTATGACAGAGCCGAGGTCCTATGTCTTCCAGAAAACTTCCCCTGTGACTTGGCCCACAGGGCCTCCCCCTCCTCCGAACTGGGTCCCATTTCCAGTTTGTAGCAATCACGTGGCACCCAGGACCCACAATTTCTGTCTTCTGTCACCCTTACTGTCCCGTGAGCCCCATGGGGCACGGCCATGCTGTACAGCTCTCTGTTTCCCCAGCACTTGGGAGAGTGAGGTTGACTTGAGCCACCAAGCATTCGTGCAGGAGTAGGAAGCTGAACCAAAGGATAACTGAAATGAACGGAGGCCAAGGGACTGTGTACACAGAGGGAGGTGAGGATGGGCAGCCTGAATTCACCAGCCTCCTGGGCAATTTCAGTATAGGGAAAATGCTCTTGAATACATTTCTTCCCTTCCCATGTGATTGATTTCCTGAGATTATAGTCTGTTCTGCTTATCATTTGTTCTGGGTCCAGGAAGGAGGAGTAAGGAGGGAGAGGGGAACAGGGGAAGGAAGTAGACATGACCTCGCCATAACTCATGATGTGAGTTCAGGATCCAAAGAAACTTGGCTGATTCTGGTTCTAAAGTGTTCATAAGTTCAAATGCAACATGACTGGTGTCTACTGTTCCATTTTAGAGACTGACCCCGCTCCTCTGCCCAGAATCTCCTTCAGATTCTGGCCACATATGTAGAGTAATTGGTTTTCCAAAAATCCATCCTTCAAGCGTGGAGCCCTCTGATTGAGATGGCTTCTCTTGGGATAGCCCTTCGCCATTTGTGCAGTGCTCTTCAATTCGTGACTGCTCAGGGGATGGGCAGGGCCGTTATCAGGGACCCCATTTTATTTATTGCTGGGAATTAAATTATGAGGGAATTTGGGGGCCTCTTGGTCTACTTCTTCTCTCCCGAAGGAAAACAAAGCCTTTTGGAAAGGCAGTTGACATGTATCTTAAGTTGGGTTGAAGGAAGTGTAAGAATGAAGCCATTATTAACAATAGCACCAATCAGCAGCCGAAAGACCATGTTTCATATTCCCAGTTGCCCGATTTCTAACACCTGAAGGGTAGGGAGTGCCAATAATCCATTGCACTGCACTGGGCACGTCTGTGTACAGAGTTATTTCATTGCATCCTCACAAGAGCCTAGTGAGGTCCACGCAGTTACAAGCACTCCCATTTGAGGGGTGTGGCAGTTGACAGAGGGAGGCATGAGGCATCTGCTGGAGGTCACACAGCCGGTAAATGGTACTGCCTGGATTAGGCTCATGTCTTCAGATAAGGAGGCTAAGGATCTTTTCAGTACTCTGATCTTCCTCGCTGCCAATGAGCTTTCCCAATCCATACCTGGGCATTCTGAAGGTAACAGAAGCAGTGCACACAGATGATCCATTGCACTGAGCCAGGTGTATCACAACTTAAGAGAGGAGAGCAGAGGTCTTGCCATGAGACTGACCTATGTTTGAGCCATGGCTCTGCCACTTACAGCTGGATAACCCTGGGAAGATTACCGTGGCAAGCCTCGGTTTCCTCATCCATAAAAGGATGACATGAGGATTAAGTGAGATATCCTCCTGCAAATTGCTTCGCACAAAACGCTCAATATACACTCACTGCTGTTTTGATTGCTGACAACAACACAGTCATTAATCACTGAATCTGCCTTAATTAAATGATCCTGAATAAGACCCTATCATCTTGGCTATTTTCCAAGGTGGGTGTGGTGTCACGCACGCTTAGGCATCTTCCCTGTTCACAAACTCCCCGATCCTGTTTCCTAAGAGCGGCTGTGACGCTGCTTTTTCAGCACACCCTCTGCTAAGAGCCATTTCAGTGCCTGTTGTCAGCCTCCTGGGGCTTGAGGACACAGATCCGGTGGGTGGGTGCTTATCTTATCTTTTTACCCTGCTGGTCATTATTCAGCCAAGCTTAACACATTTCTGCCTTTTCAATTTTTCCTCACACGCTGTCTAGTTGAGTTTCGAGAGAAGCAAACTTGTCATTGAAGCGACCAGACAGAACACTTAGCATTTCCCTCACACGCACACGCTTTCAAGTACTTTTCCATCTCTCTCCAGTGTTCGGTCTCTAAGGGAATGCGGTGGCCGGGGGCACGGCAGTTCAGAGAAGGGAACGTGGAATGTGTCCCGGAATTGCTGTCTGCCTAATGCGGACTCAAAATATTCACTGAGGGGACACAGAGTTGGGGAGAGAAATGAGGGACCTGCCTCAGGTCAGAAACCTGGATCTCGGGGTCTGAAGAGTCCTCGGTCTCCAGACTTCTAGAATTCTATTTTCCAAGTGACACTTGAAGTTTTTGAGAGACAAAAAGCAGAGAAGGAAGAAGGTGCCTGGGAAATGTTTACATGTTATTTATAAATTGGAGGATGGAAGGGAAGATATTGTTGGACCAACTGTAGTAGGGGAGAGATGCTATTGAGCATCTATGGACAAAGCATGAGATAGGCATTAGGGGCTGAAGGAGTCACAAACATGAATAAGACGTTGAGATTTTTTTTACCCCAAAGAGCTTGGCATGACACAGATTACAAATGTTGAAAAAGAGTGACCTAGAAGCCCTCATCACCAAATTCATATATTACAGACTTTTTTTTCCTTTACTGGAAAGGAAGAGAGAGACAGAAACATCGCTGAGAGAGAACATCGATTGGCCCCCTCCTGCACGTCCCACACTGAGGATCGGGCCCACAACCTGGGCATGTGCCCTGACTGGGAATCGAACCGGTGACCTCTTGGTACATGGGTTGATGCTCAACCACTGAGCCACACTGGCCGGGCTCTTACAGATTCTTGTCTGTGGCAATTCCTTTTTTTTTATCCTCACCTGAGGACACTTCTCCATTTTTTTGTTGTTGTTCAGATAGAGTGGGAGGGAGAGAGAAGAAGAGAGGAAGAGAGAGAGAAACGTTGATGTGAAAGGGACACATCAAGTTGTTGCCACCCTCATGACCCAACCAGGGATGGGGACAAAATGCAACAAAGATACGTGCCCCTAGCGGGAACTGAACCCGGGTCTCTCTGGACCACCGGCCGATGCGCTAACTGCTTAGCCAAATTGGCCAGGGCCTCTGTGTCAATTTCTATTGAGCTCCAGTCTTGGGAAAGGGAGTGGATTGGCACCCCATTTTGCGTGCACACACAGCACACACACACAACCTACAGTTCTGTGCCCGCTACTACTATTGAGACACACACCAGCACGTCACTGTTTTCCCTTTTCTTCCACACATCCTCCCTGGGCTCTGTCCATGTTGACACCGAAGGTGAAATAGTGACCTGATTTCTCCTGGATTACAATATGTGTAGTTTGTGTCGGTGATTACTTAGTGTGATGCCCCTGAGACCTTTCTCTCACCTTTATCCTCCTACATGAACCCACATTGACTGAACCCCTACAATACATCCAGTACTGTGTTCGGCACCTAGTAAATGTCAAGCATTTCAATGTCAGAAATTTCATAATATAATGAGATGCTATGCTACACAGAGATCAATAAGAGTTTCCCTTCTCTTCAAGAATTCATAGTCCACTGGTGAAGGCCAACATGTAAGCAGATATCTATACTGAAAATTCAGTGTGACTTATGACACCAGGAAGGACCTCAAGTCTTTGAAGTTCCCATATGTCCTAAACCACTCATCATTTTAAAATAATAACAGCTAATACATACATAAAGGTACTGTTTCAAGAGCACATGTGTTAACTCATCAAATTTCCACCACACAACAGGGTAACTCTTATTTTATTTATTATCCTCTTTTAGAGATGATAAAACTGAGGCACAGGAAGCTTAAGTCACTTGCCTAAGGTCACGCAGAGAATAAATGACAGAGATTATGAACTGACGTGGTCTAGCTCCATAGTCTAAGGCCTTAACCACCATACCTAACTGCCTTTCAAGTGAGATCATTACAACTGCTTGAAAGTGAGACAGAAGGAGATTTTGGCTTCTGTCATCCACCACCTTGGTTTTCTCTGGCTTCTTTACAACCAGCATTTATCAGGTGCTCCTTGTGTGCCGGACACTGTGCTAAATGCTCTCGACGTATCTCGTGTGGCCCTCACCACAGCTGGATGAGGTGGGTCCCACAGGGCACCTGTTGCGGACTGAATGGCTGTGTGCCCCAAAGTTCTGGAGTTTCAGGAACAACAGGACACATTTCTTCCAGTTCCCTCAGCCTAAGACCAGCCACATCAAGCCCTCTGCTCTGGGAACGAGTCTGTATCCACCTCTTCTGAGTTGATCAGATTCCATAAACAAGACCCCCGTCTACATGGAGCCAGTGCCCAGTCACAGTGCTGGAGGGAAGATGATGGGGGTATTAGCAGATGACCCCCTTGTAGTTCCAATGTCGCGAATCACGGCAGCCTGGGGGCTGCTGTGGATGTCAGTTTCCACAGGTACCACTCTCCAAAGCACAGGTCTCACTGTCTTTGATGATAATCCAAGAAAATGGAAATTCTTCAAGGGTCTCTAGCCATCTGATTTTTAAAATCACTGCCCAAATGGAAAAATAATTCAGGATTATCCTCTCTCGAGATGTCCTGGCCAAAGTCCAGACTAGAGTGTTATGTAGAGAACCATCATGGAGACGAGAAAAGGCAGGCAGTGTGGTTGGAGAACGGAGAACAGGGAGCAGGCAGGTGGCACTCTGCAGGAGTACTGCCTCCCAAGGAGAGCTCCTGGACTGCCATGCAGCTTCCATGCATCTCCCGGCACTCCCTGGAACACGGGCCACTCACACGTGTTATCTATCAATCAATCGCCCAGCAGTCAGATAAACACTGTCTATCGATGGCCACAGGGGCTTATGTCCAGCAGGTTCAGACACTTGCCACTCGACCTCATTTATCTTCACTTTTTTTTTTTTTATTGCTCTGCTGTAAAAAATAATCTTGAGCACTACAATTTCTTTTTGCCTGTCTTAAGCAGTTAATCTCTATCAAATATTCGGTTCCCCTTTCTCGATGTACAGAAAAGTCACTCGAGTTGCCATTTACAATTTCAGCTCTGAGGCAAATCAAACAAATTCAGAACAATTGCTACCAGAGCTAAAAGGGGGTAGGAAATCAGCACCATCATTTACATGTGCTTGCTTCATGGACTCTGAGCCCCATGTACTGTCTGTCATTCCTACTTTAGAAAAGAAACACGTGGGCCAGAATTTTGCAGGCCCTCTAATTGCCAAGTAGGAAATTACCCAACCAGTCTTCCGAATATTTATGGTGCATCTGTGAATGCATGGAAATGTGCTAGAAACTGACAAATGATAAGTCTGATGGTCTGTCTGCCAAGAGAGTGCACTATATGTGCCTAGTAGGTAGAATCTGAGAGCTATGGAACAGGAAGTGCGCAGTCAGTGGGGAGAAAGATCGCTCAGGAGGTATTCATTAAGAATACATAAAGTTCAGGGAGGTGAGGTGGATTAGAGGGGAGAAGAAGGGTACAAACATGCAGCACTGAAAGAGGGAAATACAGAGTACACAGCAGACAGGGGTGGACCCATGTAGCCGGAGCAGGAGGGTTGTGGGAACACAGAAGTAAGGACACATACATCTGCTGGGTGATGTTCTGAGAAATAACAAAAACCTCTTCTCTAAATAGAGTTCTTTAGGAACTGAATCCATCTCAGCAGGTTTTCTGGGGAAGCCGGTGTCTACCACCTCCTATGGATATTGCCGACTCTTTCCTAAGGGCTGGCTGAGCAGGACAACCCTCAGAGCCACACCAGCCAGGGATGCTTCTGTCCTCCTTGTTACCCTAAGGAAATGATCCTTTCCCCTGCTGGCTATAAAACCGTCTTCTTCTTGCCACTGTCTGCTGACATCTGACTCAGTTGCCTCAACATTAAAGAGTGTGGTACCTGGCTCTCAGTCTTCCTGCCAGCATCCCAGGTGATGTCAGTGGCCCCGAGATGACTAATTCCAAGTCCTTGCCCTGCAGTCCCTTGACCTTCTCATCTTTAATGACCTTCGCCACTGCTTCAGCCATCACTCTCAAGTCCACACCCTGAGCTTTGTCATCACTTGAGAGGCTCCACCTCTGAAATAAAAAATCACACATTCCGCCCTGGCCGGTTTGGTTCAGCGGTTAGAGCGTCGGCCTGCGGTCCTGAGAGACCCGGGTTCGGTTCCCGCTAAGGGCGCGTACCTTGGTTGCAGTTTGTCCCCGGCCCTGGTCAGTTGTGTGGGTGGCAACCACTCGATGTGTCCCTTTCACATCGATGTTTCTCTCTCTCTCTCTCTGTTCCTCTCTCTCCCTCCCACTCTACCTGAACAAAAAAAAATGGAAAAATGTCTTCGGGTGAGGATAAAAAAAAAAAAAAAAAAAAAAATCACACATTCCAAAGCTGAACTTACATACTTTACCAAAGCTGTTTCTCCTCCTTCAATTCCCATGTCAGTGGACCATGCCACTATCCATCCACTCCTGCACCTGGATCCGTCTCCTGCCCACCCCCACTTCCAATCAGGCAGCAGATCCTGTTGTTTCTACTACTTACAGCCTATGAACACAATTTCTCCTTTCCCAAAACTCGTATCCATTGTCTGCCATCACCTCTGGCCCGGATTCCAGTAACAGTCTCCTAACTCATCTCCCTGACCTAATTCACGCCCAATCACTCAGTTTCATTCTCCCAAACACAGCTGCAGCCATCTGTTCAAGTTGAAAATCTCATTAGGCCCCCCCTTCCCCCTTTTAATGGTTCTTCACTGTCCTCCGAACTTCTTAGCATGCTGTAAAAGGCCCTTTTCTGGAATGCTGTTACTTGCCCTCTTTCTTGCCCAGTTCCCATCTCTCCTCAGGATCTCAGACATCACCTTCTCTGACAATCTCCTCCCAATTTCCCTGGGCTGGTTTGATGAGTCTCTCATGTCCTCCCTCATGATGACACTTACCACACTCAATTGCAATTCCTTGTTTATGAGACTGTCTCCGACACCAAGCACTGTTTCCAGAATTCATAATGCTTGTGGAATGAATGAATGAATGAATGAGAAAAACTGTTTGAATGCAGAAATGGGAGGTAAGACAGAGTAAAAGATACATGCACGGTTTCCTGCTGGGTGAGGCCGGTGTGGCAGTGGGGCGGTGGACAGACAGAGGGACTTCTAGAAGAGGAGCTGGTCTTGGTGAAGGAAGAGGATGCTTCAGATTTGGGCACGCTGACTGGGAGGTTGTATGTAAGGGAACATAGCCCAGGAGACACTAATTTGGGATTTGTACACCAAGAAGATAACTTTGAAGCAATCCACATCCATGATGTCTTCACTAGAGAATTCATAGAGAAAAGAACAGAGGACAGAGGCTTGTTCATGAAGGAAGTTCTACCAACCATCCAGATGATTCAGGTCTTTTTTTTCCTTAATTTTCTGAACAATTGTCTCCATTTTTTTAAAAATTTGAAGCTCTGCTCTGTGTGTGTGGTGTGTTTCTTCCTAACTACTTTCTCTTTTTTGGAGTATATTTTGCTAATTCCAGCTGTTAATGACCTAGTCACACCATCAGGCCACTGTAACTCCTGTTGGCTGTTTTTCTGCAGCGGGACAATTATTTTTCAATTGGCTTCTACAAGATCATTTCTTTGATTGACACTGGCTGGCTATTGATCCTTCATATGTTATCATAAATATTCTTGCCTCCTGATTTTCCATAAGAAATTCTACATTCTGAATTTTCTTCTCCTCCATTTCAAGTATTTGTGAGCCCTTAAACATACCACATAATGTGGGCACAGCCTCATTGTGCCTACCTGTCAATCTCAGAAGCTCGGTCCTCTTAGTGGACGGAAGTGCAGTGCATTGGGACTTCACACGGGCTACGTTTTACCCCGGGAAGCCAAAATCAGCCAACACGTTCCAATTCGAAGTATACAGGTTCTATTTAGCAAAGTCACACTTATTTTTCAGGGTTGAAAGATAAATACAAGGGCGCTTCACAAATCTAATCATGTTCTTTCCTGGCAAGGGAAGAATCTTCGGTCTTCTGGAAGAACTTGTGTATCGCGCTCCTCATTCTAAATAAATGCAAGATTCCACATTTCTGATTCTTATAGACTGATTACAACGTGTCCTTGATGAATCTGTACCGCTGGACACAGATCTGCTGTGGACATGTAAGAGGGCCTCCCCATGGTGTAAGCTGCCCTGGTCGAATCTGGAAGGCTTTTAGTGTAACAAAAACTCTCTTCTAGGGACAGTGCCTTTTGAGGGATCATGAACTGCTTTGAAAATTCAGGTACCTTTTACCAGAACATAGTGTACACTCATACACAATATTTTGTATATCATGTCAGAGGGTTCACAGACCCTATGAAAACCCAGCCGTTGATCCTCTAAAGGTCCTTTGGCTCCAGGTTAATAACCTCTAGACTAAGAGCTAAAGATCAATTGTTGACGGGTGAAGGATTTCAGCAAGCCCAGAATGTGCAGAAAAGTGCTGCAATGACACTGTGAACCGCCGGGCAGCAGCTACAACACCCCGAAGGGGATGCCTGGCGGTGCGCCATCATGCCCAGCGGGGCACTGAGTGGGCTGCCATCTTTCCTTCTGCAGGAGACCAACTTTTCCACCCATTCTATGATGAGGTTTTATTTTACGTCAGTAGAGCTCTGATTTTATGATGGGAGTCAGCACAAAATAGCTCCTTTTTCCAAACAAAAATTTGCCCTATGGTCATTTCAGCCCAAATAAACCCCTGTTTTAGCAAGAGGGTGGGGGGCAAGGAGGAGGCTCCTGTGTTAAAAGAGCTGCTCTTTCTGCCTCTTCCTGCTCCTTTCCCACCAAACCCCCCTCCTCACTCTAATATCTTATATTCCCTTGACTTCTACTCACCTTTATTCGACCTCGTTTCATTTTCTTGAAGCTGGCACCTGAAAATCCTATATCAGTTCCAACCTTTCAGATGTCTGGTATTTCCCCCATTCCATACTGCTTTGCACATGTCTGATGTCTGGGGCCCACCCCATTCCTGCAAGTCCCAAGGGGCAGCTTGGGGCTTCAGATCACTTGCATCACCATTCCCTGGGTCCCCTTTGAACTTGAGGCAATATAATCTCCCTCCATCAATATTTTTTCAAACCTAACTGACCTTTCATTTTTCCAAATCATGTTTAAAAGTGTGACCTAAATAATATTCCAACTTAGTAACCACTAATTACAAACTACGCCATCACCTGCTGTGCCGGTCTCGCCATCATCCTCATAAGTGCATTCACTAAAAATCCGGAAGGACGGGGAAGCTCGTTGGTTACAGAGACAATTTCAGATTTTCCCCTCTTTTCAAAAGAAAATCCTCTAAAACACCATCGTGCTACAGGTCCAGTTTTCAAGCCAACACTTCTAACCGTGTTGCTTGTTATCCAATGCCTCCCAACCCACGTGCTTGCTCACGTTGTTCTGATTCTGTCTAAACAAGTCCTTTCAGTTCCTAACTCCACAATTGTCTCTGCAAACCTTCATTCTTCTATCCTTAACTTCAGGGCCGTACTCCCTGTCTTTTGAACCTGGGCCTCCAGCAATACTCAGCTACTTCCCTTTCCCAGGTTCTCACCCTCTCCTGGATGTGTGCTAACGCGGTCGTTTCTGTCGCAGCGATGCCACCCTCCACCCAGTCCGGGCCCACATGCAGTCTCTCCTCTGGCTCGCAGAGCTCATGGCACTGTGTAATCCCTGTGACGTGTTTGTGCTCCCCCCCAAGAAGCTCCTTTGGGTCAGGGACTGGGTATTATTTGTCACCTAGAGCGTAAACCTCCTTCCCCCCAACCCTCCGCCCTGGAGTATGTCCATTCCTCTAATTCTAACCAAGTGGTGCAAATGGGAGCTGCCATCTTACACACCCTACCTCCCTAAAAGAGTGAACGGCTTACGTGGCCTCTGACCCACAAGGGAAAGTCTGTCTCCAGTGTTCAAGCTAAAGCGGTGAGACTGACGACCGCTTGCAGCCATACCTCTGCCCAGGGTGGGGGCGGGGGGTCTGGCAGGGGAGGGCTGGCGTGAACGGAGAGGACAGAAAGAATCGCGGAGACAGCGGAATTCCTGGTGTGGTCATCCCTGGGAGTGCCTTCCCCATGCTTTGCTTGTCTGAGCCCACTAACCCCCTTTTCCAGAGCAAATGCAAGTTGGAAAACCAACCTTGCAAAAGATAGGCAAAGTAACGTTGACCACCTTCTTCATGTCTTTACCTCCAGCTGCTGCCTCAGGGTTGGACATTCGGAAGGGGCTCCATGAAAACCTAGCCAATGTCCGCTCAAAGCCTGAACTTGCGTTTGTTGTAACATGGACTCAGTAACCGAGGTGACAGTGATCAACTCTGTCATATGACAGTGAACACATGCATGCTCTGATAGGAGTATGAGAGTCACACCTTAGAGCTGCACAGTGAAGTGGCGACTCCACACACCTTCTGAGCATCTATTTAGGTCTGTTTGTTCTGTTGGTATATGATCAACCATCCTGCAGAAGTGTTGGCTAATTATTTCTTCTCTTTTTTTCCTCTTATGAGTGTCTTTTTAAAAAATTTCCATCACCATTTCTCTCCCCTACCCCCTCTCCACCTCCACACAACCCCTACAATCACCACACTGTTGTCCATGTCCATGAATTCTTTCTCTTTTTCCTTTGTTGGCTCAGTCCCTCCACCCGCCCCCAACACCTCCCCTCCCACGAACCAAGAATAATGAGCTCTTCTAGGACACGCCCTGAATGACAAAATGAGTGTAGCATGCGTACTCCGACTGGCTATGTGACTGCCCAGTTGGCTTTCTATCTGCACGGTGCACAGACCACTGGGTGTGGGAGAGGAGACAGCTGAGGTGGACGTTGTCTACCAGCAGTGTAGCTCTGGAAAAGCAACGTAACTGCTCTGGGCTGTGCTTTCCCTATTTGCCAACTGGAGGGCATGCCTCACAGCCCTCAGGACCACTGAGAGGAGGAGACGAGAAACACATATGGTGGCACTGAACTGTTATTGTCAAATCCTTTCTAGGGGAACCATGTTAGGCCCTTCTCCAAACACTGCAGGGCTGACGAGTCAGCTTTGATAAACATGTGGCCTAAGGTGGTCAACTGCTTCAAGAGCCAGCCCAGTGCCCCTTCGTCAAGGAGCTGGGGTGAGCCTTTTGCACACAACATCCGCTTGCTTGCTTGCTTCTCCTCCTGGCTCCAGTGCCAACCAAGCTCCCCCCCTCTGCCATTGCTCAGAAACCCTCTCAGCTCAGCCTTTGGCCATGAAAACAGATGCCAAGTCTCCTGTCTACCTGTTCCATCTCTTGGAACACGCCCCCAGATACCTGCCCTAGCTAACGAGTTGGGCCGGATGTCAGTGCAACCTGACAGGCTGTTCCTCCACAGGCGCCCACCAGCTTGTGCAATATCCAGGAGGCCTCTGTAGAACAGCCAGGCCCGTCTAGGACCTGGTGATGACAGCTGGCCAGGCGGCGGAAGCCAGCATGGGCAAGATGCCTGGGGGCTCCGTCCAGTTCCCACTCTGCTTCTTTCCTGGTTGACCTTTGCATAAATAGCTTCCAGCAGGCTCCCAGTCGGCCTGGTCTCCCATTCCATGGCTTCCCTCCAATGGGAGGCAGCGGTAGAAAGACAGAGGCTTTAGAGACCTGGCTTCAAATACCAGTCCTGCCCTCATCACGATTCCTAGCACCTGGAACACAACATTGCTGCACTGAATTTCTAGTCTGTGAAATGGGGGTGATCAAGCCTGCATTACGTTGCACGGATGGTTAACAGTCTTTGCAGCTGCCCAGTACGCAGTAGGTGCTCAGTAAGTGATGTTTCTTTTCCCATCTCTCAGTAACACCACAAGCAACCCCCATCACAGGATGCCATACATCTCTGGCAGAAATGTGCATACAGACCTGAATCCACAAATAAAAAATATTTCAAAAATAAATTTGGGGGGGGGGGGCAATTCATCTCCTATCTCTGCAACATGTCGAGACCTGAATTCTAGGTTCTGCATCTCCCCCCTCCCCAACAATGGGGGACGCAGCAGGAGCTCAGGTCCTTCCCGGGCGATGAAGTGACGGTGGGGGGAGTGGGGCTCACTCTGTCAGCCCGGCTCAGGGTGAAGACAGACTGTCTCCCCTGCCATTGGCGGGTAGTGCCATGCTGGGTACAGCTCAGCAAAGCCCTGGGGCCGGCGGTGTGTGACAGCAACAAAAATAATTCCCATCTGCAGAGGCTGCTTACGTTTTCAGAGCACTTTATCTTCCTTTATCTGCTCCCTCCTCCCCCCACAGCAGCCATGTGACAGGGCATTATCGGTTCCATCTGACAGACGAGGAAATGAAGCAGAGCAGAGTGTCCCGAGTGGCTGGGAGGAATCAGACAGAGCCGTGTTCACTTCCTGGCTCAGCTGTGTGACCTTGAACTAGCTGCTGACCCTCCGGGCCCCAATTTGCTCGTCTGTGATATGGGCCCAGAAGCCCTCGTCTCACAGGACTGCTGTGAGGTCTCCGAGAGCTTATCACGCAGTAGAAAGAAGGAAGGCCCTGGGGACCTGTATTTAAACCCGGGAGCAGGCACCTCACAACAGACCTGCAAAGTGCTGGTCCTGGGGCCAGGTGTCCTTATTCCAGAGCCTGAGCTCTGCCGGAACTGCACTTTGGATGTTTCTTCCCTGGGCCCTTGCACTGAGTCGATCCGAAAACCCCCAGACCCCCTGGCCAGCCAGTGCTGGGCGGACGGCTGTGGGACAAAGTGGAGAAAACACACCCTTCCTGTCGGGACTGGATACCACGTCTCCTGTTCCTACTACTGACACAAAGGCCAGAGATTTGAATCCCCAGCCGGGCTCGTGCTGTTTCTCAGTTTCTCCAACTGTGAAAAGGACACGACTCGCTTCTGCCTTGACCTTTCACATTGTCACGTGGTCCGTGACGACAGCCCTCGGCCCAGGCTCCTGCTGCCCGTGGTGCTGGCAGCTGGGTCTTTTTCTCGGTTTCCCTGCCCTTTATCTGGGCCCCTGGCCCACGGTGTCCCCCGGAATGTGGCGTTTTAAGGACACTGTGGCTGCCTGAAGCCACACGGGAACTTGGGATTTCTGACAGGCTTTTCATGAGGAACCAGTGAAAGAGCCTGATGGACACACGAGGCAGAGAGAGAGAAGCGGTAGAAGCCCTTGGGTTCCAGGGGAAAAGACGGGGACGCACTGGCAACACCCCAGGTCCCGTTTCCAGCGCCTCGGAAGGCCTGTGCACCCTAACTTGAGTTCTGCAAGATATCTTTATATCTTGGGCATCCAACTTCTTCTTAAAGCTAGGTTCCTGCTCTGAGCAATGAAGAGAGAGTGACAAGGGTAAAGCACGCTTCCAACCTTGCCCTTAGACTGCTGCACTGCTGATGAAATCACAGCCATTGGGCCATCGGTTGTTCCTGGTGCTGTCCAGTTGTCATGGCACCCGGGCAAGACCCGGGACCTTAGAGGTTGTCACTGAACACGAGCCCTTGACAATGAGCAATCAGGCCAACACAGTTCCGGGACAGCTGGCCTCTGTTTTATTGTGCAAGAACACTGCCGCTGACCTATCTCGAACTTTCCCCAGACATTCCCAAGTGGGCGGCAATACAGGGTGGTGACTAAGAGCACAGGTTCCAGAGCCACACTGTGCAGTTTCTCATCACAGTTCCAACCAACCACTTACCGGCCGTGTGCTTGAGCAACTTACTCTATCTCTCGGTGCCTCGGTTTACTCATCTGTAGAATGGGGCTATTTGTGGCACTTGTCTCACGGGGCTATTTACAGATTGAGGCACATGGCGTAATAAATACATCCTCCACACATGTCCTCTATGACTTTCATGTCCTATACAGAATAGGGAAGGCGTTTAGAGGGGAGAGTACGGCAGGTGAGCCTGGTTTCGTCTCCACTTTGGGTTTGTGAGGGATACAGAGGGAAGCGGGTCACTTCAGAGAACTCCAGGGCTTTGAGGAGGGGCAGATTGGAAACGAGGTCATCACAGACTGGCGGGTAAAGAAGGAAGCAGCTTGCCCTGCCCACAGAAGGCCCTTGGGGGGTGACTGGAGAAAAAAGTGGGAAATAAAATGCTGTCTGGAGAGAGGAGAAGCCAGACTGGAGGGGGAGACTGGTGGGGAACCCCCAGTGCCCCAGAATGGGAAGGTGGGGGGCGCAGACCTGCCAGCCATGTTGTGGGGCAGAGGGGGTTGGAGAGAGACGAGGCAATAAAACCAGTAGGAAATGTGAGAAGAATGGCAATCAGGGCCGTCAGAACGAAGCTCCTGAAACTCTTGACTGTAAAGATTTTTATGAATTTGGATACCGCCCTCAGAAAACCTTTGAAGAAGAAGAAGGAAAAAACCCACGTCTTTGAGGATGAATGAACTCCCCGCGGCACATCTGCAGAGTACTTTCAGCTCATCAATACAAAGTTACTACCAATGGGTCTGTGCACAGAGAGGGGTTGAAATGTGTGACAAGCCAATGATACGGTACTGATTTAGGACTGCAGATTCTCAAATCAGGTGGTTTGGCTACAAAGCCTAGCCCCGCTGCTGATATACCCCGTGACCTTGAGTAATTCCTCAACTTCTCTGTGCCTCAGTTTCCCTGTCTATAGAATGGAGATAGGGAGGGTCTCATCCATAGAATTAGGGAAAAGAAAAATGAGTTAACATATACACAATGCCTAAAATATCGTGTGGCCACAGTAAAGGCTCAATGAGCATTAGCCATTATCTCTGTGGCTCTTATTTCTTTATATGGTATAATGAATGGATGCACACACACACACGTGCGCACGCACATTTCAACAGCTCTAATGCAATCAACCACCCCATTATCAAGAGCTCTCTCAAGTGTAGGGGCAGGGTGAGGGCACAGTCTGGCTGAAGAGCAGATGGAAAGCTCTGAGGACCCCAGCAGCCAAGGGATGAACTTGATACAAGGTCCCAGCCCCGATCACACCGTAGGCCCTGTCTGACCGCCACTCCTGTCGTTGGGTGTAACCTCCAACGTGGTGAGATGCCCTCTCCCCACTGGCACTCTGCAGTCATACACGCTGCGGAGCCTGGAGCGCCAGCCCTCTGTCTGCTACTCCTCCTTCCTTGTGCCTTCTGCCCTCTGGGAGGGGAAATCCCTGAGCAGAACATCAGTCAGTCACACTCCCTGGATTAAGTGACACCTTGGCTGGGGCCAACTGAGCTCATGGAAAGAGAGAGTAGAGGCTCCTGTGACATGTGACCAGGACGGTTGTCATGGCAAGTGTCCACAGGATTCCAGTGGGATGGAGCTAGCCAGGAGTAGTGGCCCCAGCTGCCCAGTGTGCCATCCTTCGCCCCTTTGGCAAAACCCTCCCTTCCTGAGGTTTTCCTTCCCTTCCTATGTATTCTTTAAAAATCTTCTCTCCGTCCACACTGTCCCCGCTCCCTCTCCCCATCCCCATCCCCATCTCATTACACAACTGCATGGTCTAAAAATACTTCTGGCAGCCGTGATCAAACCCAAACTGAGCAAGATGCAGACTTAATGAGGCTTCCATGGAAACAAGGTTCCTTTTGCCAGGCAGAAGAATGTGTCTGCGCCAGGGAAAGGGGGTGGGCAGGGAGGCGCGTGGCGAGGAGATGGAGATGCTGGTTAGATGGGGGCCGTGGGGAGACACAGGACGCTTGTTGGCCCTGCAGCCTTTCTGGAAGGGGCTCAGCCCACAGCTGGGGACTGCACCCGCCGGCGAGCTGGAGACAGTCAGCTGTCCTGGGCAGCGTTCTAAGAGCCACACTGTGTGAGCTCAGCAAAGGGGCCTACAGCTTCTTCCAGGCTGGCGATAAATATTTATCATGGAGTCCCTTAAACAGTCAAACACTTGGCAGCTAGAAAGGAAATGAATTATAACATAGACAGAAAACACTGCTGAAACTAGGGTTCCTGGTAGCGCTCTGATTATAACCAAGAGGGTGAAGAGGAGAAAGTTTGAGAAGGGTCGGGCAGATGGGAAGACAGTTTCCGTCTTGCAGGTTTCCGCCTCCCGTGAGGAAGCATCTCCCTCCAGCCGGAGGTTCTCTGGGCTGCCGGAGGCACGAGGTTCCTACAAGAATCTCGAAGGGAAAGGCGAAGCCATCCTTCCACGGCACAGCGGTCAGCTGGGTGAATGGCCCCTGGATTAATCTCACCCGAGCAAGGGAGCACTTACTATAATCTGGCCACCTCTCCCAGGCCCGTCCCATTCTGGCTATCTCCCACTGGGAACACTGGGTTTTCACATCCTGAGCAACTGTGTTTGTACCGCTTAAAAGCAGGGGTCAGCAAACTACGGCCTGTAGGCCAAATCTGGACCACATTTGGCCCATGGCCTATTTTTGTGTGGCTTGTGATTGCTAAATGGCTTTTACTTTTCTAAAGGGTTGTCAGAGAAAGAATAAAAAATGCTTGACAAAGACCACATATTGCCTGCAAAGACCAAGATACTTACTATCTTCTCTTTACAGAAATACTTTGCCAAGCCCTGATGAAGAGCAAAGACCGACAGATTTATGTTCCAATCTCAGCCCCTCCATGGACAAGCTCCATTAATCTATGGAATTTACTTTATCTCATCACAGCTCAGTTTTCCCAGTTGCAAACTTAGGTTCATATACCCATCCCACAGAGAATGAAGATGCCAGTTTAGCACAGCATTGGTTTGCATAAATGCTCTATAAATGAGAAAGTATGTCTGAAGTATGGCAGAAAAATTACGATTCTTCTCCAGGATCACCCCAACTGCAAATATCCTGCCCCTGAGTTTGGACTAAGCATCGGCTATGCATCCTCACAATTGGTTCAGAAATTAGGATTCTGAGTTTTGAGGTGTCCCATGGGTGCAGGGGTTCTGGGCCACGAGTCTGACGACAGCTCTGATGATGAATGAACACCTAAAGCCAGAATCTGCATTTCATCCAACTCACTACCTTACAGCATTGTGCTCCAAGTCTGACCCTGTTATGCACAAGACCTACTAAAGCAGCGGTTCTCAACCTGTGGGTCGCGATCCCTTTGGGGGTCGAACGACCCTTTCACAGGGGTCACCTAAGACATAACAGTAGCAAAATTACAGTTATGAAGTAGCAACAAAATAATTTTATGGTTGGGGGGGGTCACCACAACATGAGGAACTGTATTAAAGGATCGCGGCATTAGGAAGGTTGAGAACCACTGTAAACTAAAGTCAATGCCATCACACTGAGAACCCTGTGACTTCCCTGTGGTCTCCAGAATTGTGGAACAGCAGAAAAGTGGCAAAGAACATGCAGGGAGAAATCAGACAATCCTTAACAGTGCAAAACTCCTCTGGCCTACCTTTTCTAGTTCTTTACCTTAAAAGATTGATAGATGAAAGACTGATAGGTAAATGAGTTCAGAACCCCCAAAAGACACACACACTGCATTTGTCTATTCCTTGGAATAAATAACTGAGCGACTGAGCCAAAGTGGTGCGGAGAAGACAGTGCTGATGAGGTCAAGGTTAAGCCTGGATCAGCCATTCAGCTTTGTGTGGTCAAAAATTTGGAATGGTGTTCCCAGCACGTTGTCATGTGAATGTCCATGCTGGTCACAGCAAGTAGCTAGATGGAGGATGTAGACTCAGCACCTTCTATCTAGGAAAAACAGCACACAAATAACCACAGGCTTTCTAGATTGATGGCTGGTTTTCTGGCACAATCTTTATTGGCTTAAAATAAAAAAAGAGGCATTAAAATATGTGAGATATATTTTTGCAACAAAAAGGCCAGCAAGTTTACATTGAAACAGGATGACGGGCCAAGAATGGACATGGGGAAAGTGCTCAGTGTGGGAATTGATAAGAGCACCTGATTGTAAACCTACATAGTTTCCTTGGTGCTCACTGCTTTGTTTCAGGGCCGAAAACGCCAACAGGATTTCAATCTGAAAAACTAAAAACCTACTTCAAAAACAGAACTATACTTTGTACACATTTCCCCCCAAAAGGTTAAAAGACATATACACAATGGAAAACTATGCAGCTGTAAGAAAGAAAGATCTCTTATCCTTTGAGATGACATGGAGGGACCTGGAGAGCATTATGCACAGCGAAATAAGCCAGTCTGTACCACGTGATCTCACTTATCCTTGGAACATAATGAACAAAATAAGCTGATGAACAGAATTGACCCAGAGACATAGAAAGAAATAGGGTTCAGACTAACAAACCTCAGAGGAGGGGGTCGTGGGGGAAGGAAGAGATAAACCAAAGAAGTTATATGCATATATGCATAGCCAATGGACACAGACAACAGTGTGGGGAAAGGCAGGAGGGGGGAGGGAGTGGGGAGGAGGGAGTTAATTAGGGGAAAAATGAGGAACATCTGTAATATATTCAACACTAAAGATAGGTTTAAAAAATAAATATGCATAAACAAGGACACAGACAACAATGCTGGGGGGGGGGAGCAGGATTGGGAGGAGGGTGTCTATGGGGGAAAAAGGAGAAATATCTGTAACAAAAAAAATTAATTAATAATAAAAAAAAGTGATTAGAAGAAACCCACAGGAATGGGAGACCAGGGCAATAAAACAAGAAAAAAGAAATAAAAGGCATAAATGCAGAAAAGAAGTAAAACTATTCATAGACAACATGATTGTTTATTTAAAAATGGTAAGAAAAATATAAAACATGTATTAGTTGGTAATAACATGGTCATAGGACATGTGGCCAATATATAAAACTCAGTTATATTTCTATACACTAGCAGCAAATAATTGGAAAATTAAACATCTTTTTAATATTTCAAAATTTTATTTAACACAGAAAAAAATAAAAAATTTATTTGAAATAAGTTAAAGAAAATATATATATATGACATTGACACTGAAAACTATAAAACATTCCTGAGGGAAATTAAAGATCTAAACAAATAGAGAGAAACATTATGTTCATGGGTTAAAAGCTTCAATATTGTTAAGATTTCAATGCCCTCCAAATTGACCTATCCATTCAACACTATGTTTCCAATGATAATCACAACCAGTTTTTTAAATAAAAATTGATAAATAAGCTGATTCTAATGTGTATATAGAAATGCAAAGGACCTAGAAGAATCTTTGTACAAGAAGAACAAAGTTGAGGAGCTCCCGCTAAAATGCCACTGAAATCAAGCCAGTGTGGTATTGGCGACAGGACAGACAGATCAGTGTAACGGGATAATGAATTTCTAGTTTCCACTAAGGATAAATTGACAGATAAGTGAGTATAACTAAAATTTTTCTAAGAAAAGTAAGTTACCTGAAGTATATGTAAGAAGAAACCCTCTAATGCATGTGAACAGTTGGTACTCTGTGCAGTAATTTCAGCTCAATATTACCAAGAACAGAAGCATTGGAAAAGCTGCGTCGATGCTACAGACATGACAGTGACTGTCACAATTCCCACTGTTAACACATGTGCATCTTACTTCATATCTGACTAGATAAAATTTATTTTGCAACTTCTTTGTGCTAATAATCTCACATGCATTTTTAATTTTGTTTCATGAAAAAAAGGAGCATTCCTGAAACATGGACTATACTCAATATCTGTAGATCGAAGTCAAGTTTTATTGTAGTAGAAATCTCAGTAATTACAGAGGCCTTTAGAAAATGAAGAATCAGGAAGGAGCACTATGGCCACCGTCCTGCGTGGCTGCAACTCAGCAAAAGCTCCGAGCGCCCTCTAAATCCTGAGTGTCCCCACACAGTTCCAGTCCTGTCTGCCCTCCCTCTGCCGGAGCCCAAGGTGCACAGCAACCACCACCCACCTCTCTGTCCTATTCAGCCTCCCCAGCTAGAGGGATAAGACAGGGTCACCATACCATGACAGAGGCACACTGCATGCAGTCTGAGCTTGGATGCCCAGCACATATGATGATGGTGAGGTGATGTATCAGTGAAAATTCTGCGGCGTATGATGTCTGAGATTCTGTTGCCTACATTTTCTTCTAGAATTTTTATGGATTTACAAGTTACATTTAAGTCTTTTATCCATTTTGAATTTATTCTCGTGTATGGTGTAAGTTGGTGTTCTATGCTAAGCGAAACTTCAAGCCAAGCAGAGAAAGACAAATATCACATGATCTCACTTATTTGTGGAATATAATGAACTAAACAAACTGCTGAACAAAATTAACCCAGAGACATAGAGGTGGGGTACAGACTGACAAGCCTCAGAGGAGGGGGGATTTGTGGAGGAAGAGATCAACCACAGAACTTACATGCATGTATGCATGACCAATGAATATGGACAACAAAGCTGGGGATGGGGCAGGGGGAAGGGGAGGAGGGTGTCAATGGGGGGAAAATGAGAAACATCTGTAACAAAAACAAATTAATAAATAAAAAATAAAAATAAATAAAAAAAGAAAATGAAGACTCATCTGTATGATACAAATGCTCATCCCACACATTGTTGATTTGGAAAGTTCACTTATTGTTAACTCTGTCTTAGTAATTTTATAATTATGATGGTGGTCAGGTTGCTTCTGATTGTAATAAGAATGGTAATTACCTTCCTTGGAAGGAGGCTAATGTGCCTGGAAGAGAACCAGATGAGACAGTGATATCACTAGTCAACTGGGAATTTCATTATGATGGATGAGCTCAAGGCTGGGGCCCACATTTGATTGTAGCTACTTGTATCTGCCCCCTACTAGATTGTGAAGATTTGAGGGTGCAGATGCTATGTTGCTTGACTTTGTATTCCCAATGCCAAGCACAGAACCTGAACCTATGAGAACCCCCCAAAAAGGAAACTCTTCAGTCGAGCAGGAAGAATTTTCAAAGACATTGAGATTTCAACTGGGTCACAAAGGATGAGAGAAAACTCCTCTGGTGATCAAGAACATTCCTGGCTAAAGGATCAGACTGAACAAAGAGGAGCAGTCAGGATCCCACAGATAGTGTAATTTGGAAGAGTAACAGAGTAACAGAGGACAGGTACAAGCGGAGGCTGGAAATGTAGGTCAGGTCTAGTTGTTCTGACCTCAACAGAACAGGATGTAATCTGATTGTTTTGCATCTCTTCATTTGGTAGACAAGTTCTTAGTTGGTCCCCAGACTAAAGGTGGTATAGAAATGGGACATCAGTCACGGCAAAGCCAGATTCCCTATACATCCACTGTGGCTGACACATTTTCTCAGAAACAGACTGGCACGTGTCACACTGGGGTGGTAATGAGCGTTGCCAGCAGCCTCTGAGTGTTTGTAGACAAGCATCTGTACATCGGATCTTATCAGTAAGGGCATCCAGGGCATTTGCAGCCTCAGTGTGGGGAGACATTTGGCTTGCCCTGTGCACAAAGCCTTGGGACATTTCCAGTAAAAGTCAACCTATTGATTTGTAGAGATACTGCAGTAGGTTAATTCATGCTAATCCTTGTTCAGTGGGGTCCTAACATTATCAGAGCGGCTCAAAGGGCCACAGCTCATCTTTTTACATAAGCTGATTTATACACTAGGGATGAAAGATGGGCAGGTCTGCAAACTCAGAACATAAGTCTTCATTTCTTCACATTTGCTTATCCCAGAAATGACTCCAGCAGAAGTTTCCTATAAACCTTTCAAATTTGTGGCTGGGGTGGAAAAGGATTAGAGAGAAATTGAGGTACCAGAGCAGACTAATTTTGCCACTCAGATAATTTCCCTTGTTCTTTCTTCTCTACTTTCCTTTCGAAAAACCTCCTTTCATCATTCAGAGCAGGTCTTACAATTTCTCTCTTGCCTCTGACATATGTTTGGCATCAATGAATGTGTTTGCCCTTAGCCCTTCTTTTCTTGGACATGCTTACAATGACTTCCTAAAGGGTTGCTTTCCACCCCTCAAATCCATACTATGTAGGCTCTCTGATAGCAAGAGCTTTGTCTGTCTGAGTCATTGTCATATCCCCAAGGCCTGGCTCAGTAAAAAGTCACCGAGCGCCCTGGCCGGTTTGGTTCAGTGGTTAGAGCGTCGGCCTGCGGTCCTGAGAGACCTGGATTCGGTTCCCGCTAAGGGCGCGTACCTCGGTTGCAGTTTGTCCCCAGCCCTGGTCGGTTGTGTGGGTGGCAGCCACTCGATGTGTTCCTTTCACATCGATGTCTTTCTCTCTCTCTGTTCCTCTCTCTCCCTCCCACTCTACCTGAACAAAAAATGGAAAAATGTCCTCGGGTGAGGATAAAAAAAAAAAAAAAAGTCACCGAGCAACTGGAGGAGCAGCCCATTATTATTATTTCTGAGATTCTCTTCCAAAGGAGCAGTGAAGACAGGCCCCTCTGTGTGACTCAACTGAAGGTTGTGGATTAGGAAAAGGGGCTCAGTTCCTCCTTCCCTCTTTTTATTCTTACAATATCCCGATCACAGGAGCTTGTGTTCCCTCGCAGTCTCGCTCCCTCTGAGACTAGGCAGATCCCTGGGTTCCTCCCAGAGCAAAAAGCCCCTTTATGAATCAGAGATGTGCCTCACAGTGCTTGGCAGCAGGACCCACTCTGAATTAGAACAGCTGCCACTCAGAGTGATGTAGTCCAAGCATACTAGAGTTTATTCAAGAAGCTGCCATCCTTAGATAAATTAGCTTTGAAATAGCAGTCAAATTATTTTGAGTGCAAAAGTACCTTGCAGTTTCCCACGGTTGCCCAGTGCATTGAGAAGAAAAACTAAACTCCTTACTGTGGACCCCGGGCCCCATCCAGCCCAGCACCTTACCGCTGCCCAGCCACACTGCCTTCCTTCATTTTCATTTCGTCTCCACCTCAAGGTCTCTGCATCGCATGTCCCTCTGCCTGGATTGCCCTTTTCTCTGTGTGCCCATGTAGCTTCTGCACCTTAACTCTTGCTTTCAATATGAGGTGTGTCCATAATTCCCAATGGAGCACCCTTTATTGTCTTTACCACACCAGCACCTGTCACAAATTGTAATTTACATATTAATTTCTCACTTAAACCAGTCTTTCCCGGTGGGCTGAAAATTCCTCAAGAGAGGGGACTTTGTTTTTATGACCATGGCACTCTCATCACCTGGCACAGTTACTGGTGCATACTAGATTCTCGTTACAGGTTATGTAATAGAGGGATAAATACAGAATCTACGCTCCTGGCCTTCTCCCCTCCTCAATGCAGGAGTAGGCACGGCTGTAAGCCAGACACAGACCGTCTCGGACAGTTTCAGCGTCTGGCTGTTCCCACAGTAATCAAGTTGCTTTCACGTCAAGTCCACAGTAGCCCTTCCTCTAACGCCCACTGACCAGCTTTAGTTTTTACAACATGGGGACACATCAATTAAGCCACCTCTTGCTCTTCTGTGGGGTCAGATTTTCAAGTCTCAGAATTGAAAATCCGCAACAATCCAAACTACTGCAGTCACCCTTTGTCTGATAGTCATCATTAATGTCCGCAATAGATTCAGTTACTTTAAGCAAGAAAATGTAAAACCAAACCAATTTTACCATATTCTAATTGATATAAACAAGAGTAAAGATCCTACAGCATCTCGTCGACATCACAATGAGATGACATTGAATGAAATGATATTATTTAAGGACCTGCTGTAGTGCACCAGACAGAATGAAAGATATGACCAGTGTAGAAATAATCATAATAGGAGGTGGAATACGACAGGAGACAAGAGAAAACTAAAGAGGGTCCCAAAACCAGTGACATATTGGCCAACAATTCACCTGTTGCAATCTGTTCCGACAATTTGTTTAAGGAATAATAAATATTTATCCTTCCCAGTACTGGGTTTTTGTGAGGCTTGAGAAAATGCATGTGAAAACATTTTGGAAACTGTGAAATACTATTCAAACATAAGGTGACAGTGGTGATGATGGCCATGGTGACTTGGGATACGTTTTAAAGTGTGTCCTGGATTTCGTGGGCAATGCTAGATGGTGCAGGAGCGGGGCGGGTGGAGCCATCACAATGGAGGGTGGAGCACTCAGAGCCCAGACAGAGGCCGAAGAATCAGGTGTCAGGGGACCCGGGCAGAGACAGGAGAGGAGGTGCTGGAGAGCAGGGGACATGTGAGATTATACCGTGGGGAGTTCTGGAGGCCAGATTGAGGCCGGTTTGAGTCTTCTGTCACCGAAGAACTTTTTTTTTTTAGTAGGACGGTGTCATGCTCTCTCCAAATCAGACCTCAAGCAGTACTTCGGATTTTTTTTCCTGCCCGTATTTAAGTTGGCATTGGCTCAGAAAAGAACCTGAGCCATAGGACTAGGTAGTAATCCACTGCCGTGGTCCAGAGGAGTTATAACGAATGCCTCATGGTGGTGTTAGGCATGAAGAACAATTTTTTTGAGGAACAGCATGGGGCTGGAATCCAGAGTATTCAGCCACGAAGATGAGATGATAGCTCACAAATGACTTCAGAGTGACCGAGGAAACAGTGCTGCCGTGGACAGCGGCAAACGAGGAAGCAAAGGAGCGGGGCTGCCGCGGGGCGTGGGGCGGGCAGTGGGGGAGCCCGGAGGCAGCTCCCCCATTGCTCAGGGGGGTGGTGGGTGATGCCCACGCCCAGTGCAGACAGAAAGGCACAGAGAGGATGAGTGTTTGAGGAAAGATCAAGTTCAACTTTAAGTCTGTTCAGAATGAGGTGCCTGTCGCACATCAAGACAGAGCTGCCTTGCAGGCAGTTGGAGAAGAGTCTGAAGATCAGTGGGGAGGTCTGGACTGCGGACAAGAATCTGCGAGCCGTCAGCATGCGGGCGTTCCTTGGAATTACAGGAGTAATGAGATTAGTCATAAATAGCCCACAGAAGGACAAGAGAAAATGGCCAACCGAAGTGGGTAGAGGAATAGGAGCCAGCAAAAGATGCTGAGAAGGAACAGCTGGAGAGCTAGGAGGAAAACCAGGGTCCAAGCAGGCTGAGTTTTGAGAAGAAGGGGAGTGGTCACCAGGATGAGAGCTGCAGAGCGCATGCAACCATGCCCCCCCCCAACCCCCAAATCAATACGAGGCTTTTATTGCATCTTGAAAAGATCACAAATAAGTGTGAAAATCATTCGGCGTCTTGGTGTTTCTATAGCTGGACAACTTAGATCTTATTCATTGACCTGCTGAACTGTTCCTTTTTCAGAAACATAGATATCATGCAAACATTTTCTGATATCCTTGTTTTTAATTGTCGTGGCTTGCTGAATCAAAGCAGCTGAATTTGATACAAGTTCAATGTCATTTCCTTCAAGAATCAACTCATCTTTCTGGGCTTGAGATACTGAACAAGCAACACCTGACCTGAGACAAACTCTGTGGATGTATTTTTCACCCAAGAAATTTCTGATTTCAACAAGAGAACCATCCTCCTGAATAACGACGCTGATGGGGAAGTAAGCATACACAGACCTCATCTTGTACCGGAAGCCCAGTGTGACACCCTTGATTGTGTTCTGCACATGACGGCAGATAGTGTGAGCCGTGGCCAGCTCCTTTCTATTTCTCCCCCATTTGTCAACCCAGAGCCTCTTCTTTTCCTTTCCAAGGAGACTAAGTTCTACATTGATGAGGTTGAAGTCCCTCTGCAGGGGGCCTCTGGGGCCCTTCAGAGTGATGTTGACATTTTCTGGGATGTCGACAGTCTGATTGCTGAGAATGGTCTTCATCCTCGCAATAGATGCGGCAAAGAGGAAGTGTCTTTCGTCATCACCTTCTTGTCGCATGTAACCATGTTAACTACGAGTGTGTGAAAGGCAAGATGCAAACACTTAAAACAATTTTTCAAGTATGAGACTATGCATGGTGCTTTGAAATTAGGATTTGAGATGTCTTCAGTGTTAGTAGAGAGAAGACAATGGGATCTGTTGACTGGGAAAGTCCCTAGTGGCTTTGCATTAGGGGGTAAGGGCAGCCATCTCCAAGAGTTTGCAGAGGTGGAAGGAGTGACTATTAACTTGGTAAAGAAATCTGAAGGTCGGCCTGGCAGGTATGGCTCAGCACTTAGAGCATTAGCCCACAGACAGAGAATCGCAGGCTCAGTTCTGGTCAAGGGCACATACCTCAGTTGCAGTTTGATCTTCAGCCCCAGTCGGGATTGTGCGGGAGGCAACCAGTCGATGTTTCTCTCTCTCTCTCTCTCTCTCTCTCCTTCCCTCCCTTCCACTCTACCAAAAAAGCAATGGAGCCCTGGCCGGTTTGGCTCCGGGGTTGGAGTGTCGGCCTGTGGACCTGAGAGTCCGGGGTTCGGTTCCCACTGGGGGCATGTACCTCGGTTGCGGTTTGTCCCTGGCCCTGGTTGGGGTCATGTGGGTGGCAGCCACTCGATGTGTCTCCTTCACATCGATGTTTCTTCCCCTCCCCCACTTAAAAAAAATCAATGGAAAAATATCCTTCAGTAAGGATTAAAAAAAAATCTGAAGATAAGGGAAAGATCAATAGTGTCTGAGGAATGTGTTTATATTGACTCAGGGTGAGGCAGGTGGATGGGTTTCGAGGCTTGAGAAAGACTTGGAACGGTCACTGGGGGGAAGAGACACAGCCATGGGGGTCTGGGTGGGACCAGGGAGCAGGATTTCCAGTGAGACCATCAGCAGGTCTAACAATCTCCTGTCTTCTCAACAACTGGAAGTGGGAATGAAGAAAACGGGCAGTGAATAACCCAAGGCTGGGCTTTCTGGCTCTTCCGATTTGTTTTCAAGTGGTTCCCATTCGCCTAGCCATCCTGCTTGTGTTAGTTCCCTGGGCTGCTGTCACAAAGGACTGACCCCAGGTTGCCTGAACCAACAGAAATTTATTGTCCCACAGTTCTGGAGGCTAAAAGTTTGAAACCAAGGTATCCTCAGGGCCATGCTCCCTCTGAAGGCTCCAGGGAGGAGGGTCCTGCCTTGACTCCACCGAACTTCTGGTGTTTGCCAGCAATCCTTGGTGTTCTCTGGCTTACACAGGGTGGGGGGGAGTGAGTTTACGTTGTCCATATGGAAAATAACACAGTAATGAATAAACAGTGATCTAAGAATAAACTCGGAGTTGCCCCACCCTGTAGATTCATCACTCCAGTCTCTGCTGCCTCCCCTGTCAGTCTGTGTGTCTGTATCTCTTCTCTTCTTATAAGGACATCAGTCATATTGGATTTAGGACCCAACCTACTCTGGTATAATCTTATCTTATTACACTGGCAAAGACCTTATTTCTAAATAAGGTTACATTGTGAGGTGGACATAAACTTTTGGGGAACACTATTTACCCAAGTGCACTGGTCTTTGTGCCCAGTGGAGTCTCAAGCATGGGGATGGTCTTGAAATGTAGTGTCAAGACCGGAACTTACAATGCTGTGACCAGGGGAGGAAGCCTATGGCATCTGCCAACTTCAATAGAGCGAAGAACTCTTCCTACGCCTTCTTTTTATATTCCTTTATTTATAGTCATTTGTATTCCAGAAAAAGCTCTTATTTAGCCATTCTTACCTCAGTTTTAATCCCTGAACACAGAGAAAATGATGCTGCTAAAGGGAAAGGGAGATTTAAAATGAGGCAAATTAGCCCTGGCTGGTGTGGCTCAGCAGTTAGAGGGTTGGCACGCGGACTAGTTGGGGCGTGTGCAAGAGGCAACCAATCAACGTGTCTCTCTCTCATCAGTGTTTTGGGGGGGGGGGGGAAATGAGGCAAATTACTAAACTGTTAGCACCATAACCACAGGCCAAATCAACATGCACAGACAGAACCAGGACTGTCCCAATTTTGTTCAGAAATCCACCTCTTGTCCTTCTTGTTCAGTTACAAGTTCAAGGTCAAATCAGAACTCAGCAGCCTAACCTGACTATGGCAGAGGGGACATCGTTGTGTTTTTTTTGTTGTTGTTGTTGCCAGGTGTTGGTAAATTTTTCTCCTGTGAAGATGTGATAATAAGCCTTATGAACTCCTAGATGGTATTCATAACCCAGAATAACATTTTGCTTTCTTCCCCAAGAAAGTTTATGAAATAAAGCTGTAGGTTCTTTTTTTCTGTGTTTAATTTTGTTTATTTTTTCATTAGAGCTGATATTCAATATTACATTGTGGTTTGGACACTTAGGACAGGTCAGGTTGTATCGATAAAGGTCGGTGAGAGGTCTTGGAGGAAAGCATTTAAACAGGGAGAGCCTGATCCTCTGTGGACCACGTGACATTTCATGGGTCTAGGGCTTTAGCACTGTTGACATCTGAGGGTCATCTAGGATTTTAGAGTTGGAAGAGACATGAGGATCATTTAGTTCAACCTTCTCATTTTGCAGGTGAGGAAACTGATAGGGGAAGCAACTAGCTCGAGGACACATGAAGGACCTTCAGCGGAGCTGGGAATAGACTCGGGTCACTTGACTGCTGGCCTATTATGAACAGTCACTTGACTGTCCCACTGTATGCAACAGCATCTGCAAGAGACACATAGGTGCCGGAGAGTGAACCCAGCTCTCATGTATATCTGCGGTGATGTACTTGGCATTCTCCAATCCCCCTCCTGAAAATTCAGGTTTAGAACTGCAAGGACTAAAATTTGGGGAGATCTAGGGGCTTAAAAAAGCATTCTCTAAACATCTCTTCTCCCTTCCCCCATCCCAACCATCCTTTGGCAATCCATTAAAAATGGCTTTGACTTGAAACTGGCCTGGAGATCATCATCCACTCTGCAATTATACAAGCCCTCAGCTGAAGGCATTACCATACCAAGCAAAACCTGAGAGAAAAGCTGAATCCCTGTTTAGGAGAGCAGGTTGCTCACCTGGGGGAGGGGGGGGAGAGTTGGTGAAGAATGCAGAATGCTCCAAGGAGTCCTCACCTCAGCCTCTCCCTAGGCGGCACAATCAGGCAGGGCTGATAGCAAATGGACTTGACAGTGTGATATCCTAACCTTTGAACTGATAATATCAACAATGTAAAGGGGAGGTAACTAGGGTTAAATGGAGCCATGAGGGTGGAGCACCCATGATGGCACTCATTAGTGCCCTTACGAGAAGAGGAAGAGACGCCAGAGTTTTCTCTGCCCACTACAGGAAGAGATAGTGAGAAGGTTGCCGTCTGCTACTCAGGAAGTGGGCCCTCTCCAGACACCAAAGCTGCTGCACCTTGCTCTTGGACTTCCCAGCCTCCAGAAATGTGAGAAATAATGTCTGTTGGTTAAGCACCCGGCCTATGGTACTTTGTTATAGCCGCCCAAGCTAAGACACTCACACATCTGATATGTCCAACCCAAGAATCATGTCCCAGCTACCAGTTATCTCAGATCTCATCCTATTTAACGCCCTCACTTCACAGAAGATAAAACCAACATGCAGAAGGTAAAAGTAAATTGCTGAAGACCACTCAGGCTACTTCATGGCTAGCACAGTTTTGCAGGCCAGAAGCTAAAAACAGTGGAACATAGCCGACAGGGGCCTGGGCTCTGGAGTTACGGCTGGACTTCTGGATTTGCCACCAACTACTTATGTAATCTTATATTGTGAGTTATATTACATCTCTACAATCAGTTTTTTCATCTGTACATTGAGGGTGATAATAACCTGATAGGGTCAGTGTCAAGATGACATGAAGTAATACTTAACACATTGCCTGGCAAATGATCAATGTTGTATGAATGCTAGCTACTTGTGGCAAAGACCAATAAAGATTCTGCTCCCCTTCCACAGTGGAGTTGCTGCTGGGATGTGGCTGGTCAGCCAGGGAAGACTTCCCAGTCCCTTTTGCCTCAGGCAGGGCACATGACTGAGTGACCCCCAGAGGAGTGGAGGTAGAAGTGATGTGTGACACTGCTGGGCCAGACGGTTAAGTGACAGGTACAAAGCCTGCTCTCTATGGACTGGATTGTGCCAGAAGAACTCTGCAGCCCCAACACGGCAGAGCAAGGCGAAAGCAGCCCGTGTCCCTAAGTATTAGCCTTCGTGTGAGTAAGAAACAAACGTAATATGTAAGGCTGTTACAGCAGCTAGTAAGAAGTACACTGACTAATATGTTATTGCTAGTATTACTAAAGCAGGACGTATTTTGAGAAAATGAAAGGGAAAGGTAGAGTGTTTAATCAGTGTGACTCTTGGCTACAACTTCAACTTCTGGGTGTGCATCTGCAGCACCCCTACGCACACTAATCCTCACACTCCAAGGTCTACATTCTCCCGCTAATAAACAGCAGAGGGCAAAGATGCAGAGCCCAAGCTGGCGCTGTCCTCCCGAGGGGCTGGCACAGCTTTCCTGCTGAGTGATGACAGGATTCTACATGATGTCAGCCCTGGCAGAACGCTCCCGTAAAACCCCTTGCAAGAATAGTAAAAGAATTAGAAATGTTGCAGGAAGGGTGGCAGCCGGCGGGTTGAGACAGCGGGGCCTGGTCTTCCCTCTGTCTTCAGCTAGCACACCACATAGTGTCCTCAGCTTGAGTCTCCTTGTCTATGAAATGAGGGACTGAAGGATCTCAAACGATCCTTTCTGCTCTGATGATTTGTACAAGTTTGTCCATTCAACAGTTATTGAGCACTGCACTGGGCACAGCAGATACAAAGCTCTTGAAGATATGGTCTCTGGCCTCAAGACGCTCACAGTCTAGAGAGGACTTGCCTGTTCCGGAGTCAGGCGTGATGGAGATGGTCTTTGCGCAGTGTTCTCTGCCTTTATGGACACCTGGACACTTCGTGTGCCTTGATGTAAGATAGAAGAGGAGGGGATAAGGACTATTCACGAGGTAAGTACCCTAAGAAAGGTGTTCACTCCGGAACAGCCCAGAATCTGCAACCTGGCAAGAATTCAGAAAAGCCACCCCCCATGAGCAACCCAAAAGCACTGATGACATTTTTCTATCCAAAAGAAGCCTATGACCACATACTCCCTCATTTACAAGTGAAACTTAGACCTAGAAAGATTAAATAGCTCATCTGAGGTCAGTTACCTGAAGATAAGGTCGAGTCCCAGCTCTTTATGCCAGTCATCTGAAGTTGTGGCTTTGGAAAGGAAGAGAAATCTGAAAAAACATTCCCACTCTATGCCCCTTGGAGGGGCCAAGTGGGTGTCTCCCACTGCAACACCACCCAGATTCCTTGCTTTGAAAACCTCTGATTTCTTTAGTGGATGCTGTGGAGGGAGCCGGGAGACTCTTGGTACCCAACACACACACAGATTCTGATGAGTCTTGCTCTAATCAGGTCTAACAACCATAGCTCTGAAATGTAGCTGCTGAGAAACCTCCAGATCCGTTGCCTCCTAAAGCCTTTCAGCCTCAGTTTCCACGTAGGATACTTGTTTCAATGATGTTAAAACTCCATAAGTGCAAAACTAGTCATGCAGCCAAACAAGGGTGGGGGGTGGAGTGTGGAATATGGAGAAGAGCCAACAGCCACCTTCTGGATGAAAGGATTCAACCCTCTGAGGAAAACAAAAAGCCCCTTCCTCCGTTGCCATGGGAACAGCTCAGCAAGGCCTTGGATGCTCGGCAGGAGGCTGCCTTGGAGCAGAGCTGGGGAGAGGGCTTTCTTTCCAAAGGAGGAGGAAGGCTATTTCTGAAAAAGCAATGCTGCCGGCTCTTCTGATTCCTGCAGGACTGGGAGTGGCCCCCCAGCCTATGGACCCTGAGCACCTTTTTGTCATAGCATTGCCCAGCTGACAAGAAAAGGGGCCATGGCCCAGGGCTCACTCCAAATGAGTATGGAGTCAGGTTCTCTGTTCAAAGACCCAAACTCACTGAGGAGGAGCGGTTTCCTCATCTCAAACCACTGGAGCAGCGGTTTCTCTCCCACCAGGACAGGATGACTGGGCACCCCTGTCTGAAGAAGCAAAGATAAGCAGAAAGGAAGCCATATCAGGGAAGGTTTGGGGTGGGGCTGGGGGAGGCAGGTGTGCGAATGGAGAGGGGAGCAGCCACAAGTCTCCTCCCTGTGACCTTGGAGTCCTTTATGGCCCCACTCCCACCCCACACATTCACACACAGACTGGGGATGCTCGTGATCTCCAGACCCGGTTCCCTCTCGCTCTGCTCCCAGAAGGCTCATTTCTCAGCCCACTCCCAGCTGTTCGTGACTCACACACACCCAAGGGCCACATCCCACACCCACCCCTCATGAAGAGCTCCAGCTCGACTGGGTTCAAGGACAGTGGGGAGGGCTCTGATGTCAGGCCGGCCTGGCCTTGTGACCTCAGTCAGGGCACTAAGGCTCTGAGCCTCGGTTTCCTCACCCATACGATGGATAGGAATACTATCTACGTCATAAGACTACTAGGGGTGTTTTATGATAGAGTGCACGGATAGCATTTAGCCAAGAACCTGGAGCATAATGCCAATTTAATTAATGTAGACTTGGCAAAAAAACAGTGTAGACTAAATGACCTTGACAGTGTCCCCAATTGTAGGAGTCTGTGATTTCTATCACCACTTCCTAAAAAAAAAAAAATGTATTATGACTATTACATACTTAAGATTATTTCAACTAATTTTAAATGTCTTATTCACTCTCCTTTTCTTATTCTCCTTTATAAATCAATGTTTATGCTAAAAACAAAGAACATGGAAGGAAGAAATAGAATAAAATGTGAACAGTGTGTTTGGTGGTTGCAGATTATATGCAATGTGGGTTTTTTATGATAGAATTAAAATATTTTTAAAAGTGTTATTATTCAACATTCCATATGATCTCTACTCTCTCTTTGACATCTGTTTAAGAGGTCATAAATATTCCCTAACTTTAATTATCTCTTCCTCATAAAAGATTTTCAAGTCTCACCTCTGGGCCTGACTTCCCTCCCAGACTCTGGTCCCCCGGGCCAATACATCCGTGTGGATGAGCCAGAAAAATCCATAATTGATCGCCCTGGCCGGTTTGGCTCAGCAGTTGGAGCGTTGGCCTGTGGTACAGAGAGACCCGGGTTCGGTTCCCGCTAAGGGCATGTACCTCGGTTGCAGTTTGTCCCTGGCCCTGGTTGGTCGTGCGGGTGGCAGCCACTCGATGTGTCCTTTCACATCGATGTTTCTCTCTCTCTCTCTCTCTCTCTCTCTCTCTCTCTCCCTCCAGCTCTATCTGAACAAAAAAATGCAAAAATGTCCTCGGGTGAGGATAAAAAAAAAAATCCATAATTGATCAATTGCTTGTGGTTTATTACTGTTTACAAAGCCCTACCAGACTTGCCTTTTTTTAAATCCTCAAAATAACCCCCATTTTACAGAAAACAAGAACAACCGAGACCAATGAGAAGCCTTCTCTACTCCATTTCCATATCATTCAGTAGGTGAAGGATGGACCGAGGGATTTCAACCCAGGAACGCCAATGCCACTTCACCACGGGTCCCCCCACAGGTAAAATGTCCGGACACCTCAAGTTAATGGTCTCTCCACTAAATCTGGTGATTTCTCCAGCTTCTCTCTTTTCAGTAACGGCAACACCATTTCCTCACTCACCCAGTCCCCATACCTGACAGTCATCCGAGTTCTCTCTCTCTTCCCCAGCACTTTACTCTATCAATCATGAAGCCCTATCAACTCTTCTCTTTCCAGGTCTCTCAAATTGTCCCTTTTTCTCAGCTTCCACTGTGACTCCTCATGGTCAGGCCCTTGTTGCCTCCTATTTGTCCTGATGACTCAACTATGCAATAGCCTCCCAATTGGTCTCACTAACTGCGGTCTCTTTGTTCTTCATAGTAGTAACCAGGTTAATCTTATTGATGATCTCTTATCCAAAAAAACAAAAACAAAACTTCAACCACTCTTTAGTGCCTACAAAATAAAGTTTAAAATCACTGCCTGACAGACAAGACCCTTCTCTGTCCCCTAAATCTATAATCCTTGCTTTAATTCTTATTCCCCTACTTAGTATTCAACTCTATTCATACATGTATGACCTGTCCAAGAACAGTCAATGGGCTTATTCCCAGGTGCCAAGAGATCAAAAGGTGATATCTGCCTAGAGCTCTGGGTTGAAAAGGCTTATGAGACCATATTTGGGTCAGAAAAAGAATGCCTAAATCAATCAGCAACGTCCAAACAATGAGGAGACGGGCTGGAAGGAGGTGGCCCTCCATTCTTATCGTTTGTTTCTCCTATTAGTATGAAGTTCATCTAGGCTATGACCGTGCCTCTGTTCCCCCATCTGATTTCCCCACAGCCACTTAACACAGTGCCTTGCATACAGTGGAAACTCAGTAAATATTTTAAAGTTGATGCATAAGTTTTTCCAAACTCATTTTGAGCTATAATAAAGCAGAGGCCCCATCAGGTAGAGCTGTGGCTCTCAACCCTGGGAAGTTTTTAAAAGAAAGATGACTGGGTCTCATCCCCGTAGGTTCCGATTTAATTAGTCTGGGCAAGATCCAGCGCGAGTAGTGCTTAAAGCTCCCCAAGGGTGAGAAGCACTGGCTGAAGGAAAAAGCATGGGTTTCTGAAGTCCTGGTTTTACTGAATAGCTGTGTGATCATGAACAAATCGCTGTACTTCAGTAGATCTCCATTTCACCTGTTACAAAATGAAGTGGTCTTACCGCACTGTATTTAAGGTGCATTCAAATTCTAACAATTTTTTCTTTCCTTTTCTAAAGAGTTTTTCTACCAGCAGAGTCCAGCTGTTGAGGCATCTAAAAACCTTCATCAGATGCTCCCAGACTTAGGAGAAATGAAAAACCTAACGTATATTCTTTTCTCCACCCCAGTGGAAACATTGCTTCTTAAATCGATCAATTAGTAATCAATCAATTAATGACGATAAGGGTAACCTGCGGGGCAATATTGGGGCATATTGTTTTAGATATGCATAATTGACATCTCATATTTGTGAAATATGCTTTAAGAAAAGTTCCTAAACTTCTCTCATAACCAGTGTCGACTTTAAGGCACCTCCTACATAGGAAATTTGGAGCTGCCTAAAATCAAGGACTTAATGAATCCCTATTATTGTTTAGAATTATTCAAGGGGCTGTGTAGAGAATAGAGTTGCTACCCCTTGTGCATGGGGGAATACATTCTCAGATCCCCCTTTGGATGCCTGAAATTGTGGGTAGTGTCTAAATCCTCTAAATACTATGTATTTTCCTATACATACATAAGTATGATAAACTAACTTATTAATTAGGCACAGTAAGAGATTAACAATAACTAATAAAATAGAACAATTTTAACAACATACTGTGATAACAGTTACGTGAATGTTGTTTCTCTGTTTGTGTCTCTCTGATAACCAATCTGATAATCCAGATGGCTCCTAAGTGACTAATGGGCAGGGAGCGTGTATGGCGTGGATATGCTGAACAGGGGTGATTCATGTCCCAGGTGGGATGGAGCAGTTCCTCAAGGGAGGGATCTAGACAGCAAGGGGGTTCATCACGCTTCTCAGAATGGAGCACCATTTAAAACTTATGAATTGTTTATTTCTGATTTTCCATTTAATATTTTCAGACCAGGGTTGACCACGGGTAAGTGAAATCACGGAAAGTGAAACTGTGGTTACGGGTAGACTATTGAACAAAGAAACTCAAAATTTTGTCCTGAGGAACTTAGACTATAACCGGGAAAAGAAAATTAACACACACAATTTAGAACTAAATACAGGGCCCTGACAGTAAGAGTCTTCAAGTGGCACCCAGGGAATGGAAAGATTCGTGTCCCTCCTGCCATTCCCAGCTAGGTCACTTTGACCTTAAGAATGCTGGTATGATCTCGAACCTACTATCAAGTTTAGTCACACCATGACCAATTCCTGGCCATAGAAAGGGGCTCCTAGGATGCCTCCTAATTGCTGAGCACAGCAGGAAGTATTCAGAAATACCTCCCACCCTTCCCATCATCGCTGCCTTCTATTCCCCTGGTAATGGCTCCCAAATTCATTCCCAAGTAATTTACACGCAAATTAGACTACAAGAAGGCAGAAAGGATTGGCGGCGGTGGTGGTAGGGGGGGTGATGGAGAAAGTAAATTGAATCCCAGACGCCTACAACTGAGAACCCAATGTTCTGTCCTTTGAAAACAGAGTCTGGGTGGTGCTGAGACTAGGTCTATAGAGGACATGGTGAATGTACACTTGGTAAAGGTCAGACATCTGGACATGGTGTGCTGAGCAGGCAGTCTTTCTGAACCTGCCCAGGCATAGTAGTGCTTTATTGACAGGTCTTACAAACCAGTGTACTTTGGCTATCTCCCAAGGGTTGTCTCTCAGTTCTAGCTGTTTTCTCTTTCTGTGAGTGTGATCAGTAGTTGCTGAAGGCTGCTGATAGTGATGGCAATTGGGTTAAGTTGAGTGAACCTGGGACCAGCACCACGTTCTACCATATGCTACACATTTTGCTCAGTTCTACCTCAGAATGATCTTCTCTGATGGCAGCCACTTTGTTACATTCTCTCCAAACATAGCTTCCCAGATTGTGGACCATGCAGTGCACTCTTGATTTTATAGTTGAGGAAATCGGGCCCTTCTGGAGAAGGGACTTGACCATGTCACCCATTAGGGGATGTTAGCATCATTACACTCTGATGGTGTATGCTCAGGTCTGAAGGGTACCAGGAGGAGAAGGGACACCACAGAGTTAGCCTTTGGCCTCTTCTTTAAATTCTTAATTAACCCCTTTGGTGATCTCATCTACCCCATGTCTTCAATCTCACCTCCACTCTTGTGTCCCTTGTTCTGAACCTATCCTGAATGCCAGGTCCGTATTTCCATCTGTCTACAACATTTTCCCATGGATGTCCCATTACTGTCTCAAAAACAATATGCACCAAATAGAACTCACCATTAACTCCCAAACACCTTACAAACTTGCTCCCCACTTCTATAGTTTCCATCATAAGGGTAATCTTATCTATACAGTCATGATGGATTGAAACTGGGTAGTCATCGTTGACTCTGCTCTCTTATTTTCCCTCCATAATGCCACCCAGTCTCTAAATCTATTGGTTCTCATCACAGAATGCCTTATTACTCATCTATCTATTTCAATAGACACAACCCAGACCCCCACATCCTTCACCTGCATTACTGTGATGGTTCCTTAATTCTCTTTCTAGATTCTCCCCATTTGCTCCTCATCCAGACTAACCCTTCAGGAACACAGATCTGTCATGTCATTCTCTTACTCAGCATGTGCTTTCCTGGTCACTTTATGGCCTATAATGTTCAAGTCCTTCAGCCTGTTGGCAAGGCACCTACGGTTCAGTCGTACGCTGAGGGTCTCCCACTCTGTACCTTGCTCAGCCACATTGGTCTACTCACTCCTTCCTCACCAGACTCCACAGTTCCTTCTCGTGACCAGAAACGACCCTCCTTCCATATCACCTTAACAAAACCTTACTTCTTCTTTAAGATTCACTTCTTTAACGAAGTCACCTCCCATCCCACGCATTCTCCCAGAGACGTGCCTTTCAACATTTTAAAGTTAGACTGATGACATGCTGGTTATGAAGGCTATGATAAAAAGATGTTGGAAGAAGCAGTGCATAAAGCAAGACCATAAAGAAGCTGGAGAAGGTGGGCATAGGGTGGCCTCTTTTAACGTGTTTTCTTCCTCCCAACCAGTGGGCCAGGCTTCTAGCTGCTAAAATCCTTCCACTCTGTAATTTTCCCTTTGTACTTCTATTTTAGCTCTTGCCATCTGTCATTTTCTTGATAGGTGTCGGTATAAGTTTTCCTCCCCTACCCGTTTAAAGCTCGTGCAGAGAGCACCAAGGAAGTCTGAACGTTAGGGTGCCTTGACATTTATCAATGTTATCACCAGGTTATTAGCCTCTGTTGTGGTTATGGGCACAGTGGTTTTGGTGGAGATAGTAAGAGGTGGCTGATATATGAAGTGGCCCATTATTGGCTTGGGCTCTGGGTCTAAATAGCCATGTGTAACTCCTCTACACTGGGCCAGAGAGACCTGGGGGAGGCCCATTTTTCTGTACAGGATAGACCTAAACATAATTCCTTTCTACATGCAAACCAATCTCAGATCACACCCTTCTCAAGCTTGGAAAGGCCACACTCAATGCCTGTGAGTAGAGGACAGAGTTCAACAGAGCACAGGTAACCCAAACAAACTTATTTATCCTCCTGGGGAAGCATCTGCAGAAAACATGGTGTCCCGGAACCTGACCATTCTGAGCTGGTCTCCTAGACGTAAAGCCGGGAGAAAACACACCGATGAAACTTCCTCCAGCGGCTACCATTGCATAGTAGCTACTGTCACTGTGAGTCAGGGGCCTGTGCTAAGAGCTTTCCCTGCATCGTCTCACTGAATCCCCACAGCAGTCTTATGTGGGTACTAATATTGTTATCCTTACTTTACAGAGGACAAAAAGTTTAAAGAAGTTTGCATTTTGTGATTCATAAAACAGAGCATTTAGTAAGCTTCATTAATGTTTTAATGTATTTATTGAGCATTTTACTACTGTGTATGACATTGTAGGAGATACAAGAACAAGTCAGATATGCTCCCTGACCCAAGAAGTTCACAGGCCAGTGGAGGGGACAGCTGAGTATCCGAGTAAGCCAGATGTTGTTAGGGAAAGGGACAGGTTGGCACTGACTTGGTAGTCTTTCCTAGGAAAAAGAATTTGGGCCACTGGCCTTACAAGATAGACCAGACTTCAAAAGACAGATATAGGCCTGGCCAGTGTGGATTAAGCATCACCCCATGGACTGGGAGGTCCTAGTTCGATTCCCGGTCAGGGCACATGCCCAGGTTGTGGGCTTGATCCCCAGGAAGGGGTGTGCAGGAGGCGGCCAATCGATGTCTCTCTCTCACATCAGTGTTTCTATCTCTCTCTTCCTTCTTCTCTCTCTAAAAAATAAATAAAAACATATTTTAAAAAAAGAGAGAAGTCAGATATAGGAGGGCAGGTGCGTTCTGGGAAACTGAACTGTGCACTCCTGGAGGGCAGTATCAAATCTTTTATGCACATGTCGAGAGTTTTTATTTATTTATTTATTTTTATTTTTTTATCCTCACCCGAGGACATTTTTCCATTTTTGTTCAGATAGAGTGGGAGGGAGGGAGAGAGAGAGAAACATCGATGTGAAAGGGACACATCGAGTGGTTGCCACCCACATGACCCAGCCAGGACCAGGGACAAACTGCAACCAAAGTTTCACGTGCCCTTAGCAGGAAGCGAACCTGGGTCTCTCTGGACCACAGGCCGATGCTCTAACCACTGAGCAAAACTAGCCAGGGCTGTCGAGAGTTTTTACATCAAGCATCTTCTATGTACCTGCCAGGACAGTATGTGTAGGAAGAGGGTATGGGATGTAAAGATAAATAAAAACAAGTCGTTGCCCTCAGCCCTCTAGGCAAACTTCTTCCTTAGTCACTAGCAGTATTTCCTTCTCTAGCCACCTAAGGAAACTTCTCCTCCCCTCTCCCTCCATGAATACTTGACAGACTTGTTTATTTTACTGTCCTCTGCTGGTCTGGGTCAGACAAACCAGGACAGCATCTGAGGCTGAAGTTCTGAGATTCTAAAAGACCAGGAAAAAGAGCTTCACACCCTAAAATACTTAAAGGTCACTTACTGAGACTGTCTATGCACATATTTCAGAGGATATTTATAACCTTCCTTAATGATACTCAACTCTCCTGAAACTCACGTGCTAATCCATGTGTTCCCACCTTTAATGGAGGTGCAACTATGTTAATGTCTGGGAAGGATGAGATGCTGGTTTTCCCACGTTTGCTTTTGTCCTGTGTGTGCACACCTGAGCCTGTGTACATGTGTACGTGCGTACAGCGCGCGTAGGTACAAGTGGTATATCTCAGGCTCACCATCCACATCGGAGGACCCGAGGTCTGGTTTCCTGGAGACCTGCAAGGTTGACATCTATATCCAGGAACATCCCACGCCTGACTGGCTGGCCTGAATGGCAAGGCAAGCCCTCTGGGAATCCCCAGGGGCTTGTCTGAGAAGAGCTATGAACAGTCGTAATAACAAAGGCAGGAAAAATAACAACAGTCCATCTTGGTGCTCTGGCTGTAAATGGCTCATTTACTCTGGCAAGAGGAATGGAGTTTTAATGACAAATTGTAATGCCACGCAGCAGGCTTGGTTGTGTGCTGTAAATTATTTTGAAAGAGGCACTATGCCTTAATAATAACAAATAAAAAAATAAAGGGTTGCTTTCTGCTGTGCAGTCTGGACTCAGCCGTGGAGTGAGGGCACTTGGAATTCCCCCATCCTCACTTCCACCGCTTTCCAATGCTTCCCTGCTCTGTCTCCAGCTCTATTCTGTTCTGGGTCTTGGGCAATGAAGACATGGCACTGGGCTTCATAGGTGGGTTTCATAGCAATTTCACAAGACCCAGAGCCAGAGGGCACAGGGTTCAAAGGGCATCTGCTAATTTTCCCTGTTGAGAACTTCCTGCTCTCTCATCCGCACAGGAGTCACTTTCACAAAGGAGGAAAGAGCTCTGCGGGCTGCACTGGAGAATGTAGAGACCTGCCAGGAGACCTCCAAGCTCACACCTTCAACGTCTTTCAACAAAGCAGCACCTTTATCCTGGCTGGTTTGGCTCAGCAGTTAGAGCGTCAGCCCGCAGACTGAAGGGTTGCAGGTTTGATTCTTAGTCAAGAGCATGTACCCGGGTTGCAGGTTAGATCCCTGGCTCTGGTCGGGGTCATGAGGAAGGCAACCAATCAGTCTCTCTTGCCCTCCCTCCTTCTGTCCACTCTATTTATTGATTATTTTTACTTTTTTCTCTTTATTGATTTTAGAGAGAGAGGAAGGGAGAGGGAGATAGAAACATCAATTGGTCACCTCCTGCATGCCCCCCACTGGGGATCTGGCCCACAAGCTGGGCATGTGCCCTGACCAGGAATCGAACTGGCGACCTCTAGGTGCATGGGTCAATGCTCAACCCCTGAGCCACACTGGCTGGGCTTCTCTTCTACTCTATTTAAAAATCAGTGGAGCCCTGGCTGGTTTGGCTCAGTGGTAAAGCATTGGCATTCTGACCAAAGAGTTGTGGGTTCGATTCTGATCAAGGGCATATACCTCAGTTGCAGTTAGGTGCCTGGCCCTGGTCAGGGTCATGCAGGAGGCAGCCAATGGATGTTTCTCTCTCATGTCAATGTCTGTCTGTCTGTCTCTCTCTCTCTCTCCCCCTCCCCCCACTCTATCTGAAGATAAAAATGGAAAAACGTATCCTTGGGTGAGGATTAAAAAAAAAGAAATCAATGAAAAAATTTCCTTCAGTGAGGAGTAATAAAAACAACAACAGAGTATCATATTTTAACATCTCTTGGGGATAAGAGACAGCTACCACTGATATCCACACCCTCCACTAAACTTTTCAGACTCCCTTGCATTTGGATTGGGCCATGTGACCAGTTTTGGCCAATGGACTATAACTGAAAGTGAACTATGTCATTTCAAGGTCAAGATAGTTAAGATCCTATGTAGCTCCTCTCTCTCTACCCCTCAGTGGTGATCTTGGAGGCCACAGGTTCCAGATGGAGTAGGCATGAGATACAGAAGGGCAACGTGTCCTACATTGGGCTTTGAATTCTAATGAACAATAAACAAAATGTATTGTGTTAAGCCAGCAAGATTTCAGGGTTTTGTTGCTATTGTAGTGCACTCAAGCCTATCCTGACAGATGTACCCATCATCTGCAGGGCTCACACTTGGAATTGTGCTTCCTGGTACTTGGCAGCTCACCCCTGTTCTGCTCCCATGCATTAGCCCTGTCTGCCTTGGGGCCTGACTATGGAGCAACATGAGTGCAATCACACAGGTCTGCATTCCAGTCTCGCTCTGCCACTTCCAGGAACATAGTTTACTTTGGTGACCATGTGAGGAGTGGACTTGGAGGGGGACAGGTTAAAGATACATAGACCGTTTAGGAAGTTAATGTAGTATAAGAAGATGATGAAGGCCTGATGGAGGGGTAGTGATAAATAGATGGAAAGAAGGGGATGAATTATTGGAAGTCATTCTGAGACACATCTATGAGAAATTGTTAAGGAAAAGAATGTGGGATTTGATTGGACACCGAGCAAAGCAAAGGCAGCTTGAAAGAATCCCAGGTCACTAGCTCTAGTGACCAGGTGTGGGGTGATGCTACCAACTGAGGAGGAGGCAGTTCCATGAGGAACATAACTGTGAGTAATGCCTGTGAGACATTCAGGTAGAGATGTCTAGCAAGTAATGAAATATATGGCTAAAGATATAAATTTGGAGTACCTATTTCTGATAAAAATGCTCAGCAATATGGGATTAGAGTAATCACATCTCAACATAATAAAGGCCATATATGAAAAACCTACAGCCAACATCTCATACTCAATGGGCAAAAACTAAAAGTATTTCCCTTAAGAACAAGAAAAAGACAGGGATGCCCACTTTTGACACACTTATTTAACACAGCCTTAGCCACAGCAATTAGACAAGAAGAAAAAATTAAAGGGATCCAAATTGGAAAGGAGGAACTAAAACTATCATTATTCACAGATGACATGATATTGTACATAAAAAACTCTAAAGTCTCCCATCAAAAATCTACTAGATTTCATAAATGAATTTGGGAAAGTAGCAGGATACAAAATTAACATCCAGAAATTGATGGCATTCTCATACACCAATAATGAACATTCAAACAGGGAAACTAAAAAAAAAAATCCCATTTACCACTGCAACAAAAAATGAAACAAAATACCTAGGAATAAACTAACCAAAAAGATAAAAGACCCATTCTCAGAAAACTATAGGACTGGAAAAAGAAATAGAGAAAGATATTAAAAAGTGGAAACATATACCATGTTCATGGATTGGAAAAATCAACATAATTAAAATGTCCATACTACCCTAAGCAATCTACTACCCAGTGCAACCCTTATTCAAGTACCAATGGCATATTTCACAGATCTAGAACAAATACTCCAAAAGTTTATATGAAACCATCAAAGACCCCAAATAGCCAGAGCAATCTTGAAAAAGAAGAACAAAGTGGGAGGGATCACAATACCAGATATCAGATTATACAAACCATCGTAATCAAAACAGCCTGCTACTGGAAGAAGAACAGGAACATAGATCAATGGAACAGAACAGAGAACCCATAAATAGACCAAGACAGTATGCACAATTAATATTCAACAAAGGAGGCAACAGCATAAAATGGAGAAAAGATAATCTCTTCAACAAATGGTGCTGGGAAGATTGGACAGCTACATGCAAAAAAATGAAACTAGACCACCAACTTATACCATACACAAAAATAAACTCAAAAATGGATAAAAGACTTAAATGTAACCTGTGAACCCATAAAAATCCTAGAAGAAAATGTAGGCAGAAAAATCTTAGACATCATACGTAGTGGAATTTTCACTGATACATCACCTAGGGCAAGAGAAACAGAGGGAAAAATTAATAAATGGGAGTACATCAAACTAAAAAGCTTCTGCATGGCAAAAGAAACCAGCATCAAAATGAAAAGGTAACTGTCAGGCCAGTGTGGCTCAGTGGTTGAGTGTTGACCCATGCACCAAGAGGTCACCAGCTTGATTCCCAGTCAGGATACATGCCCAGACTGTGGGCCTAATCCCCAGTTGGGGGCATGTCGTAGGCAGCCAATCAATGTCCTCTCTCACTGATGTTTCTATCTCTCCCTCTCACTTCCTCTCTGAAATCAATAAAGAAAAAAAATTTTGTTTTTAATAAAAAGGTAACCCATTCTCTGAAAGAACATATTTGCCAATGATATATTGGGTAAGGGGTTAATATCCAAAATATATAAAGTAAACATACAACTCAACCAAAGGAAGACAAACAATCCAATTAAAAAATGGGCAGAGGACCTGAATAGACACCTCTCCAAACAGGAAATACAAATGGCCAAAAGACATATGAAAAAATGTTCGATGTCACTAATCATCAGAGAGATGCAAATTAAAACAATAATGAGGTATCACCTCACACCTGTCAGAATGGCCGCCATCAACAAATCATCAAACAAGTGCTGGCCAGGGTGTGGAGAAAAGGGGACTCTAGTACACTGCTGGTGGGAATGCAGACTGGTGCAGCCACTATGAAAAACAATATGGTGTTTCCTCAAAAAATTAAAAATTGAACTGCTATTTGACCCAGTGATCTCACTTCTTGGAATATATCCTAAGAAGCCTGAAACACCAATCAGAAAGAATATATGGACCCCTATGTTCATAGCAGCACTACTTACAATAGCTAAGATCTGAAAGCAGCCCCAGTGTCCATCAGTAGATGAGTGGATAAGAAAGCTGTGGTACATATACATATACACAATGGAACACTATGCAGCTGTAAGAAAGAAATATGAAAATAATAAAAGCTAGACCACAGGATATACAGTTGGTGTATACAGTTGAATAAATGGAGCTGGAGGAGGACACGAGTTCATAGGAGAGGTTTTCCAAAAGACAGAAGTGACAAGGACTGATAGGAAAAATTCAGACACTGGCCTTTATAATAAATATCAAGTTGTGTAATTCAAGTGCTCCTAATTTCTCTTGTTGAGAGTGGGAGAAACAGCGGGTTTCCTAGACTGTTGCACTTGAACCGAGATGTGTCGGCTATAGAATATGCAGAGTCTGTGATTGTTTAGAAGGCACTGTGTCTGTGTGAAAATCAAGCTGAGGTTTGGGGACAATAGAAAGTAGAGATTGTAGTGATGGTTCAGAGGTGAAAAGTACAGTGACAGAACAATTGATGAAATAGAAACATGATGGCAGATGAAGCAAGGTCCTAGGGAAGGGCAGAGGGGGCGGGGTCAACGGCTGCCTTTGAATAGGAGGAGGGACATCCCCAGCTCTTCCTTCATGGGAAAGTTCCCAAGTGAGAAAATTCCCCCCTGGGGGAGGGGAGGGAGGGATACGAGTAATTATTGATCTTCCAAGTTGCTCATTCATCATGCAAAGAAAGAGCTAGAAGTCCAGAAAGCTGATGTACAGAAGTGACAGGCAGAGTTGATGAGGAGCTAAAGCTAGAACCTGGGTCCCTTGCCTCTTTCCATGGCATCTGTTTGGTTGAAATGGATTTTTTTTTTTTTTTTTATCCTCACCCGAGGACATTTTTCCATTTTTTGTTCAGGTAGAGTGGGAGGGAGAGAGAGGAACAGAGAGAGAGAGAGAGAAACATCGACACAAAAGGGACACATCGACTGGCTGCCACCTGCACAACCGACCAGGGCCGGGGACAAACTGCAACCGAGGTACATGCCCTCAGCGGGAACCGAACCAGGGTCTCTCAGGACCGCAGGCCGACGCTCTAACCGCTGAACCAAACCGGCCAGGGCTGAAATGGATTTTTAAAATGAAAGAATTAACTTGCCTTGTCTTGGTGAGTTCCCCTTTGGGTGACCCCTTCTTGTTGGATTGCAACGGGAAAGGGGGAACCAAATAGGAAATGAAAACCCTCGCTCAGAGAAGGTGAATTCAGGAAATGCTGCCGATTTCACTGCACTATTTATGGGCCCAGCCCCTTGCACTATATACTATTTTAGTTTACTAGTAAGAATCCTAGTACATTAGTGATAAAAAATAATAGTAATAAAAACCAGTGTTGGAAGAGGCGACTCATTTACAAATGAAGAAAGCGGTTTGCCAAGCACATAGGGAATCCACGCCAAGCGGAGACTAGAACTGAGGTGTTCAGACTTCCAGGCACAGGAACACCATTGTGTGTGTGCAGTGTGGGCAAGCAAGGAGCTCAGAAGGCAAATGTGGAGGAAACAGGAAGCCCTTTGTCCCATTCTCCAGCCGCCTCTCAGGGCAGCCTATGAAATGATGATCCTGGCAATGGGTGTCCAGAGAGGGGGACCTAGATTGACCAGACACATTCAGCTCTTTGCTTTGTTGCTGAATACCTGGTCCTGTGAGCAAGTGTGTGTTGCTTGTCAGTCCCGAGGGAGGAGAGACAAGACAGTGTTTGTAGGAGCATAGGTAATCTCAACCCATCCTCGGGCATCTGGGGATTCATCACAGGACAGAACAAGACCTTTAAATCCCTTTTGTGGGGCCAGCCAACAATTCACCTGTCTGTTACCTGACCCTCGCAACACCTTCGGCCTCTCTGCTTATCACCGACTGCTGTCTTCGGATTCTAATTTACTGCCAGGACTGACACTCATTAAAAGCCAAGAAAACATGAGTTAGGAAATCCTTCCTTCCTCCAGCTACAGCCCCTTCCTCCATTCTCCCAAACCAAATAGATGTCTTTTGAAGTTGTACAGGGAGAGAGGAGCTTACTTCCTCACTAGCATGGCAATAGCACCTTGCATTTACTTGGCACTTTCGTGAAATGGCCTTTGCCATTTGTTCAAGCCAAAAATAATGAGGCCATGAAGGAAAGGAGAAAGGAAACAACAGGATGTAAGTGATGCTTAAAACTCTTTTGTGCTTCCAACTCAGGCAGAATAACTACCAGTCAACAGGCTGGACAAGTGGTCCAGATGACAGGCTCTGAGGGGTCTGTCCAAAGATGGCGGGCCCTACAGTCATCCCTTCCTTCACTGTCACCCAGATAGAGCTATGAGGGAGCTGGGGACCCCTTCTGGTACAGGCAAATGCCCCAGTATTGTCTTGGGTGATATCTTCTTCAGAGTAAGGCTCTCTGAGGCTGGAAAGGAGCTGTTACTCAGCATGTCTTGGTAAAGTCCATACACGAGAGGGAGACCCCAGGGTGGGGCAACAGCACATCAAGTGGTGAGGACCAGTGGGGTTATGCTATGCTAGGTACCGGAGCCAGGAGGCCACTCTTGATGGTGATCATCCCAAATGCTCCATTCAGCTGATTTGACAGGAACTCAAACCAAAAAGGGCAAAGGAGATACACACTTAAGGGATGTTCTGATGAAAAACCAGCTCTAGGAGAAGCACAACTCTAGGCTTTAGAAGAGCTGAGGTCCTAGTGGAGTAGGATGGGCCCGGAATCCAATAGGCCTGGTGTCCTTCCAAAACACCGGGAGAACGCCACATGGTGACAAAGCAGGTTGGAATGATGCAGCTGCAAGGCAAGGGACGTTAAAGCCTGCCAGTGACCCACCGGAAGCTAGGGAGGGCCAAGCCGTTTCCTCTGCAGTGGGACATGGCTCGGTGACACCTTACGTTCAGCCTGCTGGCCCCCACGATGAAGAGACAGTCATTTCCAGCGGTTCGAAGCCACCCTGCTCACGGTAGTTCGTTAGAGCAGCCCTGGGAAGCTCATACCCATGGCTTCTGGGAACCCTCACGATGCATTTTCTGCCTACTCCAGTGAACCCCCTTTTACACCCTCTCACCCTTACTCAGGACACGCAGGCTTTTTCTTCAAGTTCTAGAACACAGTGGAGCCCGTTTTGCCTTTAAGGCCTTTGCAGGGACTAGTCCTTTCCCATAGAACATTGTCCTTCCGGCTCTTCGTGTCATTGGCATTTTCTTATCTGTTTGTTTTTGCTTAAATGTCACTGCTTCCGGGGAGCCTTTCCAGACCATCCTGCTTCTTCCCTGCACAGCCCCAGCCTTGACCTAAAATTGTCCCTTTTCTTTTTTAGTTTTTTTTTCCTTACTCTTCCACTAGAATATTAGCTGCATAAAGTAGGCTTGCTATTCTAAGCCCAGCTCGCAGTCACTGTCTTTAAGAGGTTTGTTTGCCAATATATTCTTGGCTTTTTACACAGTGTTTGGCACATGGAAGCTACTCAATGAAGATGCTTTGAATGAATGAATGAATGAATGAATGCATGCTACAGTGAACACACATTCTGTTATATCTCCCTGTATTGAAGGAAGAAGTACCCACTATGAAGCACAGAGGGCTAATCAATGTAGGTGATAGCATATCTTTGTTGGAATCAGAAACAGAATCAGAAACCAGGCCACTAAGACTTGAAACTCATGCTTTTACTACCAGCATATGCTAAGAATGTGAAAATCTGTTTATATATCAAGTTTTTGTAAGTCCTATTTTAAAAGTACTGAGGGAGCTGGCCACTTTAAAGAAATCCTGAGGTAAACCCATTTGCAAAACGAGCAACATTTTCCCAACTCATAATTTGTGAAAATTCAGCTTTATGACTATGGAGGTAGTTGGCATCCAGGTGCCACCGTGAAAACATAGTGATGCCTATTTGTGCCACCTGCTCAGAGGTGGGTGCGTTTTCAATATAAACTCCTTGCTGTCATCCTCTTTTTCAGGGTTGGATGCCAAATACAATGATCTGTCCCCCCCACCCCCCAAAAAACCCCACCCATCTGTCTGATTTGAGAGCTGGTGGTGACCACTTTTTTTGCCAGTTTGGAAACCTCCCAGCACCTTGTTAACCTGACTCTCTGGGGAAAGTGGGATCTTCAATTCTCCTCCGCGGGGGAGAGCGCTGATGACTCAGGATGGCCTGTCCTCTGAGCCGCTCGCCTGGCTCTCCCTGCTGGGCCACTGTTCATCCCTACAGTGCCTCGAGCCTTCACGCCTCCCAGGGCCCTCTCGCACCTCTCCCGTGCTCTGCTCTGCGGGGAGGGGAATGCATGGCACATGTTCCCTGGGATCTTGCTCTCTGGAGAGGGGAGGCAACAGGGTGGGGGCGCCCTGCTCACACCGCCAGCACTGAAGCCGCTGCCCTGGAGGGCGTGGGCGGGCGGGGAAGAGCTTCCTGGTGACCCATGTGACTCCTGCAGCAATGGGTCCTGAGAGTGGAGGAGAACAGCCCGTGGTTTCTCCAGTAAAGAGAGCAGATGCTGAGAACAGGGCTTTCAACCCCTAGAATGTAAGCTCCTTGAGGCAGGGGTCTCACCTGCTTTGCTCACTGCTACACTTTCAGTACCTTGAACAGTAGGGACTCTGACATCACTGCTGCCCGGGGGAAAGAAACAATGAGTGACTGACTGTGCATGCTTCCCAACCAGACACACAAAATCACTGAGAGGTGACGGACCCTTCTTGGAACCAGTGGTTTCTCCCTGCTCTGAACTCATAGCTCTACCCACTGTACCTCCTACTCTGATCAAGCAGACTGAGTCCTGGTTCACACCTCTCCCAGCACTGCACCAACTAGAAACTCCTGGAAGCTAGGGACTTGGAGCTCAGCTTACAACAACTCTTTCCTTGGTCCCCATACTTGAAGTAATCCGACCACGTGCTCTCCGGTAAACACTGGGAGTGAGAGTGTCCAGCTGTGTCCTCCAGACTCCGGGTGGGATAAGGACGCGGGCAGAGGGCCCCACAGTCTCAGTGTTCTGTTTATCTTGCTACGTGGGAACAAACAAAGGATCTTAGCCACCTCGAAGCTTAAGCAAAGAGGAAAATCATACAGTAGACCTCCTGTTGGCTGCCAGTTAGAAAATACCTGCCCAGTGCCAGGCCCTCTGCTAACATGCATTCCGCACTTAACAGGATGTTGGATGGAACTTCTCCTGCTATCCCAACCTTGGCAGTTGGAGTGCAGGCCTGAGGCAAAGAGACCTTAAGTCTCCCCAGACTTAAAGAGCAATCGAGGCCAGACACCTCCCTCGGAACTTTGAACAAGGCATCTGGACTGGCACTGGCCACCCCCTCTTCCTAGCCATCACTCCAGAAACCCCCCTTCTAAGTCTACACAACAGAGGAGAGAAGAAGGGTGCTGAGCTGTTGACTAGTGGGGAGATATTTGGCTTCTCCCTGTCCTTTCATCAAGGAAAGAAGTGCTTTCTCTCACCCACACCAGGAAAAGTGAAGGGGAACCAAGAGAATTACTCAGACATGTTGGGGTGCCTCCAGGAAGAGGACGCCCCCAGGTGGTATTTGCAGGCCCTGTTTGCATCACCACTGAAACCAGCAGAGCAGAGTTTTGAGAGGTTTCTTAAGAAAGCTCAGGTGAGCCCGGCTGGTGTGGCTCAGTGGCTGAGCATCGACCCGTGCGCCAAGAGGTCGCTTTCCGGTCAGGGTACACGCCCAGGTTGTGGGCCAAATCCCTGGGGGGTGGGGGAGAGACATGCAGGAGGCAGCCAGTCCATGTTCTCTCTCACTGATGTTTCTTTTTTTTTTTTATTGTTCACCTGAGGATACTTTTCTATGTATCATCAGATAGGGAGGGAGGGAGGGAGGGAGAGAAATATTGATGTGGTAGAGCCATATTAATTGGCTGCCTCCTGCACGACCCGAGTATGTCCAAGGATGAACCACAACAAAGGTACGTGCTCTTGACTGGAATCGAACCCGTGACTCATTGGTCAGCGGGCCAACGCTCTAACCAGCCAGGGCTCTCATCGATGTCTCTCTCTCTCTCTTCCTCTCTCTCTAAAAAGGAAAAAATTGTATATATATATTTGTGTGTGTGTGTGTGTGTGGATGCAAGTTATTTTACCTCCACAGCCCTCGGTTTCTTTGTGTGTTCAGTGAGGATTGTATGTGACGCCTTAGAGGGCTGCTGTAAGGGCGCAGTGATGTCACCTGTGTGTAAGCAGTTCACTCGGCAGGTTGAACTCAGGACCCCATCGGACAGTTTTGTCTCGTTTCATTCATTGTCTCCAAAGCCTTATGTTGAATTGCCCTCCCTCTCTGGGGCATGAGAGCTCAGGTGAGACCTAAGAGTCGGGAGGTGGAACCATATGAAAACAGAATTATGCCTGCTTCTTGCCCAGCAGGTGGCCGGCTGGGCCCCATGGAGCCAGCCAGGTGAGGAGAGAGAGCTGTGTACCGTCCTATGTTCCTCCCCTTTGTCCAGGTCCCCTGGGTCACAGAGGTGGCTCCACAAGGGTAGAGCGTGGGGAGGAGCTGTGAGGCTGCCCAGGCAGCTGCTAGATCAGGAAGGCAATGCCCCACCTCTCAGAGGGGTTGGGGTAGGGGCCTGGCCTGAATTGCCTCTCTCTTAGAGGGACCACAGCGACTGCAGAGCTGTGTCAATAGACGGTGGACGCCACAGTGAGTGACAAACCCAGACATTTCTCCCATTCCCCCTCCCTGACCCAAAACATCAGAGGAACTGAAGCTTAGAAGGTGGCCAGGGTAGAGGTGTCCCAGGGGCAGACCGCGCATCCCCATTGCTACCCCAAGGACCAAGGTGTGGGAAGGAACCAGCAGAAGATCAAGTCCCCCTTGAGTCAGGAAACTGGCTAACGCTGGGGGAGGGAACCTCAAATGAGATTTGAGATTGGTACTTTACACTAGATGGACAGAATAATTTTAACAGCAGAAGTTGCCAGGAAATCATGGGTTCTGTCCAAGATGTCATTAAGGTGTGAGCTTAAGGTACATGCCCCAGAGAGGGAGGGCAATTCTACATGAGGCTTTGGAGATGAGAATGAAGCGAGACAAACTGTCCGATGGGGTCCTGAGCTCAGCCTGCCGAGTGAACTGCTTACACACAGGTGACATCACTGCGCCCTTCCAGCAGCCCTCTAAGGCGTCACATGCAATCCTCACTGAACACACGAAGAAACCGAGGGCTGTGGAGGTGAACTAACTTGCCAAAAGCCACACCGGAGTAGGTACCAGCGTTCTCAACTTTGGCAGAACATTGATCCCGATTCCTTCCTGTGGACTAAGCCCCAGGTGTGTCCAAAGGCGGATGTTTGAGAGGATTCAGAGCATAGATCAGGGCAAGGCACCACTGTCTCACCTCGGGGTTGTGGGCCTCACTCCCCTCCTCCACGAAAGGGGCACAGCACCTACCATCAAGGTGTGGTGAGGGCTGCATAGTGTCTGGCAGGTGATGCCGATGGACACTCACACTAATTCTTCCAGCCCCGTTCATGGGGGCCTAGCTTAAGGTGCACCCTTCTCCTTTATCTCCTAGAGCACCAGTAAGATCTTCTAGCTGAAGCCTTTGTCTGCAGCACTTGGCACTTCCCACAAATTGCTTTGCATACGTTTAGTTTCCTTTCCATCTAATTATATCATCTCCTCCCATTTAGACCATAAACTATTTATGGGTGGAACCAAATTCCCACTTCTCTGTATGCTCTAGAGCACTAGCCACCCCCCCCCCCACACACACACACACATACACGCACACACACACCTCTGCTGAGATATTTGACTGAACCATCTGGAAAACCTGAGTGAGGCCTATGGAGGAGAAAGAGGATGATGACGATAATGCTGATCATAACAACAATTAGTTTATTGACCAAAGATTGTGTCAGGTATGGTACTGGGTACTTTATTTTATTTTTTAAATATGTTTTTATTGATTTTTTAGAGAGAGAAAGGGAGAGAAAGATAGAAACATGGATGAGAGAGAAACATCAGCTGCCTCCTGCACGCCCCCTACTGGGGATTGAGCCCTCAACCGGGGCATGTGCCCTGACCGGGAATCAAACAGGTGACCTCTTGATCCCTGGGTCAATGCTCAACCACTGAGCCACACCAGCCTGGCGGTACTAGGTACTTTAACTGCGTTCTCTCATGGACTCCTTCCATCAACCCTGGCTGAAAGGTTTTCTTTGCTGGTGAGTTAGTTGGCTGACTTGAACTCACATTTATCAAAGGCTTACCATATGCACAAACACTGTTCAAAATGTATTCGATGCGCATTATCTCATTTAGACCTTACTGCAAATCTATATGATAGATACTAGTATGCCCATATTAGAGGTATAAAAATAGAGGTATGGACGGGTTAAATAGAGGTATGGACAGATTGCTCAAAGTCATATACCTAGAAAATGTAAGATCCAAGATTCAGATCCTTGAAATTTGTCTTCAAAGCACAGCCTTAACTCCTGTGTTCTAGTGTTATGGGGTTAAGTGACTTGCCTAATGTATGTGGCAGACCTAGCCAGATAGGTCAGTTGGTTAGAGCATCATCCCCATACACCAAGGTTGCAGGTTAGATCCCCAGTCAGGGCACATACAAGAATCAACCAATGAAGGCATAAATAAGTGGAACGACAAATCCATATTTCTCTCGCTTTCTCTTTCTCTCTCCCCCTCCCTCCCTCTCTATTAAATCAATCAATCAATAACAAGTTTTTAAATTTATGTAGCTAATAAAAGAGAGTTTGCAGATTTGAACTCTCTGGCTCCAGAGCTCAGTCAGGTCCAATGTCTGCCAGTAGAAACAAGACTCCAAGGCAGCAGTTCATACATGTATCACTTGTTTCTTTCAGACTGTGGACCTTTTTGTAAGACAAAACAGTTCGTGGGGCCCCCTTCTAGCCACTTGCCAACAGGGCAACCTCTCCTCAAACTTAATGGGAAGATCGGTGAGGCTTTTGATGAGACACCAAGGGCACATGCCCTAGTTTGTTGATCACAAATCAGTGAACACCGCCAGAAGTTAAATGCTATAATTTTAGGAATATTACTGCACTAGAGAACCATTCCCGATACCCTCCTCTTACACCCCTAGGAACTCAGTATCTTTCTTACATCTGTCCTCTCTCCCTCTCCCTGGCTGACCTCACAGTGCAACTTTCTTTCACCTTGTAATCTGTGCCCACCTAGCTGCTACTCCTGGGACATACAGATCCTTCCCAATGGCTTCCTTATCACAGATGACAAGAGCCCGGCCATAGAGCCCAGCTCCACAGAGCCCAGCCCACACCTACTGGCCAACGCAACCCCATGTGTGTCCAGAGAGAGAAATCAGCTGCTGTTCCTTCCTGAGTAGAGCTGGCTCAGAGACCCCACAAAAGCAGCAGGTCAGATGTGGAGGATGATTTTTTCAACTGATTCATGTAACTGCTATGAACAGACAGACTTCCAACATTTCCCAGACAATCAGCCCTGGGCTGTCCTGGGAGATGTGTACCCTGTATTTGCAGAGCCAGAAAAGCAGCTAGAAGCCTTCAACGACGCAGATTAGTGTGAACGCAAGGCGGGGTGGACGGGGAGGCAGAGCAGATGATCATTGGTTTATCTGAAAGTTTCTTCATTTGACCAAAGGGCTCCCTGAAATACGATTTAACTTCCCCACAAGTATTCATGAATTTATGTAAAGTAAGGCATTGGGTACTTCTTTGCTCAAGTTAGTATCAGGCTGCATTCCTGGACCCAACTACACTTGCATAGGCTGGTCGATTTCTCCCAGAGGCGAACACGGGAATGACATTGGGTTTTCTCTGGGGAATCACACCGAAACCCAGTATTGGCGTCTGATGATTGGCCTGGTTAGAAATCTATTCATTTATGAATGGAGCCTACTTTCCAGGAGACCTGACTCAAAAGCAGTTCTCTGAATGTTAGGTTTTTTTGGTGGAGGGTCCTCTTGTCCTTTCTCTAAACGACTTTTTCCCCACCAAGTCTACAGGGCAAGACTCTGCCCCATGTACTGACTTTGATTGATATGATCCAGATTCTTCTGCTCCCTTAAAAAAAAGTCACAGGTCTAGAATTTTTCCTCAGTGGATACAAAATTAACTCACTGCCTCACCAAGAGTTTCGTCTAAGGGTTGCACTTATTTAATTATTTAATCGTTGAACACAAATATGAGTGACATTCAAGTGTTTCTCTGAGCTCCGTTCTGTTCTCACCTACCTCCAGGGAACCCTGCGGGGCGTATTCATCCCTCTGCAAGTCACATGTCCCCCCAAATGAGAGCTGTTGGAAATTGGTTTTTACTTCTGAACAGTGGTCTCAGATTATTTACTGGGTGGCATAACATCCCACTCTTCCCTCTGGTTTAAAATAGTAAGTGTTGAAGGCCCAGCCCAGGGGACCTGTGTGAGTCATTATTCATCAGCTGGGAATTACTCCATGTAAACTTCGCAACGGTGCTATAAGGAGGTACTACCATTGTTCCCATTTTACAAATTAAGGAGTTCTCAAGCTTAGGCAGTTGAAGTAACCTGGCCAAGGTCACCATGTGGTGGCATGAAGACTTAAACCGAGATGTGTGGGGACCAGGGCCCAGGAGGTCCTCTGCAGGGCAGACGGATCCTCAGCCCAGCCGCTCTCAACCCTGCCTGTGTATCAGGATCGCCTGGGATGCCTTTGAAATACACGATGCCCAGGCCCAGTGCAGCCCAGTGAAATCAGAATCTCCGGAGGTAGGACCCAGGCTAAGAGTCAGGCTGAGAACCACTCACCCACAGGAAAGAACTGAACTCCTGTTCGGATTCCAGGTCCCAGAGCTGATGTGGGCTCCAATAGCAACAACAACGTGCTGGTTCTGCCACTGCTCTGAAATCCCACAGCTACCTCTGCCCCGCGAGAACCAGCCGCTCTATCCCCTCCTGTCTGGGCTCTAAAACGGAACGCGGCTGTTCGCTGTGTGCCCGGCTCCCAGCACCCAGTTGCTGACTTATCCTCGGAGAATTCTCCCCCTGCACCCATGCCATGTCCCGCCTCCAGGATTAGTCATTCCTTCTCGTGAGTTCTCACAACACCATGATCATCCGCCTCAAAGAGTACATATCTCATTGTATGGCCACCATCTGTTGATAAGCGTGTCTCCCCATCCCCCACCCCACCCCCGGACAGTGAGCTGCACAGGGACTGGGGCTGAATCGTCCCTCGATTCCCACTGTGTGGCGAAGCATTCAGCACAGAGAATGGACCCCAACAACGCTGGCTGAAAGAAGACATTCAGACATGAAGAGCTGGATTCTGACATCAGGAAAACCTTTAGAGAAATCCATCTCCTTCTGTTGCCACAACCTCTGCTTCCTTTCACCTCCACTGGACACACAGACTGTTTATAGGAAGCAAAACACCAAAGTAATTCACCCTTCGAGATCCGGCTCGAAACCTATCTGCAGAAAAGATATCTCTTGGCTTGTCTCCAGCTTATAGTGATCTCTTTTAGTGAATTTGTACAGGTATTACAGTCTGTCTAATTCAGTTGTCAATTGCATCCTTGTTACTATCATCAAGAGTTGTTTTTCTTTCATGTTCACAGGTTTGTTTTACCTTCCTAACAAGACTGTAAACTCCATGCATTTAAGGAGCATCTCTCAGATGGTGGATCATTTTGTTGGCTCACCTGTTTGATATCTCCTGACAAACTGTAAGCTCCTTGAGGCCTGACCCTCTCTGAGATTCCTCTTCACTGGCAGCACCAGACACAGTGCTGGCACAGGTTAGGAGCTCAGCAGGACTTGGCTAAATGAAGACATTTGGTAACTCCTCTTAGCCCAACGCCCCAAACTTACTAGGTACCCAGTAATCATATTTGCTGACTGGGTATGCAATGAAAAAGCAGAATTCCTTATTATAAGATGTAGTTCATATGACACACAGAAAGTCTCAGATTAAGCCTAATTTCGGTTTGTTTTTTAGCTTTTTTGTAAATGCTTACTTGGCTCTGAAATCAAACAGAAGTATCAGGGCAGAACCCCTCATCCACTTCCAAATTCTTACCATCTCAATCTGACACAAAGGCGCTAAGCCTTCAGTTCAGATCTCTCTGGATTCCCTGCATCTCCACGATTAAATGCAGAAGTCACTGCAGAGAAAAGCAGCGGAACCACCGGGGTTGGCTGGTGCCTGCCCACGCTTGCTGCTCGGTAGGACTTCTAAATGTGGAATCAGATCTGCTATCTGGTTTCTTCATGAAGGAAATAGGTTCCCCGCCCCCTCAGCAGAGCTATGGGTTCCGCTCTGTGTGCTGACTGATGATGTATCAGGGTCCCCCACCGACGGCAGGCTTGGTACCCAAAGACAGCCATGTTGCCAAACAGATCATTGTTTTGTTTTCCCTTCATGCGCTAAAAGTGGGGAAGGGGGGAGAGGGGGACAAAAGAAACAAATGAGCTCACCTGCCCTAGAAAATCATTGTGCCACCCGGTCGCCTAACACCAAATCCCAGGCCCCATTTTTGGCCTCACAATGGTTTCTACTGGCTTCCCATGAGCTGCAGTTAGCAGGGTAGGGAAAAGGGAGGACTCTGAGGTCACTGATGAGGGGGTCACTAATGAGGGGGCATGAAGGCAGGTGCTCGGCCAAGGTGGCTTTAGGCAGATGAGTAGAAGCAAAGAAGGGAGGCAGAGGCAGAGGACAGCGTGTCCCAGTGTCAGAGTTGGGGGCTGTGCATGCGGTGTCCTCTGGAACTCCAAGTGTGTCTGGTTGCAATCCTTCCCCACAGGCAGAAGGGAGAGAGCAAAGGGCATCTTGCTGGGCCGATCCACACCCAGCTCTAGCCACTCAGGCATGACCCCTTCAGTGATCTTTGAAATATGATGGCTTCTGTGGATGTCTCCCAGCTACGGGCAGCGGAAGATCTGTACTGCCCACGGTGCCACGGCCAGGAAGTTAGGGCCGAACCGCCTGGGGCAGGAATCTGGGTCTGCAAGGCCGAGAGAGAAGGGGAGCTGAGTACCTGTCTTCAAAAGGCTCGAGGCTCCCCCCCAACATTTTGCTTCTCAGTAAACAGTGATGGGCAAACAGGTTTTTTAATCAGCAGTGACTCAGTTTCCCTCTTTTTTTTTCCTTTATTGATTTTAGAGCGAGAGGGAGAAAGAGGAAAAAACCTCGATGAGAGAGAATATCGATTGGCTGCCTTCTGCATGCCCCCCACTGGGGATGGGGCCCACAACCTGGGCATGTGCCCTGACTGGGAATCAAACCGTCAACCTCCTGGTGCATGGGTCGACGCTCAACCACTGAGCCACACCGGCCGGGCTCAGTTTCCCTCTTTTAATGGTGCCTTAGAAGAGTTGTGAAATATTATTGAGGGGATCAATGTTCTCCAAAGAGGCTCAGCAAGAGAAAGGGGAGAAGGGCCCCTACTCCTGACCCTTGTCTAGCTCCTCAACATGGTTATTTAAAAAATACAATATGGGCTCTGGCCGGTTTGGCTCAGCAGTTAGAGCGTTACCCCCAGACCGAAGGATCTCAAGTTGAACACACAGTCAAGGGCATGTACCTGGGTTGCAGGTTTGGTCCCCCGCCCTGGTCGGGGTCATGTGGGAAGCAACCAATCTACATGTCTCTCTCTCACATCTCTCTCTCTCTCTCTCTCTCTCTCCTCCCTCCCTCCCTCTCCATCCTCCCCTCCCTTCCACTCTATCTAAAAATCAATGGAAAAATATCCTCGGGTGAGGATTAACAAAAATAAATAAAAATAAACACACACACACAATATGGTAATTAGAAGAAGTCTTGAGGGGTAAAATAACCTACCTGTTTTATATATACTGTTTATAAAATTTGGGTCCCCCAACTCCATGTTCCCAGGGGAAGACAAGTCCCCCAACTCCATATCACCACGGTGATACTCTGCCTTCTTGTCCCATCTCATACTGTAAACAATGCCTTCTGCTGTCTAGTTCATGCCATGGTTTTCATCTTTTGGTGGGATTTTTGTTGTTGGTGGGGATTTTTCTGTTTAAAACGGTCCCCAGGAGGTGAGTGCCGGAGGCCGAGCCGTGCCTGACCGCATGTGTGCGCTCGATGAGCTCTGGGCAGGCCTACAGTGCTGCTGCCCTGAGCTACAGTTCGTTAGTCAACCGTACATATTAAGCGAAGTGTCTCTAAACAGAAACACGCTTAAAACCAGGTTTCATCAGTTCATGGAAATGTTGCAACCACAGGCTCACAGAAACCTAACTCTTTATTTTCCCCATGAACCTTGCTTCAGCATTCACTAATCCAGTGTTTTCAGCAATTTTATGGAACCTAACTGTTGCAAATCACAAGACTCAACTCTACTTTTTGGCATAATTTTGACTACTTAGAACGGTTGCCTATGGAATTCCCATGGCAGAGACGGCAGGACAGGTGCAGGGGAAGGCAGGGCCAGGACGAAACTGCACAACTACACGGCATGGAGGCGGAGAACATCAGCCGCGGAGGCAGACGGGCCTGTATTGAACCCTGACTCTGACACTCCTTCACTGTATTAAGTTTTCTCTTGCTGTGTAACTAAATACCACAAACAACACTGATTATTGCCCTTCAGTTTCTGTGGATCAAGAGTCTAGGCACAGCTTAGCAGTAGTCAAGGTGTCATTTGGGACTGTTGTCTTACCTGAGGCTTGGGGTCCCTTTCCAAATCCCAGCGGTTGTTGGCAGAATTTATTTCCTTGCCATTGCAGAACTCGAGCCTTGCTCCTTCGAGGCCAGCAGGAGAGACTCTCACCTCTCTTAAAGGGCTCACCTGATCAGGTCAGGCCCACCCAGCATGATTTCCCTTCAAGTCAAGGCTTAAAAGTCAACTAATTATATCTGCAAAATCCCTCCACCTTTGCCTTGTAACATAATCATGGCCTGTGACCACTGCCATGTCCCCATTCGGTGACGAAAACTGCCTGCTTAAGATGAAGGCAAGGGTGAGTCATCTCCAAATACAAGGATAAAAAAGGAAGGCATGAGACCCTGACTTGGGGAAACCAGAACGAGGCTGGAAAATCATCCCTTCTCTGGTCACTGAACTTCCTCTTCCGGGTGGCGAGGTGAAGGGACAGCACCTTGGACAGCACTCTGGGAGTGCTGACCTTGCTGCAGATCACCGCCGTGGCTGTCCAGAGCAGGCTGCTCCCTCCGGAGAGGCTCAGACCCGACGGGCTTGTGGTTTTCATCACAGGAGCCCACAGATGGGACTCCACTCTGAAACAGTCGGTGTTCTGTTTAAGCTTCTGGGAGGCGGCGTGAGTGAGAGAGACCTCAACGCTGCCTGTGTGCTGCTCAGACACATGCCCCAGAGCCCTCAGGAGCCTGTGCTATAATTATTACAGTTGTCCAGGCCCAGAGTCCCCCTGGTAGGTGATTTCACATGTAATTATCCTGGAGACAAGAAAAACTTTCCCCATCCTCCTCCCAGCCCTCTCCCTCCTTCTCTATGTTCCTCCTCTCTTTCCCTTCATCTCCCAAACAGGCCCAATAATGTCCACATCAGGATGCAGAGGAACAAACCTCAAGGTCACCTTCTACCCTGGCCTGGGGCTGCTCTCTCCTTGGAGAGCAGCCTGTCATGTTCCCTGACACTGTCAAAGAAAGCTCGGATAGCATTTCCCTCCACCTTCCTCCAGACAAGACTCTTTGACTTTCTATCTTTAGATCAACTGTCTCTTCCTAAAAGCTCACCTTGGGCTCAGGGAGGGACGGGAATCACTGCTGGGGAAACTGAGCAAGCCGCTGGCCCACACAGGTCAGGACAGCTGAGACGTGGCTGTGACTCTGGTGATTCCCTATTTGACTAACAACTAGCACATGACACACCTGAGGAGCAGTTTAGACTCGACACCATGCTGCATGTTTTGTAGTCGAGTTCAATCCTTGCAACAACCCTTATAGTTGTTATCCACATTACATAGATGAATAAAGTGAAAAGCTAGGTAACTTTCCCTAGATTGCATCAGTAATCAGTAGCCGGGCTGGGACGCCAACTCAGCCTGAGCCACACCTGGTCTGAGCATTTAATCACCCAGTGTGGCCTACCCACATTGTTGCCCTCACACTTTGGTTATTGGCAATTTCATTGTGCAAACGGTAAAGCAAATTTTTCAGCCCTCCTGTAATCACTCAGTGCCCTCTACTCAGCTCCCAGCACCGCCAGCCATGACTTGCTTGTCCTTAGGTTGCCCACAGCATTTTCGGTCGTGCTCCAGCCAGGCCCGCCTCGCTGTGCGGAGGGAAGCAGGTAGCATACCTGTGTTTTGGGACAAGCAGGTAATAATACACCTGCATTTCTGGATCAGCTGCAAGGCACCAGGAAACTCCAAAGGGAGAGGGGACTTGGAGAATGGGGCCCTCTGTTGCCAACAGAAACTGAAAGGCTTAGGAACCCAGTCCATGTGTAACAAGGCTGTTAAATGAGCTCCGGCCTCCTGCTGCCTCAGGGCTGGGGGGTCAGCATCCTGAGGACAGCTGACCCTGGAGGAAGCACTCGTCTCTCTGCCCATCCTTTGACCATCAGTGTGAGGTCCCCCCACACTGAAGCCTACAGGAGGTGTTATGCAGAGCCTGGGTGTTAGCTTCCCTTTGCTCCTATAACAAATCGCCACAGATTTAGTGGCTGGAAACAACAGAAATTTATTCTGGAAGCTGAAGTCTGAAATCAAGGTGTCAGCAGTTGGATGCCTTCCTCAGAGGTTCCGAGGGAGAATCTATTCTACGCTTCCCTCCTGGCTCCTGCTGTTTGCCCGAAATCCCTCGTGTCCCCTGGCTTATAGCTGCGTCACTCTGCCTCTGCATCCGTCATTACATGGCCTTCCTACAAGGATGCCAGACATGGGGTCTGGGACCACTCTAGCTGAGTCTAACCTCCCCGTAACTAACCACCTCTGCAAGGCTATTTCCAAATACGGTCACACCCTGAGGTCCTGGGTGGATGTGAGTTTGGGAGGGAGGACTCTATTCAACCCAGGACAGCTCATCAGTGGCGTTTTTGGCAGATCCCACATAACGGCAGGGAAAGGATTTGAATTCCCCAAGAGGAGGGCTCAAGTAAACCTCTATGCAGGGAGGGAGGGGAGGGGAGAGATCACCCTGGGCAGGGTCCATGGCAGACTGAGTCACTAAAACATCTAAAACATTTCACAGAAAGTAAGCCCAAAGGAGCCAAGAAAGTCACGCAGAGAAGAACACAACTTCCCCCATAGCTCCAAACAGAGCCGCCAGCCTTCCTCCAACGTGCGCCACCTGAATTATCCGGGTAAAATGCCAGGTAACTCAAATCATCTCACCCCCACCCCTCGCCGAGGCGAACATGAAAAAGAGGCAAATGTCCTCCATCTCCTTTCATCTCCCTTCTAACCCCCAGGAGGGCTGGAGGATACCCAGGGTTCCGGCCACGAGACCAGAATGGAGCCCTCTGTCTCCCACACAGCCACTCCCAGAATAAGCCCGGCAGGAGGGCTCAGAGCAGAGCAGGGTGGAGCGAGCCCTCACGGTCCCCCAAGGCCACCCTTTCTGCTAGCAGGGACTCATTTCTGAGGCCTTTGGAGAAGCGCTATGTAGAACTGCATCCAGCCTGGGCTAAGCAGATTCGTTCCCGCCCAGCAAAAGGTTCTGGGCCGCTGAGCAGGGCACAGTGGCAGGGGGCTGTCATTACAAGGCCCAGATAGGACATAATTACACACTCCCTGGAGGGAGCTCCTAATTGAATTACAAGGTGTCCCCTGAGCATCAAAGGCAGCCGGTGCTCAGAGGTGGCCGAGCAGCCCAGGGACAGACCCTCTGAGGAGCTGGTGCGGGGCAGGGCTCAGGCTGTGGAGTTGCTCAGGGATGCCCAAGCCCGCAGCGCTCTGCTCTGTAGAGCTCCCGAAACTGGGAGAGAAGAGGAAGGGAAAGAGAGTGGGGGATGGTGGGTGCCCCCTGGTCCTCATGCTTGAGGGGTGCATTCCAGTCCCATGTCCCCTGGACTTGCTGCAACCTGGAGGAGGTACAGAGCCAGAGGACATGCCAAGAATTCACTTCATTCATTCATTCATTCATTCACTCATTCATTCAACATATTTTTGGGGTCCCTATAATGGACACACAGTGAGACCCTCTGAAAGACATGGGGAAGAACCAGGAACTGCTGTGGTCTGAGGATATGGTCTGCCTGGGGACCACTCACTCCTGAGGCCGACTTCTACTTGTAGCTGTGTGTGCCCCACAAGCCAAAGCCAATAACCCATTCTTAACAAGTCCTTCTGAGTTGTCTGGAGGGTACGCAATGACTCCAGTTTAAATTCAGTTGAGTGACTCCAAACTGAATCCCAGCAAAAGGCAGGGGCAGGGCCTCTGCATGGCCACAGCCCCAGGGATTCCTCTCTTCTGTAACAACTCCCACACACGCTCCCCTTCTCTACCAGATGGGAACTCCCCGAGGACAGAGACTGTACCTTTTTCTTACAAGTGTCTGCTAATGTTTCCTTAGCGTCTCCCTGCCTCCGCTCTCCTGCTGCTTCCAGCCTCGTTGATGTAGGGAGCACTCATGGGCTCTCCAGGGGCTGCACTGAGACCCCCGTGCTTTCTCCTCTCATCACCCCTCTAGCTCCTGATCCTGAATGCCTTCAGGTACCATGGACACAGCATCAAAGGGGGTCCCCCTGGATCTCAGCACATGGCCCTGCGCCAGCCTTGCCCTGCTCCCTAGGCTGCAGGGCCCAGCACCGCCTGCTGCTAGTTCCTGACGGTGAGAGGATGCAACCAGGGCCCTCTGGGCAGGGCTGGGGCAGGGCTGGGGCACAGCTGGGGCAGGGCTGGGGCAGGGCTGGGGCAGGGCTGGGGCAGGGCAGGGGCAGGGCTGGGGCAGGGCAGGGGCAGGGCTGGGGCAGGGCTGGGGCAGGGCTGGGGCACGGCTGGGGCAGGGCTGGGGCACGGCTGGGGCAGGGCTGGGGCAGGGCTGGGGCAGGGCTCGGGCACGGATGGGGCAGGGCTGGGGCAGGGCTGGGGCAGGGCTCGGGCACGGATGGGGCACGGCTGGGGCACGGATGGGGCAGGGCTGGGGCAGGGCTGGGGCAGGGCTGGGGCAGGGCTGGGGCAGGGCTGGGGCACGGATGGGGCAGGGCTGGGGCACGGTGGGTCGGCTTCAGCCATGAAGGCCACGGGTCTGGATTTCTGAGCTGGGTGTTAAGGAATCCATTTGGCCCTTGCCAAATTCCCCGAATGAAGAAGACAGGAGACAACCCTGGCTGTTAAGGAAGAGATGTGGGATGTGCTCTTCGCCGCTTCCAGGTGAGGGGAAGAGCGCCTGCTGCTTTCAGCCGCATGGCCGTGTTCCGATGTCTCGCAGCAGAAAGACTGCCTTAGAGTCAGAAGACCTAGGTTTTGATACTTTTTTTTTTGGTATGATCTAGCAGGAATCGAACCCAGGACTCTCTGGTCCGCAGGCCGATGCTCCAACCGCTGAGCCAAACCGGCCAGGGCTGATACTAACTCTTAAAAGCTCCATGTTCTAGGGTAAATGACTTAATATTTCTTAGACCCTATTACCTAATCTGAAGAAAATGGTAATATTAACCCTAAAGGTATGACACTATCCTTATACTTTTTAATATTTTCATATAAATACGAGAAGTTTTATTATGTAAGAAAAATAATAATAGTAATCTTTCCCCAAGGTCTGAACAACGGTGACACCCAGGTAACCAACACTGTGCCCTGTATTCTGACATGTTCTCTAGAACAGGATGCCCTCCCCACAGGCTCGCTCTTACCAAAACCACTCTGAAGTAGTGCCCAACACTTTCAAAGCATTTTACATCAGTTAGTTCCTTTGAAAGCTGGCCCTTGGCTATGTTCATTCTACTCTCTCCCCAACCCCCAAAAGAGAAAGTAAATATTCTTCCAACACACCACACAGGTTAATTAAAATGTCATTTCTCTCTGCTTTGGCTAAATTATATTAATCCACTATAGTAACACTAGTTACCTTTTGCAATATTTTATGAAAAAAATTAGAATCTAATTGCTTTTCAGCTAATAATCTAAAACATGGGTTCCATGAGGAGGGGCAGATAATTAAAATGGTCTGTGGTAGGGATCTGGTTGGGACCTGCTGGTCAACTTGATAAAACCCACCAGGTCAATAGGGGTTCTGGAAAATTCTGGTCTCATAAGGAAACCATCTGCTTCATGTGTCCAGTGGGAATTTATACCCTGTGGATTCGCCCAGGGAATCGAAGAGGTCCTGTGTCGTGTAGGGTGAAGACGAGTGTGATTCTGTGTGTTTTTCCCATTAGGATTAATCCAGTATTGGAGACAGTGGCAACTCCATGCTCATGAGGGAGACTCCTGGTTTCTTTACCCCATGAAAGTCTTTCCATCTGCCATCCCTAGACGAGCATAGACAGATATATCTGGCCCTTTCTTTTCACATCCACAGTTAAGCCCAGATATAACCTCAACAGTCCTTTCCAAGGTGGCCCCCTGGGCAGTCACTGCTCACGGACTGGAGCGGACATAAAAGGCATCCCGTGGTCCAGCCCAGCCCTGTGCCCTGGGACGTGGGCACCTGACAGTCACACACTGTGCCACCTGGAGGTGAGAACCCTCTGGCTTCCGGGGAGTTCCTGGAGAGGCATCAAGTTACTGCTCCAAAGATAAAGACAGGGTGCCCGCTGGCTCAGGCTGCGTCCAGCTGCCCAGCTGTCCAGCAGGGGAGCGAAGGGGAGAGGAGGGAGGGGAAGGCTGTCATTCTATCCCTGGCAGGCCTGAGTGGCAGGGAAGCTCTCTGTCTCTGTCTGGAACACAGGCTGCTCTGGAAACCCAGACCCAGGAAGAGGCCTTGAAAGTGACCCAGTACCCAAACCGTGTACCTGAGAATGACAGCAGATTATCTTCTGACGCTAGTGTCCTGGAAAGGACCGAGCAGAGGAGGGTGAAGGGGAGAAATGACCCTGGCGGCCTTGAGATTTGTGTCCCTGAGCATCGGGCCCTAGGAGTGTTTTCTGTTGTCTGGCCAGCGGCCAGCTTCAGCTTGGCTGCTGCATCGGTGGTCAGCTTGACGAATCTGATGGGGCTGGGGCCCGAGAAGTGGCTGTTTCTCCCTTTCTCCAGTCCACGGCCTCAGCACAGACCCTGTCAAGTGGATGCTCCCTCTGAGGCCCTGCCAACCTCAGGCACTGTGTCAGTTTCGAGGTGACAGATGACTGTCCCACCTGAGACTTCCCTCTGAGAGACACTGTCCGCCACTTACAGACACAGCTGCTTAGGGAGCTTCACGAAATCCCCCGGGATATTTCATTTTCCACCCCACCACCCAGTATGGCTGATTACTGTGGGGGTGGGGGTGGGGGTGGGGAGGAGCTTGGCTGGACACAGGGCACCCAACATACGTCTGGCCAGTGGTCTTCACATGACCAAGTTCGGAAAATGGTGGTGGGGAGGGTGGGATCAGTCTCTCTCTTAAGCATTTCAGCTAGAAGAATAGAAAGATCTTTCCAGGTAGACGTTGAAAGCATGGATGGACAGAGGGGCCATGAGACAGGACTGTTGGTCTGAGAGGTCCCCTTGCAAGAGGGAAGCAGTAAGGGGGAAGGCCCAGAGAGCAGCGGCAATGCCAGGAGGCAGAGACCAGGAGGCCTAGGGGGGCGCATCAGGAAGAGAGGGGGTCCCAGGGTATCCCCAGCCTCTGATGGCTTTCCGGTACCAGTTCCAGTCTATGCTGGATCCTCACACCTGAACCTTCTTGTCTAAACATCCAATCAGGCACACACTCTGTGGTGAAGGAGTGAAGAGCACCACAGTGAGTGGTTGGTTCCTGGGAGATGTCAGCCTTCTTGGTATTATGGTGCCGCGGGGTCTTTGTTGAAATGACAGGCTTTCTAAGGGATACCCAGCTCATTCTTGATCACTCAAGGAAATCATGGATCAGACAGTAGACAGAAGGCAATCCAACTACAGACGCCGAGTGTGAAGAAGGGGCTACAGGGAACAGGATAATAGAATAGAATAGGAGCCCTGGCCAGTTTTGCTCAGTGGTTAGAGCGTCAGCCTGTGGACTAAAGAGTTGTGGGTTCGATTCCAGCTAAGGGCATGTACCTCGGTTGCGGTTCAATCCCTGGCCCTTGTGGGGGTCACGTGGGGGGCAACCAATCGATGTGCCTCCCTCACATCTATGTTTCTCTCTCTCTCTCTCTCTCTCTCTCTCTTCTGCTCCCTCACCCCCTCCCTCCCTCTCACTCTGTCTGAAGATGGATGGGAAAATATCCTCAGGTGAGGATTTTAAAAAAAATTAAGAAACTTGTTTAAAAAAAGAAAAAAGGACTTCCGGTCAAGATGGCGGCGTAGGTAAACGTGGTATCGCGTCCTCCCACAACCACATCAAAGTTACGACTAAACTACAGAACAACCATCATTCAAAACCGCCTGAAATCAAGCTGAATGGAAGTCCTACAACTACGGAATTAAAGCAGCAGCCACATCGAGACTGGTAGGGTGTGGGCTGGTCCCACACCCACGTGTGGCAGATAAAAATCAGGAGGACACCTCAGCTGGAAAGGTCCTCCCTGAGGACTGAGGGGTCCCTGTCCCACACCAGGTGCCCTACTCAGGGTTCCAGTGCCAGGAAGAGAAGTCCCCATAACTTCTGGCTGGAAAAACCAGCGGGAACTAAGGTTCAGGGAGGTTGAGGCAGCTGGAGCCCCAGGCAGCTCCTCTTAAAGGGCCCGCGCAGGGACTTATCGGACTCTCTCCCTCTAAGCTTGGAGGGGAGGCAGCTTGAGGGGCGTCAGAGACACACAGAGAAGAACTGAGCTGTTTGGCACTGGAGCAAGGGCTGGAGAGGGGGCTTTCTCTGGGACAAATGTGCTGTCAGAGGCCTTAGTTCCTTTGGTGAGCCCTTCCCTGGGGTGGCAGACAGTCCCCATATCTGGGACTCCAGCAACCTGGCTCACACTGGTATCCCCGCCCTGGTGATTCCCTGAGGCCTCGCCCCACCCAACTTTCAGGCCCACCAAAGTTATTCCAGTTGCTTCACCATAGGGTTGGCCTATCTTGGATCCTGCTTCAGGTTTTCTTAAATTCTTTCAATCAAGAAGCATCTGGTCTCAGCTAGCCCCATACCTCTCGTTAAGTAATACACAGAAACAAACACAGAGAGGCAGCCAAAATGAAGAGGCAAAGAAGCAGGTCCCAAATGAAAGAACAGAACAAAACCCCAAGAAAAGAACTAAGTGAAATGGAGAAAGCAACCTAACAGATGCAGAATTCAAAACACTGCTTATAAGGATGCTCAATGAACTTAGTGAGAACCTCAGCGAACTTAGTGAGGGCCTCAAGAGCATAAAAAGGGACCAGTCAGAAATGAAAAATGCACAGTCAGAAATGAAGGAGGCATTAATGGAAATAAAGAAATTTACACAGATTTAATAGTAGAGTACAAAAATCCAAGAAGCAAACCATTGATTTGGATTATAAGGAAGCAAAAAACGCCCAATCACAACAGCAAAAAGACAAAAGAATCTAAAAAAATGAGGATAGTGTAAGGAGCCTCTGGGACAACTTCAAGCGTGCCAACATTCACATCTTGGGGGTGCCAGAAGGAGAAGAGAGAGAACAAGAAATCGAAAACCTGTTTGAAACAATAATGGCAGAAAACTTTCCTAACTTGGTGAAGGAAACAGACATACAAGTCCAGGAAGCACAGTGAGTCCCAAACAAGATGAACCCCAAGAGGCCCACACCAAGACACATCATCATCAAAATGCAAAAGGTTCAAGACAAAGAGAGAATCTTAAAAGCAGCAAGAGAAAAGCAGTTAGTTACCTACAAGGGAGCTCCCATAAGGCTGTCAGCTGATTTCTCAAAAGAAACTTTGCAGGCCAGGAGGGAGTGGCAAGAAATATTCAGAGTGATGAAAAGCAAGAACCTACAACCAAGATTACTCTATCCTGCAAAGCTGTCATTTAGAATCGATGGCCATATAAAGACTTTCCCAGACAAGAAAATGTTAAAGGAGTTCATCACCACCAAACCATTATTATATGAAATGTTGAAGGGTCTTTTTGAAGAAAAAGATAAAATATATGAACAAACAAAATGGCAATGAATACATATCTATTGGCAATGGAATCTACAAACAAAATGAAGAAGCAGAACAGAAACATTCTCATAGATACAGAGAACATTGTGTTGGTTGCCAGATGGGAGGGGGGTTGGGGGAATGGGTGAAAAAGGTGAAGGGATTAAGAAGTACAAATGGGTTGTTATACTGACAAACCTCAAAGGGAAGGGGGGATGGGGGTGGAAAGAAATAAACCAAAAAACTTATATGTAACCAATGGACACAGACAATAGTGTGGGAAAAGGCAGGAGGGAGGCAGGAGTGGGGAGGAGGGGGTCAATGGGGGAAAAATGAGGAACATCTGTAATACATTCAACAATAAAGATAAAAAAATAAAAATAAACATAAAAAATCAATAAAAAACATAGAAAGAAAGAAAGAAAGAAAGAAAGAAAGAAAGAAAGAAAGAAAGAAAGAAAGAAAGAAAGAAAGAAAGAACGAGGAGACAGGACTAACGGGAAGGAGGAAGGAGGAAGGCACTGAGTGTGAGCAGGAGTGGAAACCACACCAATGCCTGCAGCATGGACACAGAGAGAGGAAAGCCTGGCAGGCGGTGAGGAGCATGCGTGAGAGGAGGGCAGACGGACGGGTCGGCTGCGAGCAGGCAGGTGCTCGTTTGCAGAGAGGAAGACCTGCAGCCAGGACTGGCTAACCCTGGTGATGGAGGCACAGTATGTCCCACAGCACCGCAGCTCAGACAGTCAGGCGGTAGGGGGTTCACAAGGAGAACTCATGTGAGCGACACAAGGAGAAACCAAAGTGGAGACAAATCAAGACCCAGAGCTCTGGCGAAAGATGGATGGGTAGGGAGCAATGGCAGTATCAGTCGCCCATAATCTATAATTTGCTCTGCTGCCATATACTGAGTAACAAGTCACTGTCACGATGTCACTCATCTTGAAAGACCCGACAAATGAACGTACGACAGAGTGTTGTCTGTATGATAAACAACTGGTTTTGTGAAACCTAACCACCAAGTGGTAAGTGAACTGGGCTCAGGCAGGGACAGGCTAACCAGGCTGTGTCTAGGGATGCTGACCCACAGCTACAATGGGTCAGGATGGTGCCATGTTGACAGCTGATCTTAGACATAGACACACACCCATAGTTTTCATAAAAGCAAATTCTGCCATAATGAGTAAGTTTCACTTTCAACTAGATCGTCTTCTCTACGTATCCAGGTAACTTCCTACTTGGGTACCTGGTTGGTGGTAGGGGTGGAAATATAATTCCTATGAATGAGAACTATCATGCCACCTAGAATGTTTATAATAGGCTTCCCTTCATAGTCATGTGACAAAACTCTCACAGCATGTGATTCCTACAAAGTGCTCCTGGCCTGTGCACAGTTTAAACGCTGGGCCTTCGCTCTATTTGCATATCAAGGAGTTCTCTCTCTCCAACTATCAAGTGTTTACGACTGGCTCTATGCCAGGGTTTCCTCCGGGTTCTGGAAGCACAGTCTCATTTCTCCTTTTAAAAACAACACTTGAATAAGCTGAAGACCGTAGCTCTGAATTTCTACTACCTTCCTTGTGGAGTTGATGGGAGCACAGCCAAAAGGTGGAGAAGGAATAAGTACTCACACCGCACCCAAATACATCTGGAGAGTTGGTGAAGGGTTGGACAGCAAGGAAGAGTCCTCCCCACTCCCTTTGCCCACGTGTCCTTTCCCGTCACTCATGGGCGTGAATGAGGAAACTGACCTCAAGACCAGGAGTTGAGACAAAATAAACAAGGCCATGGCAGGATGGCCATCGGTACCCCTTTATTATTAGTGCCTGGAGTCCCAGCTAGCACCTCTCTAAGCAGTGCACAGGAGAGTTTGCCCTGAGGACCAGCCTGTTTCATTTTCTGACGGGCTGGTCACATGGTCTTCTCCAATCACAGTGTGCCTGACATTCTGCCTCGTGGAATCTCCAACCCAGTAACATGGAGTTTTCTGGAGGACGAATTAATGCGAGAAGACCAGGGCTGGGCACGCTGAACGCTGCTGCCGCCTATGGGCGCTGACCAAGTCAGGGAGGGGGTGCTGCCTGCCCCAGTGTCCTCCAGGGACGCTGCACCCTTCGGCTGAAAACAAATTAACTAGGAAAGCTCTGGACTTGTGGTGATTTCTGCGGATGTGTGAGGTATAAGTAGATTTGGGGTGTTAATGGATCCTGGAGTTGGAGTATGTCCTTCTTTGATGTAATCTTTGACAATTTCAATAATTAGGAAGAAAAAACTGATCAGGGTACGGAGCCTTTCTGGGTACAACATCCAAAGCTCTGCTAAAAAGGCCCCACTGCTGCGAATCACTCCTCTGGGCCCAGAAGGGGGAGAACTGTAGCTGAACAACCCACTTGAAATGTTTCACGGTGCTGCTGAGTCCCCCACCCAGCAACTGGCTTAGACGTGGACTCCCTTTCTCAGGACAACCTGAAGCCAAGTGCATCGTTCCACCGTGAGGTCCATGGAGCCCTGGGTCCTGGTGGCTGGCTGTCTACCTAACACTGGGGAGAGATCTTGTTACTGGGAGGCAGGTCTGAAGGCAGAGGCAAGTGGAAAGAGAGGGATGTGGCCCTTGGAGAATTGTCACCACCGCCATTCGGCTTCCAGCCTCACGAAGCTTGCAGCTTGTGACTTTTTTCAGGCACGGAAAGGGCATTCTGGAGGCAAATGATCTCCCTGGGCGGCAGGAAAGAGACTACCCTAACACTCTGCTGAGCCAAAGGAAAAGAAAAAAGCCGACTGTGTTTCAGACAAATTGGAGAATGTTCAAACTGTGTCCCAGAGCTCTCCAGACTTTTACAGATTATGATGGAAAGATTCCTAGGGGCTGAAACTCCAGGGAGCAAACACCCCTGGAAGAGAATGGCCTGCATCATTTATGTATTTTATTTTATTTTTTAAATCCTCACCCGAGGATGTTTTTCCATTTATTTTCTGATAGAGTGGGAGGGAGGGAGGGAAACAGGGAGGGAGGAAGGGAGGGAGGAACATTGACATGAGAGGGACACATTGGTTGGTTGCCTCGTGCATAACCCTGACCAGGGCCAGGGACGGAACCAAAACTGAGGTACGTGCCCTTGCCTGGAATCGAACCCACGACTCTTTGGTCCACGGGCTGTCACTCTAACCACTGAGCCAAACTGGCCAGGGCCCTGCATCATGTTTTTTTAATTTCATTATTTCATGGGACAAGGTCTTGTCTACAGTTTACCAGCAGTGCCTGAAAGATGTCCCAGCTATGCTTGCCACCTTTTCTCTGTGAGATCACTAAGGAAAAGATTTTTTTAAAATTCTTAGGGGCTCAATATTTTCCTTCCTGAACAGTCTCAAGGTGAACCAGGAGATTAAAAATAGTCCATAATATATTCTTAGTGTGAGTTAAGATATTAGTCACATAATATTCTTGAATTTGTACTTCCAGAACATCTTCCACTCAAAAGTTTCCATATTCTTTCCAAAGTTAATATTTTTCTGATGGGTTAAAATAAAATAGAGAAGTCCAAAGAGGGAAGGGACTTTAAATCTGTGCCCTTTAAAAACCCCTTTCCAACTCTAACTTTCTTTCATATATAGCTGTGTGGTCTTGGACAAGTCACTTTCTCTCTCTGAATCTCAGCTTCATAACGTGTGACAATGAGAGGCCAGATGTCTAGCTTTAACAGTCTAATTTTGTTGGGAAATCTCTGGCGTGGCGAACATGCCATTCTTCTTTGAAAGAGGCCTGTGCTCTTTAATTACAGCAGGTTTTGGCATTTGCATATCTGACATCTGTGGCATTTGCATATTTGACATCTGTGGGGGACTCCCAGCGACCCCAGAGGTCCATGAGCTGCTATAATCTGTTGCTTCGCAGAGGTGTGCTGTGAGCCTGGGATACAGGGGCCAGTCACGTGCTTAGTGAATGGGATTGCCACACGGGCAGAACCCACATTTCCATGAGGTTTTGCTGTTGTCTGCTGAAGGCTCAAAGGCCACAACTCCTATAATGTGCTGTGGTGGTTGTCACAAGGGTGGAGATGCTTCTAGATCACGAAGGTGTCAATAGTATCCGGCTATTGTAATGTGAGTTTAATGTTATCATGTACCCACCCCCACGTCATCTACTTCACTATGCATCCTGATCAAGGTTACTTTAAAAACTTTCGTGGTGTCTTGCACACAGCAAGGAGATTTTATTCCTCTTTTATTGAATTTATTTCAACCATATCTTCTCCCTGTGTTCTGATTTGTCTGAATATCTTTATCCTCTCCACCTGAGAAGAAGCTCCTTGCAGCTGGGGTGCCAGCTTGTCTTACTCACCATCTCCGGAGTACCTAGCAATGTACCTCGTACACAGCAGGTAATTAACGAATGTCTACTGAATGTCTGAGCACCTTCTCTGAGCAGGCACTGTGTTCATGGTGCATTCCCTTCACACTGGTATGTAGTACTGATCACATCCCTGCCGGAGAGCTACTATGATTCCTATCGGGCCAACAAAATACCTGGGACTCAGACAGGTGAAGTGACTTGTTCAAAGTTACACAGCTGGTGACTGATGGATCCACCTCTGTCTGTCAGACTCCAAAGTTCATGTTTTTCCATCTTACCTTCTTTGGTAAGAAGGAAAGCATAAAATCAGGTAGGTGAATTCGTGGATCCAATATTATTGATAGAGCACAGGCCTGTCTTCCACCTGGATCTATTCAGAGGAGTGTGGTGAGGACAGAATTGACAATGCTGCCAGGCCTGGTGGGCAGATAAAGCCACATAAGGAGGAAAGAAGGGAACGTGGAATTGTTGCAGCATCACACAGCACCTGAGTGCCCTGAGGGTCTCCATGTCAGCTCCCAGGCAGCAACTGCAATTAGCAGGGTCTCGGGGAAAGAGCTGGGTTCCAGCTAAGTTGGAGTTGAGTCAGACCTGGACCTGGGAGTTTCAGGAGGAACTGGGAAGCGAGCATTCACGATTTGATTAAGCGAGTTGTGTGAAGAGCCACTGCCCGTCCTGAGCCCCATGGTTGGTGAGGGCTTCAGAGCCTTCGGCCTGCAGCTGGCACCAGGGCAGCAGGCGCTGGCTCGCGGTGCAGAAGCTTCCAGCCCTACTCTAAACATTTTGAAACGTAATCTGCGTTTTAGCAAGATCCCCGAGTGGTTCATCAGCCCATTAAAATCTGAGAAACACCACTCTAAAGATATTCTAAGGACCTTTCTGGCTCTAATACTTTAACATTTTATGAGTTTAGACTAGGAATCCTCATGGTAGCCAAAAATCTAGCATGCTTATTAATGAGGGTCACACAGAGATCCAAGCAACCTGATCACCTCCACGGTGTCTTCTGAAGAATATTGTTAACTCATCGATACTACTATTAATGGCCTCATTCACTGAGCACATACCGTGGGCAAGGAACGGTGCATACAATATCTTGAATTATCGTAACAGTCCAGCAAGAAAAACATTATCCCCGTTTCGCCAATGAGAAAATAATCTCATAAATTAATAAACTGCCCCCAAACTACATGGTTAAATCAATAGTAGAGACAAAACCCCTAACCTAGCGTATTTAGAGTCCATGGTTTGTCTGGTTTGTCTGCTACATCATACAGCCTCCAGTCAAATTACAAGTTAAAGTATGAAGCATAGGTGTGCAATGTGAGAAGAGACTAACAGATTTTGGGCTCATTGTTCTGCAGTGGAGAAGACCAAAGGGGTAGTCTAAAATATCATGCAAAGGAATAGATGGGAACATAGACTTGTTCACCAAACCCTGGGCCAGAATCTCCAATGTGTGGAGGTTGATGTACATTTAGAACCAGTATCACCCAGGAAGGTTTAGCATATTCAGAGATCTCAGGTGCACCGTTGTTTATTGATGGGACAAAGAAATCAGGAGCCAACCCTCTGATCTCTCAAAAACTACCCTTCAGTGCCCTTGGTAGATAGGTACTGAATTGGAGGAACCACAAGTCTGTCAAATTACGGCCAGTGCTGTGGTCTTGATGTCATTCAGTGCTTGATAACAACCTCTTATGTACTGATATTGCCATAAACGTGTATGAAGTTTCACAGAGTTGGCTTCCCAGGGAGGGCCTGTCCTTCATTTCCGTATGTATAAACACTCTCCCCAGAGCACATATAAACGGATCGTATTCTCTAGAAGGCACATGTTTTTACTTACGCTAACAAATGACTATCCTTCCCAGCAAGATGACTAAACAGAGCTCTAATAAATCAATTTGTCAACAGCCATTTTACTTCCGGAGACAATATCCCCCATCCCATCTTCGGCTTGTGCAAATATGACCTACGTTGAGCACCCTACGTCCATGGTACAGAAAATCCTAGAGCTGGGAGGAACTGCAAAGAGACCTGACCCCACCTCTACACAAGGAAAGTGCTGTTACTCCCACTTTACAGATGAGACAGTTTGGTTCTAGAGCTAAGACTAAACGACTTGCCCACAGTCACATTATTTAGAAGCAATTGAGGAAGGACAAGAGCAGAGTCCCCTAGATGACTCTCTCAGCTCTGAACCCAACCCCTTTGACGCTCTGTCCCAAGGCTGGACCTGGGAAGAAGCTCTTCTAGGACACCTCTCCCTCAGTTCTACGGACTCCCTTTTCCATGAGTTCCTGCCGTCACTCTTCTGGAGGTTGTGTGTTTGCATTTCCTACTGAAAGTGTTTTCAGCAGGTTTCTGGAGCAGTTTGGCACCCCCCTTCCCACATTCCCCCTTTGTTTTTCACACTTTCTCCTGCTACTGCTTATTGCTTGTGGACACCAGCAGGAATTCAGAGACAAGGTTCCCCTTTCTCGTCCTCATCCTTGGCCACCCGGGAAAGCCCACCCTCCCATAAGCTGCAAATCCCGGGAAAAATCATTCTGCTTTGTTCTTCACAGCTATCTATCTGAAAAAGGACGGAACACCCAGCACAAGAAGGTTCAGTGGGGAGAGTTACAGAGGCAAGAGAAGTGCAATACCCACAGTGTGAGAAGAACTGAATGGGCAGTAACCTGAAAACTATTTCAGGAAAATTCAGGACCGTGAGAAGAGACGACCACACAGAAGATGTGCTTTCTCCCACAACTGCTAAGCGGCTTCTCCTTCACTGCTTAGCCAGATTTTGGAACTTAAACCTGTGAATAGAGACAGCTGGCTGTTGCCCTGGGAGCTCTGCTTCTTCAACATACATCTAGTACCCAAGCCGTACTGACTCATCTCACCTAGACTGGGCAGGCCGCATAAAACAGCCTGTGGGCATTTAAACATATTGCCAAGTTTCGATCAATGGTGCAATTTCCAAACTGGAGGAGAAGTACCTCAAATCTGGTTATACAATACAACTGCAAGATGGTACTGGAAAAAATAAAGCCAATGCCACTTGCTCTCTTGAGGATGTCCTGACTGGGCTATCACTGTCTCAGAGTGGCAAGGGTTGGCTTCAAAGTTCACAGAAGCCCTTGGCATGAGGAGAGGAGGAAGGAGAAACCCAAGGAGGCTCCTAGCTCTTGCTTAGTCACAAGAATTCTCCAAAATCTGATATCAAAACTTCTGTCACCCCACACCTCCCCCAGCATCATGTTGAGTCTCGGTAGACAAAATCTGTGTCCTTAGATCCTGCCACAGGGTTCCTTGCCCAGAAACATTTTAAAGTGAGAAAACGGAAGGAGAGTGTGGAAGCAGAAACTGCCAGTAGTGTCTGCTGATCCCGCATACCTGTGATGGAACCAAAGTTTGACATTAACACAAATACAAGGAACATTTTAAAGAGTGGTGCAGAAGGATAGAAGGACATAGCAAGGGATGGAGGGGGATAGAATATTGAAAGGTTACTTACACAGTCTCATTATTCTTGAACTCCAACTCCCCATAAATGTCTTCAAAATCCTCACCACCACCCTTGGCTGTCCCTTCTACTGTCCTAAAGGGGACGATGACTGTGCCCCGGGCACCTGATGTCCGCAGAACCTTGATCTCCATTACACCAATACTCTCACTGACACGAACACTGTCACATTCAAAAGTGAAGATGCCTGCATGGTCATCATCCAAGATAGTGACTGTGGCCACACAAGGGGACACCAGGACAGCCCGAGGCAAGGGAAGACTATTCAGTATTGTTGGAGGCATCCCCTCCTCTGGCTGCTCCTCCTCCGCGCGGACATTGCTCAACCTCACAAAGAAGTGTTCATCCTCCTCGAAGATGTCATCATCGATGATGCCCACAGAGAACTCCTTCTGCGTCTCTCCTGGCTTCAGAACCACGGTGCCCTCTGTGAACTCATAGTCAGCCCCTGCGTTGGCAGAACCATCCTCTGTTTTGTAGTCCACATACACGGTCTTGGATATGTCCCCACCTTTCCTCACCACAGTCAGGAGGACAGCCCCACAGTTCTCCAGGCACTGGTAAGAGCATGGGTCAAAGAAGACCTTGGAGACAAAGTCCTCAGGCTCATCGGTGCGCACCTCATTCATGAGGGCGGACCTCTTGGCTTTCTCTGCAGCGTGTTTCTTCAGGATATTGCCTGCACCAATCATCATACGGGTGGCTTGAATCCGGTAGAAGGCACGGCTCTTCTGTTGATGGGAAAGAGCATAGTAATTGGCCATCTCTACCAGCTGATCTAAATCCTTCTCTGAGTGTTTTTGCTTCAGATCCTTGAGAATCCGGATCATCTCCCTGCGGGACTCATCTACTTCCTTCCCTTCCAGGGGCACCAGATTCCCATCTAGGAAGTGGGAATTCATCATTTTCCCATCCATCTCAATGCCCTTGGGGTGGGTACCCTCTGTCTCTATGATAATTCCCCGGTGTTTATCTGTGCGGTACTTCTTGTGCATGTATTTGTAGAAGAGCAGTCGCCTATCTGCCACCCAGGCCAGAAGGACACACACTGGAAAAAAGAAGAGAGTAAGAAGGCCTTCCCAAACCTGAACCACACCAGGAGAGAAGACTGCCAGGATCATATAGAGCCAGATGTAGGCAAAGATACTCCAAGCAGCAGTGACAAAAAAGACTCGTAGGTGCTTGATCTTACGAGTCTCTCCATCGGGGATCACGTAGACGCAGATGCCGATGATGATGAACATGTTGAAGGCTGCACTGCCTACAATGGTAGAAGGTCCCAGATCACCAGCAATGAACCCATGACCAAACACCTCAATTAAAGAGAGGAGGATCTCAGGAGCAGAGGAACCCAGGGCCATAAGGGTTAGGTTGGAGACAGTTTCGTTCCATACCCGAATCGTTGTTGTGCTGGTCTCTCCATTGGGCTTTTTGATTGTCACCTCTCTCTCTTGAGAAGTGATGACTTCAATAGATGCCATGAAGCGGTCAGCAATGATGGATACCCCAAGGAACATGTATATCAGGGCCACAAAATAGACAATGACCCTGGCAATCTTATCCCCAAGGGAAGGGTTCTCCGGGTACCAGATTGGTAAGATGACACCCTCCTTGCAGTCCGATGATCCCGAACAGGATTCATTGTTCTGCCCTGTGCTGGGCACATCCCCTGAGCCACCAGCCTCTGCCCGAAGACCATTCAGGAAAAGCACAAAAGTAATCAGCCCAAAATGGAGGAAGGCAGAGGTGAGAGGCTGCAACCGTAACCACGCCATACACGAGACTTAGCCACTGGCTTCCACTGCAGCACCAATGGTCCTCCTGATAGGCCAGAGACCTAGAAAAGACCAGAGAGGCAGGAAAAGGCATGAGGAAAAGCGAGACAGCAAATGGTAGGTTCCCACCAATACAAACTGATATTTCACCTCAAATGACATATTGCACTAACATATGGGGCAGTCTCTCACTTGGAAAAATACGTATCAGTGGGAGACATAAATAGCTGCTCTGTCCTCAGGACCATCTGGGGACCCAGTTGAAGAATGGCTTAAAATAGCTGGGAATATTGGTAATGGAAAAGTAAGTGATGCCGGTCTTGTCCTGTCTCCCAACCCTACTGTTATCTGTGCGAGTTCTCAAGAATCAACTTAAAATAGGCCAAGGATGACCTGAATTTTCATCCCCACGTATACTATTTCTAGGGTTTTCACCCTTCTTTACCTCACTGTCATCATACTCAAGAATCTTGCATAACATAGGTTTGCAAGAGCGCATATTGAACTGAACTTTTATCACAAGCTAACCTCCAAAACAGAACACTTTGTCTGTGTGCAATTGAGCCCACTTGGGAAAATCTCCTTCCCTCGGTGCAAAACTTCTGCAGGCAAGCTGTAAATCTGAGATTGTTTGGGAAATCAAAGGAGTTCATTCTGTAGTGAGGGCTACCTGCAGTGTAGCTAAACCGAGGCCCTGTAAACTGTGCCCCAGACCCCGTCCCCGGCAGCCCTTAGACCTCCAGCAAAACATACTTATGAAACAGTTTTGGTTTCCAGTTATAGGAAGATGAAGATCAGTCAGCCACTCAAATTCCAAACCCAAACACTGAAAGAGCCAAGTGGTAGAAATCACTATTAATAAAACATTCAAGTGGCTCTCAAATAACTTTTTTAAACCGTAGACAAGACTTCGGGGTGAAATGAAGCCTCATCCGCTGGCCTCAAGCCATTACAAGATGACCATGAATTCAGAACAATGGAAAGAAATTCAACTGAACTACAGAGAGATTCATCTTTTCACTCCTTGCCTCATTCGGATAGAATGAAATTGCAAATAACCATGCAATATACTTGCCAATCTTTGCACCTCTGCTACAGCCCTGTGAGGTACTTTCAGTAACAGAGAAATGTTGATTGCATCTATACGGCACCTCAAAGGACTCGAGGTCTTCGTCCTCCACACCTGCTTCTCCTCTGCTGCTTCCCCTCTCAGAAAATAGCACCTCCAACCCACCCCATTATTTGTGCTAGAAAATGGAGTTAGTCTGGAAGCCTTCCTCTCTCACCTGTCCCTTGTCAGATCCAGCACTAAATCCTCTCAGCTCTCCCTCAGTCTCTACCACCACCATCACAGCCCAAGACACCCTTAGCCCCACCTGATGAATCTGTGCAGAAAGCTCCAAACTGCACTCACCACTCCAACTCTTGCCATTCTCCAGTCCATTTCCTCATGTAGCCACAGTCATCTTTTTCTTTTAGGCAAACCTACACTATCACTTCCCTGTTTGAAACCCTTCGGCAGTTTCCTCTTGCTCTGAATTTAAGACCACATTTCTGCCCTGGCTGGTTTGGCTCAGCGGTTAGAGCATCGACCTGAGATCCAGAGACACCAGGGTTTGGTTCCCGCTAAGGGCACGTAGCTTGGTTGCAGTTTGTCCCCGGCCCTGGTTGGGTTGTGTGGGTGGCAACCACTCGATGTGTCCCTTTCACGTCGATGTTTCTCTCTCTTCCTTCCACTCTATCTGAACAAAATATCAAAAAATGTCATCGAGTGAGGATTAAAAAATAAATAAGCCCTGGCCGGTTTGGCTCAGCGGTTAAAGCATCAGCTTTCGGTCCAGAGAGACCAGGGTTCAGTTCCCGCTAAGGGCATGTATCTCGGTTGCAGTTTGTCCCCGGCCCTGGTTGGTCATGCGGGTGGCAGCCACTCGATGTGTCCCTTTCACGTCGATGTTTCTTTCTCTCTCTCTCTCTCTCTCTCTCTCTCTCTCTCTCTCTCTCTCTCTCTCCTCCCCCCCCCCCCCACTCTATCTGAGCAAGAAATGTCCTCGGTTGAGGATAAAATAAATAAATAAATAAAATAAAATAAATAAATAAGACCACATTTCTTCCTGTGACCTACAAAGCCTAGCATGAGCTACCTCTTCCTTGTCTTCCCCCTTCATCTCCTGCCACCCTCCCTCTTACTACATTTCAGCAACAATGAACTTCATGTCAGGTTATTTTCCACCTCAGGGCCTTTGCACATGACATCACCCACACATGCCTGAAATGACTGTTTCTTCTTTGCATCCCCACTTTTAACATCCTTTCAATCACAGTCTAAGTGCCTCAGGAAAACTTCCCCTAGGCCCTCAAAATGGTCAACTCCCTCTGTTATGTTCTTTTAGCACACTCTTTCCTTTCCTTTCAAGGCATTTATAAAACTTTGAAGTTATATTTTTTTGTTTGTTTGTCTTTTTACAGGGTTATATGATTAATGTCTAATTCCCACTAAACTGTAAATGACATAAAAGCAAATACTGTCTATGTCTATTCTGTTTATCCTGGTATCCTAAGTAATGAGTGAGTGAGTTAGGAGGTGTTCATTCTGTATGTTTTTGGAACTGTATGTTTTTGGAAAAAATATATATAGTCACTAAGGAAGCTTCCTCAGTGCTATGAAATGAACTGTGTCCCTCCCAAAATTTATGAGTTGAAGCCCTAAGTCCCAATGTGACTGTATAGTGAGATGAGCTTTTAAGAGGTAATTAAGAGCCCTGGACGGGTTGGCTCAGCAGTTAGAGCATTGGCCTGTGGTCCAGAGAGACCCAGGTTCGGTTCCCACTAAGAGCATGTACCTTGGTTGCAGTTTGTTCCTGGCCCTGGTTGGGTCTTGTGGGAAGCAGCCACTAGATGTGTCCCTTTCACATCGATGTTTCTCTCTCTCTTCTTCTCTTTCCCTTCCACTCTATCTAAACAAAAGAAAAAAAAAATGTCCTCGGGTGAGGATAAAAAAAAAAGAGGTAATTAAGGTATATGAGGTCATAGGGTAGGATCCTTATCTGATAAGATTAGTGGCCTTATAAAAGAAGGAGGGTGGAAGAGAGAGAAAGAGAGATCTACCATACAAGGACAGAACAAGAAGGTAGCCTTCTGCAAGCCAGGAAGACAGCTCTTGCCAGAAACAGAATTGGCCAGCATCTTGATCTTGGACATCCCAGCCTCCAGAACTGTGAGAAAATTAATTACTACTGTTTAAGCCACCCAGTCTGGTATTTTGTCATGGCAGCCTGAGCAGACTAACACTCTCCATCATCGGCCCTCTTTAAAGCCATTCTATGATCTGAATTCTAGCCATTTGCTCTAGAAACAGAATATATAGGCCTCAGAGACAAATCCGGACTTGATTGTAGAGGCTATATAAGACCCTTTAAACTCCCAAGGCGTGTCCTCAAAAATAAATTCCCTTCTGGACACAGTAAGCCTTGGTGCATACTGTAATCTTGAAGGCCTTCTTCCCAAAGGGCTTGTGGATTAACTTGGTTTCATGTTCCCCAGAATGGCAGCCAAGTGCTGAGGCCCACATTCCCCATTAGTCCAGGTACTAGGGGGTCATCACAGCAGGTGTTTGGGGCTTTGACCTCACTCAGAAGAGAAAAGGTTACAAGAACAGCTACGGAAGAGGAGGGTGGTTGAAGGTGTTCAGCATCCATATTCAATGGCTGAAAAAGCTCTCACAGTCCGTGATGTACACAGAGACCCCATTCACCGGCCTAGCACTCACCCATCTGGAGAAATGTGGACAGGCAAGAATCTTGGCACCCTGCCTTGACCTCTGCAAACCCCACACTTTGTGGATTCTGATTAGCCCCACGCAGGAGGAGACAGAAGGTGGGCACAGCTGGAGCAGCTCTTGGATCAACAGCCAGGGAGGTGACAGAAGGTGGCAGCTGTGTAGACCAGCCACACCAAGAAGGTAGGCTATCCACAGGTTAGGGAAGAGAGCTGGCCTTCTGCAGTCCAAGGACAGGGAACAATGAGGTCAAGTTCTCCCGATTAACGGGGATAAGGACTCCTACTTCCCTTACCCACCGGGAGAATCAAGAAGGAGCAGGTGTCTGTTCTCCTCAGTCTGACAGACACCTGTGGCAACGGGTTTTTACCGGAAATAAGCTGTCATGTGGTCAGAATCAGAGGCCAGTTTAGAAAGACTTTTCCCTGAGAAAACAGATGAACTGATGGAAAGGATGAAAGAAAACACGGCAAGGAGACTAGCGAAAGCCTGCACCAAGCTTTTGGAATTGAAGGTAGAAAATGACCTGTGAATTTCCAGTTGTTCTTTCCAGCCCTGCCAGGAAATGGTTTTTGCCTGAGATTTTAGAGGGGGAAGGACACCTCTGATGACCAACCCAATGGTCATTTTTCTGTGTGTTTCACACCAATTGAGACAGATCCCAATGTCCTGGGGGTACACCCCAGCCCCTTAGAGATATAAAGGGTTTCAGGGGCTCTTAATCATTAACCAGCCCTAAGGCACCCTCAGCTTGAGATCCCTGAGAACCACCCCAAATAATGGTGATGTACTGCCAATTGTGTAATAATGCTAAGTATTTCCTCAGTTAATCTTCATAACAATCCTATGAGATATGTACTATTTTTATCCCTGTTTTATGTTTCAGGAAATGCAGGCTTAGTTAAGTCTTTACTCAAAGTATAAAGCAAGAAAGTAGAAGGGCCAGAACTCACACACAGGTGGCATAAAATTTATGGTTTTCACCACCCCATTTTACTAAGATGTCCCCCTCTGTTACAGAACGTCCATGACCTCCAATCAGCTTCCAATCCCCTGCGTACTTAGAAGCAATATGACTGCCCCATGCACCCTAACAGGAGAGACAAGCCACTTGCCTAGTCCCCAGGTTTACGGGGATGTCCTGGGTGCCCGATGCAGTCTCCCACCCAAATATTCTCCTTCCATCAGTTCATTTGGACAAAAACTAACAAAAGCCAGTGGTTTGCCAGGCCCGGTGCTAGAGGCTGGTGGGGAAAATGAAAAATAAGATACAGGGTTTGCCCTCGAGGGTGCAATCTGGCAGGGATGGGTAGCTGCACAAATAGGCACTTTTACTATAATCAGTGAAGGTAAGGGCGGAAGACTGTCAGAACGTGAGGAGGGCCCCGAGCCAGCGCGGGGAGTCAGGGGGGCCTTCTGAAGGAGGTGATCCCTGAAATGAGTCTGCAAGCATGAGTGAGCTTTAGTTTAAAAAAAAAAAAGTGGGAAGGGCATTCAAGTCAAAGAGAACAGCCTAAGCAAAGACACGAAGCCATGGAAAAGCCTGCCGTGTGCATGGGGTTGCAAGGAATTCAGAGTGAAGTGGGAGAGGCAGAAGATGAGTGTCCAGAAGACTGGACGCACAGGGAGGGCTCAATGCGTGGTGTTGTACATGCCAGGCTGAGAAGATGGGATTGTATCCTAAGGGCAGTGAAAAGCCAATGATAAGGATTTTAAACAGGAGAATGACATGGTCTAATTTTTAGTTCAGAAAAACCAATTCAGCTCAAGGGTGTAGGATGGCTGTCAGGGGGACATGCAGGAGCAGGAAGATCAGTTAGAAATCCTTTGGAAACAGAACAGATACAGATAAAGAGGGTGAGCCTAGGGTATATTCTGCAGATGATGACCCTCTGTCCCCATGTCACATTCTTCTTCCTCAGCTGAACGGATGCTCCAGCTCAGCCCACGGCCTCTCATTGCTTTCCTGGATTATTTTCCTAACACCCCCGGGGCCATCTGCAAGGTGTCTGTGTCCTCAGCAGTGGCTCCTGACATCTTTTAATATCACTGGCAAATTTAATTAAAGTCACTGTTCCTCTGCTCTTCCAGATCATTAATAAAACAGTGCCACCAGGCCAGACTGAGCACATTCTCCCTCTGCTACGCCCTCCACTTTCTCCAATGGGAACACTGCTCTGGGCCTGTCACCAGCCTGTGTAGAGTCGTCCTGCTCTGCTTCTAAATCTGGGCCCCTGCACAGGCCTCTCGGCCAATGCACATTAAAATTTTAGGTGCAGCCAGGCTGCACTGGATCCAATGTGTCGCTCGAGCCCAAGAGCACTGCATGTTTGGCACTTCCTCCGGCTGCTGGGGATGCGAGTCCGTGCAGAGACCTCCCCGTGACAGTGCTCCCCCACCCCACCCAGAGACGCAGGAACTAAGTTCCCTGAACTTCCAAGAGTGGGAAATACGTGCCCTTAGCGGCGTAGGTAGGTGGACTGTCGTCACCACCGGAACTCGTGTCTAAGGAGGGAAACACAACGGAGCTGTTTTCCGTGCAGTAGCTCTTTGAGTCTTCATAGTACAGGAAGTACTATTACCATCATGCTCGTTTTACAGATCAGCAAATTTGAGCTCATAAAGATTAATTTGCCCAAGATCACCGTTAGTACGTAGAAAAATAAGTATCTGAATTCTGGAAGCCTGACTACAGGGCACGTGGTGTTAAGCACTGGGTATGTGCCCTGGGTTTGGGGACCCCTTTGAGGGCAGGGTGAGTCTTTCTGGACATGGAGGCCTTGCCACAAACGCGGGGCTCTGTGTACTCCAGGACAGCCTCAAGCAGTGGTAGAGCCCCAAATTTAAAAGCAGGAGGGAAGAACTTTCTTCCCGGCCATGCCTCAACAAGCTGTGGGACTTGGGAGTCAGTGAACTTCTCGGGGCATTCGCTTCCCCATCCAGAAATCCACGTTGGGTTGCATGATCTCCACAGTTCCATTAAGACAAAGATGCTTGGATTGCGACAGCCTAGCTCTCACGGGACAAAGAAGTGAAGGGACACATTTGAGTTAAGTTGGGCCCAAGCAACCTGAGAGCCAGGCACAGACTGAAGACTCCCAAAGAGAACTCAGTAGATAAGAGAGTAGGTTAAGGGAGGGCGGTGGGAAAGGGAGCCCAAGAGAAAGTTAAGGCGAGCTGACATTCCGGATATACCAAAAGCACCGTGGATCAGGTCTATTTTCTTAACAACTGCTCTTTGAATGCCCATTTGGGGCCCAGCACTGTGTTGGTGATTGGGAGTACAGCCATGAGCAAGCTATACCATATCTCCAACCTCAGACAGTTTATTTTCTGATGAGGGACAGAGACAAGCAAGTAATTAGGGGAGTAATGGATTAAGATGATGTCATGGGAAGTAATAGCTTTTCCTCGTTCTGCTCTAAGCTCCCAGGTTGGTCGCTGCACAGCTCCTTAAACCATGTGGTCAGTGGCTGCAATGCAGCAAGGCTTTATAATACAGAGAACCTTGCAATAGTACATGATACAGTATCTGACTGTTCTTGCTTCTCCGAGCTCATGCAATTGTCATAGTTTGCCTTCCCTGAAGCCCCTCAAACCCTTAGTGGCATCCAAACCATATGATAACTTCCTGGAACCCTGCTGGCATTTTCCCAGGCACTGCCACCCAAAAAGTGGGCGCCCCTGAGCAGTCCAGGCACCAGCAGGCCTCGTTCTCCTCATGCTTTTTGAACCAAGGACTTAAAAAGTGACAACAACAATCATCACATCTACTCACTGGGTACCTACTCTACGGTTGGCACTGCATTAGGCACTTTTATAGCTGCTATTTAATACCTAAGAACCCCACAATGAGACAGGTATTGTTACATGTTTTAGAAATGAGGAGACCTGGGCTCAAAGACAAATAGTTCACCGAAGGTTCACTAGCCGAGTGAGTGACACAGCTGGGCTATGAAAGTTGGTATGTCAAATACCATCGTCTGCTTTTCAACCCCAGGTGGTCGAAGGGATGGCTGAAGAGCCGGGTAAGCAACCTGAGAGCCAGGCACAGACTGGAGACTCCCAAAGAGAACTCAGTAGATAAGAGAGTAGGTTAAGCGAGGGTGGTAGGAAAGGGAGCCCAAGAGAAAGTTAAGGTGAGCAGACATTCCGGATATACCAAAAGCACCGTGGATCAGGTCCATAGAGTCAAGAACATAGAGTCCCAGAAACTTCTACCTGCACTGGGAAGCCTTCCCTGACAATGCCCTCTTCCTCCACTTTCCAAATGAGCCATTTACTCCCCTGTTCCTCAAGCGCTTTGTTCACCACTGAAGTACCTGTAACCCTGACCTGGGCTCACCTGTTTACATGTCTGTCTTCCGCATTCAGGTAAACTCCCTGAGGATTTCAACCCAATATGGGGAAGCTTTATTTATGTATGCATTTATATGGGAGGTGGGGGACAAGAAGTGGTCACACTCAGTGGAAATCTATTGCTAGGACTCTGGGGTTGGACCTGAATTCTGATCTCCCCTCTGCCTCCAAATTCTATGATTCAAAGCCTTGCTGATTCTATGGTTCTAAGGTTTACTTTCACCAGACTCTGGAAGCCAGAGGACTCTGCCCTCTGTAAGTCCTTGACAGATCCGGAGAGTCACAAACAATGACTGGGTGGCCCAGAGAGAGAGGAAAAAGAGGGGCTTTGCCCATTTAATTTAAGTGGCACTTCTCCCACTGTTGGATCTACATCTGCATTTAAGTCACCCCCGGGGGAGGCACTACGGAAGTCAAACCACACGCTCGAGAAGGCTGTGTAGCAGAGTAACTTGGGAGCTCTGAAAAGTACAGACATCTGGATCCTACTCCAGACCTAAGTTTTGGACTCTCTGGGGGTGGAGCCTAGATACTTTGGTTTTTAAAAAAGTTCCTTAGTTGATTTTGAGGTACAGCCAAAGTGGAGAATCCTAGGAGAGAAGACAAGGAACATAGCCTGACTATGATACGACATTTGCATCTCAGGGATTCCAACCATTAGGGACTTTCCTTGGACCAGGAAAAGGAGTCTTCGTGCACCATGAGTTGACTCACAGATGGGTACCACAAAGCCTTTCTATACACTGGACAAACATCCCACCATCCCGCACACTCACTGTCATACCTTGCCAAGGACAGTCAGCATCAACTCCCTACCCAAATTAGTAGATTTTCCCTTTGTCTCTCCCTAAACCTGCTGTCTGCTTGGTTTACACTTATTACTAAGGAAATGTAAAAGACCCTGAGTTCCCTTATCTTCATAGGAAAATGATGCTACTCATTCATTTTAAGCAAGACGTGTTTCTAGTTGTTTTTCCTTTTAGTGATGATAGCTTAGGTTGACTTGTCCACACTTTTCCTCAGGGCCTCTTTGCTCATGCGTTCATTTGTTCATTTATTTATTCATGCGTGCATGTATTTGCATGAAACCCAGTCCATATGTCACTGTTGACTTTCACTAAATTATGGTGAAAAAATTTACTCTGATTTGTACCCAACTCATTTTTTGTTTTTGTTTTTGCACACTCGAAAAAATTAAAATAAAAGTTCCTAGAGAGGGTTAAAATGTTTACCTGTTTGGTATTTCTGTATAACCAGTGCCTATATCCGTGCCTGGCATAGAGTAGGTGCTCAGTATATATTAAATGAATAGCTACATTGAGTAAATGTGCAAAAATAGAAGGCATAATATCCAGTAATTTCTACCACTCTTGGCAGTGTTCAAATGGAGCATCCCATCTGTCAGGGATGCTATGAGCAAGGTTTTTCAAAATTGAGTAACACGAACAAAATATAATCCCCCTTTAGGAACACACTTCACTGGAGAAGAGTGACAGAAAACCAAACAATTACAACAAAACAAGCACTAGGTTTAGAAACCTGCACAATGTGCCAGCAAGCACAGAGGAAGGCGTCTACAGCTGCCTGACATCATCAGGGCCAGTTTCATGGACCAGGTGACTTTAGGTCTAATATTTAGAGAATAAACAGGAGTGAAATGGGTTCAGAAGCCAGGGCATCTCAAACAAACGTAACAGAAAGCCAATGCTAAAGAGAGTGGCAGCCTAAACGAGCAGGGTTTGTTTTAAAAAGGGCGAGCCCTGTGGCTGAAGGACAGGGCACTTGGCGAAAGCTGCAGAGATATGTGAGCACTAACTCGTAAAAAGGCCTTGTACACCCAGCCAAGGAATCGGGGCATTATCTTGGAGGCAATCAGGAACGACTGAAAGTTTTCTTTTTTTCTTTATTGATTTTTAGTGAGAGAGAGAGAGAAACATTGATGAGAGAGAATATCGATTGGCCGCCTCCTGCATGCCCCCCACTGGGGATCGGGCCCACAACCTGGACATGTGCCCTGACTGGGAATTGAATCGGCGACCTCTTGGTGCATGGGTCAGTGCTCAACCACTGAGTCCCACTGTCCTGGCCACTGAAAGTTTTTTCATCAGAGGAGGGTCAACATCACTGTTTTTCCTTTGAAAGCAGACCTCGAGTGATGACAATGTGGAAACTGGGTAGGTAGACGAAAGCAGGGCAAGACTTGGAGGCAGGAGGACTAGTTCAGTCTCTCGTGGCGTTTGAGATGTGAGCAGAACCTAAGCAGAGGCCGGGGGAGCAGGCCTGCTGGGGAAGTGTGGATGTAAGAGCTCTATCAAAAGCAGAATCGATATATGCTGGAGACCAGCTGAAAACAGAAGATGATGGTGAAAGAGGAATGAAGAGGCATAGCAAGGACCAAACCGCATCAGGCACCTTCATTCCACTGGCCCTGCAGACTGCCTCCCGATTCAGGGATCTCCAGGCACAAAGGAATGGAGGCTGAAGGAATCAACACAAAACCATTGAACTTAAATGCATGTTTAGTTTCAGGGATGTCCTGTGACTGTGAGACAAATGAGGCCAGGGAAGTTCTGGGCTCTCCAGGAAGAGAGCAGAAAGGCCCTGGACCTCGAGCAAGAAACCAGCGTGCTCTGCAGTCTAGTCGCCATAACTATTTGTGGATTCAGTAGTCCAGACAGTGATAAACTCTGGAGATGCAGTGATGAAGGAGGTCTGGTCTCTGCCGTGGAGAAGTGCAGAGAAAAGTACACAAGATCAGTATCTAAATATGAGCACAGGGTTTCAGGGCATCATGAACACTGAGAGCATCACGAAGGTGGTGGAGCTGGATTTCTCATGTCTATTTCAGTGGAGAATACAGTTCCACATAGAAGAAAATGAATTCATGGGATGCACTGCCCTACGAAATACTGCTACCTAAAAAAAAAAAAAAAAAAGGTATTTTTAAAAGCTCCAAAATATTGAGATGAACTCAAACCCTAGAGTGACTACAAGAAAGCCTGATTCCACCTGGCCGGTGTGGCTCAGTGGTTGAGCGTTGACCCATGCACCAAGGGGTCGCCAGTTCGATTCCCGGTCAGGGCACATGTCCAGGTTGCCAGCCCGATCCCCAGTGGGGGCCATGCAGGAGGCGGCCAGTTGATGTTCTCTCTCCCTCTCCCTTCCTCTGTGTCTCTAAAATCAATAAAGAAAAAGAAGGAAAGACTGATTCTGCCCACTGATTCACTTGCCGAGCATTTGCTACCTGCCCATCACAGCTGTAGGCTCTCTGAGGGTCATTTCTGCCTAGATGTGTTCTCAGATTGACGGGGTGCCCAATGTGCGTCATGCTCTGCTCTCGTTACTGGAGAGTCACTGTTGTATCTCAACATCTGGACTACCACGAGAGCTGGCAACCCCGCCCGTCTCTCACAGTCTGCTTTCCACAGAACAGCCGAAAATGTCTTTTTAAACTGAAAATCAGATAGATTATGCCATTCTTTCTAAACTTTTCTTCCTGCAGAAATTCACCCCCTTAGGGACTCCTAACTTACTGTCCCTACTCCCACCACTTTGTTTTGCTGGCTCCACACCCCACTCCAATGGAGGTGGACTTCTCTGAGCTTTCAGAACATGCCAAGCAAGCACCTGCCCTAGGACTTGGCATTTACTGTTCCCCCTGCTTGAAACACCCTTACCTGAAAAAGCTCCACGGATCACTTTCTGAATTTCTTTTAGATCTCAGATGCCCTTTCTCAGAGGCTTCCCCCACTCATGTTATCGAAAGGTGATCCTATTCCTGCTCCCCAACGCGGTCGCATCACTTCATTTTCTTTATAGCATATACCACTTGCTGAAATCATCAGTATTTGTTTTTGTTTTTGTTTTTTTTGTTCACTGGCTTTGTTCTCATAAAATATAAACTCTGTGATAGCAGGACACGTGTCCCTTTTGTTCGCCACAGTTTGACTGGCGCCTGGCGGAGTGGGTGTCAATGTTTGTTGAATGGATCGATGGTCAAGCTGAAGGATTAAGTGTGGACAGATGCACCGGTGAGGGGAGACTTCAAACTTGCTGGGAAGCCGCAGGGTAGAGAGGAGAATGGTTAAAGCCAGACCTCAGACAGCAGGCAGTTGTGTTCATTAAAAAAACAACAACAACAACAACAGAAGACAGAGAGCAGGCAGACAGCTCTGGGGGAGGGGAGTGTTGGGGGGAAGGATTTAGGAAAAAAGAAAAAAGAGAGAGAGAGAACTCATGGCCGTGGACAACAGTGTGCTGAGTGCGAGGGTGGAGGTGGACGAGGGCATGGAGGGAACACATTGTGATGGAAAAAATAAAATATTTTTAAAAATAAATAAATAAAAATAACTTTGCTTTCTAGCAAAAAAAGAAACAAAACAGGACCACATAGTGTTTGGATGGCAATTGTGAGGCTTTTTCTAAACACAACTCTTCCTCCCCACCACAGCCCTCTCATGGCACCTAACACCGTCTCCACAGTGTGTGGCATAATGGTAACCAACATTTATAGTGCATCCTTCATTCGGTAGATATTAAGAAATACCATGTGCCAGTGGTTTACAAAACCTTCTCTCTCACATGATCTCACTGAATCCTTCTTGTAAGGACATTCATACAGATGAAGAAACCATAGCTCAGTTAGTTGCCAAGAGTCTCCATGCCAATAAATAATGGAGCCAGAACCAACCTTTGGTCTCCTGGCTGCCAGAGGTCTCCTTCCATCAGGCCTAAGGAGTGTTATGTCGGCAAGGACCAGGAGCAAACATCCCCGGCCACTGAAATCAGGGCAGGGTCAGGGGAGTGAGGAGCCCAGGGCAACCTGAGGGCACTGTTCCTGCCCCTGCCTGTTCCCCAGAGGGACACACCTGGGCTCTATCTTTTGGGGGCACCCACAGAGAGAGGACTGACATCCTTCTGCCTTGCTACCCACCCATCAGAGCAAAGCTGGTGATGAACTGCTTTGATGTACCTTTCCCTCAGCTCATTCTCCAGGATCCTGCTTTATTTTAATGCATTTAATTTCTCCTAATTTTTGAATGTCGAAATATGGAATTAACTCATTGCCTGAATGAAGAACAAATGGATTCTGGCAAGCAGTCAAAGTCATCTCTCTGAGACAATGGCTAGGGGATTTTCTAGCACAATCGACTCCGAGGGTTCTCTGGGCCCCCCTTTCACAAGAGGGTGCTCAGAGCAGATGAATCTTCTCATGATTCCCCATGAGTACACTAGGCATTCTCTGAATACCCTGGAGTGTTGCAGTGGGAGGTGACTCCACACAGAAGTGCCAACCTAGGGCCATCAGCGCACTCAACCAGCTCAGGGCGCGTCCAGATAGTCGAGTTGGCTGGCCACGTTGACCACTGGAGGCCCGATGTGACAGCAGATATACTGGGGGCTCAAAATGCAGGTAGAAGGTTCTGAAACGAAAGTACTGTCAGCACTAAAAGTATTCTTAGCAGGAGGCAATCCACAGGGTGTGGAACAAGACTCACAACATACACTTGTCAGGCCAGGGAGGTAGCTTAAAGGTCAGCACGTCCACCATAACCTCTTTTGATGGATAAGGAATGCAAGGCCCAGAAAGCAGAAGTGGGTCTTGCCTGTGGTTGTCAGAAGTGATAAGAACCAAAACACAACCTTCTTACCACCAACCAGTTCAGTGCTGCTTCTGGGACACCTCACTAACAGTTCCTGGCTTGATTTTTTTTATTTCTCCAACAGTTTTTTTTAATGATAAATGGCACAGACCCCCCTTTCTTGACAATGTTTCACCTGCCTCAAAAGTGAGGCAGGTTACTGATTCATTCACTCCTTCATTTTTCATTGAACACCCACTGTGTTTTAGGTATCATGCAACAGGGAGTAGGAGGAAGAAAAAGCACTTGTCCAGGAGGGGCAGTGAGCCACAAGCAAAAACAAAACAACCCCCTCCCCCACATTTCAATACGTGTAAGGGCCACATGAAAAACAGATGCTGGGTTATCAAAATTCAGAGGAAGACACTACTCATGCATGAGGCCTTCCCATCAGGATTGGACATTAGCAAACAGGTAGGATTCTCAGTGAGAGGTAAACAGTGAATGAAGGCATAGAAGGGAAAGGACAGGTTTACCCAGGTGCCCACGAGGAAGCTGTAAGACATGAGACTAGACATGGAGTGGTAGGTGAACCAGGCCACAGAGGGCCTTGAACATGAAGAGCTGGGACTGCTGCAAATCACAGGAAGCCCTTCGAGGTTTATTCTGTAGGAAAACGACAAGCCTAGAAGGGTGTTTCAGAAGAGGAATCTTGTAACAGGTGTTAAAATAAATTGGTGGGGGAGGTTGAAGTTGGGAAGATGTCAGAAAGTTTTTTTTGTTTTTTTTTTATCCTCACCTGAGTACATTCTTCCATTTTTTGTTCAGATAGAGTGGGAGGGAGGGAGGGAGGGAGGGAGAGAGGAAGAGGGAGAGGGAGAGGGGGAGAGGGAGAGAGAGAGAGAGAGAGAGAGAGAGAGAGAGAGAGAGAGAGAAACATTGATGTGAAAGGGACACATCAAGTGGCTGCCACCCACATGACCCAACCAGGGCTGGGGACAAACTGCAACCAAGGTACATGCCCTTAGCGGGAACCAAACCCAGGTCTCTTTGGACCGCAGGCCGATGCTCTAACCGCTGAGCCAAACTGGCCAGGGCAGAAAGTTTTTTTAATAGTATAATAGCAACTACTTAATACAGGTGTGGGAAGGATTGAATGGAAGAATCAATGTGAAGCACCTTGCAATACAGTAGCTGCCAAGTGGTACACACACACAAATGCTAGCTGCTTTAATAATAATAACTGCTTTATCTTCATTATTATGTAAATGGTTATCAAATCTGTACTTAGGTTGTAGTAGTACAGATAGAGTGGAAGGGAATGGACTTAATAGACATTAGCAGTACTCAGGGGACAAGGGAGACGAGTCAACGATAAACTTGGGGATTCTGAGCCAGGGTTACTGGAAGTTGGTTGGTGCCATCAATAGAAAGTGGGAAGTCAGGAGAAGCAGCACCTTAAACAAGAATGATGTCTGTTTAGCAAGAATTCAACTTGAGGAGCTGGCAGGATAGCCTATGGAGGCACTGTGCAAGTGACCGGAAACAAGACACACTGGGCTTGGAGAGCTGGAGTGGGAGACCCGGAACTCGCACGGGGGTGACAGCACAAACCATCGCGGGAGATGACGAGGGCTGACGTAAAAGGGGAGACCTGGGAGGAAGGAGAGAATGTGGAGAGGAAGTGGAAGAGAGAACACCTAGAGAATTAATAGGACCCAAAGTGTTCAGTGTGATAGAAGTCAAGAGAGGAAAGTTTTAAGAGCTAATGGTCAATCTTATCTAATGGGGGTGGTCAGAGGGGGAGATGAGGTAGATACATAGGTAGGTAGGTAGGTAGGTAGGTAGATAGGCAGATGATCAGGAATAAGTTATTATATTTTGGAGAATAAGAAGTCCTTGGTGGATGAGAGTTGGCCAGAGACGGAGAAAAGTGGGAAAGTAAGGGACTAAATGAATGAATGAGTGATGATAAAAAAAAAAAGAGCATGACAGAGGATGAAACTGGACACGTGATGCTCATTTTAGGATGGGGTTTGCTGAGCTTGCTTACAATTAGAGGGAGGGATTCACTGTTGAAGAAGAAAGATCCAGGCAAGTTGAGGGCAGGGCAGGGGTGGGTCCTGGGCACTATGCAGGAGGGGAAAGGAGACCAGTGACAGGAAGGATGAACAAGTGGAGAGATCAGGGTGCAAAAGAAGGATATCAACCAAGCTCACATTGTTCGGCTTCATTCTCTGGAATGAACATAGCAGTGCATGACTCCAAGGTCCTCTCCTCTCAAGTGACTTGGTCTACCGCGTGAAAGCCAGGGCAGGATAACAGTTTCCAGTCGCACTTCCGATCCGGTCGCCACAAGACCCCTTCTTCTTGCATACAACCAGGAAAGCACTGTTTGTCAACTACAAATATCAGTGCAGTCTGTGCTACGTGGCCCATTCCAAGCTATATCCAGGATGAAACAGAGCTGTTTTCTTAGTAGGCCTGACTCTGTATACCACATAGGAATACCCTGGATACTGGAATTAGCCTTTATTCACTCTTCACATTATCAAAATGTGTATATATATATACACAAACACATGTGATTCTTCCTATCTAGATGTCTTTCTCGTCCTGGCCGGCTTGGCTCAGCAGTTAGAGCATCAGCCTGCGGTCCAGAGACCCGGGTTCGGTTCCCGCTAAGGGCATGTACCCTGGTTGCAGTTTGTCCCCAGCCCTGGTTGGTCGTGTGGGTGGCAGCCACTCGACGTGTCCCTTTCACATCGATGTTTCTCTCTCTCTCTCTCTCTCTTCCTCTCTCTCCCTCCCACTCTATCTGAACAAAAAATAGAAAAATGTCCTCAGGTGAGGATTAAAAAAAAAAAAAAAGATGTCTTTCTCTGTAGTCTCTGTGAACCTAAACACTTCTTACTCTTCCAGAGACTCCTCCTCAGGGCCTTGCCCAGCCCCAGAGATTTTATACGTTTGGAGGTCCTCCTTGCTCTGCAGCTCAGTAGGCCAGGAAATATGTTTTACACCTGCTGGAGCCACTTTTCCTTTCCCCGAGGGGCCCTGCCCAGTGCTGGGTTTGGAGTGCCCATTCAAAAAACAGACAACCAAACATAAACCGATCTCATTAAAAGTAGTGGAACTTCTTCCCAGAAGGGCAGCTCTGGGTTGTATGCTACAACAGAGGGAGGGATCCCTTATCCTCCTTCTCAGGCCACCCGGACAGTGACACTCTGTGTCTTCTGCCTCCTAACGCCCTGCCTCCCTCTCTATCCCTACATCCCAGTCTCCACATACAAAATGCAAATCTGGTCCTGCACTTCAGTAGTGAAGATCTTCCTAAGCCCCCACATGAAACTCAGTGGGAATCCTTAGGATGGAGTACAAACCCTTCGGGGTTTGGCCCCTAGAGCTTCGCCAAACTCATCTCCTCTCATTTAGCCTCTGTCTTCAGTCATTTGGAAGAGCTCTCATTCTCTTTAGGCCTTCGCATACTGATCCCTTCGCTCGTGTCACTTTCTGCCCCCACTCCAACCCCTCCCTGCTTCCACCAAAACCAACTCTACCCATCCTTTCTTTCTGGGATTAGCTGTCCGTAGAAGTCCTTAAGCCACTAGAAAGAGGGGATCTTCTTCTACGCTTCCATTGTGCCCAGGATTTACCCTCCACGGAAAGGAATCATTTTATATGGATGGTAATTGCCTGTTCACTAGTTGGCTGTGCCTGCAGGGATGAATGGGTGTTCATGAGCAAAGGAGCCATTCTATTTTATTTGCCTCTGTACCTAGCAAATGTCTGGCAGAGTAAGTTGTTGAATATTTATTGAGTAAATAGCTGATGGAATAAATAAATGAATGCTTTTTCTTTTGGAGCTCAATGTATTTCTGAACCTCTAGACAAAGCAACCAGGTTTGAGTGAAAAGGAAGTCACCCTCTCTTATCTGACCTTGGTAGCTTGAAGAGAAGCCAAGATGTGTGACACATTCCCCCAAATCCAGACTATGGGCAATTCAGACTGGGGAACAATGTCCACAATGACTATCCTTGGACAGTACCAACAACTGTGCCCAGAGACTGTACAAGGGACTGCCTTGCACAAGGACAGGGCAGGGCTAGGGCAGGAGGACACTGCCTCGGCTTAGGGTCCCAGCCCAGGCTCCTCTCTGGGGGAAGGGAATTTTTTTTTTTTTCATCCTCACCCGAGGACATTTTTCCATTTTTTGTTCAGATAGAGTGGGAGGGAGAGAGAGAGAGCCATCGGCGTGAGAGACACATCGAGTGGTTGCCACCCACACGACCCCAACCAGGGCCGGGGACAAACGGCAACCAAGGTACGTACCCTTAGCGAGAACCGAACCCAGGTCTCTCTGGACTGCAGGCCGTGCTCTAACCACTGAGCAAAACCAGCCAGGGCAGAAGGGAATGTTTTTACAGGGTCAGTTTGACAACCCTCTTCTCCCTTCTCTGACCAGAAGGCTGTGGAGGACAGTGCAAGAGACCAAAGTGGAACTCAGAGGAGCATGGGCAGAGAGGAGATGTAACTTGTCCCTTTATTTAATAAAACATTTACTGAGTGCCTATTCTATGATAGGCACAGTGCTAGGCCCTGGGGATACTATGTGAATAAATTCACCAGCTACATTTCCTCCCTTCATGCAGCTTACTGTCTAGAGATATAACTGGCATTATTCAATCACGTTAATAAATTTAATGTACATCTTTAAATTACTTCATAGTAACAGGTTCAGGTAATGGGTACATAAAATAAAGGGTTCTGGCCTAGTCAGCGGAGGCATGGAAGGCTTCCTGGAGGAAGTAACCAATGGAGTAAGAGCTGAAGGGTGAATAGGAGTACATTAGACACGATGGGGTTGGGAGTGTTGAAAGAACAATAAAGTGCACCAGGTAGAGGAAACTGCATAAACAGCCTTCCCATCTTCATTCAGTTCAAGAACCACTTCAACCAAGTTCAGTTCTGTAGGTTCCATCTGCTTCTTCTGGACCCAATATCTATATTTTATTTAAAGAAAAATGAGGCTGTTGAGTGGACTTTTGTGTGGGGACTGCCCACGGGGAATGTAGATTGCAATGAGAGGCTGCGTGATCTGCCCCACACCTAGTCACCCAAGCTCTGATCATCAACCATCCTCATCTGGAGAAATGCAAGGCAAGAAGGGGCAAGCTCCTCTCCAACTTGGATCCAGTGCAGCAGGCAAAACGAAGGGCCAGGAGAGGCCGAGTGCCCAGGCCGAACTGATCCCCCTATTACAGAAGAGCATGGCGCAGCAGCTATATTTGAAAATCGAGGTAAACAAGAGCTCAGCTCAAATGGATGGGGCACAACAGCTGTGGAAGATTAATCACACGCGGCTGCTAGTCACCAGGTCACCAGAGGCCCGAGGCTTCCCTTTGGAGCCCCAGCAGTACGCCGGATGTGTTCCTGTAACCCACCCACAACTCCCTCCTCTTGGGGTGTTTCTTGACCACCCAGGAGCTCCATGCTTTGCTGCGGCCTGCGTTTCTGAAAAAACTGTCACCAATTTTAATCCTTCTGCCCAGGAGACAGAACCACAAAACGTTCTGGGTTTGTTTTTGAATGCTAGGAGAGAAAGAAATGGGGTGGGGTTGGGGTGGGGGGATAGGCAGGCAGCGAACGGGTAAATTTATGGCACTGCATTAAAGGCGTTTGTTCTATTTAACCACACACACCCTCCACGGTTAAAAATAAAACAATGAATAAAGCCGAAAAGCTTTTTCCCCCCTGGATCCAATGGCTTTCTCTATTTCCTCCAATGGCTCGGGTACTCAAGGCAGAGCAGGCAGGGTCTGCTGGAGCAACTCTAGCTTCTGAATGAGGGCCTGTGGCTGTGAGTGTGTGTGTGTGTGTGTGTGTGTGTGTGTGTGTGTTGTTCGGGGATGGAGGGGTGAGGGGTAGTTACATACTTCGCTTCTCTCCACCTGGCCCGGACCGACCAGACCACCGCTGTCTGGAGAGCACAGAACAGGAGAAAGCCTCTTTCTCCCCGCCCCTTGGCCGCCGCGGGCGGTGATGTGCTGGGGTTGCAGTTCCCGACCCGCGGCCGTGGAGTCCGGACGTTGGGGTGCGCGCGTGCCTCTGTGCACGCGGGCGCGCGCCGAGTGGAATAACACGCTCCCCTACTAGACCCCACACCCAGTGGTCTCCCCTCCTAGCCCCCACACCCGGGGGCACTCAGAGCCCCAGGAGCACAACACGCCCTGGCACAGCCAGCACACACGCGCATCCAGCACGCAACACAGCAGTTTGCCTCCCCAATGCGCACCCGCCACTAACCCGACTGCACACACATACCCAGGCATCTCTTTCGCCCCCCCCCCCCGCCCCTCGGCACCGCTGCTAGACACTCACTCTGCCAGAACGCCCCCCCACCCCAACACCGCATATACAACGTACACTTTCCGGGGCACCCTCCCCACCACCTCTTCAAGCACTAAGCCCTCAGGAAGGCAGTTCATATGAATGATCTTGAGAAATAACTTAATTAACACCGTTATTCACAAGCAGAAACCTTCTTGGGGACAGCTCCAAGGCCCCCCAACCTCTGCCTCCCCGGCCTCGGCCGCCCGCTGAGGGGGAAGGGCAAGAGGCTCACCCCATTACTCACCGTTTCCTCTCGGTCTCCCGAGCAGAGTGGGCAAATGAAGGGGTGAGGAAGGTGTGCGATGCCCCCGCCGCCCAGCTCCTCACCGGCCGCCGCGGCTCATCGCCCCCGCGGGCTGCCCGCCGGCCGCAGCCGCGTCCGGGGCATGTCAGTCCGCCGCCGCCGCCCGCTGGCCAGGGCTCGAGGACCGCGGCTTTCAGGGAGCTGCCGGGCAGCGCATCTGGAGCGCGAGGGCTGGGGCCAGGGCGGGGCACGTGGGGAGGGGTCCCCAGGCGCCGATTTTAGGAGCAAGGAAAACCCGCCCGAAGACCCCTGGAAATCCCCGACTAGGAGAGGCCGGGAGTCCCGGCCGCCGGCTGCTGGGGGATCCCTGCCGGGAGGGGCAGGAAGGCGAGCAGCCCAGCACGTACTGGTGGCTCCTAGGGACCCCCGCTTGCAGTCGCGTCGCCGGGGCTTTCCCGGGGCAGGGAGAGCGCGGGGTCTCCGCCTCGCACGCCGTCACCGCGGGTTACGTCTCGGCCTCGCCGCTCGCGGAGGAGACGCGCGGAGGGGCTGGTTTCTGGGCGAACCGAGAGCTTTGCCTACTAAGCTGCAGCAAGAAGCCAAATCAAAAAGCCAATCTCCAAGCCTCCAAACCGAACGTCACCCTATCAGCTGGGAGAGAGCGAGCCGCACGAAATGACAAGCCGCGCGTATTTATCCTCGCCCTCAGGTGGGGGCAATTTTCAGATAGCTTCCCGACCAGTGGAAGTAGAGCCTGCACCTCGTTGAATTCAGAGAGCCCCGAGGGCTGAAAGCAGATGGAACCCCTGTCCCGCGGCCTCCCACCCAGTCGTTGGACCCTGGCGCCCGTCTCCTCTCGGCCAGGGGCACTTCCAGGACCACGGCGCGTCCTGACCTGGATTCCGCGGAGTCCGGAGCGCCCGGCAGCAGGCGGGAGGGCGGGCAGGCAGGCGCGTGGCACCGGCTTTCCCCTTGTCCTTAGGAGACGCCGTCTGCAATTCCGAAATTGAGTCTCCACCAAGCACAACTGTGGTTTTTTAAATATAGCAGGGGACGATTACCCAGGCAGGGTCCACCCAAGCCTAGGGGAGGAGTTGAGGGGGATGGAGGTTGGCAGTGGAGGGAAAATAAAACTCCTTTTCTCTCCCCTCTTTTTTCCTTCTGTTCTCGGTGCAGAACTCAGTCTGTCATTTTCTCAACCCAAATCAAACAACATCTTGTGAGAGACGCTTGAGTGAGCGCTGGTATGTTTTGGTTTAGGGTTTTTAAGACTAAAAATAAGAGGGGGCTGTCTCCCAAATTGCTGCTTACTCTGGGCCTGAAGCTTGGAAGAGAGATGGTCCTTTGATGCTGCAGCAGAACTAGGGTTTGGGGCTTGGCTCAGGCGAAGTTTACACATGTAACCTTCAATCAGATGCCTGTAATTTCTACTATATTTGTCAGGCTTGATCCTGGAGTCATGAGGGGTGGGCAGGCCTCTCCTAAGAATGGGATTTCCCATCCCTAGTTTATCGATTAGACAGATCTAAAATGATCATGGTGGCTGGCCTTTTGTAGAGTCACCAATGCAGATTCTGGGACAGAATATGAGTGGGAAGTTGTTTCTCTCAGGCCTCCTCTACCTAAAACCAAGTATGAGGGGCCAAGAAATAATACTTAGCTTTATCAGCACCTCCTTAGGTCTAGGTGCCTTGCTACAGAATTTGTTCAACCATTGCTAAAAGCAAAGTGACGTGTGGAATCTCTGAGTTCTAGGTAGACCAAAATAACAAAACCCAACTCTACATTCTGAGTCTCTGTGTCCTCACCAGTGAAATGCAAGTAATAATAATATCCATCTCAAGGAATTGTGAGGATTCAGTGAGATTACAGTCTAGTGTAGAATAATTCCCAAATATGTTCTTTCTCTCCCACTGTAAATTCCACAACTGACTCTCTCCTTTGAACAGGACACAGTCTCTCACTTATTTTCCCCTCTCTACACGCGTGCAGGGTTGGAAAACAGTAAATTTGATGACAATTGGCCTTCAATTTCTGCCATTGTTTTATTCCTTTATTTCCATTTGAGGATTTTCACAGGAAAGCCAGCAAGCAAACTATTTATTGTCAGCATTAGGAGCAAGAGCCACAAGCTTCATTTTAAGCTGGGAGGAAACTGACCCCCAAAGAAAGGAGGGAATTAGATCCAATCATATAACTCAAGGGACAGAATCTGTTAGGTGTGCTCCCCTGCAAATGCATACGTTGAAGTAACCTCCAGTACCACAGAATCTCTGAATGCAAAGAGGTAATTAAGTTAAAGTGTAGTGGTTATGGTAAGCCCTTATAAAAAGAGTAGGTTAGAACACACAGACCATGTGAAAATACAGCAAGTCAGCCATCTGCAAGCTGAGAAGAGAAGCTTCAGAAGAAACCTAACCTGCTGATTCCTTGATCTTGGACTTCTAGGCTCCAGAGTATGAGAAAATAAATGTCTGTTGTTTAAGCCACCCAGTCAGTGGTGTTTTGTTATGGCAGCCCCAGCTAATACAGAATCCAGATATTCTGGCTGATTCTATGAGTCCTTATTAGATTCCAACTTCACATAGTTACCTAGGGGTGTTTGGAACCTTGAAACATGCTGGATTTTATAATTTAATTAAAAGGGAGCAAGGAAACCAGCTTTTATTGAATGCCCGCTATGACACAGTACTATGTATTTTTACATGTGTTATTTCACTCAACAAATACATATTTGTGGAACACCTTCTATGTCAGATACTAGTCTAAGTGCTGGGGATACAGCTGTGAACAATGAAGATAAAAATCCCTGCCCTCATGGAATCTATATTTTAAAGGAAAAAACAGATGATAAAAATAAAATAACAGCGCTGGCCAGTTTTGCTCAGTGTTTAGTGTTGGCCCGCGGACCAGAGTCCTGGGTTTGGTTCCTGCTAAGGGCACGTACCTTGGTTGCAGTTTGTCCCGGCCCCAGTTGAGGTCATGTGGATGGATGGCAACCCGTCAATGTGTCTCTCTCACATCGATGTTTCTCTCTCTCTCTCTTCCTCCCTCTGGCTCTGTCTGAAGATAAATGCATAAGGCAGATTAAATAGTAAGTGCTATGTAGAAAATATAAAGCAGGGGAGAAGGATAAGGGGGGATAGGGACTGCTGAGGGAGGGAGGGGAAATTGTTAGACTTTTTAATTAAAGAGGGTCAGGAGAATTTGTTTTGGAAGCTTCATTGAGAAAATGTCAGTTGAGTAAGAACCTAAAGGTGGGGGAGGGAGCCATGCTGATGCCTGAGGAAAGAATGCTCCAGGTTTAAATATGTACTCACTTCTCTTGGGTATATGTTTAGGAATGGATTCGCTGGCTCAAAGGGTTTGTGAATCTGCAGCTTTAATTAATAATGACTTTTTCAGTTGTTTGTACAATTTACACCTCCCTCTCCCCAGCATTGTTGTGCAACATTCTTGTCAACACTTAGTATTGTCAATCTATTTAATCTTAGCCATTCTGGTGGGTGTGTATTTAACTTTAATTTGAGGTTTTTATTTGTATTTTCTTATTGACTATTGAAGTGGGAACTTTTTTACCCATGTATTGGCTTTGAATATCCTCTTTTGTTAAGTGTCTGTTAAAGTCTGTTGCTTATTTTTCTATGGGGTTGTCTTTTTTTTATTGACCTGTGGGGGTTCTTTAAATATTCTGGATATGAGTCCTCTGTTGTTACATGCATTGCAAATATCTTCTCCCAGTCTGTGGCTTGCCTTTTTGTTCTTGTGTGTCTTTTGATGAATAAAAGTTCTTAACTTTAATGTAGTATGCATTTATCATTTTTACTTCATCCTAAGTGCTTTATGATTCCTGTTCCTTTGTTATACATGGTCATCAGGATATTTTTCTGTGTTATCTTCTAGAATTCTTATTTTTTAATCTTTCAAATTTAGATCTACTATTCTAGAATTTCATTTTTGTATTTAATGTGAAATTTCAATTTTTCCCCATATGGATATGCAAATGACCCAGTACAATTTGTTTAAAAGAGATCATTTCACCTGCAGCGTCACCTTTGATATAACCCAAATGTTTGTGTATAAATAGGTCTGTTTATAGACTCTCTGTTCTGTTTTATGGATTTAGTTTTCTATTCACATCATACTGTCTTAATTAGTGTAGCTTATAAGAAAACTTGATATCTAGCAGTGTGAGTGTTTTTGCTTGGTTCTTCTTCATGAGTAGCTTGGTTATTCTTGGCCCTTTGTATTACATATAAATTTTAGAATCAGCTCGTCAATTTTCACAAAGGCACCTGCTGGAATTTTAATTAAGATTACACTAAATCTATAGATCAATTTGAAGATAATTGACATCTTTATAATATTGAGTCATTTGACCCATGAACTCGATTATCTACTTCTTTAAATTGTCTTTAATTTCTCCCAGTACTGCTTTAAAATTTTCAATGAACAGGTCTTACACATATTTTTTTGGATTTATTCCTAGGCATTTAGGTTTTATTATGCCAAGCAAATGGTACTGTTTTCTTTTTCTTGTTAAACAAAATTTTATGTTAAACTGTTTTATGGTAAGTAAAATTACAATTGATTTTTCTGTACTGACTTTGTATATGGTGACATAGCTAAATTTACTTTTAATTCTAATAGTTTATTTGTAGATTTTGTTTGTTCATTTTCCTCATACATAGCCATGTTTCCAAATTTCTTTCAAATCTTTTATTTTTGCACTGACTAGCATCTCAAGTATAATGATAAATAGAAATGGACACGGTGGGAATCTGTTTCTTTCTTAATCTTAATGAAAACACTCCAATATTTTCCCATTGAGTATGATGATGCTTGCTGAATATTCTTTTGTAAAAAAAATCTTTATGGTATTAAAGAAGTTCTCTTTAATTTCTACTTTTGTAAGGCTTTTTAAAAAATCATAAGCTTGTGGTGAATATTATTAATTGCTTGCTTTGCCCCTATTGAGATGATTGAATGTGTTTTTTTTCTTGGTCTGTTAAAGTGGTAAATTATACAAACTCATTTTCTAATGTTAAACCGAGTTTACATTCCTAAAATAAAGTTATATTGGTTTGCTTATGATGTGTTAAGGATTTCTGTATCTTTATTCATGATAGAGATTGATCAGTAATTTTCTTTTTCTCTTTTTTTATACTCCATATACATTTTTATTTATTTATTTTTTAGGTTTTTTTTTATTATTTTTGTTAGAGATGTTTCTTCTTTTCCCCCCACAGACACCCTCCTCCCGATCCTGCCCCCCCCACACCCCCCACACACACAACATCGTTGTCTATGTCCACTGGTTATGCATACATGTATATAAGTTCTTTGGTTTATCTCTTCCCTCCCTCCCCACCCCCCTCTTCTGAGGTTTGTCAGTCTGTACCCTACTATTATGTTTCTTGGTCTGTTTAGTTCATCAGCTTATTTTGTTCATTATATTCCACAAATAAGTGAGATCATGTGATATTTGTCTTTCTCTGATTGGCTTATTTCGCTTAGCATAATACTCTCCAGGTCCCTCCATGTCATCTCAAAAGGTAAGAGATCTTTCTTTCTTACAGCTACATAGTATCCTATTGTGTATATGTACCACAGCTCTTTTATCCATTCATCTATTGATGGACTGTTTCCAGATCTTAGCTATTGTAAATAGTGCTGCTACAAACACCATATATTCTTTCTCATTGCTGTTTCACACTTCTTAGGATATATTCCTAGAAGTGGGATCACTGGGTCAAATGGCAGTTTAATTTTTAGAGAAAACACCATATCGTTTTCCACAGTGGCTACACCAGTCTGTACTCCCACCAGCAGTGTACTAGAGTCCCCTTTTCTCCACACCCTCCCCAGCACTTGTTTGATGATTTGTTCAGGCAGCCATTCTGGCGGGTGTGAAGTGATACCTCATTGTTGTTTTAATTTGCATCTCTCTGATGATTAGTGACATTGATCATTTTTTCATATGTCTGTTGGCCATTTGTATGTCCTGTTTGGAGAGGTGTCTGTTTAGGTCCTCTGCCAGAGTCGTGTCTATTTAAGTCATCTGCCCATTTCTTCTTCTTCTTCTTCTTCTTCTTATTATTATTATTATTATTATTATTCAGATAGAGCAGGAGGGAGAGGAAGAGAGAGAGAGAGAAAAACATCGTTCACATCGAGTGGCTGCCACCTGCACGACCCAACCAGGGCCGAGGACAAACCGCAACCAAAGTACGTGCCCTTAGCAGGAACCAAACCCGGGTCTCTCTGGACCACAGGCTGACCCTCTAACCGCTGAGCCAAAGTGGCCAGGGCTATCTGCCCATTTTTTAATTGGATTCTTTGTCTTCTTTTTGTTGAGTTGTATGAGTAATCTATACATATTGGAAATTAACCCCTTATTTGCTGTATGTATCACTGGCAATTATGCTGTCCCATATAGTGGGTTAACTTTCCATTTTGATGCTTGTTTCTTTTGCTTTGCAGAAGCTTTTTAGTTTAATGTAGTCCATTTATTCATTTTTTCTTTGTTTCTCTTGCCTTAGGTGTTGTATCAATAAAAATTCTGCTGCATTTGATGTCTGAAATTTTGTTGCCTACATTTTCTTCTAGGACTTTTATAGATTAACAAGTCACATTTAAGTCTTTTATCCATTTTGAGTTTATTCTTGTGTATTGTTTAAGTTGGAGGTCTAGCTTCATTTTTTTTTTTTTTTTTTGCATGTAGCTTGCCCAATTTTCCCAACACCATTTATTGAAGAGGCTGTCTATACTCCACTGAATGCTCTTGCCACCTTTGTCAAATATTAATTGAGCATAATGTCTTAGGTCAATTTCTGGGTTCTCTGTTCTATTCGATTGATCAATATGCCCGTTCTTGTGCCAGTACCAGGCTGTTTTGATTACAATGTCTTTGTAGTATAACCTGATATCTGGTATTGTGATCTCTCCTACTTTGATCTTTTTCAAGATTGCTGTGACTATTCAGGGTCTTTTTTGGTTTCATATAAACTTGTAGTATTTGTTCTAGTTCTGTGAAATATGTCATTCGTATTTTAATGGGGATTGCATTGAGTCTACAGATTGCTTTGGGTAGTATGGACATTTTAATTATGTTAATGCTTCCAATCTATGAACAAGGTATATGCTTCCACTTTTTCATATCTTCCTCTATTTCTTTTTTCAATGTCCTGTAGTTTTCTGAGAACAGGTCCTAGGTTCATCATGGGTATTGGCCTGTTGTTTTCTTTCTTTGTAGTGTCTTGATCTGGTTTTGGATTGATTTAATCTGGCCTCATAAAATGAGTTTAAAAGTCTTCCTTCTTCTTGGATTTTTTTGGAATAGTTTGAGAAGAATGGGTATTAGATCTTCTTTGAATGTTCAGTAAAATTCCCCCATGAAGCCTTCTGGGCCTGGGCTTTTGTTTGCTGGGAGTTTCTTGTTTACATCTTCAATTTTCTTGGTTGTTATTGGTCTGTTCAACTTTTCTATCTCTTCCTGTTCAGTTTTGGGAGACTGTGTTTTTCTAGAAATTTTGCCTAGATTGTCCAATTTGTTGGCATATAATTGTTCATAGTATTTTTTAATGATCCTTTGTAGTTCTTTGGTGTCAGTTGTTACTTCTCCTCTTTTGTTTCTGATTTTGTTTATTTGGGTCCTCTCTTTTTGTTTCTTGGTGAGTCTGGCTAAGGTTCCATCAATCTTGTTTATTTTTTCAAAGAACCAGCTCTTTGTTTCATTGATCTTTTGAATTGTTTTTTTTTTAGTTTCTATGTTGTTTATTTCTGCTCTGACCTTTACTATTTCTTTCCTTCTACTTGCTATGGGTTTTTCTTTTTGTTTACTTTCTAGTTCTTTAAGTTGTAGGGTTAGAAAGTTCATTAGAAATTTTTCTTGTTTCTTGAGAGAGGCCTGTAGTGCTATGAACTTCCCTCTCAGGACTACTTTCACCGTGTCCCATAGATTTTGTGTTGTTTCATTGGTTTCCAGGAAGTTTTTAATTTTTCCTTGATCTCCTTGGTAACCGACTCATTGTTTAATAGCATGCTATTTAGCCTCCATATGTTTGAATGATTTGCATGTTTTCATTATAATTGATTTCTAGTTTCTTGCCATTGTGATCTGAGAAAATGCTTGATATGATTTCAATCTTCTTGAACTTGTAGAGACTTAGTTTGTGTCCTAACATGTGGTCTATCTTTGAGAATGTCCCATGTGCACTTGAGAAGAATGTGAATTCTCCAGTTTTGGGATGTAAGTCTCTGTAGATATCTATTAAATCCATGTGACCCAGTGAATCATTTAGAGTCTCTATTTCCTTGTTAATTTTTTGTCTAGAGGATCTAGTCAGTGATGTCAGCAGGGTGTTGAAGTCCCCTGCTATGATTGTATTGCTGTAGTTTTCTTCTTTGAAGTCCTCCAGAAGTTTTTAAATGTATTTTGGTGCTGTTATGTTGGGTGCATGTATGTTTACCAAGGTTATATCCTCCTGTTGGATAGATGCTTTCAATATTATGTAGTGGCCTCCTTTCTCTCTAGTTATGGACTTTATTTTGAAGTCTATTTTATCAGATATGAGTATTGCTACCCCAGCTTTTTTTTCTTTCTATTTGCTTGGAAGATTTTTTTCCATCCCTTCATTTTCAACCTATGTGAGCCTTTTGTTGAGGGGTGGGTCACTTGTAAACAACATATATATAGGTCATACTTTCTATTCCATTCAGCTGCTCTGTGTCTTTTTACTGGAGCATTTAATCCATTTACGTTTAAGGTTATTATTGATATGTACTTATTTGTTGCCATTTTTGTTCATTATGGTTATGTTTCTCCTCCTATTTCTTCTACTTATTACAGCAGTCCTTTTAGCATTTCTTGGAGTGCTGGTTTGGTGCTAATATATTTCCTTAACCTGTTTTTGTCTTGGAAGCTCTTTATTTCACTTATTTTTAATGATAGCCTTGCTGAATAGAATAGTCTTGGATTCAGATACTTGTTTTTCATTACCTTGATTACTTCATGCCATTCCCTTCTGGCCTGTAGTGTTTCTGTTGAGAATCAGCTGATAGCCTTATGGAGACTCCTTTATAGGTAACCTGTTGCTTATCTCTTACTACCTTTAGGATTCTCTCTTTGTCTTTAATTTTTGGCATTTTAATTATTATGTGTCTTAGTGTGGGCCTTGTTGGGTTCTTCTTACTTGGAACTCTCTGTGCTTCTTGAACATGTATGCCTTTTTCCTTCACCAAGCTAGGGACGTTTTCTGTCATTATTTCTTCAAATATATTCTCTAACCCTTGCTCATTTTCTCCTTCTGGCACTTCTATGATGCGGATGTTGTTACGTTTCATATTGTCCCACAGTTCTATTAGGCTGTCTTCCTGTTTTGTCATTGTTTTTCCTTTTTGGTTCTCTGACTGGGTGATTTTTTTCTTCCCTGTCTTCTAATTCACTGATCTGGTCCTTGGCTGGTTATTCCTTCCACTGCGTTCTTTATTCTTAATTTCCAATTGGTTGGTTTTCAATGCTTCTATATCTTTACTCATACTGTTGAGCTTCCTCATGATAATTACTGAGAACTCTCCCTCCGATATCTTGCTCAATTCTATGATATTTGTTTCTTCTCCTGCAGAATTATCGTGTTCTTTCATTTGGGATTTGTTTCTTTGTTTCACCATTTTGGTTGTCTCAGTGGGTTTTGGAGCCTGCCAAATATTCCCTGTGGGTGTTGGTGTTCCACTGGTTGTGGCTCCCTCTACTGGGTTTGGGTGAGTGTGGGAGGACCCTTGTTAAACACCACTGTCAAGTATTACTTTCCTGGGTAGATTTGCAAGCCAAGGAAAGGTTCAGTTGTCCTCTAGCTTTTTGCATGGAGGCTACTAGTGTCAGTTATTTGAATAGCCTTTATTTGTAGCCCTCAGCTGAATGAAAAATGCCTCAGGTGTAAGAGGATTTCCAGCAAGTGGGGCAACTGCTTGTTATCAGACTCAATGTTAATGAGCCTCAATTTATATTTCTCTCGCCTGGCCTGGTGGTGTTGAATTCCTGGGGAGGGGCATTGCTTCTCCCTGGGCTATGGGAAGAAGCTCTTTGTGTAAGATGGCCACTGTCCTGTGAGGGAGTGAATCAGCATAAAACTTATTGTGTCCTCCCATCCAGCTCTCTCCTGAGCCAGGAGCCCCGGACTCTCTCCACACAGTTCCAGTCCAATCTGCCCTCTCTCTGCTGGAGCCCAAGGTGAGTGGCTGTAGCTGATTTGGTGCTTTTCAAAACCCTCACTTTCTCAGTGGGAAGCATACTTATCTAATACAGCTCTCCATTACTGGCTGTGGGCTCCCAGCCTGCCCTCAAATGTCTCTGCAGTTTCTACCAGGCTTGATTTGACATCTTTCTGTCCCTGGTTGTGTGGGTTCTCTCCAGATGCTTTTCAAATGCTTTTTTTAAAAATTTTTTTCCTGATGATTTGTCTTTATTTTAGTTTTTATTCCAGTTTGGTCCTGAAAGATGGTTTGTGTAGATTCCATTCCATCTTTTTTTTCTCTTTTGGTCAGTAATTTTCTATTCTTATAATGTCCTTGTCAGATTGCGGTATAAAGATTTTCTGGCTTCATCAAACAAGTTGGGAAGTGTTTCTTCCCTATTTACTGGATGAGTTTGTGTAACATTGGTACAGCCAATCTGAGACTACAGTTTTTTTATGTGTAAAGATTTTTAATTAGGTATTCAATTATTTAATAAAGTATATTAGTTTTCTATGGCTGCTATGACAAGTTACAACAAACTCAGTAGCTTAAAACAATGCCAACTTATTAATTTACAGTTCTGTAGGACAGAAGTCCAACATGGGTCTCAATGGTACTGGCAGGGCTGCATTCCTTTTCTATGGCTCTAACAGGGAATACTTTTCTTTGCCTCTTCAGCTTCTTAAGGCTGCTCACTTGACTCATAGCCCTTTCGCCAAACTTCAAGGCCAACAACATTGATCTTTCTTATCATTATTCTTTAGTCACATCTTCTCCTGAGTACCAGTGGAAAATGTGCTCTGCTTTTTTTTTTTTTAATTTTTTTTCTTTATTGATTTTAGAGAGAGAGGAAGTGACACAGAGAGAGATAGAAACATGGATGATAAGAGAATATTGATTCACTGCCTCCTGCATGCCCCTACTCAGGACTAGAACCACAATCTGGGCATGTGTCCTAACTGGGAATCAAAATGGGGACCTCTTGGTGTATGGGTTGATGATCAACCACTAAGCCACACCTGCCAGATTTTTCTCTGCTTTTAAGGACCCCTGTGGTTAGAATGAGTTTACTAGATAATCCAAAATAATCTTTCTATATCAATGTCCTTAATTTAATCATATATGCAAAGTCCCTTTGCCATATAAGGTAGCATTATTCACAGGTTCTGGGGATTAGGACATGAGCATCTTTGTCAAGAGAAACAAAGGGGAAAATGAATAAATGGGACTACATCAAACTAAAAATCTTCTGCACAGCGAAAGAAACAAGCATCAAAATGGAAAGGGAATCCTCTATATGGGAGAGTATAATTGCCAACAATACATCAGATAAGGGGTTAATTTCCTAAATATGTAGAGTACTCATACAACTCAACAAAAGGAAGACAAAGAACCCAATTAAAAAATGAGTGGAGAACCTAAATAGACACCTCTCCAAACAGGACATACAAATGGCCAAGAGACATATGAAAAAATGGTCAATGTCACTAATCATCAGAGAGGTGCAAATTAAAACAACTATGAGGCCCTGGCCAGTTTGGCTCAGCGGTTAGAGCATCGGCCTGCGGTCCGGAGAGACCCGGGTTCGGTTCTCGCTAAGGGCACATACCTCGGTTTCAGTTTGTCCCCGGCCCTGGTGGGTCGTGAAGGTGGCAGCCACTCGATGTGTCCCTTTCACGTCTATGTCTCTCTCTCTCTCTTCCTCTCTCTCCCTCCCACTCTATCTGTACAAAACATGGAAAAATGTCCTTGGGTGAGGATAAAAAATAAATAAATAAAAATAATAATAAAATAAAACAACTATGAGATATCACCTCACCCCTGTCAGAATGAATGTCATCAACAATTCATCAAACAACAAGCGTTGCGAGGGTGTGGAGAAAAGGGAGCTCCATCCACTACATTGTTGGTGGAAATGCAGACTGGTGTAGCCACTATGGAAAATAATACAGTGTTTCCTTAAAAAAATTAAAAATTGAACTGCCATTTGACCCAGTGATTCCACTTCTAGGAATATATCCTAAGAAGCCTGAAACACCAATCAGAAAGAATATATGTACCCTTATGTACATAGCAGCACTATTTACAATAGCTAAGATATGGAAACAGCCCAAGTGTCCATCAATAATTGAGTGTTTAAAAAAGCTGTGGTACACAATAACAGGCATATAGACCAGTAAAACAAAACAGAGAACCCAGAAATGGACTCAAGACATTATGCTCAATTAATATTTGACAAAGGAGGCAAGAACATACAATGGAGTAAAGACAGCCTCTTTAATAAATGGTGTTGGGAAAATTGAACAGCTACATGCAAAAAAATGAAGCTAGACCATCAACTTACACCATACACAAGAATAAACTCAAAATGGATAAAAGACTTAAATGTCACCCATGAATCCATAAAAATCCTAGAAGAAAATGTAGGCAACAAAATTTCGGATATACACAGCAGAATTTTCACTGATACATCACCTAAGGCAACAAAAACAAAGGAAAAAATGAACACATGGGACTACATCAAACTAAAAAGCTTCTGCCCACCAAAAGATATAATCATCAAAATGAAAAGGTAACCCACCATATGAGAAAGCATAATTGCCAATGATACATCAGATAAAGGGCTAATTTCCAAAATATATAGAGTGCTCATACAACTCAAGAAAAGAAAGACAAAGAACCCAATTTAAAAATGGGTGGAGGGGGGACTTCCGGTCAAAATGGCAGCATAGGTAAATGTGATATCGCGTCCTCCCACAATCACATCAAAGTTACAACTAAACTACAGAACAACCATCATTCAAAACCACCTGAAATCAAGCTGAATGGAAGTCCTACAACTACGGAATTAAAGCAGCAGCCACATTGAGACTGGTAGGCGGGGCGGAGGCTCAACAGGCTGGTCCTACATCCACGTGTGGCAGATAGAAATCACAAGGATACCTCGGCTGGGAAGGTCCTCCCTGAGGACTAAGGGGTCCCCGTCCCACACCAGATGCCCCGCTCAGGGTTCCAGTGCCAGGAAGAGAAGTCCCCATAACTTCTGGCTGGAAAAACCAGGGGAACTGAGGCTCAGGGAGGCTGAGGCGGCTGGAGCCCGAGGAAGCTCCTTAAAGGGCCCGCGCACGAACTTATCGGACTCACTCCCTCTAAGCTTGGAGGGGAGGCAGCTCGAGGGGCACCAAAGACATACAGGGAAGAACTGAGCTGTTTGGCACTGGAGCAAGGGCTGGAGAGGGGGCTTTCTCTGGGACAAACGTGCTGTCAGAGGCCTTTGTTCCTTTGGTGAGCCCTTCCCTGGGGCGGCAGACAGTCTCCATATCTGGGACTCCAGCAACCTGGCTCACACTGGTGAGCTCCGCCCTGGTGACTCCCTGAGGCCCTGCCCCACCCCACCCAACTTTCAGGCCCACCCAAGCTGTTGGCACTTGCTTAACTATAGGGTTGGCCTGTCTTGGATCCTGCTTCAGGTTTTCCTAAATTCTTTAAAACAAGCAGTATCTGATCTCAGATAGCCCCATACCTCTCATTAAGTAATATACAGAAACAAACACAGGGAGGCAGCCAAAATGAGGAGACAAAGAAACAGGTCCCAAATGAAAGAACAGATCAAAACCCCAAGCAAAGAACTAAGTGAAATGGAGATAAGCAACCTAACAGATGCTGAGTTCAAAATACTGCTTATAAGGGTGCTCAATGAACTTAATGAGAACCTCAGTGAACTTAGTGAGGGCCTCAAGAGCATAAAAAAGGACCAGTCAGAAATGATGGATGCACATCAGAAATGAAGAAGGCATTAACTGAAATAAAGAATAATTTACACAGCTTCAATAGTAGAGCGTGTAAATCCAAGTAGCAAACCATTGATTTGGAATATAAGGAAGCCAAAAAATGCCCAATCAGAACAGCAAAAAAAAAAAAAAAAATCCAAAAAAATGAGGATAGTGTAAGGAGCCTCTGGGACAACTTCAAGCATGCCAACATTCACATCTTGGGGATGCCAGAAGAAGAAGAGGGAGAACAAAAAATTGAAAACCTGTTTGAAACAATAATGGCAGAAAACTTTCCTAACTTGGTAAGGAAACAGGCATACAAGTCCAGGAAGCACAGAAAGTCCCAAACAAGATGAACCCCAAGAGGCCCACACCAAGACACATCATCATCAAAATGCAAAAGGTTCAAGACAAAAAAGCAGCAAGAGAAAAGCAGTTAGTTACCTACAAGGGAGCTCCCATAAGGCTGTCAGCTGATTTCTCAAAAGAAACTTTGCAGGCCAGAAGGGAGTGGCAAGAAATATTCAGAGTGATGAAAAGCAAGAACCTACAACCAAGATTACTCTATCTTGCAAAGCTGTCATTTAGAATCGATGACCATATAAAGACTTTCCCAGACAAGAAAAAGTTAAAGGAGTTCATCACCACCAAACCATTATTATATGAAATGATGAAGGGTCTTTTTGAAGAAAAAGATAAAATATATGAACAAACAAAATCGCAATGAATACATATCTATCGACAATGGAATCTACAAACAAAATGAAGAAGCAGAACAGAAACATTCTCATAGATACAGAGAATATTTTGTTGGTTGCCAGATGGGAGGGGGTTTGGAGGAATGGGTGAAAAAAGGTGAAGGAATTAAGAAGTACAAATTCATTGCTAGACTGACAAACATCAAAGGGAAAGGGGTTGGGGGGTGGGAAGAAATAAACCAAAGAACTTATATGCATAACCAATGGACACAGACAATAGTGTGGGAAAAGACAAGAGGGGAGCGGGAATGGGGAGGAGAGAGTGAATGAGGGAAAAATGAGGAACATCTGTAATACATTCAACAATAAAGATTGAAAAAATAATAATAAATAAAATAAAAATGGGTGGAGGACCTAAATAGACACCTCTCCAAACAGGACATACAAATGACTAAAAGACATATGAAGAAATGCTCAACATCACTAATCATCAGAGAGATGCAAATTAAAACAATAATGAGGTATCACCTCACACCTGTCAGAATGGCCGCCATCAACAGATCATCAAACAACAAGTGTTGGAGAGGGTGTGGAGAAAAGGGGACTCTAGTACACTGATGGTGGGAATGCAGACTGGTGCAGCCACTGTGGAAAACAATATGGTGTTACCTCAAAAAATTGAAAATTGAATTGCCATTTGATCCAGTGATCCCACTTCTAGGAATATACCCTAAGAAGCCTGAAACACTGATCAGAAAGAATATACGTATTCCCATGTTCATAGTGGCACTATTTACAATAGCTAAGATCTGGAAACAGCCCAAGTGTCCATCAGTAGATGAATGGATAAAAAAGCAGTGGTACATATACACAATGGAGTACTATGCAGCTGTAAGAAAGAAAGATCTCGTATCCTTTGAGACAACATGGAGAGACATGGAAAGTATTATCCTAAGTGAAACAAGCCAAGCAGAGAAAGACAAATATCACATGATCTCACTTAATTGTGGAATATGATGAACATAACAGTCTGAGGAATAGGGTAGACCCAGAGACGTGGAAGTAGGGTACAGACTGACAACCCTCAGAAGAGGGGGTGGGGGGGGGAGAGATAAACCACAGAACTTATATGCATGTATGCATAACCGATGGACACGGACAACAAAGCCGGGTACATGGTGGGTGGGATAGGGAGGAGGGTGTCAATAGGGAAAAAAAGGAGAAATGTCTGTAACAAAAATAAATTAATTAAAAAATTTTTTTATAAAGCTGTGGTACATATACACAATGGAATATTATGCAGCTGTAAGAAAGAAAGATTTGTATCCTTTGAGATGACATGAAGGGACTTGAAGAGTATTGTGCTAAGCAAAATAAGCCAATCAGAGAAAGAAAAATACCACATGATCTCATTTATTTGTGGAATATAATAAATAGGAAAAGCTAATGAATAAAACAGACCAAGAGACATAGAAAGGAGTATGGTTCTGACTGACAAACCTCAGAGGAGAGGGTAGGGTGGTGGGGATGATGAGATAAACCTAAAAACTTATATGCATGTATGTGTAACCAATGGATATAGACAACAATGCTGGGTGGGGGTGGGATAGGGAGGAGGGTGTCTGCAGGGTGGGGAGAGAAGAAACATCTGTAACAAAAATCAATTAATAAAAAATAAATTAAAAAAATAGATTTCAAAAAAAGCCTTATTGATGATATTTTTAAAAATTTGCTTATCTTATTAACCAATGTCACCCCAATTAATAAAAATTTTAAAGAAAAAGTAAATGTATTGATATCAGATATATTAGTAATACAATGCTAAGTGAAAAGAGATTTTAAGATATTATGAAGAGTAAACTCTATTTTGCTAAAATTATATGTACATTATGTTTATAATCTAAATTTATATCTAGATATTATTACTTAAATCTAGATTTTAGGATTCTTCTGGAATCTTTTATAAATTGCCAGCTTTTTGTTAGTGCTGAAAGACATAGAGTTGATTTCACCTTGTGGAAGGGGGAGTGGTGAGAGTCACTCTTCACCTGATTCAGATGATTTATATTGAGTGGCCAGTATTCTGTTTGTTGATGGGGTTTCTCAAGTGTGTTTGAATCATAGGTATGTCTGAGATGCTATAACTTCTTTGGAGTGAGGTTCAAAGTGAAGGTGGAAAATATTGTTCCTTGCCTGTGTGAATTTAGAGAGCACTCCTTGGCAAGTGTTGCTTATTCCTTTTGGATTTGTTATGTGCAGGGTATCTGGAGCTGGGAAACTGTAAACTGCAGGAAGGATATGAGGCAGGATCTTTCCTTTAAAATAGAGATTATAAAAAGTAATTGGACTGGCCATGCTTTAGCTCAACATGGGCTGGATGATTGATGTTCATGTGCAGAATTGCTTAGGGCAGAATAACCTAGAAAGCGCAGCTGCTCTATTATTATGATCTGATCTGATTGTATGGCTGAAGCTGTATCTCTTACAGTGTAGGGATGGAGTTTTGTCTACAGCAAGGAATGCAAACTGAAGTGCTTACACTGTGACAGGTAGTAATAGTTACAATAGGTAACACTTATACATGCTGAAGAGTGTTCTAAGGGTTTACTTGGATTATTATTTTAAATACTCAAAAATCCCTCTGAAGATGATAGTATTATTAGCTCAATATTATATAACAACCCCAAAATATTTTTTAAATTATATATATATGAAAAATAAGAGAGAGGTTAAGTAACTTGTCCAAGGTTATAGAACCAGAAGTATCTAGGGGAAGAAGTTGGAAAACAAAACTTTACTAGTGAGTGTTGGTAATTGTTGACTGCCTTTGACCATTTCCTGAATTCAGAAAAGAATCTGCATGTTTGCAAACAGGAATAAAGAGAGTAGAAAATATAAAAATTCATGGACTTTCAGAGATGAAAAAAAAAAACTACCTTACCACCCCAAAATGTAAAAATTAAAGGTAAGAAAATCTTTGAGCAACAAAGCTAATTATAAATCAATTTTGAGGCAGAGGTCAAATTAAAGGTGTGCCCATTTTAACTATGAAAGTCACTGGATGGATTAAGGACTTCAGAGCAAAAGGCCAATTAGGGTGTGGTATCCAAAAATTTGCTTATTTAGATAAAATAACTTATGTACCTTCCCCAGTAACATCTAATAGACTCAAGTTACCTGATATTACATGGGGCCGGAGTGTAGAAATATATGTGTGTGAGAAAGGAGAAGTATAACACCTTAAGGAAATACATCTTATAAAGAACTGTTGATATGTATATTGACACATACAGCTAATTAGAATAGAATAGATAGGAAGTTTATTGAGTTTTGGGTAGTTTTGCTGGAGGAAGTAGGGCAAGGAAAACACTGCAAAAACTGCATGACCCACAGGGAGTTTCCAATGTGATCAAGAAGGATAAGGGAAAAGAAAGAACTTTCCAGAAGGTAGAGTCAGGGCCACAAAGAACAATGGAAAAAGAAGTCCTACACTCTGGAGAGTAGATTTAATCAAGGAACATTTCCCATCTCAAGGAAAAAGGGCCTTAACAGTATTTGCCTACCAAAATTTCAAAATTGCTATGGAGCAGTGATTGCTATATATCATGGAGTTTTTCTTTTCCAAATGGGAGTACTTTACTGGTTATGCTGTGCCTGTTCCATCATAGCATATTGGAAACACATAATGAACACTATTTGTCTTTTTTGGCTCAAAGGCCTTGTATCAAGAGTAACCACATCAAGATCTATAGCATCCACAACATTGACTCTGAGCTAAACTTTCTAATTAGATGGACTTTGGGGTTGTTTCCCTTGAGGTGGGAATAAGTGTAATTTACATTGGAGAAAGATTAACCCAAATATTTGATGAGCAGAAGGGCAAATTGTGGTAGACATGACATCTCACCAATACTGTAAGTTTTCCTCTTCTTTTACTCACACAGGAGAATTGCACTTCCCTGTTCCCAAGAATCTGGGTGTGGTCATGTGCTTTTGTCCAATAAAATATGTCCCTCCCCTCCACTCTATCTAAAAAATAAATAAAAATCAATGAACAAAATGTCCGCGGGTAAGGATTAACAACAAAAATGTTTTAAGCAGCAAGCCAGACTTGGCCTCTCAACCATAGTTTGCCAACCTCTGTTTTAACATACATACTGTATCTGGAAGGACAGAGCTCCTTCTTTGTAGGATATCATCTCCAAGCTGTTGCTTCAGCTGTTTCTCAGAGGGCATTCCATTGCTCTATCAGGCTAGCAGTGTATGAATGATGTGGAATGTAGCAGGACTAGTGAATCACACAGGCATGTACCCTCTGCAGAACTTCTTTTTTCATAGATTCAGTTCCTTGATTTGAAGTGACAGTATGTGGACGATCCCATGTCAGTGAATCAGATGTTCTGTGAGCCCGAGTAGAGGTGCTGACCAAGTCAACGCAGGTAGGAAAGTTAAAACTCACACTTAGAAAATATGTCAATGCCCTGGCAGGTTTGGCTCAGCAGTAGAGGGTCGGCCTGTGGACCAATGAGTCACAGGTTCAATTCTGACCAAGAGCATGTACCTTGGATGCGGTTCATCCCTGGCCCTGGTCAAGGTTGTGTGGGGGGCAACCAGTTGATGTGTCCCTCTCACATCAATGTTTCTCTCTCTCCCCCTCCCACTCTGTCTGGAAAAAAAAGAGAGAAAGAAAATATGTCAATCTTATTCAAAATAAATTGCTGCCCTTTTCAGGGTACAAGGGGTCTTATGTAATCAAGTGCCACTAAGTGGCTGGTTGGTCTCCTCAAAGATTCATGCACTATCAAAGGCTCAATATTAGTCTCTATTGTTGACGGATATAATGGCAGTAGGAGCAAAGTTACCTTTGGTGAGGATGCCATGCTTCTGTGCCCACGCATAGCCTTTATCTCTGCCATCATGGCGACTCAGTTCATAAGCCCATTATTTCAGCACTGTGGTATATCTAATGACTGGCTAGTTACATCTCCACTGTAACTCTTCTTCAGTGCTTTCTGGAGACCCCACAAGGCGTCTCAACCACAGATATTTCTAGTATCACTATAGGGTATAACTTCTAAATAAGTATCTTCTAGTGAAGCAATTCCAGTTGAACAGGGGCAAGTCTCCTGAGAACCATGTGGATGTGACCTATTAGCAACATCACTGGCAGCAACTGTGGGTGGGTGTACCAAGCTGGTAAAAGGACTCCAGGGAATCTGGGTGGGGCACCAATAGTGTCTACTAGATTGACTAGGCTGGGTTTGTCTCCTAAATGGAGGATTGGATAACTATTATAAAATTAATCTGTGTAACTCACCACATTAACATCTTAAAGGAGAAATATAGGATAACCACCTCAACAGAAAAGGAAAAATGTCAATCATTCAATATCCACCATAATAACAATGTTAGCAAACTTGGATTAGAAGTAGGGGAAGGCAAACACTACAGTGACGTGATATGCACATATAGAACAGGCTTTTTTTTTTTTTTTTTGCCTTGTTTTGGAGGGAAACTTAGAACATTTCAGCAAGACAAAGTCCAATTTCCTTTTCTCATAATCCAATGCAGAGATGAACAGGGGCCAGTGCATTTTTGGATGGAGGTGTGGTTCTGCTCTGGGGGGTCAGAGAGATGTGTACTCTGTAGCCTTGCTACAAGGCTTATTATTATTTAAGAGTAGGAGTGGCCTTTAGTGTAGGAAGTACAGTTAGGACTTAGGTAGCAAGCAATGGAGTAGTTTTTGATTTGTTTGTCATGATCTCCTGCCCCTTTGCCATCCTAAGCATCAGAACAGCCTGTATGCAGGGGATAACCAGTCAGTCATGAAATATCAGCTGCTTTTATTGATCTTCTTGTTTTTAAACAGCCTCATTAAGATATAATTTACATACCATAAAATTCACCCACTTTAAGTGTATCATTCAAAAAATTTTACTATATTTATAGTTGTACAAACATCACCACAACCTAATTTTAGAACATTTTCATCATTTATGTTCATTTACAGCCATTTTCCATTCCCACTCCCAGCCCTAGATAACACTAACCTGTTCTCTATCTCTATAGATTTGCCCTTTTTGGACATTTAACATAAACAAAATCACACAATGTGTTGTTCTTTTGTGACTGGCTTTCTTTACATTGAGTATAATGGTTTTGTAGTCCATCCATGTTGTGGCATGTGTCCACAATTCATTCTTTTTTATTGCCAAATGGTATTCCATTGTAGGACTATACCACATTTTATCCATTTACCAGTTGATGGACATTTAGCTTGTTTCTACTTTTGGGCTATTTTTAAAAATGCTGCCATAAAAATTTGTGTTCAAGTCTTTTTATGGTCATGTTTTCATTTTCACAGACAATCTTAGGGAAATTGGATTTAGGCACCTTGAGGAAGGGGAGCATCCAGTCCTGGTAAAGTTAGGCTCAGGCTTACCCCTCCGGCTGAGCTGGGGAGAGGCAGTGTCCCCAGTCTCAACTGTTTCATTGTCAGGCAACCAAAGGGGACTCCCAGGATCACCATCAGTCAATGTAGAGTATCTACAAGAAGTCTACTTACTTAAAGGTAAAACCTTCTCTTTTACAATCAGGAATAAGACATTTCTATACAACATTGTACTGAAGGTTCTAGCCGGTTAAAGGTAAGAAAAAGAGTTAAAAAATACAAAGACTGTCCCAGCAGGTGTGGCTCAGTGGACTGAGTATCGTCCTATGGACTGAGAGGTCCCGGTTTAATTCCCGATCAGGGCACATGCCTGGGTTCAGGCTCTATCCCCAGTAGGGGGTGTGCAGGAGGCAGTCGATGGATGTATCTCTGCCACATCGATGTTTCTATTTCTCTCTCCCTTCCCCTCTCTCTCTAAAAAAATCAATAAAAACAAAACCAAAAATAATACAAGGACTGGAAAGGAAGAATCAAAACTATTATTATTCAGATACAGAGAAAAATAAAAATAATTTATAAATAAATTTTTGGAATGAGAGTTTTGTAAACTTGCTGAAGGTTTGTAAACTGAATTTGGAATCAAAACAAGATATACAAGTCAGTTTCTTTTATATAACCATCAAAACACAGCTTTGTAAATGTAAAATCTAACTTAGAAATTAAAAATGTAGATATTGGCCTGGCTGGTGCGGCTCAGTGGTTGAGCATCAACCCATGCATTAAGAGGTCACTGGTTCAATTCCCAGTCCGGGCACATGCCTGGGTTGTGGGCCCAATCCCCAATGGGGAGCATGCAGGAGGTGGCCAATCGATGTTCTCTCTTATTGATGTTTCACTCTCTCTCTCTCCCTTTCCCTTCCTCTCTCTCTAAAATCAGTGAAGAAAAAAAAAATGTAGATATTGTATAACCCAGAAATTGTGTCCTGGTCAAACACATTGGAGAAATTTTTGCACATTTTCATCAGAGTTTGAAGAATGTTTATAGCAACATTATATGTAACATCAAAAAATAGGGGGAAAAAATCAAATCTCTACTGAAAGAAGACTTTATAAGTTACTTTAATATATGAATACAATGGACATACAATATAGTAGAGAAAATGAATGCATGCAGCTACATGAATCAACATGAATAAAACTTTCAAATATTGTATTGAGAAGAGAAAGTATCCAAATAATATGTACAGTATGATTTTATCTATATTGAGCTAATAAACATGTAAAACAAAACAATATATGATGTAGAAATACAGTGGGACCTCAGTTCTCAAACTTAATTCATTCTGGAAGGCTGTTTGAAAACTGAAGCATTTTTTCCCATTAGATATTATATAAATTTAATTACTCCATTCCAGACCCCCAAAATTCCCTGTTTTAACCTTTCTTATATACCGTACATATCTAATGTACTGTTAAGTCTATAAATAAACACTCTAAAAAAAGAGGACATGAAATGTAAATGAAAATTTTAAATAAAAGAAATAAAATGTACAGAAAAGTGAATAGTAATTATAAGCAACAACAAAAGCAAAAAAAACACAAAAATATTCACAGCACAATTTCCTGAGGTGTTAACAGTGGCAAACTGACTCATACTTATGCATTCTCTCCTGTTTGTCACCTGAGAGACGCATGATGATCACACAGGTAACAGCATGGAAGGGTTGTTGGGTTGAGAGGCGAATTGTTCGAGATGGGAGACGTTCGAAATCGGAGGTTTGACTGTACTTACATTTGTGATTAAACTGTAAAATTGAAAATAAGGGGAGTGATAATCGAATATCCAGGTAATTAATATCCTGATTAGCTGGGGTGGGGGATTAGTTTATGGAGGGTGAGGCATGAAATCAGGGCAAAGCACTTCAAATATACTGGTAATGTTCTATTTCTTAGGTTTGGTGATAGGTCTAAAACTTTTAAAAACTGCTACTTTTATACTTTAAACATAAAAATCTTCCTTTGTATGCATTCAACATTTAATAAAATCACTGCAGACACACTGTAGGGTCAGAATGGACCCCTACTCAAGATGAATAGTTCAAAATCTGGTTTTGATGTACACCCCCCCCCAAGAAGGTATGAAGATATATTATTTATGTAATAAGAGAAGGGTGGCTCCCAAGCAGGCCCAAAAATGACTTGAGAGAGCAGGAAAAGAAGACTGGCTTGGGGTTTTATGGTGACTGGGAGGGTGACTAGGACAAAGGTTCCTAGGCATGGTTTAACCTTCTCTAGGCGCAAGGGAAAGATCACCTGGGCTTTCTTATCATTATGCCCATACGGAGAACAAAGGTGAAAAAGGAAAAAGAGGTTTAAAAGATGTCAGCCAAACATCAAAAAATAGAGTGACACTCTTTATTACAAAAATATTTTAAACAAAATTATATAGGGAACAAAAAGATATCTGCCATTTTAGAAATAACATGTCTGCACAGAAAAGAATGTCACCTCTCCCTCTTAGAAACCACTTCATAGCCCGGCTGGTTTGGCTCAGTGGTTGAGCGTCGACCCATGTACCAAGAGGTTGCTGGTTCGATTCCCAGTCAGGGCACATGCCCAGGTTGTGGGCCAGATCCCCAGTGGGGAGCATGCAGGAGTCGGCCAATCGATGTTTCTCTCTCCCTCTTCCTTCCTCTCTCTAAAAATGAAGAAAGAAAAAAAATTTAAAAAAAACAAAAAGAAACCACTTCACCCATTCTTTTCCCAGGAATACTCCATTAGAGGAATAACTACAGTCAAACTGTTAAGTTTGACAGAAATTTAAGTTATTTACCATTCCACAGAAAAAAACAAATATCAAGAGGGATTACTACAATAACGTAACTCAAATAGAGAGTCCTGTGGAGTGACAAGAATTAAGAATCACACATGAATGAAATTATTCATCCTGGGATTATGCAATGGAATACAAATTGTTTGGGTCTCTGGTACGTAACTGAGCCCAAAAGGAATCACTTGCTTTGCCATCACGGGAGTGAAGAAAGTTCTGCAACTTTACACCCACTCACTGCAAATGAACACCAGGCCAGAAGTTGTCCCGGAAGCAAGTATTTCATTCCTACTGAAAAGAGACAGACAATGAATGACAAGTATACATCAAATTTTGAGCCACCTACTGGGTACTGCTGTGGATATAAAAATGAGTAAGATTCAATCCCTGCTCTTTATGGGCTACTTTTGTCGCCTGAAGTGTAAAAATGTGGATTTATAGAAAACCTACAGCCAGACTTACAGCTCAAATAATAAAATAATTAAACAGATTGTTTTCAACATACTTCAGTATTAAAGAATTCATGAGAATGATTAGGAGCCATATCTACTGCATGATATATGCTTACAGAAGGAGGAAATATCCATGCTTAAAAGATTTTAACCAATGAACTGGGGTGTGGATGATGAGACCCTGAAAGCATAGGTCAGTAGAGATAAAGGTGAAGAAACAGGCTAACATACCCCGCGTTTACGAAGAATGGAAATGTGGAATGAGTGGAGAGAATGAGAAGAGAGTAAATTCAAAGTAAAAACATTTGAGAAACTTTTAGGAAGAGAACTGTATACCCTGAAATTCTAAGCTGCTGGCACAAATGAAAAGCAAATTCTTTCATCTCCCCAATCTGTAGTAGTCTTGCGCGCGCGCACACACACACACACACACACACACACACACACCCTTTTGAGTAGGGCTGTTCTGAATGAAGAAGAAAAAAGAAGGAAGAAGGAAGAAAGAAAGAAGGAGAAGGAGAAGAACAAGAACAAGAAGAATGAGAACAAGAAGAACAAGAACAACAACCTCAGCTCAACATCTGGTCTGATGTATATCAGGTCAGCATCATTATAATATTGTAAAAATACTTATTATGTGCCTAGTGGGATTCTAAGCTTTTTACAAACACTAATGTATTTAGTGCTTTATAGCAATTAACTTATTTAATAACACTCAAGGCAAACCCATAAGGTAAGCAGTAATATTTTCACCATTTTGTGAGGCACCAAAAACACAGAGAGGTTAAGTAATTTGTCCAAGGCCACATTGCAGATAAGAGAAAAAACTGGATTCCAACTTAGACAGGTTGGCAAAAGGGGTGTGGAAAAGATCTATAAACTGAATGTATTCAGTGCAAGTAGAAGTGTAGGTCAATGGGGATCCTGAGGGACATGGACCCTCCTACAAAGTCACAGAAATATTAGGGAGAAATTTAGTATTTCCATACATTCAGGTATGGGACTTTCTTTTTGTTTTAATCAGTTTTAGCCATATCTTGTAGGATAGGATCACCCCAACTTATTCCCTCTTCTCTCTCTCTCTCTCTCTCTCTCTCTCTCTCTCTCTCTCTCTCTCTCTCACACACACACACACACACATAATTGCTCCTGTTTTGAGTTTACGGATTTTCCACCCCTCTGAGAATAAGCAAAATAGAAAGCTAAGTGTCTGCACTTTGTAAACACTTCTCCATTCTACCTAGAACGTTGGCTCTATCTACCTTCCTCCTGTTGAGAAAGCCCCAGATGAGGCTCTTTCATGCTGTTGCCTTGGTTACATATTGATGCTTTTTGTTCAGTGTCGGCCTCATAGGGGTCTCTTGCTGTCTGCCCTAGATGTCAGCCTGCCTTTTAAAGGCCTCATTATTCCCACCACATGGTGTCCATATGCAGAAAGCAACCTTGCAGATAAGATCCAAAGTGAAATGGAGATCTCAGATCAATCCTACGCTATAAGCATTCAACTTTCCCTGCCTCTCCTCAGCAAGTTTTCCTGCCACAACCTCCCTTGCTTTCTCTCTCCTGGTTAAGAGGAGTGCAGAACCTTCCTGTAGGCAACACTTGTACTCTGGGTATCCAGGAAGAATAAACTAAATTAAAGTATCTGGAAACATTTCCACCTAATCTCCAGTTTAACTTCTGTAAGGATCTTTCCATTGAAGTGGCTATGCATGTATGTAAATGTTGATATGAAGCATACAAATGTGTTCACACACATACACACCGCTCATCTGGATTACAGCTGAGATGCCAGTTCTGAATGAGCTGCATCATTCTAGGGGCTTTCTCTATACTTACTGTTTTCACACTCACCAGTTAAGGAAACCAAGACCCAGAGTGGGTAAGCACCTTGCCCTAGGTAATAGACTAGTGGCAAGGCAAAAGGGACTTCCCAACAAAGCTTCCTTAACTGTGACTGAACCAAAAAATGCACAACTCAGGCCTAACCACATTGTTGGCTTCATGTGTAGCTCAAAGACCTACAGGAAATAACTCTGTTAAGGTTTATACTTGCAGTTAGGAGACAGCAATACCGATTTAATGGTTGGGATAACCAAACTATAGGGAGGGAAAGCAGATCCTCATAAGTGATAAAGGAACCAGACATCCTGTGTTGGAGTTAGCAGTGATGCCTGAGTAGAAATGGCAATGGGTCTGCCCTTGAACATGCTTTCATCCAGTAACCTCCACTCCTTTAAGCAAGCCTCTGTGCACCCATGGGGAAGAGTGGGCTGTGGGCAACGTTAAAGTGCTGTGCCACCAGAGCCTAAGCAACTCCCCTTCCAAAAGAACTCATTACAAAGAAAGTGTTTCCTTATAAACAGAGCTGATGCAGAGGTGAGAAGCTGAGGGTGGCAGCACTATGAATAGCTAGTGCCCAAATCCTAACCAGAGCTGGAGGACAGCAAGCCAGCACCACCACACCAGGAAGTCAGGAACTGGTTGACTGAGGACTGTAGACGTGCAGAGGACAGGGTAAGAGCTGACAGACTCAAGAGGACCACAGAACAGAAATACAGGGCAGAGGCCCATGAGTCCAGCAGTCTTTGCGATGTCCTTCAGAGCAGGGAGCAAGTTCTGATAATGTGTACCACAGCCCTTCCCTTTGGGGAAAGCTGAAGTTCCTGCTATTTGTCAGATGGGGACTGTTGAAGACGAAGGAGCAAACTGCTCTGATGATCTTATCCAGGACCACTAACTGGGTATCCTCAGGTACATTTATGTTCTGAATGCATAAACACATAAATTTATGTGAGTACATTTAACATAATTTATTTTCACATAAGATATATGCTAATTTAACACCTTCATTTCTTGGGTTTCAGTTTCCTCTTTGGTAAAATAAGTGACTATTCTATAATGGCCCTCATTTGTTCATTTCCATCCTGGTGGCCACCACCCAGATTCACATCCTTATCCCCTTATTCCTGAATCATCTGCTCACTGGTCATTCAACTTCATCTCCTTCAAGTTATTACTGCCACTTTCCTCTTTTCAACCCTACACTTTCAATGAATTTTCTGATTCTGAAATCTTCAGGGGTTCCCACTGCCAATGTGAAAAGGTTCTCCATAATATGACCTCAACCAGCTTAGTCTTCTGTCTCCAGTTACCACTCCATTTCTCTACCCTCCTTAACTGCAAACTATTTCTCAGAAGTCTTCCATATTAGTTGTTTTCACTTCCTTCCCATTCTGTCTTCAAACCATGCCAATTCAGCTTTATTCCTATTCCTTCTCTGAAATGACTATCATAAACTCTACGGCCTCTACGTTGCTAAACTCAATAATCAATTCTCTAGTCTCTTCTCCCAGAATGTCTCAAGTATTTGACACAGGTGGACACTCCTTGAAAAACTTTCTTCCTCTGATTCTCATGTATGATGTCATTCCATAATAAAACCTATATGTGTGGATTTATGTTTTCATTCTGATTCTTACCTAAAGACTCCTTTGGAACATACACTTACTTGCCTCAAATCTTCTTTAGACTGTCACCTTCTTAAGAGTAGATACCGACTGTGCCTTATATATCAATGTCAAGTGCTTACTAAAACACCCATGCAAATAGCAGTATCTCAGAAAGCTACCTCCAACATTAGCTATCCAAATAATACACGGGAAATACAAGAATGAAGGCTCGAATAAACCAGGCCTGGAGGAGCAGTAAGACAAGTGGGTGACATTTGCTACAGAAGCCAACTGTGGAGTGAGAGAGCTGGCTAGTGGACACCGCCTGCTGGCTACCCTGTAACCCTGGCTTGGCTAGGGTGAACACAAGCTTGTTCCTTTATTTTACTTTGAGTCTGAATGTTGCTAGTACCTCTGAGAAAGGAAACGTGCTCCTCTTGGACCTCACGCACTGTTCATATCCACATCTCATCTCACTTGGTTGAAGAAAAGCCCTAAGGCAAAAAGCTTGAGGTGAGTTCCAGATTCACCATTAACTCACTGTGAGGACATTTCAGAGCCTCAAGAACCCATCTACCAAACATAAATAGTTGTCTGGATTTACCAGGGCTATTGTGAAGCTCAAACGAAGACTCAACTGACTGTGCACTCTCATTCACATTTGAACTTCCAGGTCCTCACAGAGCACCTAGGAAAGATGGTGCTCTGTGATGTTTGTTACATGGATGGACCCGTTTTGTCTCCTATTTCCCCTATATACTGGTACCAGCACAACACAGAAACCTTGGAACCTCAGTTTCTCCCTCTTCCTCATTGCCATATCTAATCACAGCTGGTCAATTCCATTTTCAAATCTTTCTTGACTCTCTGTCTTCTGTTCTGCTGTCTCTGCTTGCCTCAGTTGGCATCCTTATCATTTCTCTCTCACTTATTGTATCATAGTCTTAGTTTAGCCAGAAAGGCCATGTGGGAACACTGCCTGAGAAAGAGTGGGTGATGGGAGGGTCTCGGTGGCTAGGTTAATCCTGGAAAAGTGGTATCTAAGGTAGTTTTGTTGTTGAGAAGCATCAAAGTCATATTTACGAAGTCAAGATCATGCATCAAATCTGAGAAGCAAGGCAAAGATTAGCTGCTGAATAAGTTAAAATCCAAATTGAACAAGATGTGAGAGATATATTGAGATAAACAGTTTAGTACACCAGCAGTAACCACAGTCACAGAAGAATGCAAAAATAGCTTTTAAATGGCATTGGCATATGCTGCAGGAGTAGGAGCGTATTAAAACTGCTTCTTGCCCTGGCTGGTTTTGCTAAGTGGTTAGAGCATTGGCCTGTGGAACAAAGAGTCACAGGTTTGATTCCAGTCAAAAGCACATACCACAAGGGGTTGTGCGGGAGGCAGCTGTCAATGTGTCTCTCTCACATTGATGTTTCTCTCTCTCTCCTGCTCTCTCTCTCTCTCCCTGCCTCCCTCCCACTTTCTAAATCTATCCGAAGATAAACGGAAAAATGTCCTCGGGTGAGGATTAAAAATAAATAAATAAAGCTGCTTCTTTCTAGGAAACACAGCAGTCTTCTAGTTGCTTCTCACCCCTACTAATGTTGTCCTCTTCCTACCCATCCTCTGTTCTGTTGCCAAAATCATCTAAATAAAATGCAAGCTTGAGTTTTTCACATCTCTGCTTGTTGCAAAAAAATAAAAATAGTGACTACCACCAACACAAAGTCAATTCTAAACCTGTAAATATGACATACCCTATCACTTGTCAAGGCCCCAGCTGCCTCGTCAGCCTCATTTCCTAGCCTTCTTCCTGTGCTACCATACCCAACCACACCTGTTCTCCAAAACACAGCCTCTTCTCTCATCACCTCTTGCTGTCACACATGTTTGTTCCTATGCTGCTAATATCCTTCCCCATTTCAGGCAGCTCAGACAATCTTATTTGTGTTTCTAGACTCAGCTTCCCAATCACGTCTTTGATTCCTTCTCATACTTTTACACTTTAAGACTGCTGACCCTGGACTTCCGGTCAAGATGGCGGCATAGGCAGTCTTGTGTCCTCCCACAACTACATCCAAGTTACAACTAAACTACAGAACAACCATCATTCAAAACTGCCTGAAATCAAGCTGAATGGAAGTCCTACAACTACAGAATTAAAGAAGCTGCATCGAGACTGGTAGGAGGGGCGGAGGCGCGAGGGCCGGTGGAGAGACCGCCTGGTCCCACACCCACCTGTGGCGGATAAAAATCAGGACACCTCGGCTGGGAAGGTCCTTCCTGAGGACTAAGGGGTCCTGTCCCACACCAGGTGCCCCGCTCAGGGTTCCAGTGCCAGGAAGAGAAGTCCCCATAACTTCTGGCTGGAAAAACCAGCGGGAACTGAGGCTCAGGGAAGCTGAAGCAGCTAGAGCCCCAGGCAGCTCCTTAAAGGGCCCGCGCACGGACTTATCGGACTCCCTCCCTCTAAGCTTGGAGGGGAGGCAGCTGGAGGGGCACCAGAGACACACAGGGAAGAACTGAGCTGTTTGGCACTGGAGCAAGGGCTGGAGAGGGGGCTTTCTCTGGGACAAACGTGCTGTCAGAGGCCTTTGTTCCTTTGGTGAGCCCTTCCCTGGGGCGGTAGACAGTCTCCACATCTGGGACTCCAGCAACCTGGCTCACACTGGTAGCCCCGCCCTGGTGACTCCCTGAGGCCCCGCCCCACCCCACCCAACTTTCAGGCCCACCCAAGCTGTTGCCAGTTGCTTAACCATAGGATTGGCCTGTCTTGGATCCTGCTTCAGGTTTTTCCTAAATTTTTTCAAATGAGCAGCATCTGGTCTCAGCTAGCCCCATAGCTCTCGTTAAGTAATACACAGAAACAAACACAGGGAGGCAGTCAAAATGAGGTCCCAAATGAAAGAACAGAACAAAACCCCAAGAAAAGAACTAAGCAAAATGGAGATAAGCAACCTAACAGATGCTGAGTTCAAAATACTGCTTATAAGGATGCTCAATGAACTCAGTGAGGGCCTCAAGAGCATAAAAAAGGACCAATCAGAAATGATCGATGCACAGTTAGAAACGAAGGAGGCTTTAACTGAAATAAAGAATAATTTACAAAGATTCAATAGTAGAGTACGTAAATCCAAGAAGAAAACCATTGATTTGGATTATAAGGAAGCAAAAAAACACCCAATCAGAACAGCAAAAAGAAAAAGGAATCCAAAAAAGTGAGGATAGTGTAAGGAGCCTCTGGGACAACTTCAAGCGTGCCAACATTCACATCTTGGGGGTGCCAGAAGGAGAAGAGGGAGAACAAGAAAGCGAAAACCTGTTTGAAACAATAATGGCAGAAAAATTTCCTAACTTGGTGAAAGAAACAGACATACAAGTTCAGGAAGCACAGAGAATCCCAAACAAGATAAACCCCAAGAGGCCCACCAAGACACATCATCATCAAAATGCAAAAGGTTCAAGACAAAGAGAGAATCTTAAAAGCAGCAAGAGAAAGGCAGCTAGTTACCTACAAGGGAGTTCCCATAAGGCTGTCAGCTGATTTCTCAAAAGAAACTTTGCAGGCCAGAAGGTAGTGGCAAGAAATACTCAGAGTGATGAAAAGCAAGAACCTACAACCAAGATTACTCTATCCTGCAAAGCTGTCATTTAGAATCGATGGCCATATAAAGACTTTCCCAGACTAGAAAACGTTAAAGGAGTTCATCACCACCAAACCGTTATTATATGAAATGATGAAGGGTCTTTTTGAAGAAAAAGATAAAATATATGAACAAACAAAATCGCAATGAATACATATCTATCGACAATGGAATCTACAAACAAAATGAATAGGTAGAACAGAAACATTCTCATAGATCGAGAACATTTTGTTGGTTGCCAGATGGGAGGGGGGTTGGGGGAATGGGTGAAAAAGGTGAAGGGATTAAGAAGTACAAATTCATTGCTAGACTGACAAACCTCAAAGGGAAAGGGGTTGGGGGGGGGGAGAAATAAACCTAAGAACTTATATGCATAACCAATGGACACAGACAATAGTGTGGGAAAAGGCGGGAGGGGGGCAGAAGTGGGGAGGAGGGGGCCAATGGGGGAAAAATGTGGAACATCTGTAAAACATTCTACATTCAACAATAAAGATTTTAAAAAGTAAATTAAATAAAGAGCTTCCTCATCTCTTCTGGACACAGTGAGAAGACAGCCATCTAAGAACCAAGAAATGAGATATCAGTAGACACCGAATTTGCCTTTGTCTTAGATTTTCCAGCCTCTAGAACTGTGAGACATAAATGCTTTTCTGTGTAAGCCACCCAATCTATGGTATTTTTGTTATAGCAGCAGCATGATCAGCCGAAGACACCTTCATACAGCCTGAAAAGTACCTTGCATATAAAAATTGACAAGTTACTCTGATATAGTACTTACTGTATGCCAGGTGCTATTCTAAGTACTTGATATGTATTAGCTCAGTTGATTTCTTATAATCATACTGCAGATCTTTTATCTGCAATTCTGAAACCTCAAAGCCAGGAGTTTGTAGTAAATGCATTTGGTTGCAAAATATGACTTGAATGTATTTGAAATTCTTTTTGTTTTTATCCTACTTGTGCAGCTACTTATAGTTTGGTGCATAAGTGTTAAAGCATTTGATTACAGTATGCTGATCCAAACTCCACTCGGGGTGTTTATATATGGTATATAATATGTATTTTGCTACCTTTTCACAATCTAGAACATTTTCTGAATTATGAAACACACCTGGAACCAAGGGTTTCAATTAAGGGATTATGGCCTTATTCCTATGTAATGGATTAGACATGGAGGGCAGAGAGGCTAAGTAATATGCCCTAATGTCACGCAGCTAACAATGGGAGGTAACATTTGAATCCAGGTAAACTGGCTCCATAGACTTAACCTACTGCACTCTATAGCCTCTGGCAGAGTAACTATTGCACAACATTTCTCAGTTGAGCCTAAGTCGAGATGGGTATATGAAGACTGGAATATCCCTTTCTACCCTTATTTATTTTAAGTCAGCTGATATACATGGGGTGGAGGAGTTTCCTGGAAAAAGCACTTAGAATAATGTCAGTGGTTCATATTTAGACATATACGCATAGATGGCATAGAGAGATCTGACAGAATCTGGATTCACGGGGCTGTGGTGACCTGGGACATAAACAACATTGAGAGATGGCAGATAAATTAGGCTCTCATCAGGGCCTGAGGGCTGAATAGGTTGTAGGTCTCAATGTTGGCTTTTACATCAGAGATAGAGAGGTGGTTTCCCAAGCAGTCCTCTGGGACCCTTCAAATATAGCCAGTAAAGAGAGTAAAACCCTCTTTATTTCATGGTGGAGTGATGGGAACATGCCACTGGTGGCAGTGCTGCAGACAGAGTAATGAGAAGTGGACAGGACAGGAGAAGCAGATTTGTTGGAGAGAGATTTGTTGGTAAATTTGGTTTTTAACGAGTTTAGGGTGCCAAATGGTGTTGGTAAATTTGGTTTTTAACAAGTTGAGTTCGGGGTGCCAAATGGTTAACTCCTGTGATAAAAAAATTCTGTGTAGCAGGCATTTATTTGGAAGTAAGGGCCTGGGCCTCTGGAGCAGTAAAGATATAGTGCAGATTCGATCCAGCTACTTACAGGTAATAATTGTAGCTGGAAAATAGATGTCCTCACAAAAGGTCAGAGAACAGAGAATAGCTAAGAATGATCGTAGGGGCTCTAAATTATTGACATGTGGAGGAATTTACTGATCCAGTTTGAAATTACTAAAATGAAGCTTGAGTAATCAGCATTTATTAAATGTTTTTTGATGCTTGGCCAAAGTGTTGACGATCCATGCTTAAAGATACTCCTGTGTGCCTGGCTGGTGTGGTGTGCCTGGCTGGTGTGGCTCAGTCCCATGGACCGACAGGTCCTGGTTCGATTCCTGGTCAGGGCACATGCCTGGGTTGCAGGCTTGATCCCCAGTGAGGGGCTTGCAAGATGCAGCCAATAGATATTTCTCTCTCACATCTGTGTTTGTTTCTCTCTCCATCTCTCTCTTCCTTCCTCTCTCTAATCAATAAAAAATAAAATCATCTACTTTAACAAAAAAAAAAAGACTGCTGACCCCTGCCCTGGTTGGTCTGGCTCAGCATTTAGAGCATTGGCCTGTGGAATGAAGGGTCACGGGTTGATTCCCGGGCACATACCTAGGTTGCAGGTTGGATCTCCATTGCAGGCTGGATCCCTGGCACCAGTCAGGGTTGTGCAGGAGGCAACCAATCGATGTGTCTCTCTGACATCAATGTTTTTCTTGCTCTCTTCCCTGCTCCTCTCTCTCCCTTTTTGCCCCCCCTTTCCTGCCTCCCCCCCTTCCATTCTCTAAGAAAAAAAATCAATGGAAAAATATCCTGGGGGCAGATTAACTTTAAAAAAAAAAAAGGACTGCTGACCCCTTGCTGTGTTTCCACAGTGATTTGAAAATGTTTGCATTAGATCACTTACTATATTCCACTGCTTGTTAATTTTAAAAAATTGTGATATATAAACAAAAAAGTGCACGTCGAAACTGTAAAGCCCAATGAATGATCACAAAGCACAGTCATGTAACCATCACTGACAGCAAAGGTTGGCACCCTTTTTCTGTAAAGGGCCAGATGTAAATGTTTTAGGCTTTGCAGACATATGAACTCTATCACAACTGCTTAATTCTGTTACAACAAAAGCAGTGATAACAAGAGTAAACAAAAGGATATGGATGAGTTCTAGTAAGACTTTATTTACAAAAACAGGCAAGGCTAGATTTTGCCTGACCTAGATCAATTCCCATACACTTTTAATTAATGATGATCTTCCACCTCTCCTAAATGATAAACAGTATTGTAACATACAGTAATTGCTATTTTTCTTCATAATTTTACCATTGAAGCATGAATCCCTAAACAGTTTGTTTTTTCCATTTACATTTATATAAATGGAACTGTATACTGCATACTCTTTCATATTTGACTTTTTTCACTCCATATTACACTTGCGAAATTCATCCATGCTATTGCATATAGCTATACTTCTTTGATTTTCATTGTAGTAGACTATTCCATTATATAAATTTAATTTTTCATTCTGCTGATAATGGATATTTGGTTGATTTTAGTTTTTTACTGCTATGGATCATTATGCAGCTATAAACAATCTTATTTTTTAGGTTGGGTTATGATAGCTTTATTTATTTAAATATTTTTTCTTTATTGATTTTAGAGAGAGGGAGAGGGAGAGATAGAAACATCAATGAGAGAAAACACTGACTGGCCGCCTCCTGCATGCTCCCCCCCGCCCGGGGATCAGGCCCACAACCTGGGCATGTGTCCTGACCAGGAATCAAACTGGCGACCTCTTGGTGTATGGGTCCACGCTCAACCACTGAGCAACACCGGCCAGCCTGACAATCTTATATATGTATCTTGATGCATAGACACATATTTCAGTTTCCAAATTAATGGTATCAATTTATATTCTACCAGCAATGTGTGAAATTTCTAGTTGTTCCACATCCTTGCCAATTCCTGCTCTTCTCCTTTTTAAATTTTAGCTATTCTGTCAGATGTGTAGTGGTATCTGATTGTGGTTTTAATTTGCATTTCTTTCTCTGACTACTGAGGCTGAGCCCTTTTCATATTTGTATTGGCCATTTGGATATCTTCCTTTGTAAAGACTTTATCCTTTTACTTATTAAGTTCATTTTATTTTCTGGACACAAGCCCTTTATTGATTGTATGTGTGGCAAATATCTTCTCCCAGTTTAAAGTTTGTCTTTTCTCTTTATGTTATCTTTTGATGGACATCAGTTCTTAATTTTAATAGTGTACAAGTTATCAATATTTTCCTTTATGATGATTTTTATATCGCATCTAAGAATTCTTTTTCTGCTTTGAATAGATCATCTAATATTATGTGACATTTTTAAAATCGTTTACATGTGATATATAGCTAATGGAATATTGATTTTATGTGGTGTGGGAAAAAAGTCAAGAGTCTATTTTTTGCCATGTAAATATTTTCTTCTCCCAACACTATATATTTAAAAGATCTTCCTTTATGTGGTACTTTATAATGTCTTAATTTTTTTCTCCCATGAATCTGGTATTGACATGCACGGCTCTTTTTTTCCTGGAATCTCTATTAGGTTTAATGTTTTTGTTTTTTATCCTCACCCGAGGACATTTTTCCACTTTTTGTTCAGATAAGAGTGGAAGGGAGAAGGAGGGAGAGAGAGAGAGAGAAACATCGACGTGAAAGGGACACATCGAGTGGCTGCCACCTGCACGACCAACCAGGGCCAGGGACAAACTGCAACTGAGGTACATGCCCTTAGCAGGAACCGAACCCACGTCTCTCTAGACAGCAGGCCAATGCTCTAACCGCTGAGCCAAACTGGCCAGGGATATTAGGTTTAATATTGTCTATTTGTCTATCCTTGCTCATATACCTTAATTACTATCTTGGGCAAAGCTTGGCCCTTTGACTTTCCAACTAAAAAATACAGATTAATGGACAGACCAAAGAAAACCATGAAGGAAAATGAGAAAAAGCTGCAAGGTAGCAAAAAAAAAAAAAGTAAGCACAGTGAATTTGTGTAAGACAACAGGGTTTTAAAAAGCACAAAGTCAGCACTAGTGGCATATACTATAGAATTGTCAGAGTGGATAAAAATGAGAAAGTGTTGGATTTAGAATAGTGGTAGGTCAGTGATGATATAAGCCACAGAAATTTAGGGAATGGATCGAGAAGTTCAAGCAGCAAATTCATTATTGGGGTCTTAACAGAGAAGAAAAGGAGAAAATTATTATGTATAGCTGGTACTGTAAAACCCTCTTCTGTGTGTTATTCCATAAGAATTACTAATATTTATCAGAGGAAATACTACACCTTGAAGATGTTATAGTAATTGTGGGACATATATAATAGTACAAAATTCTTTATTTATTTATTTATTTATTTATTTTTTATCCTCACCCGAGGACATTTTTCGATATTTTGTTCAGATAGAGTGGGAGGGAGAGAGAGGAAGAGAGAGAGAGAAACATCGACGTGAAAGGGACACATCGAGTGGCCGCCACCCACACGACCTAACCAGGGCTGGGGACAAACTGCAGCCGAAGTACATGCCCTTAGGAACCGAACCCGGGTCTCTGTAGACCGCAGGCCAACCCTCTAACCGCTGAGCCAATCCGGCCAGGGCTAGTACAAAATTCTTTACATAACACTCCTACATGGGAAAGAGGATGCATTACTTGAGTTTATTCCAGTAGTATTTTTGGGTTTAAGAGAGTTGAATCCAATACTTTTGTCTGCTTGACTCCCACTGTGCCCACAAGCCAGTTAGTCTGACAATTAGAGATAAGATTTATAACCCTTCCCCAAAACAGACTATTTTATGTTTAAAATGAAGTGGTCTTGTCCTTGTCCTCATTAGTATAATTGGACTTAATTCTGACTAAAAAATCTACCTCCTGTTCCAAAGCTTTATCCAAATTATGCTGTTTACGGGCAAGACTGAGGACTGCAAAAGCAAACAACTTGCCCCAAATGACACAGCAAATAAAGAAAATTGCCTGGATTCCAACTCGGGTCTAACTGATTTCAAGGCCTCGTCCTTCCACTGTTATACCAGGGTCAACCTGTGTTCCCCTGAGCAATGGGGATGGTCCCCATTCTCAGGGCACTTCAGTGTAGATCGGGACACAAACACATAACGAATACCATTGAACATCATGGGTGGGAGCAGCGATATACAAAGAGCTATGGAAACACAAAGGATAACAAAGCTACCACACTGGGAGTCCCTACCTCTTAGACATTGTGCTAAACTAATATATACATTAGTTATAACTTTATAACTATGTGAAATATGAATTAGGCCCATTTCACAAACTAGGAAACTGGTGCATGAGATGCCTCAAATTGTATACTTATGAAGTAACTGCATTCGGCCCCAGTGATCCTCAGAAGCTGCATGCTATTAGAAGCAGAAAAATGCAGACTGTCATCGCCAGGCTTGGGTTAAAATCTGGGTCTGATGTGTGTTAATTGTGTTATCTCCTTCAAGTCTCTCAGCCTCAGGGAAGGCCCACTAAAAGCTCCCCACCCATCCCTCAGCCCGGTTGGTCCCAGGGTCCCAGTCTTCGGCCTCACTTAATCCAGAGACCGTGCAACTTGATCCGCCGAGCGGGAGGCCCCGCCCCCTCCAGAATCCCGCGGACGCTTCTTCCTCCAGCCTACAGGCTCACCTCTCCAATCCGTCACCGCCTTGGGCACAGCGTAGCGAAGGGTCTTGTGCAAGGCGCACGGCACTGCAGGTACAAACATGACTGAACTCTCCGTCCACTTAGATGACCTGCCAAACAGAGCCAGCGCGGCTGCCAGGATCTAGCCGCTCAAACTCCCTCCTGGACAGGGACGGGCTCTTCGCAGCCTCGGAGTTCCGGGTCTCCTGGGAGACCTCTGCCAGACAAGAGCAATCGATCCATCGTAACATACTCGGGCATCCACCCGGAAACTGCAGCAGGAACGCTTTGGTTCCGGCAAGCTGCAATTGGGATTTAGGGATTTGAATTCCTAATCGCCTTTACAATCACACTCATAGAGACACCGATACCACCTGTGGTCCAGTTCTTAACTAACGTCTTAGAACACTCCCTGGTACATAGCCGCTGGATAAAATCAGCCAAGGAAAAAGGTTATTTTAAAGCTAGTATTCTAACCTCTGGCTATTTGTGGGATGGGGAATTTACCAACTTAATTAAAAAAAAATTTTTTTTTAAGTGCTACTACTAAAGGTTAAGTGGATTGGTAGCAAACAACGTACTGTCTTGATATTATTGAACCAGTAGCCCTTAATCTTCAATCATTTATGAATGCCTATTTTCCGCTCATTCAGCAATCATCCAGCACATCTTTTTGCAGGTCATTAGAAAGCTCGAAGAAGACAGAGATGAAAAGATATGTGATCCCTGCCCTAAAGAAGTTGACAATCTAATGGACACACAAATTAATGTGTGCTTAAAGTACATCCGTCGCTTAGGACACAGACCCCACATGGATGGTTGGCCAGGGTGAGTCAGAGGAAGCCTCACCTATGAAGTATTACTTGAGATGACATTATAGTATAGAGTGTAGGTGACAGAGTAACATTTCCCACGGTATTCCTGAAATCTTTCCATCTGTCCTTGCCTTTCTGTTGCCACTGAAACATATCTGGTTTGTTTTCTTCTTTCTTTCTGTCTGTTCAAGTAGCTCCTAAGTGGTCTCCACAGGAGAAATTCTTAATCTCCAATAACACCCATGTCTACAGGACTTTGGAGTCAAAAATGAAAAGGAAAAAAAAAAGGAAAGAAACTTCACTGTAATTTTCAAGTCTTATCTTTGACACTGCTGAAAGTTACCTATAAGATATAAATGATGATGGGATGTTCCTGTTTCTCTGCCTACAGTGTTCATTCTGGTTTTCTTAGCAAGAAATTTTAGGCCTTTTGTAATATAACTTTGACCACATTCCTGCTACTTCCTCCTTTTCACTCCAAACTCCATCCTAGAGGAGACACCATTCTGTGTATGTTCCATGAACTTCCACAACTTCAAAATGCAACTCCAGAGAAAATAGGTGTATGAAACCTCCCCTACTCTGCAGACAATGTAAGTTACCCCCTCCCCCCAGGACCTTTAACTCACATATAAAACAAAGCACTTATCATAATCTATTATTTTTAATTTATCAAGTAAGTGCCTATGACTACATATAAGAATATAAGCAACATGAAAAGAGGAGAGAGTCTTACTATTTGAATCCCCAGCATCTAGAAACGTTCCTACTCAAGTGCTTAATGTTCATTGAATGAATGATGATGTGGATGGATTTTAATAAAAGTCTATGACATTGCCTTGATCAAGTGGGTGTTGTGAAGCAGTTCTGAGGCATGCTTTGTTTGAAGGCATTTCTTCCCTGTTTTAGAAAAAAGAGCTACAGTGAGCCGGAGAAGGTAAGCCAAGGTTTTAAGGCTTCTGGCTCTGTATTGCCCACTACAGGACCCTGAACTATATCAAGTGGGACCTGTTTAACATTCTTGGAGTTGTACACTTAGACTAAGCACACTCTCTAGGGCACAAAAATGGACAATCACTGCAAAAGGGCTTAATAAGTGTTGGAAAATGTTTCTGGAATTTCAGCACAGAATTCAAAGCAATGCTCTTCATAGGTGACCCCCTTGCTGCCTTTAATTTCAACTTCTTGTGCTGCCTTGTGCCACATCTCCATTTTTCACCTGCTTATTTCTTTATTGAGATATGAAATGTAAAAACAATTGAAGGAGGACTTTTGCTCAAGTCAGATGCATGCCTCAACCCCAGCTAGAGATATACTTGTATGTAAGTCTTATCATGTCTTTCTTCTACTCAAAACCCTCCAACAGCACATCATTTCCCTTCAGGGAAAATCCAAAGGCCTTAAAATGGCCAACAAAGCCTAAAATCTATCTCTGCCTGCCTCTCTTTACCTCAGTTTATCTCTCCTGTTACTCTCCCACTGAATCACTTGGCTTCAGTCCTACTTGCCCTCTACATTTCTCTAATGACACTCCCACCTCAGGACCTTTGCACTGGCTGTTTCCTCTGCCTGGAGCCCACTTACCCCAGATGTGCACATAGCTAACTTCCTTCAGATGTTTACTCACATGTCATCTCAATGAGGCCTACCTGAGCACCCTATTTAAAATTATAACCTGCTGTCCCTTCTAGAGGCTCCCAAATTCTGTTACCTTGCTTTATTTTTATCCCTATAACACCCATAAATTTCTAAAATACCACAGAATTTACTTACCTACCTGTTTATTATGTAATATCTATATCTGGCTACTAGAATATAAGGTCCATGAGGGCAGGGATCTTTTTCTGTTGTTAGCATTGCTGTATTCCAAATGGGAGACTGTTGCCTGGCTTATAGTAGTCACTCAATAAGTAGCCACCACATTATTAATCCTTGCCATCTCGTCTCTGCTAGAATTTGTCCACAATGGAAACCCCCTGATCTGCCTGACTGGTGACTTCCTAACATTTTATTCAGTCCAGGATCTGTAATGTTTTTGCTGCCAATAAAGCACTTTGTGCCTTTCCTTAGACTTATAAGATGATACAAACAAAACGATCAGTAGTTGCTTTGCAAAATTCCCACAGTTGGTGACATATTTAAGGTAACCTCATTCTGACTAGCCTCAGAGTATAAATATTCCCATTCCTAATATTTTTTCTTCAAAGAACTTATTTTCCCACTGTAACCCTTGTGCCTGTCAGGAACCTAAACCCTAATGCCCAGGTGTATTTCTGTGCATTGCAACACACCATAAAACTGATTTCAGCAAAGAGGCTGGAACCTAAATTTAAATCTGATATTCATTAATTGATGAGATCAAAGAGACCTTAACTGAGCCCATTTCCTGCACAAAATTCAGGGCAAATCACGGTGAATCAGGGTGTCTAACCTTTGAATTCACCTGGCTTTTATTTTACAGAAATAGGAATTAAGCTTCGGTCAGTTCCTGATTCCCAGAGAAACATTCTAGTTTGGCTCAGCCGTGGTATGTAACTCCTCGTGCTAGGGATCAGAGACCAACCGGAGCAACCACGCCTGCCCTGCTTCCAGATATCGCAGGCAGGCAGCGAATCCTCCCAGTGAGCCTTCAGAGACTTACCCTCCTTTAATTGACTTGTCAAGTGCCAGAAATCCCAAAAAGAAGAGCCCTTCTATGCCAGTACTCTTCTTCCAGTCCCCTCCCCCCTGCCTCATTATCTTCCTGATGCAGCAGCTCTGGGCTTTGGAAGAGACATACTCATAGAGGTGGTGGGTGGTCTGAGGATGGCAATGTGAAATGTAATTTAAGAAACCAACTCCTTTGGAATTTTTTTTTTTTTTAACATTTGTCATAATAGATAAGAGAATAAATGGTTATAGGACTTTGATTTCTCTGGATGTAGACTGGAATATGAAATGAAATAAATGTCCACCTGGGTACTAACAATGTAAATGAGTTGTTTCAAGACTGTTTCATCAACTACAAACAGTTCAAAATGGAACCCTCTCTTTTCCAAGTTCTCATTCCTCATGAACAGAGGAGAGGAAGAAATGGGGCTTGAGAATTGGGAGTGGAGCCAAATGTGTTGGAGGGTAAAAGGTGGGAATGCTGGTTTTCTACCCATTACATGTTCCAGGAAGACCTCCTCCCTCCCCTCACCCCCACACACACAAAGAGCAGTATCACAGGACAAGATGATCTTCCTATGAAATCCATTCCCTGCTTAGAACCTGTGGTCTGAAATAGAACTGGGACAATCCCTAAGATCTACTCTAGTTACTTAATGTTAAAGAAGATAAACTGGAGTCCAAAGAGGTTAAGTCTAATCCCAGGATCACAGACTGGACTCTTGGCACACCTGGTGCTTACAGACATCCCTTATACAGATAAGCTCTCCCTCACTCAGGCTTCACACTTAGGGGACAAACACATTCCCGAACACCTGTGTGTCTCCGATTTGTCTGCTTTGGGCTATGGCTACTCTTCATCTCCCTGTTCACACACATCCATCCATTCGTTCAAATAAATGTTTGTTTGTTTGCATCTATTCACCTAGCACTGTTACACTGCACCTGTTCTCAGGGGCTTGTATCCTCACCCACATTCACAAACAGAGACAAGCAGAATTTATCATCTTGGGAAAAAATAATGGCTCCCATTCAATCCTTTTAACAGAGGGTGAACAGAAGGACTGTCTTCAACTGGAGGTTAAGGTAATTGTATTTCAGTCCAGAATTTCCACTAACCAGCTGTGTGACCTTGGGCAAATCACCTTTCTTCTCTGGCATCTTTCTATAAAAGGAGGGTCTTAGGTGAAGGTGGGTGATCTTGAGCTTCTTTCTCAATTTCAGATTCTCTAACCTCTGACACTTTAATGTAGGCCCTGTATCAGTTGTAGGAAAAGCGGAGGTTATCAGCTGAGGAACATTAAGAGCCTAGAATTTTTTCTAATGAAGTGTAAGATGTAGTATTTCAGGGACCGCATCAGGATCTGGCCTGGGCCCATGGAATGGAATAGTGCTTGGCTCTCTATATAGGCCTCTCTGGTCTTCACACACCAGAACTTCAGAGAAAGCTCATGGTTAAAGTAATTAACAGCATAGCAAAGGAATCAGAGAGGTGAGGGGTGGGGGAGGGGGGGCACAACTGTGGTGCAGAGGGAAGGGGAAGCCAGCAGGTAGGGGAGAGAAGGCTGCCCTTGGGACCTGTGCAATATTGTATAGTCCAAGGAACTGGTCAGGAGTATATACCTTTACAAGGGCTTTGTCAAGATTTTCTTTCTGTGTGTTTAAAAAAGGTCATACTTCAATATAATCAGTCTGCTTGTCCAGAACTCCTGCCATAAAAATCACCAAACAGGCCTTGAAGAACTTCACTGTTGGCCTTGCTGGCGAAGTACTAGGATTCCTGAAAGTCAGGCACCTTCTCACATACAGTGTCCAGTGCAAGGCTTGGAGTGTCATGTTTTCTCCCAATGCCTGAGGAAAACTTTGATTTGCCCAAGAGACTCTTGGTCAAGGGACACTTGCCTGGCTCCACTCCCAAATACCAACTCCTAGACATTCTCCCTTCAGTGCACAAGAATAAACATGCTCCCTGAGAATATGATACAGATGGGCAACTTATGCTGAGTGCAGGCCTCAGCTACCTCCCAGGCTGCTGTCCCAGGGGGCTCCTCCCACTCAAGCACTCATCATGGGGGCGTTGACTGGTGCACCTGTGTGTGTGTGTGTGTGTGTGTATGTGCGCGCACACGCGCGCGCATGTCTGTGGAGCAGCAGGTCCATGGGACCAGCAAGAGGATTTGATTATCACTTCCCAGAGCCATCTGATGCAACGTAGCCCTGGTTTCTTGTGGTTAATATATCTGGGCAAGAAAAAAGGAACTGAGAAGGAACAGAAGAAGGCTGATCAAGAAGTATGAAGGCACAAAGAAATAAAAAAGAGAGCAGAGCCCAGCTCAGACACAGGTGGTTGGCAGCTCCTCGAAACACTAGGTGTGCAAGACTTTCTCACCTGTGGTTTCCTATGTCTCCTCTGTGGAGTCTAGGCCTGATGTGGTTCTTCTGGGCTACAGACATAGCTCCCCCTTGGGGAGGCAGCTCTGCACACAGAGGATGCTTAGGTAGCTGAGGCGATTCACCCAGCCTGAAAGCACCTGGCCCCACAGTACATAAAGGGAAAATGTAGAGAGAGATCAAGTCAGGATGCATAATTATGGGATCCCTGTGGGGAGGGCAGCCCTTACTCCAGAGCTGGACTTCACAGAGGCAAAGCCCCCAAACTCAGTGTTGCATGGTGTTAGCTTGCCCTCTAGTGGTGCCAAGCAGTAACTCCAAGGCTTCCCCACAACAGGATGATTTCTGTTGTGAGCACAGCAGACCCAAGTTATGCCTCTTAACATTTTAGTCCTCAGAGTCTAGTCTGTACTCATGATCTAGATGAAAGGAAATAAAAAATCCCATTTCAGAAACCTTATCTACTTTTATTCTATCATTTGGTAGTAATTCCAGCAGGTTAAACATTGTTTAAGGGTCAAAAGGCAGAAAACAAACCAGTGAAAATTTTTTCACTGAATTATTTGAAGCAATGACTTACAACAGAATGTTTATCATCTGTAAACAGATTATCTTCCATTCTCTAGTCAATAATAATAATAATAATAGCCACTACTTTACCACCTATCTGACACAGACAACTACAAGACTCCAATTCATGGATAAGGTGACTGAAACTCAAGTGGGTTATAGAATTTGTTTACAAATAGTTTGCATTCTGACCAACTGACAGAGCCAAGACTCCAATTCAGATCTATCAGTCTGCATGGTTTCCCCCGCACGCTGCTGTTTGCAGAAGGGACATGTAAGATCACTTATATACATCTTTCCACACAGGATTAATCACTATTAATTCAACAGATGGCTAGGCAATGTTATTAAAATACTATTTTAGATGTGATTTTGGTAAGAACTTTTCTATTTAATAATTATAGCTAACATCTGTTGAGTGCTTTCTCTATGCCAGTTATTGTTCTGAGAATTTTACATAATTAAATCACATTAACTCTACTGTTATCATTCCCATTTTCCACATGAGGAAACTGAAGCACGAATTAGCTAAATAATTTCCCCAAGATAATGCAGATATATAATGCTCCCATGGATTCTCAAAGGCAAAAGATATCTTAAATCAATGTGTGTGTGTGTGTTTAATTTGTACAATATAATGTTCCTCACTATGGTTCCTCACTAGTTCCCTGGGAGAGAAACAAGCTTATTTGCAGGGGGTCTGGGGAGGGGTGCTGTGCCTTGCAGGAGCTGGGGAAGGCTGGCTTGCTGTCCATATGAAAGTATTGATTTTGGGGGCGGGGGAGAACAGCATGCATCGGGAAGGTCCTGGTTAAGAGCAAGAGAAACAGTTTCCTCTGGAAACAGGAAAAATCAGGATCCAGCAAGGCTGGGCCCTACATAGGGAAATGGCCAAGTGAGAAAAGGATGGGGTGCCCGTGATGAACTTTGTGGAAAAGGGAAATTAGTAAGGGGATTTCCCCGTTATTTCTTGAATGGTGTGCAGTGTAAACCACCTCTTCTCTGTGAAATCTTCAGTAAGTTCTGCATTGATTACTAATACTTTATGCTAGAAAGCTGAGTTTTCTTTAGGGTGGGGAACTCAAAGACAAAGATAGAACATTACCAATCAACTGCATTATAAACTGAAATGCTCCCATGGTTTCTCAAAGGCAAAAGATATCAATGTCTTAAATCAATATATTAATTTCTTACCTGGAGCTTGGAAAGAACTTCCACAGCAGGTCAGTTCGGAAAGCATTGTTTCTGGCGTGGTGGTGGCGAGAGGAGGGAGAAAAGATTGGGCAGGGTAATTAAAAGAAACATTCTCTGCCCTTGAGGTTTACAATCTTACCCAATCCTGATGCCACCCTTATAAGCGAATATACCTGTAAGTGCTGAACTCATTTATTATAATAGTTTTTAGTGGGTTCCTTAGAATGTTCCACACATACAGGATTATAGCATCCTCAAAGATCATTTTACTTGTTTCCCGTCTAAAGGCCTATTTCCTTTACCCCTCCTAATGGACCTGACTAAACCTCTAGTTCAATGTTGAGTGGCAGTGATAAACATCCTTGTCTCTTTCCTTAGAGGAAAACACTCATTCTTTGCCTATTAAATATTATGTCAGCTATGAGCTGGGTTTTGTTTTTTGGTGGTAGAGGGTTTTTTGGGGGGGATGTGGGAGGCTGTAGATGCCTTTAATCAGGTTGAAGATGTTTCTTTCTACTTCTAGTTTATTGAGTGTTTTTATCAGGAAGAGACGTCCAATTTTGTCAGATGTTTTTCTGTACCTGGATATGATCATGTGTTTTTTGTTGTTTTATTTTTTGTCCTTAACTCTATTGATATAGTATATTGCATACTTTGTGAATGTTAAATCAATCCTGCATTCCTGAGATAATCTCACTTGATTGTGATGTATAATCCTTTCTATGTTATTGCATTTGATTTGCAAGTATTTTGTTGAGGATTTTTGTATCTACATTAAGAGATATTGGTCAGTAACTTTGTGATGTTTTTGTATTAGTATAATACTAGCCTCATAGAATCAACTGGGAAGTGTTCCACTTTCTTCTATTTTTTGAAAAAAGTTTGTGAAAAATTGGTACTAATTCTTTTGAATATTTGGTAGAATTCACCAACAAAGCCATCTGGGTCTGGACTTTTCTTGTGGGTATTTTTAAAATACTAATTCAATTCTCTACTTGTTATAGGTCTATTCAGATTTATATTCCTTCTTAATTAGTTTGGGTAGTTTGTAGCTTTCCAGAAATTTATATAATCTAAATTATCTAATTTATTGGCTTATAATTGTCCATAGCATTCCCTTATAGTTCTTCATAGTTGCTAGTAATGTCCCTCTTTTATTCCTGATTTTGATCATTTGAGTCTTTCTCCTTTTTATCTTGGTAAAACTAAAGTCTTGCCAATTTTATTGATCTTTAAAAAAAAAAAAAACACCCAACTTTTGGTTTTATTGCTTCATGTATTTTGCTGCTGTGTCATTAGGTGCAAGTAGATTTATGGGATTGCTTTGTATGTGTGTTTGTTTTTTATTGATTTTTTAGAGAGGAAGAGAGAAATAGAAACATTGATGTGAGATACACTGATTGGCTGCCTCTTCACGTCCTCTACTGGGGATCAAGCCCACCACTCAGGCATGTGCCCTACCTGGGAATCAAACCAGGACCTCTCAGTCCATGGGATAATGCTCAACCACTGAAGCACACCAGCTGGACTGGTGCCAAGTACATTTAATGTTATTCTGTCTACTTAGAGAATTGATTCCTTTATCCCTCTTTATCCCTGCCAGTTTTTCTTGCTCTGAAGTCTGCTTTACCTGAAATTAAATATTTACTCCCCCCCCCCAACATTTTTCTTCCTTCCTTCCTCTCTTCCTTTTTCTTTCTTTCTTCAGTCATGCCTACTCTATTGATGACCCCATCAAAGACATTCTTCATTTCTGTTAGTGTTTTTGATTTCTAGAATTTCATTGTGATTCTGAAAACTTCCATCTCTCTGCTTATATTATCCACCTGTTCTTGCATGTTGTGTACTTTTTCCATTAGAGCTCTAAGCATATTCATTAGTGACTTTAAATTATCAGTCTGATAATTCTAATATCCCTGCATATGAGTCTGATTCTAATGCTTACTTTGTCTTTAAAACTGTACATTTTCTTTTAGTATTCCTTGTAGTTTTCATTGTTGAGTTGGATACAATACCCAGCTGGACTGAATAAAAAGAAACTCCAGTGAATAGGCCTTTAATGATGTGGCAGTAATGTGGAGGGGGAGGGGGAACATTCTATAATCTTATTTTTAGGGCTCAGTCTTTTGGTGATCATGGGCCCCTGGGATGTAACCTTCACAACTGCTTCTCAGACTTTCTTTCCCCACCCCCATTTAGGTGAGACAGGGAGGCTAGAAGGGGCTGGAGTTCGGTATTTCCCTTACCGGCTTTGGTTAGGCTCTGGTAAAACCCAGTGTGGTTCGGCTCTACCAAAACAGTTTCCTTTGAGGCCAGGCTTTTGTTAAAGAAAAGAGAACTGGGCAAGTGGGGTATTGCTGAATGATTATTTTCCTCTTTCCTGCTGGAAACACAGGACATTTTTCTCTGATATTCACTGTGAGAACCTGGTGGGCTCCAGGAAGTAAAACTCAAAAAAATGTGCCCTTAGCCTGGTCTCTAGTTTTTAACTTGAAAGTTTGTCCATGCTGAGTCTCTAGTAATTAATCGATTTCCCTTAAATTACTCCCAGTGGGTGGTTTCCCGTCCAGGTAATGTGTGGTTTTCTGTATTTACCTCAAGTGTTGAGGGTGGTGGTTCTGTCTTGTGACCTCAGTTCTCTCATGGACTAAATAATAGTCATTAATTTTTAGTTTTTCAGCTTTCTGTGTGTTAGGATGGGAGTTATGGCTTCCAAGGTACCCAGAATGTTGAACTGAAAACCAGAAACACTCTATTTGTTTTTTTAAGTAACTGCCAAAACATTTTCCAGACTGGTTGTACTATTTATCATACCAGCAATGTGTAATAGACCTAGTTTCTCTGCATCCTTGTCAACATTTGGTATTGTCAGTTTTTAAAATTTTAGCTGTTCAAACAGATATGTAACGATTTATCAATGTAAGTTAAATTTGTATTTCCCTAATGGCTAATGATATCAAACATTTTTTAAAAATAGTTTATTAATAGTTATTAGATGTCCCTCATTTTTCTTTTGACACCCTCCTCCCCGCTCCCATGCCCCCACCTCTGCCTTCACCATACTGTTGTGTCTATTGGTTATGCTTATATGCATATAAGTTCTTTGGTTTATCTCTTCCCACACCCTCACCCCTTCCCTCTGAGATTTGTCAATCTGTTTCCTACTTCCCTGTCTCTCAGTCTATTTTGTTCTTCAGCTTATGTTATTCATTATATTCCACAAATAAGTGAAATCACGTGATATTTGTCTTTCTCTGTCAAACATTCTTTTTATAAGTTTGTCATTCATATATCCTCTTCATTAAAATGTCTCTTTGGTGCCTTGCAGACACCATCGTACCGGAACCGCTCGAGCCTAGCCATGGTGAACCCCATCATGTATTTCGACATCACCGTTGATGGTGATCCCTTGGGCTGTGTCACCTTCGAGCTGTTTGTGGACAAAGTTCCAAAGACAGCAGAAAACTTTAATGTTCTGAGTACTGTGGAGAAAGGATTTGGTTATATAGGTTCCTCCTTTCACAGAATTATTCCAGGATTTATGTGCTAGGGTGGTGACTTCACACGCCATAATGGCACAGGTGGCAAGTCCATCTATGGGGAGAAATTTGATGAGAATTTCATCCAGAAGCACATGGGTCCTGGCATCTTGTCCATGGCAAATGCTGGACCCACCACAAATGGTTCCCAGTTTTTCATCTGCACTGCCAGCCTGAGTGGTTGGATGGCAAGCGTTGTGGCCTGGTGAAAGACGGCATGAATATTGTGACAACCATGGAGAGCTTTGGGTCCAGGAATGGCAAGACCAGCAACAAGGTCACCATTGCTGACTGTGAACAACTCTCATAAATTTGACTTGTGTTTTGTCTTAACTACCAGACCATTCCTTCTGTAGCTCAGGAGAGCCACTCCTTCACCCCCATCTGCTTGGAATGTACATAATATTCATGCTCTCGTCACAGTTCATTGAATTCCATATTTTCTTTACTCTTTCCAAGTCTAGCTGGATTGCAGAGTTAAGTTTATGAAAATGAAATAAAAACTAAACAATTGTCAAAAAAATAAAAAATAAAATAAAATGTCTCTTTGTCTTTTGCCCATTTTCTAATTGGATTGCTTGCTTTTTGTTCAGTTTTCAGAAATCCTTATATGTTATAGATATGCGTCTTTTGCCAGATACATGGCTAACAATATTTTCTCAATCTGGAGGTTGGCTTTTCATCCTTCCAAAAGGGTCTTTGAAAAGAAAAAGTTTTAAATTTGAATAAGTGTCCAATTTATACAATTTTTATTTTATGGGAAGTTTTGAGATGGTGGCAGAGTAAATGGAAGCTACACAGACCATCTCCCGGTACCAAACTGGAATTACAACTAAAACAAAAACAATCATCAGAAAAAGCCACTGAAGAGCAGCTGGAGAGAACCAGTACAACCAGGGACAGAAAGAGGATGCCAAAAAGAGCCTGATAGGAACTATAGAGGCATGTAGGGACCAGCTGGGAGCCCATAGACAGCACCGGAGGGCTGTATTAGCAGTGTGTGTTTCCTGCTGAGATAGGGGGTTTTGAAAAGCACCAAATCAGCTACAGTCACTGACCTTGGGCTCCGGCAGATGGAGTGCACATTGGACTAGAACTGTGTGGAGAGAGTCCGAGGCTCCTGGCTCAGGAGAGGGCTGGAGGGATGGACGCCGGGAGTTCTGTGCTGAATCATTCCCTCACAGGACAGTAGCCTCTTACTCAAAGAGCCCCCTCCCAGAGTACCAGGAAGAAGCAATAGCCCCTCCTGCAGGAATTCAACAACACCAGGCCAGGTCAGGGAAATGCAAATTCAGGATCATTAACATCAAGTCTGATAGCAAGCAACTGCCCTACCCACAGGAAATCCTCTTACAGCTGAGGCATTTTTCATTCAGCTGAGGGCTACAAATCAAGGCTCATCAAGTAACTGAGACTAATAGCCTCCAGGCAAAAAGCTAGAGGACAATTGAACCTTTCCTTGGTTGCAAATCTACCCAGGAAAGTAAGACTTGTCAGTGGTGTTTAACAAGGGTCCTCCCACACTCATCCAAACACAGTAGAGGGAGCCACAACCAGTGGAACACCAACACCCACAGGGAATATTTGGCAGGCTCCAAACCCCACTGAGACAACCAAAATGGTGAAACAAACAAATCCCAAATGAAAAAACAAGATAATTCTGCAGGAGAAGAAACAAATACCATAGAATTGAGCACGATATCAGAGGGAGAGTTCAGAGTAATTATCATGAAGAAGCTCAACAGCATGTGTAAAGATACAGAAGCACTGAAAACCAATCAATTGGATTGAAGAATGACATACCAGAAATAAAGAACACATTGGAAGGAATAACCTGCAGAGTAGAGGATGCTGAGGACCAGATCAGTAGATCAGAAGATGGCAGAAAAAAATCACACAGTCAGAGAACCAAAAAGAAAAAAACAATTAAAAACAGAAAGACAGCCTAAGAGAACTATGGGAAAACATAAAACAAAACAACATCTGCCTCATAGGTGTACCAGAAGAAGAAGAAAATGAGCAAGGGTTAGAGAATATATTGAAGAAATAGTGACAGAAAACTTCCCTAGTTTGGTGAAGGAAAAAAGCATACAAGTTCAAGAGGCACAGAGAGCCCCAAGTAAGAACTCAACGAGGCCTACACCAAGACACATAATAATTAAAATGCCAAAACTTAAAGACAAAGAGAGAATCCTAAAGGTAGCAAGAGATAAGCAACAAGTTACTTACAAAGGAGCCCCCATAAGGCTACCAGCTGACTTCTCAACAGGAACACTACAGGTCAGAAGGGAAGGGCATGAAGTAATCAAAGTAATGGGAAAAAAAAGGATCTGAACCCACGACTACTCTATCCAGCAACACTATCATTCAAAATAAAAGGTGAAATAAAGAGCTTCCCAGACAAATAAATAAATAAATAAAAAGGCTAAGGAAATATATTAGCACCAAACCAGCATTCCAAGAAATGTTAAAATGACTGCTTGTAATAAGTAGAAGAAACAGGAGGAGAAACATAACCATAAAAGACAAAAATGGCAATAAGTACATATAAAAAATAACCTTAAACATAAATGGACTGAATACTTCAATCAAAAGACATAGAGTAGCAGAATGGATAAGAAAGCATGACTCATATATATGTTGTTTAAAAGAGACCCACTTCACAAAAGACTCACATAAATTGAAAGTGAAGGGATAGAAAAAAATTTCCAAGCTAATGGAAAGGAATAAAAAGCTGGGGTAGCAATACTCATATCCTCATATCCAATAAAATAGACTTCAAAATGAAGGCCATAACTAGTGACAAAGAAGGCCACTACATAATATTGAAAGGATTTATCCAACAGGAGGATATAACCTTGGTAAACATATATGCACCCAATATAGGAGCACCAAAATATATTTAAAATCTTCTGGAGGACTACAAAGGACAAATCAACAGCAATACAATCATAGCAAAGGACTTCAACACCCCGCTGACATCACTAGATAGATCCTCTAGACAAAAAGTTAACAAGGAAACAAAGACTCTGAGTGATGCACTGGATCAAATGAAGTTAATAGGTATCTACAGAGAATTACACCCAAAACTGCAGAATTCACATTCTTCTCAAGTGCACATGGGACATTCTCAAAGACAGGCCACATGATAGGACACAAATTAAGTCTCTACAAGTTCAAGAATCATTATCAAGTATCTTCTCAGATCACAATAGCATGGAACTAGAAATCAATTACTACAAAAACAATGTAACACATGGAGGCTAAATAGCATGTTATTAAACAATAAATGAGTTACCAAGCAGATCAAGGAAGAAATTTAAAACTTCCTGGAAACCAATAAAAATGAACACAAAACACAAAATCTATGGGACGCAGCAAAAGGAGTCCTGAGTAAGTTCACAGGCCTACCTCAAGAAAAAAGAAAAATTCCAAACTGACTTCCTAACCCTACAACTTAAAGATCTACAAAGTAAACAAAAAGAAAAACCCGCCCTGGCCACTCAGCGATTAGAATGTCAGGCTGCATATCAAAGAGTCCTGGGTTCAATTCCGGCCAAGGGCATATACCTCAGTTGCAGCTCATCCATGGCTCCGGTTGGGGTGGTGCGGATGGCAACCAGTCGATGTGTCTCTCTCACATTGATATCTCTCTCTCTCTCTCTCTCTCTCTCTTTGTTGCCCTCCCACTCTGTCTGAAGATAAATGTAAAAGTATCCTCGGGTGAGGATTAATTTAATTAATAAAAAGAAAAACCCACAGCAAGTAGAAAGAAAGAATAGTAACAATCAGAGTAGAAATAAACAACATAGAAACTTAAAAAAAATTCAAAATCAATGAAACTAAGAACTGGTTCTTTGAAAAGATAAACAAGATGGATACAACCTTAGCCAGACTCACCAAGAAACAAAAAGGAACCAAATAAACAAAATCAGAAATGAAAGAGGAAAAGTAACAACTGACACCACAGAACTACAAAGGATCATTTACAAATACTACAAAAAGTTATGCCAACACATTGGACATCTAGGCGAAATGAACAAATTTCTATAAATAGTCTCCCAAACACAACCAGGAAGAGACAGAAAACCTGAACAGACCAATAACAACGAAGGAAACTGAAGATGTAATCAAGAAACTTCAGCAAACAAAACCCCAGGCCTAAATAGCTTCACGGGAGAGTTTTACCAAATATTCAAAGAAAATCTAACACCCATTCTCTTCAAACTATTCCAAAAACTCCAAGAAAAAGGAATATTTCCAAACTCAGCATAATTCTAATTCCAAAACCAGATCAAGACACTACAAAGAAAGAAAACTGCATGCCAATATCCCGGATGAACTAGATGCCAAAATCTTTAACAAAATATTAGCATATCAGATCCAACAATACATCAAAAAAAATTATTCACCACTGACAAAGTGGGATTCATCCCAGGATGCAAGGCTGGTACAATATCTGCAAGTAAATAAATGTGATACACCACACAAACAAAATGACAGACAGCCCTAGCAGGTTTGGTTCAGTGGTTAGAGCGTTGGCCCACAGAACAGAGAGACCCGAGGTCAGTTCCCACTGAGGGCATGTACCTTGGTTGCAGTTTGTCCTCAGCCCTGGTTGGAGTCGTGTTGGTGGCAGCCACTTAATGTGTCTCTCTCACATCGATGTCTCTCTCTTTCTCCCTTGCTCCCTCCTGCTCTATCTGAAGATAAATACAAAAATGTCCTAGGTGAGGATAAAAAAACAAAATAATAAAATGAAAGATAAAAACCATATGATCATATCAATAGATGCTGAAAAAACCTTCGACAAAATCCAGCACCCATTTCTGATAAAAACACTCAGCAATGTGAAAAGAGAGGGATCATATCTCAACATAACGAAGGCCATATATGAAAAACCTACAGCCAACATCATACTCAATGGGCAAAAACTAAAAACATTTCCTTTAAGAACAGGAACAAGACAGGGATGCCCACTTTCACCACTTTCATTTAACATGGTACTGAAAGTCTTAGCCACAAGAGTTAGACAAGAATAAAAAATAAAAGGGATCTAAATTACAAAGGAGGAAGTGAAACTGTCATTATTTGCAGATGACATGATATTGTACATAGAAAACTCTAAAAACTCCATGAAAAATCTACTAGAGCTAATAAATGAATTTGGCAAAGTAGCAGGATACAAAATTAACATCAATAAATAATCAACAGCATTCTCATACACCAATAATGAACTCACAGAAAGAGAAACTAAGAAAACAATCCTATTTACCACACCCTCGGGAAATCCCCTTACTCTGAACACCTGAAGGAGTTTTTCAACTGAGAAGCCAAGGCTCTTCAAGGAACCGTGACTAATAGCCTCCAGGCAAAAAGCTAGAGAATAACTACACCATTCCTGGGCTTGCAACTCTGCCCAGGAAGGTAAAACTTGACAGTGGTGTTTAATGTTAGTCCTCCCATGCTCATCCAAACCCAGTAGAGGATGCCACAAACAGCAGAACACCAACACCCACAGGGAAAATATGGCAGGCTGTAAAGCCCACTGAGATAGCCAAAACAGTGAAACAAAGAAACAAATGCCAAATGAAAGAAAAAGAGACCTCTACCGAAGATGAGATAAATGAGGTGCAGTTAAGCAAGTTAACAGAACTAGAATTCAGAGCCATGATCTTGAGAAAGCTCAACAGCATGAGCACCATGAGTAAAGACAGAAATGTTGAAAATCAACCAGTTGGAAATTAAAAACCACCCAGAAGAAATAAAGAATGACATATCAGAAAGAACACATTGGAAGGTCTAAACAGGAGAGTAAATGAAGCAGAGGACCGGATCAGTGAATTAGAAGACAGGTTAGAAAAATCAACCAATCAGAAAACCAGGCCCTGGCCGGTTTTCCTCAGTGGTTAGAGCATCGGCCTGTGGACAAGAGAGAAAATCAAAAGAAAAAAACAATTAAGAAAAAGGAAGACAGCCTAAGAGAACTGTGGGTCAACTGGAAACGTAATAATCGCATCATAGGAGTCCCTGAAGAAGAAGAAAATGAGCAAGGGGTAGAGAATATATTTGAAAAAATAGTAACAGGAAACTTCCCTAATTTGGTGAAGGAAGAAGGCATTCAAGTTCAAGAAGCACAGAGAGCCCCAAGTAAGAAGAACCCAAACAGGCCCACACCAAGACATATAGTAATCAAAATGCCAAAAATTAAAGACAAAGAGAGAATCCTAAAAGCAGCAAGAGATAAGCAACAGGTTACGTACAAAGGAACCCCCATAAGGCTCTCAGCTGACTTCTCAACAGAAACACTACAGGCCAGAAGGGAATGGCATGAAGTAATCAAGGTCATGAAAAACAAGCATCTGAATCAAAGACTACTCTACCCAGCAAAGCTATTATTCAAAATAGAAGGTCAAATAAAGAGCTTCTCAGACAAAAAAAGGCTAAGGGAATACATTAGCACCAAACAAGCACTGCAAGAAATGTTAAAAGGACTGCTGTAATTAGCAGGAAAAATAGGAAGAAAAAGAGAACCACAATAACCAAAAATGGCAATAAATAAGTACATATCAATAATCACCAAATGTAAATGGATTGAATGCTCTGATAAACAGACACAGAGTAGCTTACTGGATAAGAAAGCATGACTCATCTATATGTTGTTTACAAGAGAACCACCTCACAACAAAAGACTCACATAGGTTGAAAGTGAAGGGATGGAAAAAATCTTCCAAGCAAACGGAAGGAAAAAAAAGCTGGGGTAGCAATACTCATATCTCATAAAATAGATTTCAAAATGAAGGCCATAACTAGAGACAAAGAAGGTCACTACATAATATTGAAAGGATCTATCCAACAGGAAGATATAACCTTGATAAACATATATGCACCCAATATAGGAGCACCAAAATATATTTAAAATCTTCTGGAGGACTACAAAGGAGAACTCGATAGCAATACAATCATAGTAGGGGACGTCAACACCCCGCTGATACCACTGGATAGATCCTCTAAAAAAAAAATTAGCAAGGAAAAAGAGACTCTAAATGAAGCACAAGACCAAATGGATTTAATAGATATCTATAGAGAATTACACCACAAAATTACAGAATTCATTCCTTTCAAGTGCACATGGGACATTCTCAAAGATAGACCACATGTTAGGACACAAACTAAGTCTCTACAGGTTCAAGAAGATTAAAATCATATCAAGCATCTTCTCAGGTCACAATGGCATGAAACTAGAAATCAACTGTAACAAGTACATGCAAAGACATTTCAACACATGGAGGCTAAATAGCATGTTATTAAACAACAAATGGATTACCGAGGAGATCAAAGAAGAAATTAAACACTTCCTGCAAACCAATGAAAAGGAACACACAACAACACAAAATCTATGGGATGCAGCAAAAGCAGTTCTGAGAGGGAAGTTCATAGCACTACAGGCCTACCTCAAGAAACAAGAAAAATCTCGAATAGACTATCTAACCTCACAACTTGAGGAACTAGAAAGCAAACAAAAAGAAAACCCCAGAGCAAGTAGAAGGAAGGAAATTAGTAAAGATCAGAACAGAAATAAATGACATAGAGTCCAAAAAAACAATTCAAAGGATCGATGAAACAAAGAGCTGGTTTCTCGAAAAGATAAACAAAATTGATGGACCCTTAGCTACACTCACCAAGAAACAAAGAGAGAGAACCCAAATACAAAAAATCAGAAATGAAAGGAGAGAAGTAACAACTGACACTACAGAAATAAAAAAGATCGTTAACAACTACTATGAACATATGGCAACAAATTCGACAATCTAAGCGAAATGGAGAAATTTCTAAAAACACATAGTCTCCCAAAACTGGACCGGGAAGAGAGAGAAAACTTGAACAGACCAATAACAACTAAGGAAACTGAAGAGGTAATCAAGACTCTCCTGTCAAACAAAAGCCCAGGCCCAGATGGCTTCATGGGGGAGTTTCACCGAACATTCAAAAAAGAACTAACACCCATTCTCCTCAAACTATTTCAAAAAATTCAAGAAGAAAGAAGACTTCCAAACTCGTTTTATGAGGCCAGCATAATTCTAATTCCAAAACCAGAAAAATACACTACAAAGAAAGAAAACTACAGGCCAATATCCCTGATAAACATAGACGCCAAAATCCTGAACAAAATACTAGTAAATCAGATCCAGCAATACATCAAAAAAATTATTCACCATGACCAAGTGGGATTCATCCAAGGGATACAAGGCTGGTACAATATTCACAAATCAATGAATGTGATACACCACATAAATAAAATGAAGAATAAAAAGCACATGATCATATCAATAGATGCCGAAAAAAACCTTTGACAAAATCCAGCATCCATTTCTGATAAAAACGCTCAGCAATGTGGGAATAGAGGGATCATATCTCGACATAATAAAGGCCATATATGAAAGACCTACAGCCAACATCATATTCAATGGGCAAAAATTAAAAGCATTTCCCTTAAGAACAGGAACAAGACAAGGATGCCTACTTTAGCCACTCTTATTTAACATAGTAATGGAAGTCTTAGCCACAGCAATCAGACATGAAGAAAAAATAAAAGGGATCCAAACTGGAAAGGAGGAAGTGAAACTGTCATTATTCACAGATGACATGATACTACATGTAGAAAACCCCAAAGATTCCATAAAAAATTTACTAGACTTAATAAATGAATTTGTCAAAGTAGCAGGATACAAAATTAATGTCAAGAAATCGATGGCATTCTTATACACCAATGATGAACTCACAGAAAGAGAAACTAAGAAAACAATCCTATTTACCATTGTGGCAAAACAAATTAAGACACCTAGAAATAAACTAAACCAAAGAAATAAAGGACCTACTCGCAGAAAACTACAGGTCATTGAAAAAAAAGAAATAGAGGAAGATATAAAAAAGTAGAAGCACATATCTTGTTCATGGACTGGAAGAATCAACATCATTAAAATGTCCATACTACCCAAAGCAACCTATAGATTCAATGCAATCCCCATCAAAATAGCAATGACATACTTCACAGAACTAGAACAAATACTTCAAAAGTTCATATAGAACCAAAAAAGACCTCAAATAGCCACAGCAATCTTGAAAAAAAAAAAAAAGAACAAAGTAGGAGGGATCACATTACCAGATTTCAGGTTATACTACACAGCCACTGTAATCAAAACAGCCTGGTACTGGCACAAGAACAGACATATAGTCCAGTGAACAGAACAGAGAACCCAGAAATGGACCCAAGGCAATATGCTCAATTAATATTTGACAAAGGTGGCAAGAACATAGAGTGGAGTAAAGACAGCCTGTTTAATAAATGGTGTTGGGAAAATTGGACAGCTACATGCATAAAAAACGAAACTAAACCATCAACTTACAGCCTACACAAGAATAAACTCAAAATGAATAAAAGACTTAAATGTGACTCATGAATCCATAAAAATCCTAGAAGAAACTGTAGGCAACAAAATTTCAGACATCATACGCAACAGAATTTTCACTGACACATCACCTAAGGCAACAGAAACAAAGGAGAAAATGAACACATGGGACTCCATCAAACTCAAAAGCTTCTGCACAGCAAAAGATACAATCATCAAAATGGAAAGGCAACCCACTGTATGGGAGAGCATAATTGCCAATGATATATCAGATAAGGGGTTAATTTCCAATATATATAGAGTGCTCATACAACTCAACAAAAGGAAGACAAAGAACCCAATTAAAAATGGGCAGAGGAACTAAATAGACACCTCTCCAAACAGGACATACAAATGGCTAAGAGACATATGAAGAAATGCTCAACATCCCTAATCATCAGAGAGATGCAAATTAAAACAACCATGAGGTATCACCTCACACCTGTCAGAATGGCCGCCATCAACAAATCATCAAACAACAAGTGGTAGCGAGGGTGGAGAAAAGGGGACTCTTGTGCACTGCTGGTGGAAATGCGGACTGGTGCAGCCACTGTGGAAGACAATATGGTGCTTCCTCAAAAAAATTAATAATTGAACTGCCATTTGACCCACTGATCCCACTTCTAGAAATATACCCTAAGAAGCCTGAAACACCAATCAGAAAGAATATATGTACCCCCGTGTTCGTAGCAGCACTATTTACAATAGCTACGATCTGGAAACAGCACAAATGTCAATCAGTAGACGAATGGATAAAAAAGCTGTGGTACATATACACAATGGAGTACTATGCAGCTGTAAGAAAAAAAGATCTCTTATCCTTTGAGACGACATGGAGGGACCTGGAAAGTATTATCCTAAGCGAAACAAGCCAAACAGAGAAAGACAAGTATCATATGATCTCACTTATTTGTGGAATATAATGAACACAAGTCTGAGGAATCAGGTAGTTCCAGAGATGTGGAAGTCGGGTATAGACTGACAATGCCCAGAAGAGGGATGGTGCATGAACAATGAACATGGACAACAAAGCTGGGGATGGGGAGGGGGGAATCACTGGGGGGAAAAGGAGACATCTGTAACAAAAATAAATAAATTAATTAAAAAAAAAAAAAAAAGGATACTTCATCTATAAAAAAAAAAAAAAAAAAGCTGTGGCACATATACACAATGGAGCACTATGCATCTGTAAGAAAGAAAGATCTCTTATCCTTTGAGATGACATAGAGGGAACTGGAGAGTATTATCCTAAGTGAAACAAGCCAATCAGAGAAAGAAAAATATCACATGATCTCACTTATTTGTGGAATATAATGAACAAAACAAGCTGATGAAGAAAACAGACCCAGAGACATAGAAGTAGGGTACAGACTGACAAACCTCAGAGGAGAGGGTAACGGGGAGGGAAGAGATAAACCACAGAACTTATATGCATGTACGCATAACCAATGGGCATAGACAACAATGCTGGGGGGGGGAGGGCAGGATAGGGAGGAGGGTGTCAATGGGGAAAAAGGAGAAACATCTACAACAAATTTAAATTAATAAAAAAATTTTATGACTTTTTTGGTAAGAACTATACACTAGATCCTAAAAACTTTGTTTTTTTTCCCTAAAAGTTTTATGTTGTAAATTTAAATCTGATACATTTTTAGTTAGTTTTTATACAAGAAGTGAAGGTTAAGTAGAGGCTTTGTTTTGTTTTGCCAATGGAACCACACTGCTTCCTCAGATAACTAAGTCTTATGAGTCATTTCTGTCACAAATTATCACTAGATAATAAGCTTGCTTTGTTTTTTGTTAATTCTCACCCACTGAAAACAGGAATTTTTATTGGGGAAGAAGCAGGTGAATTTATAATTTTTTTGGCAGTTAAGGTAGGGGAACAAGGCTGAAAAGAAGAAACTAAGGACAAAAAACTATCTTTCTTCAATTCTATCTTTTAGATCATAGCAAATGCTGGCCCTCGCCAGGTAGCTCGGTTGATTACAGCATTGTCCCAATATACTAAGGTTGCGGGTTCAACCCCTGGTCGGGACACATACAAGAAGCAACCAATAGCCCTGGCTGATGTGGTTCGGTTGGTTGGGTGTCATCCTGTGCACCAAAAGGTTGCCAGTTGGATTCCTGGTCAGGGCACATGCCAGGTGACATGCTTGATCCAGGAGGGCGTACAGGATGCAGCTGATGTTTCTTTCTCTCTCCCTCTCCCTTCCTCTCTCTAAAAAAATCAATTAAAACAAAATCTGTAAAAAAAAAAAAAAAAAGAAAGAAAGCAACCAATGAATACATAAATAAATGGAACAAATCAATGTTTTTTTCTTTCTCTCTCTCAAAATCAATAATAAAATAAAATAAAAATAAAATAGATCATACCAAACACCAAGTTAAAAAAAAACTACAGCCAATTCACATTTAATCATGTTAAAGCATAATGCATACTTTAAATCAATGTTTCCCAAACTGTAGTCATCTGTGGATTATCTGAACAAATTTGTCACACATATAATAGGTTATACTTCATGACTTTTGTTTTAACCAGAAACAATATCGTTTTCTTTATATGCTTCAATGGTATTAATACAATCAGTAAGTGATGCTTTGAAGACTGATTAGCATACCATGTTAAGTACTATAAATAAAAACAAAATTCTTATCAGACTGTGGTCAATATCACTTTTTCTCAATAGGTTTGACATAAAATCACTGCTTCATATTACTATGGGAATTTGGATCCAAACCTACTATTCTCATTAGAAATCAGATTGAAGTTATCAAAATGTTGCCCAGTGGCTGGTGGAAAATGAATATGGGTATGTATTGGGGAGCTGAAAAAATGACAATCTTTAAGTAGCATGTTCACATTTTTATTGAGTGGTATAAACTATTTGTGGTCAACACTTACTTCCATTTGCAATGGCAGATTTGGGAAGCAAAAAAACTGTGGTTGATTTTTAAATCAAGATTATCTGTCATCAAATTACTCACATCCAGGCTTTTGCAGATCTGGAATTTTCCTTCCCCAGGATAGGAGTCTATAGTGGGAATTTAGTTGATAACATTAAAAAAAAAAAAAAAAAAGAATCGGCACAGTCAAGCTGTCTTAGTGTTCAGGATTTCTGGATTTTGTCCTTGAAGGAGGTCAGGATCTTCCCAAGGCCTGGGTCCTCGAATATTCTTCCAGTCATCAAAAGTGGAATCCTTTATTTTCTATAAAGCCGCAAAAAAGTGTATATATATATTAGTACAGGAGTCCTGTGGATTTGATTAGGACATCACTGAATAAGTGCAAATAATCCAATAAGCCCTCAATTATAATTTTAGGAAATAAATCACTGCATGTCAAGCAAAATAACTGAAGAAGTGACATATTTCTTAGGATTTGGAATTTTTCTTGCTTGCTATTGATGTAAATGCCTACCTTTTCTCTCATCACAATAAAACTATTAAAATAAAAACAAAGAGTCTACATGCTTTGTTTCTGAGAACACAAAGAAAGGGAAGAAGCTAAGAAAACAAAAGTCCGACTCTGAAGGCTGATCCAGCATAATGACTGGCATGGGTTAGCATGAATGATAACAGTAAATGAGAGGAAAAAAACAAAGGTGGAGACCATAAAGTCTGCTAGAACGGGAGAAAAAAACAGACCAAGATGATTTGTCCTGTACCTGAGAACTGAGCCCAGGCTTAACAATGAAAAGACAGCCCTTGACAGTTTTCTTAGTGGTTAGAGTGTCAGCCCACAGACTGAAAGGTCTCAGGTTCAAATCCAAGTCAAGGGCACGTACCTGGGTTGCAGGTTTGATACCCGGCCCTGGTTGGGGTCATTCGGGAGGCAACCAGTCAATGTATCTCTCACATCAATGTTTTTCTCTCCCCCCCCCCCCCCCGACTCCCTTCCACTCTATCTAAAAATCAATGGAGAAATATCCTCAGGTGAGGATTAACAAAAAAAAAAAAAAAAGAAGAAGAAGAAAGAAAGAAAAGAAAAGAAAAGCAGGTTCAGAGAACACAGGACAGTTTATATCCAGAGACAGGGAATAATATAAAGTTTACCTTGACACTTGGATACTAACCCTTACTCTTTTACTAATGAGTATAACCTTGGACAAGTAACTGAAGCCATCTGGGCACTAATTCCCTCATAAGTAATAATAAAAAGGCTGGACCAAATGGTCTACATGGTTTTTACTGTTATCAAATTCTATGGTTGCTGAAAAAACTAAAATCTATTCCAAGAAAAACCTTCCACAGCATCACTACTGACATAGTACTTATATATTGAGAAGTAGCAAGTCACAGGTGGTTGTTTTTTTTAAATCCTCACCCGAAGATATTTTTCCATTTATCTTCAGATAGAGTGGGAGGGAGAGAGAGAAACATTGATGTGAGAAAGACATCAATTGGTTGCCTCCCGCAGGACCCCGACCAGGGCAGGGGACCCACCCACAACCAAGGTACATGCCCTTGACCGGAATCTTACCCGCAACTATTTGGTCTACAGGCTGATGCTCTAACCGCTCAGCCAAAGTTACCGGTTTTAACAAAATAATGGGTAAAGTAGTAAATGAAATCATTCTCTAAATTTCACTTATTGTTTTACCAAGAGTTCATATTAAATACATATGGATGAACAAAGTTTTATTAATTTAATGTGTAAGAAAAATTATTTTCAAGTATAGTTATGAAATGATCCAAAGTCATAAAAAGGTTTTAAGAAAGAATAATGGCCTTCACCCAGATAACGTAGGACATATATGCTCAAGAATTTAAGAATAACTTCCACTGAGCCACACCAGCTGGGCAATAATTATTTTTTATTGTTCATAATGATACAAAGTTTTCTTGTATTATTATTTTTTTATCTTTATTGTTAAAAGTATTCCAAATGTCCCTCCTTTTTTCCCCCTTGACACTCTCTTCCTTGCTCCCATCCCCTCCCTGTCTTCACCACACTGTTGTCTGTGTCCGCTGGTTATGCATATATGGGTAAGTTCTTTGGTTTATTTCTTCCCACCTCCCCACCCGCTTCCCTCTGAGGTTTGACAGTCTCTTCCCTACTTACATGTTTCTGGATCTACTTTGTTCATCTCCTTATTTTGTTCCTTATATTCCACAAATAAGTAAGATCATGTGATATATGTTTTTCTCTGACTGGCTTATTTTGCTTAACACAATACTCTCCAGGTCCTTCCCTGTCTTCTCAAAGGGCAAGAGTTCTTTCTTTCTTACAGATGCATAGTACTCCATTGTGTATATGTACCACAGCTTTCTTATCCACTCATCTATTGATGGACACTTGGGCTGTTCCCAGATCTTAGCTATTGTAAATAGCGCTGCTATGAACATAGAAGCGCATATATTCTTTCTGATTAATGTTTTGGGCTTTTTAGGATATATTCCTAGAAGTGGGATCACTAGGTGAAAAGGCAGTTCCATTTTTAATTTTTTGAGTAAACACCATATTGTTTTCCATAGTGGCTGCATCAGTCTGCACTGCCCCCAGCAGTATACTAGAGTCCCCTTTTCTCCACATCCTTCCCAGCATTTGTTTGATGATTTGTTGATGACAGCCATTCTGGCAGGGTGAGGTGATACCTCATAGTTGTTTTAATTTGTATCTCTCTGATGATTAGTGAAATGGAGCATTTTTTTCATGTCTCTTGGCCATTTGTTTGTCCTCTTTGGAGAAGTATCTATTCAAGTCCTCTGTCCATTTTTTAATTGGATTGTCTTCCTTTTGTTGAGTTGTATGGGTACTTTACATATTTTGGAAATTAACCCCTTATCCAATGTATCATTGGCAAATATGATCCCTCATACAGTGGGTTCCTTTTTCATTTTCATGCTAGGTTCTTTTGCTGTGCAAAAGATGTAGTCCTTTGATGTAGTCCCATGTATTCATTTTTTCCTTTGTTTCTCTTGCCTTAGGTGTATTGGTGAAAATTCTGCTATGTCTGAGATTTTGTTGCCTACATTTTCTTCTAGAATTTTTATGGATTCATGACTTACATTCAGACCTTTTATCCATTTTGAGTTTATTCTTGTGTATGGTATAAATTGGTAGTCTAGTCTCATTATTTTTGCATGTACCTGTCCCATTTTCCCAACACCATTTAATAAAAAGACTGTCCTTATTCCACTGTATGCTCTTGCCTCCTTTCTCAAATATTAATTGAGAATAATGTCTTGGGCCCATTTCTGGGTTCTCTGTTCTGTTCATTGATCTATATGCCTGTTCCTGTGCCAGTACCAGGCTGTTTTGATTACAGTAGCTTTGTAACATAACCTGATATCAGGTAGTGTGATCACTTCAACTTTGTTCTTCTTTGTCCAGACTGCTGTGGCTATTCAGGGTCTTTTTGGGTTCCATATAAACTTTTGGACTATTTGTTCTAGATCTATGAAATATGCCATTCATACTTTAATAAGGATTACATTAGATCTGGATAATGCTTTGGGTAGTATGGACGTTTTAATGGTTGATTTTTTCAATCCCTGAACATGGTATGTACTTCCACTTTTTCATATCTTCCTCTATTTCTTTTTTCAATATCCTATAGTTTTCTGAGAATAGGTCTTTTAACTCCTTGGTCAACTTTATTCCTAGGTATCTTAATTTATTTGTTGCAATGGTAAATGGAATTGGTTTTTTTTTTCTTTATTGATTTTAGAGAGAGATGGAAACATCAATGAGAGAGAATATCAACTGGCCGCCTCCTGTATGCCCTCCACTGGGGATTTGGCCCACAACCTGGGCATGTGCCCTACCGGGAATCAAACTGGTGACTTCTTGGTGCATGAGTCAATGCTCAACCACTGAGACACACTGGCCAGGCAGGACTGTTTTTTTAGTTTCTCTTTCTGGGTGTTCATTATTGGTGTATTGATGTATAAAAATGCTATTGATTTCTGGATGTTAATTTTGTATCCTGCTACTTTTCCAAATTCGTTTATTAAATCTAGTTGGTTTTTTTTGTGTGGAGTCTTTAGGGTTTTCCATGCACAACATCATGTCATATGTGAATAATGACAATTTCACTTCCTCCTTTCCAATTTGGATCCCTTTTATTTTTTCTTCTTGTCTGATCACTGTGGCTAAGACTTCCAATACTATGTTGAATAAGAGTGGTGAAAGTGGACATCTCTGTCTTGTTCCTGTTCTTAAGGGAGATGCTTTTAGTTTTGCTCACTGAGTATGATGTTGGCTGTAGGTTTGTCATATATGGCCTTTATTGTGTTGAGGTCTGATCCCTCTATTTCCACTTGGCTGAGAGTTTTTATCAAAAATGGGTGCTGGATTTTGTCAAATGCTTTTTCAGCATAAGAATAAGTCTTAAATGGGATGCAAAGTTGGCAGAACAACTTCATGTAAAAGTGTTCCAGTCTTTAGATATCTTTGGTGAATAAAAGATTCCCTGTAGAATTCTACAAAACACACATAAGTCACTGAAGACTGGGCTATATGTGTACTGGGCGAGACCACCTAAGGCTCACTAGTTAACAGCCAATTACTATAGAATTGATTGTGGAACAGAATCAGGAACTGCTAAGGAAAGGCAGTATCAGTACTGAATTTTCAGCCCTTGTCAGAGTGGACTTAATAGTTGCTACCTTAACATCCGGCTGAGACACCAAAAAGGCTGCTCTTTAGGAGTAAGAATTATGCCAAGAGGAAGACCTACTTTAGACTCACCCAACAAAGCTTAAAACTAAGCTCTGACTAGATCCCCTGGGGAGACAATTTGAAGAATGAGACCTACAAACAGGGATTTAGGAAACACCAAAGCCTTTCCAGTTCTTCCTTATAAAACACAAAACCAAGCACTGGCCACTTTGGCTCAGCAGTTAGAGCGTCGGCCTGCAGTTCGGTTCCCACTAAGGGCGCGTACCTCGGTTGCAGTTTGTCCCCGGCCCTGGTTGGGTTGTGTGGGTGTTAGCCACTCGATGTGTCCCTTTCATGTTGATGCTTCTCTCTCTCTTTCTCTTCCTCTCTCTCCCTCCCACTCTATCTGAACAAAAAATGGAAAAATGTCCTCAGGTGAGGATAAAAAAAAAAACAACACAAAACCAAGTTCAAAATGATCAGCAAATTATTGAACTGCCTGCTAAGAGTTCAAATCTCTTCAATGTATTAGTCACAATGTCCACCTTTCAATAAAAAATGACCAAACACACAAACGAAAAATTACAGGGGTGAGCAAAAGTAGCTTTAAATAAATAATAGAAGACTAGCCCTGGCCAGTTAGGTTCAGCAGTTAGAGCATTGGCCTGTGGACCAAAGAGTTGCAGGTTAGATTCTAGTCAAGGGCACGTACCTCGGTTGTGGTTTGTCCCCAGCCCTGGTCACAGTCATGCGGGAGGCAGCCAATTGATATCTCTCTCTCACATCAATGTTTCCCTCCCTCTCTCCCTATCCCTCCCTCCCACTCTATCAGAAAAATAAATGGAAAAATATCCTCAAGTGGGGATTTTAAAAAAATAAATTAAATAAATAAATAATAGAAGAATAAACTGTTTCATGTACTCACAACTGTAAACCTAATTTTGCCAACCCCTGTATAATCCACAGCCAAAAAAAATGAACAAATTAAAAGATAGAGGAACACCCTCCCTCACACATTCTATAATGTGTTATTTATTAAATCTTTGATTTTTGCTAATCAAATAGGTAGAAAATGACAATTCATTATAATTTTAACTAACATTGCTATTATAAGTTGAGTATTTCTTCATATGTTTAAAAAAGATTTCCCATCCTCTGAACTCTTTAAATGCTTTCCCCATGTTCCTACTGACCAAATGAATGGTTGAACTTTTCCATACTGATTTGTGGATGCTCTTCATATTTCAATAAACTACATCATAATAAGATAAACAATTTTTTTAGGATTTCTCACTTAACTAGTGACATTATATACATTATTTTTTTTTTTTAGTCTGAACTTGAATTTTTAAGTACAAATCCATCAATCTTTACTTTTAAAGCTTCTGAGATTGGTATCACATTATTTTAAATAGACTCTTCTGACTCAAGATCACAAAAAAAGAATGTCCTTACTTTTTCTCCTAGTACTTTTAGCATTTTTTTTTTTATTTAGATCTCTCTAGAATTTATTCATTTATAGCATATGAAATATCTTTGTTTTCTTTCCATATGACTACATAGTTGCCCCAATACCACATGTTTACCTTAATAATTTAAGTTTACTTTAAGGCAGACAGAACTAGTCACTGACAAGGAGGATTATTACAAAAGAGGGACTATATTAACATACTGTACCTCATACTCTGATTCCAGTGACACTTTATTCATTTTCAGTTTTTTTTCTAATTCAGGATCGATCTGTAAAAAGAAAGAGGAGCCATATATTATTTAAGTCTGTAGGATTTAATTTTCAATTTAAACTTATACAAGGGCCCTAGTCAGTGGTTCTCAGTGGTTAGAGCGTCGGCCTGCGCACCAAAGGGTTCGATTCCTGGTCAAGGGCAAGTACCTGGGTTGCAGGTTTGATCCCTGCCTAGTCGGGGCACGTTCGGGAGGCAACCAATTAATATGCCTCTCATCAATGTTTCTCTCCCCTAACCCCCTTCCTGGCCTTCCACTCTCTCTAACTCAATGGAAAAAATATCCTTGGGTGAGGATTAACAAATAAAAAAGTTATGTAAGATATAGCTAGGATGGTGTGGTAGATTACAGACATATGGCAAAATCTCCACCATCCATCCAACCAATAGTATAATGATAATATGTACTACTAACAGCAGCTGATATTTACTGAGTAATTGTTATGTGCTAGGTGTTTTGACATATATTACCTTTTTTAATCCACACTAAAACCTGGTATTATTATTATGATCACAACTAAAGATAATAGTACACAGGGAGTTTGAATTTGTCAAAGAGGCAGAACTTGGCTCTGAACCTTGGCCCTCTGCTTCCAGAGGTCCATGCCATTAGCCACCACCCTATATTATGTCATTACATAGAAACGTTATAAAAATACTAGTAAGTAGAATTCTGATCTTAAAAACAAAAAAGAACACCACCTCCACATACTGAAAACAAGGAAGTATATCTATGAAAAAATTAGACAGGATTCCATAGTGGTAAATAAGAGCTGATGCCTTATTACCCCGTGTATGGCAAAGTTTTTAGGTAAAAAGAATGTGATTGCTGAAATTAATAAACAAACAACAACAAAATCCAAAATTAAATTAAATGGATAGCTAATTAGTGACTGAACACAGCTTAAGACTAAATTAGTACACTAGAAATACAACTTGAGGATTCCACTAGACTGATGCACAAAGAGATGGGATGAATGAAAGAAAAGGTATATTATGAAAGCTAGATCCAAAGTTCCAACATACGTCTATTAGGGGTTTCAGAATTAGGGAGTAAAGAGAATGGAATAGGAGCAATAATTAAATAATCAGTAATGAAATGAATAACATATAGAAAATAAATAAGTCCTTAGACTGAAAGAACACAATAAAAAAAATGACTATAACAAAACAAAAAAAGCCCATTCCTAATCAAATAATAGCAAAGCTTTACGATATTAAGGATAAAAGGAAAATCTCAAAAGAAAAAAAAAGAGTGAAAAGACAGTTTACTTACAAAGGGATGAGAATTAGAAAAAACAGTTTTTGATCAATTTAAAATAAAATGAAACTTCTTCAATGTTGATTGAGAAAGGATTACTTTGAACCTCAATTTTAATTTTACTACATTCCTGTTTCTTCTTTCTTGGCAACCACTTGACTGAGGTTTTCTCTGTTGCTGTTTTCAGTGGTAGAAATACATGCAAACATATCAATAATCCCTGTAAATATTGAATTCATCTATTAAATAGAGATTTTTCTGTCCTGGCCAGTTTGGCTCAGCAGTTAGAAAGCATCGGCCCACAGACCAGTCTCGGGTTTGATTCCGGTCAAGGGCACGTACTTCGGGTGTGGTTCAGTCCCCGGCCCTGGTCGGGGTGGTGCGGGAAACAACCAATTGACGTGTTTCTCTCACATTGATGTTTCTCTCTCTCTCTCCCTCCCTCCCCTCTTTCCCTCCCGCTCTATCTGAAGATAAATGGAAAAATATCCTCAGGTGAGGATTAAAATTTTTTTGAAAATAAAGATTTTTCTGACTAAAATTTTTAAAAATCCAGCTATATACTATACTAATAAGAAATATACTTAAAAAGAAATAAAAGCACAAGGTTGAAGGCAGAGGGTTACAGAAATGATACTACACAAAAAATACAAGTGGGGGTGGGGTTCAATACATAGCAATATTTTTAATGGACAAAAGTTTCAGGCAAACAGCATCAAAAAGGAACATTTTATATTAGTAAATAGAACAAATTTTCAATAAAATGTTAGAATTATAAAATATTAAGTGACTACATTGCTTTGAAATTTACATAGCAAAATAGATAAAAGTATAAGAAATACAAAAAAACATATTAAGAGGAGCTTCATATCTCTTTCCCATAAGTAATAGATCAAACAAATTATAAATATGATTTCTGAAGATATGAGTAAAATGACTGAGTTTTTTCTAAAAAGTCTATACAAAATTTTGAGCCCAACAAATTTGGATTGCCATCATCCCCTCAAATACAAACATTAACCTCATATAACTGCCCTCACTCCCCAAACATCCTTCTTTAGCTGAAGATGGTACTTAAGGTGATGGCTTGGACCATTCTGGGGAGAATTTTACTCAGTTTTTCTGGATATCTCCCATGTATACAGGAGGTATACATATTATTAAACTGTTTTTCTCTTGTTAATCCATTTTTAACTACAGGGACTATCTCAGCCAAGATGAGTAGAAGGAAAATTATTTCTCCTCCCCTACAACTGATTCAATCACTCTGAAAAATAGTTTTGAAATTACATACATACCCTATAACCTAGCAATTCCTTTTCTGTACATGTGCAACAAAAGACATAGATAAGAATGTTTAGAGCAGAATTGTTTTCACTAGGCAAAACTGCAAATCAACCCAAATGTCTATCAATGGTAAAATGGATAAATAAAAAATGATAATATTTACTGAAATACCATATAGCAATGAAAGTATCAGGGTCAGCAAGTATGATCCATGGACCAAATCTAGTATAAAAATTAATAAAAAGAAACTTATTTAAAATCAAGTTGGGAGGCCACAAAGGGAAACTCTCATGACCTACATTGATCATGAAGCCTAACAGGAAGAACTCTTTGTTTGTTGTAACAGCTCTGCCACCTTCCTCTTCTCCTCTATAAAAGAGTTTCCTCTCCTTTGTTTCTCAGAACTTACACATGGTTCGTTCACCATTAAGCTCTGACAAGATCCTTTGCAATTCTTTGTATTAAGTCAGACAGAAAAAGACAAATACCATACTTACATGTGGAAACTATTAAAATAGAAAAGAAAAAGAAAAAGAGAAAAAAAAACAAGCTCACAGATACAGAAAACAAACCAATGGCCCTGGCCAGTCTGGCTCAGCAGTTGGAGCGTCAGCCTGCAGACCAGAGTCCCAGGTTCGGTTCCCACTGGGGGCATGTAACAAACAAACAAACAAACAAACAAAAAACCGACAGTCGCCAGGGATCGGGGGTTGGGGAAATGGGCAAAATGAGTTAAGGGGGTCAACAATTACAAACTTCTAGTTATAAAATAAATAAATCATGGGGACATATCATACAGCATGATGACTATAGTCAATAATACTGTATTTGAGAATTACTGAGAGTAAATTTTTTTTTAACTAAGAGTAAATCTTACAAGTACTCATAAGAAAAAAAATTTTTTTAACTATGCATGATAATGGATGTCACTAACTTATTATGGTGATCATTTTGCAATACATACAAATATTGAATTGTGTTGTACACCTGTAACTAGTATGTTGTATGTCAATTATACTTTAGTATATAAAAAGGTCAGACAAAAGAACATATATTATTCCACTGATATAAAATTCAAAGTAAAGAAAATTAACCATAGTGTTCTGGAATGTGTTCTGAAATGGCAAAAGCAAGGAAATAATTACTATAAAAAGCTAGGTAATATTTATGCTTGGGGTAAGAGAAGACCATGGAAAATAAGGCAGAGGGACTGGGAAAGAACATACTTCTGGAGTGCTAACAATTTTCTATTTCTTAACATGAAGAGGGGTTACCTGGGTGTTCAGTTTATAGTAATTAATTAAATTGTACATGTATGTTGAATGCACTACTTGGTTTCTGTGCTCTATTTCACACACACACACAAAAACACTTTAAGAAATAAAATCACCACAAGAATAAACTCAAAAAGGATAAAAGACTCAAATGTGACTCATGAATCCATAAAAATCCTAGAAGAAACTGTAGGCAACAAAATTTCAGACATCATACGCAGCAGAATTTTCACTGATACGTCACCTAAGGCAACAGAAACAAAGGAGAAAATGAACACATGGGACTCCATCAAACTCAAAAGCTTCTGCACAGCAAAAGATACAATCATCAAAATGGAAAGGCAACCCACTGTATGGGAGAGCATAATTGCCAATGATATATCAGATAAGGGGTTAATTTCCAATATATATAGAGTGCTCATACAACTCAATAAAAGGAAGACAAAGAACCCAATTAAAAATGGGCAGAGGAACTAAATAGATACCTCTCCAAACAGGACATACAAATGGCTAAGAGACATATGAAGAAATGCTCAACATCCCTAATCATCAGAGAGATGCAAATTAAAACAACCATGAGGTATCACCTCACACCTGTCAGAATGGCCGCCATCAACAAATCATCAAACAACAAGTGGTGGCGAGGGTCGAGAAAAGGGGACTCTAGTATACTGCTGGTGGGAATGCAGCCTGGTGCAGCCACTATGGAAGACAATATGGTGCTTCCTCAAAAAAATTAATAACTGAACTGCCATTTGACCCAGTGATCCCACTTCTAGGAATATACCCTAAGAAGCCTGAAACACCAATCAGAAAGAATATATGTACCCCCGTGTTCGTAGCAGCACTATTTACAATAGCTACGATCTGGAAACAGCACAAATGTCCATCAGTAGACGAATGGATAAAAAAGCTGTGGTACATATACACAATGGAGTACTATGCAGCTGTAAGAAAGAAAGATCTCTTATCCTTTGAGACGACATGGAGGGACCTGGAAAGTATTATCCTAAGCGAAACAAGCCAAGTATCATATGATCTTACTTATTTGTGGAATATAATGAACATAACAGTCCGAGGAATGGGGTAGTCCCAGAGATGTGGAAGTGGGGTACAGACTGACAATCCCCAGAAGAAGGGGTGGTGGGGAAGAGATAAACCACAGAATTTATATGCATGTGTGCATGAACAAAGGACATGGACAACAAAGCTGGGAACAGGGTGGGAGGGAGGGGAAGGGGAGAATCAGTGGGGGGAAAAGGAGAAACATCAGTAACAAAAATGAATTAATGAATTAAATTTAAAAAAAGAGTAAAAAAAAGAAATAAAATCATAAATTACTATATTAATAATTGAATTATATAATGGAGATTAACACTAACCTAAACCACAAGTTAACTCCCTCTTATGGTTTCAACTGAGAACATGGTAAATGACCTAATACTAGCGAGGGAAAAAAACTGGCTGTGTTATTGAGAGATGACATATATGCACTTTGGGTGATTTTTAAAGAGCTTCCAGTGTTAATTTTGATAGAGTGCTATTGTGCAATTTCTGCCTTACTGACAAACATTAAAACTCATCCTCAGATGCCACTCTACTGTATAACATTTTGACAAACCATCTTCTTGTGTTTTATTTTCTGGACAAAATAGGATTTAAAATGTATACAATGTAATTTGGAAAATCAAAAATCAAAACCAACAACAATAACAAAAAACCATATGTGCATTGTCTTGGGGTTTAAGAGATTACAGACCCACCAGGGTGGGTACCACAAGAGCTGAGATCTGAAAGACAATTTTTTCCCCTGGTAACACTTGCCAAACCTGAAAGAGCTGTAGGAAAGGCTTCAAACCAGGTAGGGGGCTGCTACTGGGTGTATAGTGACAAAAATACTGATCGAGGGTCTTAAATACCCAACATGGACACCCCTCAAGATAGTTCCTGAATTCTGAACGGCATAAGGCAAGAATATACAGTGAGGTTGGAAATCTATGGAAAGCAGAGCTGAATTCCCTGGCGTCCTAAGTGAAAGCCACATAGGGCTATGCCTTAGGAAGTAGCAGAGCTACTTCAACTGTAGCCATGAGATCTGTCCCCACTCATCTTCCTAGGAGAAAAAAGGATAAACCCTTTCTGAGGAAAACAATACCATCTTGAATCTCCACAGCTGTTTATAAAAAATGTCCAATATTTAATTTTTTTTAAAAACTGCCCTGGCTGCTTTGGTTCAGCAGTTACAGAGTGTTGGCCCGCAGACCAGACCAAAGAGTCCCAGGTTTGGTTCCCGCTAGGGGCATGTACCTCGGTTGCAGTTTGTGCCTGGCCCCGGTTGGTGTCAGCCACTAGATGTGTCTCTCTCACATCGATGTTTCTCTCTCTCCCTTCCCCTCTCTCTCTCTCCCGCTCTATCTGAAGATGAATGCAAAAGTGTCCTCGGGTGAGGATTAAAACAAAAAACAAAAAAACTACAAGGCATGTTCAAAGATAGAACCACATAACCCAAATACCAAGAAAAAAAAATTACCCAATAAAAGCAGATCTATAGTTGATCTTTATATTGGAGATACATCTTTAAAATAACTATAATTCATATGTGTTCAATATATTGAAGGACAAAAATGAATAAGAATATGACTTCAAGAAAGATGTCTCCATAGTAGTAGAATACATAAATAAGAATTAAATGTACATTTCAGAACTAAAAAATATTATAAATGAAATCACAAAATCAAAGGATGACTTTAATAAGAAACTGGACACAGCAAAAAACAGGTTTAGTGACTAGAAGATAGAATAGAAAATATACAAATTAAAATTTTAAAAAGAATGGGGGAAAACAACATTAAAAAAGCATAATAGAAATGTTGAACATAAAGAGTTTAACATACATCTGGATTGGAATCCCATAAAGGAAGCAGAGAGAAAACTGGGCAAAAATAACACTTGAGAAGATATATTAAAAATTTTTTGCCTGGCAGGATAGCTCAGTTGGTTACAACATTGCCCCTATACACCACGGCTGTGGGTTCGATTCCTGGTCAGGACACATATAAGAAGCAATTAATAAGTGCATAAATAAGGCCCTAGCCGGTTTGGCTCAGCAGTTATAGTGTCAGTCCATGGTCTGAAGAGTACTGGGTTCAATTCCAAGTCAAGGGCACCTACCTAGGTTTCAGGTTCTATCCGGGCCCTAGCCAGGGTCATGCAGGAGGCAATCAATCAATGTGTGTCTCTCACATCTATGTTTCTCTCTCTCTCTCTCTCTTTCCCTTCCACACTATCTAAAAATCAATGGAAAAATACCCTAGGGAAAAATTTTTTAAACGCATAAATAAGTGGAACAACAAATCGATGTTTTCTCTCTCTCTCTCCCTGTCAAATAAATTAAAAAATAAGTATACTGGCCTGGCCAGTTTGGCTCAGCAGTTAAGAGTGTTGGCCTGCAGACCGAGGGGTCACGGCTTCGATTCCTGGTCATGGGCACGTACCTGGGTTGCAGGTTCAATCCCCCTACCTGTTCAGGGTCATGTGGGAGGCAACCAATTGATATGTCTCTCTCATATTGATATTTCTCTCTCTCTCTCTCTAACCCTCCCTCCCTTCCACTCTATCTAAAAATGAATAGAAAAATATCCTTGTATGACGATTAACAAGATAAATAAATAAATAAGTATACTTTTCACTCTGGCCAGTGTTGCTCAATGGCTAGAGCATTGGCCTGCACACTGACGGTCTCAGGTTTAATTCCTGGTCAAAGGTGCATACCTGGGTTGCAAGCTTGATCCCTGGCCCCAGCTGGGTGTGTAGGAGGCAACCAATTGATATGTCTCTCTCACATCAATGGTTCTCTTTCTCTCTCTAAAACAACAACAAAAATAATAATAAGTAGTTTGTCCTGGAAAACATAGTGGCAGGCAGGACTAGAGTGAGGATGAGTATGTGAGAGTGTGAGCAAGAGTGAGAGAGAGTGTGAATGGACATGACTGTGGACGAGCAACCTCGAGCAGTACAGAAATGTGGGGCAGAGGGTTCCTGTGCTGTGGATAGGGAGCAGCCAGCTACTGCGGTAAACAGCTCTTCAGGGCACTTCTCCCTGCGGGGCCACAAGGCCCTGCCATTTTGGAAGATCCCTGGTCTTTTTTGGGAAGAGGCAGTGGGAGCGGCTAGGTCCCATCGACCTGAGCCAACCAGTACACCTTGCACCATTGGACCAGTGGACCCACTGTGTCAACATAGACCAGTGTATAGTAGTGGTACTGTCAAGGTGCCTGCTGCAGAAGCTGCAACTAGAAGCCAAGCACCATCCCTCACAGCAGCAGTCTGATCAGAGCTGAGACACACCCCCAGCAACAGAAGCTTGAGAGCAGACATCTAGCCCCAGGCAGCAGACGCACATATCATCAGCTGAGTCCCATCAGGCAGCAGAGCATCCCAACTGCCACCAGCAGGACCCACACGATCCAGCAACTCGCGGCACCGGTGGGACCCACGTGACCTAGCAGACCGTGGCACCGGCAAGGCCCCCACAATCCAGCAGGCCACGGCACTGGCGGGGCCTGCACAATCCAGCAGCCCGTGGCACCAACAGGGCCCACAGCTCCAGCGGGGCACGCAAGACCCAGCAGCCCACAGCACAGGTGGGGGCCAGGTGATCCAGCAGCCCTCAGCACCAGTGGGGCCCATGGCCCCTGCAGCAGCGCCTACCATGACAGACCATTATTAACCTCCAGTAGTCAATCCTCCAGGACCCACAGCAGGCAAGAGGCACCACACACCAGAACAGCAGCCCTATTTGATACACACTGACCTGCCTAAACATCCCAACAGCCCTCAATGGGTCTAGAATTACCACATGGCTAAAATGGTGAGACAAAAAAACAACCCCCAAATGAAAGAAAAAAAAGGAATTACCAGAAAAAGAACTACATGAAATGGAAGAAAACAATTTGTCAGATAAAGAATTCAAAGCAATGATTTTAAAGGTGCTCAACTACAAGCAACTTAATGAGAATTATAAAGAGCTCAGTGGGAACTACATCAGCTTAAAAAAAGAGGTAGAAGCTATGAATAAAAATCAAGAGGAAATAAAGAATGACATAGCTGATATGAAAAATATCTTAGCCCTGGCCAGTTTGGCTCAGCGGTTGAAGTGTCAGCCTGCGGTCTAGAGAGACCTGGGTTTGGTTCCCGCTAAGGGTACGTACCTGGGCTGCAGTTTGTCCCTGGCCCTGGTTGGTCATGTGGGTGGCAGCCACTCAATGTGTCCCTTTCATGTCGATGTTTCTCTCTTTCTTTCTCTTTTTCTCTCTCTTTCTCTCTCTCTCTCTCTCTCTCTCTTCCTCTCTCCCCCTCCCACTCTATCTGAACAAGAAATGAAAAAATGTCCTCCGGTGAGGATGAAAAAAAAAAAAAGAAAGAAAAATACCTTAGAAGGATTCAATAGTAGATTAGAAGAAGCTGAAGACTAAACCAGTGAGTTAGAAAACAAGGTAGGAAAAAAACGCCCAAATGGAGCAGCAAATGGAGGAAAAAATTAAAAAACAGGAGGAGAGTTTAAGGAAGCTTTGGGATAATACCAAACGTACAACATTTGCATCATAAGGGTACCAGAAGGAGAAGAATCTGAGAAAGGAGTAGAGAATGTGTTTGAAGAAATAATGACAGAAAACTTCTCTAATTTGGTGAAGGAAAAAGTCACACAAGTCCAGCAAACAGAGAGTCCCAAGCAAGATGATCCCAGAAAGACCCACAGCTAGACACATCATAATTAAAATGGCAAACATTAAAGACAAAGAAAGAATCTTAAAGGAAGCAAGAGAGAAACAGAAAGTTACCTACAAGGAAGCTCCCATTAGACTGTCAGCTGATTTTTCAATAGAAACACTGCAGGCCAGAAGGGAGTGGCATGAAGTATACAAAGTAATGAAAGGCAAGGTTCTGAACCCAAGACTTCTCTATCCAGCAAGGCTATCATTCAAAACTGTAAGTGAAATAAAGAGCTTCACAGACAAAAAAAAAGCTAAAGAAATTTACCACCACGAAACCAGCACTGCAAGAAATGCTAAAAGGAATGCTGAAAGAAGAAATGAGGAGAAAGAGAGAGAGGAACACAGGCATAAAATAAAAATGGCAACTAATAAATATATATCAATAATAACCTTAAATGTAAATGGCTCAAATGCCCCAATCAAAAGACACAGGGTGCCCTGGCCGGTTTGGCTCAGCGGTTAGAGCATCGGCCTGCGGTCCGGAGAGACCAGGGTTCAGTTCCTGCTAAGGGCGCGTACCTTGGTTGCAGTTTGTCCCCGGCCCTGGTTGGGTCGTGTGGGTGGCAACCATTCGATGTGTCACTTTCACGTCGATGTTTCTCTCTCTCTCTCTCCCTCCCACTCTATCTGAAAAAAAATATCGAAAAATGTCCTCGGGTGAGGATAAAAAAAAAAAAAAACACAGGGTAGCTGACTGGATAAGAAACACAATCCATATATATGCTGTCTACAAGAGACCCACCTCACAACAAAAGACTCACACAGGATGAAAGTAAAGGGATAGAAAAATTTTTTCCAGGCAAATGGAAATTTAAAAAAAGCTGGTGTAGCAATACTCATATCTGATCAAAACTAGGGCCACAATAAGAGACAAAGAAGATCACTACATAACATTAAAAGGATCAATCCAACGAAAGGTTATAACCCTGGTAAACATATAAGCACCAAATACAGGAGCACCAAAATATATTTAAAAACTTCTGGAGGACTTCAAAGGAGAGATCAATAGAAATACAATCATAGTGAGTGAGTTTAACATCCCACTGACACCACTGGATAGATCTTTTAGATAAAAAATTAACAAGGACAAACTAGAAAAGCTGGACTTAAATGATATTTACAGAACATTTCACCCCAGAGCTGCAGAATATACATTCTTCTCAAGGGTACACAGGACACTCTCAAAGATAGACCACATGTTAGGACATAAAGTAAGTCTCTACAAATTCAAGAAGACTGAAATCCTATCGAGCATCTTCTCAGATCACAATGGCATGAAACTAGAACTCAATTACAACAAAAACATAACACATGGAGGCTAAATAGCATGTTATTAAACAATGAATGGGTTACCATGCAGAACAAGGAAGAAATTAAAAACTTCTTGGAAACCAATGAAAACAAACACACAACAACATAAAATCTATGGGATACAATGAAAGCAGTCCTGAGAGGGAAGTTCATAGCACTACAGGCCTACCTCAAGAAATAAGAAAAATTCCTAATTGACTTTCTAACCCTACAACTGAAAGAACTAGAAAGTAAACAAAAAGAAAAACACAGAGCAAATAGAAGCAAAGAAATAGTAAAGGTCAGAGCAGAAATAAACAACATAGAAACCAAAAAAGAATCCAAAAGATCAATGAAACTAAGAGCTGGTTCTTTGAAAAGATAAACAAGATCGATGGACCTTTAGCCAGACTCACCAAGAAACACAAAAAGAGAACCTAAATACACAAAATCAGAAATGAAATAAAAGTAACAACTGACACCACAGAATACAAAGGATCATCAAAACATACAATGAAAATATACACCAACAAATTGGACAATCTAGCCGAAATGGACAAATTTCTAGAAACACACAGTCTCCCAAAACTGAACCAAAGGAGACAGAAAACTTGAACAGACCAATAACAACAAAGGAAACTGAAGATGTAATTAAGAAACTCCCGGCAAACAAAAGCCCAGGCCTGAATGGGTTCACGGGGGAGGTTTACCGGACATTCAAAGAAGATCTAACGCCCATTCTCCTCAAACTATTCCCCAAAAATCCAAGATGAAAGACTTCCCAACTCATTTTATGAGGCCAGCATAATTCTAATTCCAAAACTGGATAAAGACACTATAAAGAAAGAAAACTACAGGCCAATATCCCTGAACACAAATGCCAAAATCCTTAACAAAATATTAGTAAATCAAATGCAGCAATACATTAAAAAAATTATTCATCATGACCAAGTGAGATTCATCCCAAGGATGCAAGGATGGTACAATATCCACAAATCAAATAAATATGATACACTACATAAACAAAATAAAAGATAAAAGCCAAATGATCATATCAGCAGATGCTGAAAGATCATTCCACAAAATCCAGCACCCATTTCTGATAAAAACGCTCAGCAGTGTGGAAATAGAGGGATCATTTCTTGACATAATAAAGGCAATATATAAAATACCTACAGCCAACATACTCAATGGGCAAAAACTATATGCATTTCCCTTAAGAACAGGAACCAGATAGGGATGCCCACTCTCTCCATTCTTATTTAACATAGTACTGGAAATCTTAGCCACAGCTATTAGACATGAAGAAAACATAAAAGGAATCCAAATTGGAAAGGAGGAAGTGGAACTGTCATTATTTGCAAGATGACACGATACTGTACATAGAAAACCTAAAGACTCCATCAAAAGTCTACTAAATTTAATAAGTAAATTTGGCAAAGTAGCAGGATAAAAAATTAACATCAACAAAACAACAGCATTCTTGTACACCAACAACGAACTCACTGAAATCGACACTAAAAAAGCAATCCCATTCACCATTACAGCAAAAAAAAATTAAGGTATCTAGGAATAAGTTTAACCAAAGAAGTACAGGACCTATTTGCAGAAAACTAAAAAAGGTCACTGAAAAAGTAATAGAGAAAGATATAAAAAAGTGGGAGTATATACCTTGTTCATGTATTGAAAGAATTAACATCATTAAAATGTCCATAGTAACCAAAGCTATCTATACATTCAATGCAATCCCCATCAAAATACCAATGACAGATTTCACAAAACTAGAACAAATACTCCTAAAGTTTATATGGAACCAAAAAAGACTCCAAATTGCTACAACAATCTTGAAAAAGAAAAACAAAGTAGGAGGGATCACAATACCAGATATCAGGTTATACTACAAAGCCACAGTAATCAAAACAGCTTGGTACTGGCACAAGAACAGGCAGATAGATCAATGGAACAAAACAGAGAACCCAGAAATTGACCCAAGTCATTATGCTCAATTAATATTTGACAAAGGTGGCAAGAGCATACAGTGGAGTAAAGACAGCCTCTTCAATAAATAGTGTTGAGAAAATTGGACAGCTACATGAAAAGAAATGAAGCTAGACCACCAACTTACACCATACACAAGAATAAACTCAAGATGGATAAAAGACTTAAATGTGACTTATGAATCCTTAAAAATCCTAGAAGAAAATGTAGGCAACAAAATTTCAGGCATCACATGCAGCAGAATTTTCACTGATACATCACCTAAGGCAAGAGAAACAAAGGAAAAAATGAACACATGGGACTACATCAAACTAAAAAGCTTCTGCACAGCAAAAGACAAAAGCATCAAAATAGAAAGGGAACCCACTGTATGGGAGAGCATAATTGCCAACAATACATCAGATAAGGAGCTAATTTCCAAAATATATAGAGTACTCATACAACTCAATGAAAGGAACACAAAGAACCCAATTAAAAAAAGGGCAGAGGACCTAAACAGACATCTCTCCAAAAAAGACATATAATTGGCCAAGAGACATAGAAAAAATGCTCAACATCCCTAATCATCAGAGAGATGCAATTGAAACAACTATGAGGTATCACCTCACAGCTGCCAGAATGGCCGCCATCAACAAATCATCAAACAACAAGTGCTGGCCAGGGTGTGGAGAAAAGGGGACTCTAGTACACTGGTGGTGGGAATGTAGATGGGTACGGCCACTATGGAAAACAATATGGTGCTTCCTCAAAAAATTAAAAATTGAACTTCCATTTGACCCAGTGATCCCACTCCTAGGAATATACCCCAAGAAGCCTGAAAAACCAATCAGGAAGAATATATGTACCCCCATGTTCATAGCAGACTATTTACAATAGCTAAGATCTGGAAACAGCCCAAGTGTCCATCAGTAGACGAATGGATAAAAAAAAAGTGGTACATCTACACAATTGAGTACTATGCAGCTGTAAGAAAGAAAGATCTCTTATCCTTTGAGACGACATGGAGGGACCTGGAAAGTATTATCCTAAGTGAAATAAGCCAAGCAGAAAAAGCCAAATACCACATGATCTCACTTATATACGGAATATAATGAACATAACAGTCTGAGGAATACGGTAGACCCAGAAACATGGAAGTAGGGCACAGACTGACATCCCTCAGAAGAGGGGGTGGGGGGTGGGAAGAGATAAACCACCGAACTTACATGCATGTATACATAACCAATAGACACGGACAACAAAGCCGGGGACGGGGAGAGGGTGGGGTGGGGAGGGGGGTGCCAATGGGGTAAAAAAGGAGAAACATCTGTAACAAAAAAATAAATTAAAAAATTAATAATTAAAAAAAAAAAGGCTGTGGTACATGTAAACAATGGAATACTATACAGCTGTAAGAAAGAAAGATCTCTTATCCTTTGAGACAACATGGAGAGACCTGGAGAATATTATCCTAAGTGAAATAAGCCAAGCAGAGAAAGACAAATATCACATGATCTCACTTATTTGTGGAATATAATGAACAAAACAAGCTGAGGAACAAAACAGACCCAGAGACATGGAAGTGGGGTGCAGACTGACAAACCTCAGAAGACGTGGACATGGGAGGAGGGAAGAGATAAACCACAGAACTTATATGCATAAACAAGGACACAGACAATAATGCTGGATGGGGGCGGGGGAGACGGGATTGGTAGGAGGGGGCACGGGGGAAAAAGGAGAAACATCTGTAATAAAAAAATAATAAGTATACTTTAAAAAATTATTTTTAACTTAAATTTTCTACAGCTTCACTGCAATCTTCATAGAAATCAGAGACAATCTGAAATTCTATTTTCAAATCAGAGTACCTAAGAGCTAAGATGAACATGTTTTTGTTGCCATGACTCATTACACTACAGAAAGCATGATCCTTGGTAAGATTTAACAGACTTAGCTCTATATTGTAAGGGGTCAACAAATCTATGCTACCAAAATACCCATTTAGTTTGCCCACAGGATTATTTTAGTTCTAACCTTTGGATTAGAAAAATGTAAGCCCAGCTGGAGTGGCTCACTTGGTTGAGAGTTGCTCTGTGTGCTGAAAGGTTACTGGTTTGATTCCCCATCAGGGCACATACCTCTGTCACAGGTTTGATGCCTTGTCAGGGAGCATGGGGAAGGCAACAAACTGATGTTTCTATCTCCCATCAATGTTTCTCTCTCTCTCCCTTCCTCTCTCTAAGCATGTTCTCAGGTGAGGATTAAAAAACAAAGCCCAGCCAGTGTGGCTCAGTGGATTGAGCGTCATATCAGTGGACTGAGAGGTCCCAGTCCAATTCCCCATCAGGGCATATGTCCAGGTTGTGGGCTCAATCCCCAGTAGGGGGTGTGTAGAAGGCAGCTGATGGGTCTTTCTCTCTCACATCAATGTTTCTCTCTCTCCTTTCCTCTCTCTAAAATATCAAAAAAAAAAAAACAAAAAAAAAAAAACCTCATTGCTTCTTAGCCTCTGGCTAAGATCAAGTGAAGAAAAATATAACTTTGCTCAGATTCATTGAGCAATTAAGGGCATAGTGTGATAATGCATGTTCTCATTAGTGTGATATACACAAGGTAACTAGACAACTGCTACTTATAACTGAACATCGGTGTTTTGAAGGAGAGACAAGTAAACCTGATTAATTTACAAGTACTTGCCTGTCTCTTCCTGGACCTGTGAGATTCAGTCTTCATACGTATTTTCACATTCCCATCTCCACCATGCCCAATCTCAAGTTCTTTTTTGTATATTTCGTAGTATGCTCTGTTTTGGTTATTTAACTCCCTAGTCCAGCTGTACGTGTCCTTCCATCTGTCATTAAAATAACATAGTCATTTAGCTTTCTTTTTCAATAATATGTGGATCATACTAGCATTTGTATTGTAATTTTTATTTCCTTTATCTGAATCTTAGAAAACCTAGTCAAAATATTTATAATGTTAAAATTAAACTAGCACTATTTCCTTGTAAAATACAACAGACAAAGCCAAAAAAGAAGACTGGTAATGCTCAGGATTACAACACACTTAACTACACACTTATATTGTATTAGTTGGTGTGATGCAACAATGGATGATCAATTATTGTGAATCCATGGTTGTCCGTATAAGGAGTCAGGAGATAAAAGAGCAATGGCCACTAAGGAGAGCAGATAAACTATGCCATACATATTTCACACTAAAAATTGAAAACTAATGCTTTCAGTTTATTTTCTTGTTCCATCTCATGGTTTCTATTTTCTCTTTTCCAATTAAAGAAATGTATTCTTAATTATAGTTTACACATATATTATATTAGTTTCAGCTCTACGACATAGTGATTCAACATTTATATACTTTACAAAGTGATCACCACAATAAGTCTAGTAACCATCTGTTACCATATATAGTTATTACAATATTATTATGATCTCATGGCTAGGTATGCCAGGGCATTCTAAAATTCTAGAAAATTCTGTTCCCTGTACTGTACATTACAATTACATCTCTGTATCATCTCGCGGTTTCTATATTTTCCTTTCAACCTTCTATACACACATGACTGAAAAGCAAGAACTTTTGTGTCCTGGGACACTGAACTTTCAGTCTTAAAATCAGGACAGTTCCAGGCAAACAAAGATGTCTGATTGCTCTGAATCACCACCATCTTTCTCTGTCCATCTCAAAATCTCTCAACTGGCCTGGCCTGGTCAGGGCACATGCCCAGGTTGTGGGCTTGATCCCCGGCAGGGGGCATGCAGGAGGCAGCCAGTCAATGTTTCTATCTCTCCCCCTCTGCCTTCCTCTCTCTCTAAAAACCAATAAAAACATATTTTTAAAAAAAACTTATCCTCTCTTGCTTCTTTTCAACCATATTTGTCCTCTCAACCCTACTTTTGACCCCCTTGACCTTAACCTCAGCAATCTCACTCTCATGAGTCCTCCTTGACCTCAACCTCAACCCTTGTAACACCTGTCAACCTTAACCAATCTTATCCTCTGAGATCCTCTCAAATTTAGTCTACCTTATCCTCTCTACACTGTTTGAACACGACCTCACTCAATCACTGACTCTTAACTTCACCTCAGTTTGACTTCTAAACATCAACCAACCTGGACTTCTCCATCTCAGTAGGTCTTACCCTCTGATCCTTCACAGCTAACTGTCGTCTCAGCCTCCTTCCATAGACCTTGACCAACCATACCTCTCAACCTTGTTCTGCTGACTTCAATCTACCTCTTTCTCTCATTATTACCTAACTTTGTTATCTTTACTTTAACCCCATCCTCAAGACCTCCTGTTATCCCAATCTCCCTCATTTTCTCTCTTTTTAAAAAATTTTTTCTTTATGTACTTTTGAGAGAGAGGAAGGGAGAGGGAGAGAAACAGAAACATCGATGAGAACACTGACTGACTGGCTGCCTCCTGCATGCCCCCAATTGGGGGTTCGGCCCACAATCTGGGCATGTGCCGTGACTGAGAACCGAACTGGCGACCTCTTGGTGCATAAGTCGATGCTCAACCACTGAGCCACACCAGCCGGGCTCATTTTTCTCCTTAACTAAGTGATTACCACTATCATTTATCTACTCCTCAAAACCAAAACCTTGAGTCTTCTGAGACTTATTCATATTTTTATATTATATATATCACATTAGTCATCAAATACTACCAATTTGCTGCTAAACTTTTTTCTGGAACCCATTTACTTCTCTCTATCTTCAATGCACATGTTTTATTTCAGGTTCCATTATTATTCATCTATACTACTGCTAAAGCATCCTAACTGGTCCCTCCACCTCCAGTTGAAACAATGTCTTCCCTTCGATCTTGCTTCCCCCAAATACCATCCACCCTATATTCTTGTTGCCAGAGAGATATTTCTAAGATGAAAATCTGACCATATGCCTAATACTCCCTCTATATTATAGAATATTAATAATTTCCACCATTTAGGTCTTTAGCTCTCACTCTAAAAACCTTAATTCAAAGGTTGATACCCTAGCAAATCTTCTCAAATACCCCTTTCCCAAGTCTAAACTGTATGCCTCTCTTGAACTTCTATTAATTGTTTTATGCAAAATTCTAATATAGCATTTTTCTGGGCACTGTTATATTCTATGTCTGGGTACACATTTATATTTAGATGTCTTCCAGCCTCGATTATGCTGAAGCTTTGTAAGAACCAGTTTCTTAAATCTTTATTTGTAGGATCTAACACATGATAAACATAAGACAAATATTCAATTATTTTTCAAATATGTACATGTTACCCCACTTCCGAAAGTCAAATTATTATAACTTTCATCTTAAAGCAAAAGGGAAAAAAATGTCCTCAATAAAATAATTGGGATGCTAACAGAAACTTTTTAACACAGTTGATGATTGTTCTATTCCCTTATAGAAATTACATATTCTTTTTAAACGTACTATTTATTCTAATACCTATTGTCTTTAAGACTTGCTAGAGTTGGTATTTCTCTTAAAGCATAAAATTAACTGAAGAAATTAAATAGACCTTTGATACTCTTTACTCTCGCACCCACACTACTGATGTCTGCTAATGAAATATATATATTACTTGGAAAAACCTCCAACATCAGATGTGTGCCACAAACAAAAACTGCCTACTTATCAATCAACCAGAGTTCTTGTGTAATACTTGGCTTGAATTTTACAGTAATTGTGTAATCACAAACAGTGGGAATACAAGTTCTACCCCTCAACAGCCATGTGACCTTAGGCAAGTTACTTAAGCCCTCTGAGCTTCAGTTTCCTCACCTGTAAAATAAAGACAACTATATAGTTATAAACCAGTACAGTCCTACCACAAAGGCCTACCTATAAAAAGGCATAACTAGCCCTGGCCGGTTTTCTCAGTGGTTAGAGCGTTGGCCCGCAGACCAGAGAGTCCTGGGTTCAGTTCCCGCTAAGGGCGCATACTTAGGTTGCATTTTGTCCCTGGCCCTGGTTGGGGTTGTATGGATGGTGACTACTCGGTGTGTCTCTCTCACGTTGATGTTTCTCTCTCTCTCTCTTCCTCCTTCTCTCCCTCCTGCTCTATCTGAAGATAAATACAAGAAATGTCCTCGAGTGAGGATAAAAAAAATAAAATAAATAATTTTAAAAAAAGGCATAACTATAGCCCTGGCCAGTTTGGCTCAGCGGTTAGAGCGTCGGCCTGCAGTCCTGAGAGACCCAGGTTCGGTTCCCGCTAAGGGCACGTACCTCGGTTGCAGTTTGTCCCCGGCCCTGGTCGGTTGTGCGGGTGGCAACCACTCGATGTGTCCCTTCACATCGATGTTTCTCTCTCTCTGTTCCTCTCTCTCCCTCCCACTCTACCTGAACAAAAAATGGAAAAATGTCTTCGGGTGAGGATTAAAAAAAAAAAAAAAGGCATAACTATAATAAAAATTAACTTTTCTTTCTTTTAGTATCACTACAGATGCATAGTAATATAATTTATAAAATTACTGGTATTACTATTAAACAGCTAATTTACAACTTAAGTAATAAAATTGTTGTCCCGTATTCTTTAATCCCTTCCAAATACTAAAACCTACATCAGAGTGCATGTTGTGGCAGAAAGCTAACAACATTGACAATTTCTAGTGAATAAGAAGAAAGATTACTAAATTCTTCACATTTCATGATTCATTTCCATGTGATTGGTAATGTTATTTTAAAGAATAAGAGCCCAATCATCATGTATCAGTCTTGAAAAGCTAGACAAAGCTCAGACTGCTTAATATACAGAGCATACACATATAAACCAGAACATACATATACACAGACACATGTCAAACTCCAATTATAGTCTTACTTTAATCTTCACAGCATCGTAACGGATTTGTGAAAACTCACGAAGACCAAAAGAACCTCCAACAATCAACAACTGAAACAAAGAAAGAAAACAATTAAACAAAACAGAAGGACAGAATTCACTCTACCTATAGACTATAGTTGACCTTATGGTTTAAATAATATCATCACAAGCATTATATTAGTTGATCCTTACAAAAGACCTATGAGCTAAAGAAAAAATCCATTTTATAGATTACTTGTCCATGATCACAATAGATAATGCCAGGAATGAAATTCTGGCCTTGCTTCTTTAAAACCAGAATTCTCTCAAGTTTATAATTTTATAAAATAAGCCAACTGGCAGAGCCTTTTTCTCCATATCCTTACCGAGTGATAAAGAATCTCATGAGCCCTGGCCAGTATGGCTCAGTGGTTGGAATACTGGCCTTTGCACCAGAGAGTCCCGGGTTCAGTTCCTGCTAGGAGCACGTACCAAAAAAAAAATCTCATGAAATATGCCATATTTCTCAGTATGTAGTCAACTTTAAAAGAGCCCTTGAATTGTCATTGCTGCTTTATCACCGCCTCCAATAATTTAATGCACTTTAATTCCTTATCCTTAAGCTGCAAAAATTTAGCAATTTGAAAAAACATTAAGTTTGATCCATACTTTCTTTTTCATATCAATATAGTATTACTAATTAAAGAAATACAAAAATACATAAATCATCATGAAATACAAAATTTTATAATTTTGAAGTTGTAATACCAATAAAACCTTTAGACTATGAATTTCAAAACCCAATAAATCTGACCACATAAAAACTTAAAACATCTATCCCGACAAATATATGAAATTAAAACAACACAAATCAAAAGACAACAAATTAGGTATATGTCTGTTATACATAAGCAGCTAATATTTGCAATGTCAGTATGTAAGAATTCTTTGCAAAGTGAAATAATTTTTGTCTTTTAGTTTCAATGAAAAGACACACCCCTGGTTTTCCTAACTCCTCAGTTTCCCTCTATTCATTCCTCACCTTTCCAATCTTCACACTTCTACCTATTCACCACCAACACTGAGTCCCTAGGTGATGTCTTCCAGTTCCAGGGGTTTAAAAATAGTCTCTATAACCCAACAACCTCAAAATATACATTTTCAATGGAAAATATCCCCCTGAACTATAGACTTGCCTTTCTATTTGACATCTCTACTTAAAAGTCTAACGGGTGTGTGTGTGTGTGTACACACAACTTTTTTTTTTAAAGCCTCTTGATTTTTACCCCAACACTCTTTCTGCCCCAACCTGCCCCTAACCGATCTTTCACATCCCAGAAAATGCCAATTACTTCTTTGGAGTCATCTGCAGCTCCTCTTATTCCTATCCCACATTTAATCCATCCCTCTGTTCTGTCACCTCTACTTTTCAAAATACTTCTTGAATCTGACCATTTCTGCCTATATCCTCTTTTAATACTGTAGTCCAGGCCACTATCATCTCTTTCCTGGACTACTGTAATCACAGTACCTGCATGTCATATTAGAAAAAATCATCTGGTCTTTGTCCCAGATTTCTGGGAAGGGAGCTACTGAGTGTTTCAAAAATATTAATTGTGACCTTTTCTAAAAAAAAAAAAAAAAAATTCTTCATTGATTTTTAGAGAGAGGAAGGGAGAGGGAGAGGAAGATAGAGACATCGATGAGAGAGAACATCACTGGCCGCCTCCTGCATGCCCTACACTGGGGATTTGGCCGCAACCTGGGCATGTGCCCTGACCGGGAATGGAACCAGCGACCTCTTAGGGCACTGAGCCACACCGGCTCGGCTACCTTGTGACCTTTTAAGGGCTGCTACAACGTGGCAGGTGCCTTGCTAAACATTCACAAGGTGTTTTTTGTTTTTTTTAACTCAGCAACCTTGGAAGAACGATGCCAGTTCACAAACTAGAAAGCTGAGAAATGGATATGCAGGAAAGTGTACAATTAAATTAAGTAAATCCGTCTAATTCCAGTGATCGGATCGTCAAGCTGGAGAGGCTGATGTGTTTGTGTGTTTGCTTAGTAATTATTCAGATATGGATTAAAATTCGGTTCTTACGTCGCTCTCTGAAGCGCCAAGAAAGGTAGGAGGCGGGGCTCGAGGTCTCACCGGTCGGAGGAGACTGGGATAGGGCTGCCGAAAAGCTCCGGACCTACCGCCAGCCCTTTCCCAGCCCAGGCTACTGCGCCCGCCTCTCGCTTCAGTTCCCCGCCGCTTCGCCCGGCCACACAGGAGGTCCCCCCCTCCCGCGATCCCGCCCCGCACTCTTCCTCCAGGCACTCACCAACATGGGGACCCCGTAGCGAAGGGTCTTGCTCTTGCGCAAGGCGCGCGTTACCGCGGGGGAAACCATCTCGGAACTCTCAGACCCGCGTGGACACCCGGCCAAGCAGGCACGGCGCGGCCTCCCGAGTCTCGGCTCAGGTTCCCTCCAGACGGGGACATCGACACTCACCTCCTTCCTTCTGCTTCCGGTGCATAGTCCGCTCCTGTCAGGCCTCCGCCAGGCAAAAGCCATCGACTTCTCGTAACACACTCGCGTGACCTCCAGGAAACTGGAGGGTCAGAAGTTTGGTTCCGCCGGCTGGTTTGCTGTAGGGATTTAGGGATTTGAATCCTGCTTATACTCCTTGTCAAGTGGTATGGTAACCGGGTACCTCCTACGTTCTGGGTCTTGACCGAGGTCTTCTCAGAACACTCCCTGCTGGATAAAATTAAAAGATCTGAGCCTTCGGGAGATCACATCCACAAAGCAAGGCCAATGTAGAGCAAAATGGCTTTATTGAGTGCAGGTGGGCTGAGACAAAAGGGTTCAGCCTGGAATCAGGGTTGAGGAGGGGGTGTCAGTTATATACTCTACTATTAGCTGCTGGCAGTTCCTGCTGATGTACTTTATCAGGCCCATTGTCCACTCTGTAGTAGGACTGGGCTGGTATCTCTCCAGCATTTGCTGGGTTATCCATTGCCTTGCAGATAATCCAGATAATCCTTATCTGTACTCCACAAAAGGCTGAGCAAAGGTCATGCAAGCAACACAATTTTTACAGTTTCCACCTTTTCCAAGCTTTTACCTTTACCCCTTTAAAACATCACTGACCCTTTGAAAAATCAGCTAAGGAAAAAATAAAGTTGATAGTTTCTATGGCAATTTATGGGATGTTGCGTTGACCACCTTAATATAGATTTTTAAATAAATAAATCACCACAAAAGGTTAGCTTGAATGGTAATCAGTATAGTGTCTTGATGTCACTGAACCTTTAATGCTAATGCTTTTACTGTGAAACCGCCTGTAATCTTCATTTATGAATGTCAGTTCTCCAATCACTCAAACCATCTAGCACACCTTTTTGTGGGTCATTAGAAGGCTTCAGGAACACAAGATGGAAAGATATCCCTGCCTTAAAGAAGCTGGCAATAAAATGGGCACACAAATAAACGTGTGTCTATTGTGATAGCTTAGGAAAAAGCCCCCATGTGCCATTTGCAGAGATGAGTCAAAGAAAGCCTCACCTACCAAGTCCAACTTTCTTAGCAAAGAATTTAAAGCCCTCTGTAATGTGACTTTGGCCTGCCTTTTCTGCTACTTTTCCTCATTCACTCCATACTCCATCCTGACGGAGATAGTATTCCTTGAGTATTCCATGAATTTCCATGTCTTCAAAATGCAGTTCAGGAATACCAGGTTCTTGAGTCCTCCCTTACTCCACAGGCAATGTGAATTATTCCCTGGTAGGATGTTCCAGTAGCCTTTGACTAATATCACAGAGCACTATCATTTTACAATTATAGTGTATAAAGTCATTGCTGCTCCAAATAACATAAGCAAAATGAATTTGAAACTTGGAGTTTTCTTTTTGACTATGGGCAAGGAAAATTAGTTAAACCTGACAACCCTCACCAACAAAAGCATCACCCAAACTGAACCAAGGGAGATTTTGATCAGGACAAGGTTTATAAAAGTAAGATGGATAATTCCTTTTCTTACCCCTATTTGTCCAATCTTCCATCAGCCTAATCTCTCCAAGGAAGAGACACCTGGCAAACTGGGGGACTGGAGCAGTAAGAAAGGTGGCAGGACTTAATCTGAGAAGTTTGGAGTGCTGGCAGAAATTATGTAGATTTATAAGGGAGTCTGGAGCATTTGTAGAATGTAGGAGAATTTAGGATTGAAAGGGTGGGCTTAAAAACAGGGTTGCTATGGTTTATAAATAGGGTCTCCTTTAATGATATGATTCTTTTGTACTTTATTTTGGATTGTTTGATTTGTGCTTTTTGTTGTGTGTTTGTTTAATTAATCTATGTGCTGAGAAGGAACCATACAGGGCTGTAGGGTTTATTAGAGAATGTATTGTGACATATGCAAAAGTTGGCATTGCTTCTCTCCTCATTTATCTCCTTTTGATATCTCAGGACTCATATAGCATCCAGGTTAGTTAAGTGTATTATTTCTCCCCTTTCCCTCAGATTCTAGATGCCAAGGGTGCTATTCTAAAAGTCTAGACCCACACCAGTCCCTCAGGACTGGTACATTCTTCTTCTTCTTTTCTTTTTTAGAGAGGGAGAGAGAGGTAGAAACATTGATGAGAAAGAACATTGATTGGCCACCTCCTGCATGCTCACTGGGGAGCAGGCCCACAACCTGGGCACATGCCCTGACCGGAAATCAAACTGGCGACCTCTTGGTGCATGGGTTGACGCTCAACCACTGAGCCACACCGGCCAGGCTGGTATATTTTTGTTATCTAGTCAAGTTATCCTCCAGTATCTGCTCTACCATCACTTAACTCATGCAGGTATATGAGAGTTATCAAAATCACCGAGAGCATTAGCACTGAGGTCATGTTTTAGAACTATGGCCAGATTTAATGGCTATGGCATGGAAAGTTTAGTTACTTCATGAGTTTTTGTATTGTTCTGTAATTGACATGGAATATCTAATTTGATTCACTCAAAAGCCATATAAAGTTTGAAAGAGCATGATTGCAGAGTCATTTTACAGGTGAGCAAATTGAGGCTCAGAAAGATTAAGAGGTTTGCCCAAGGTCACACTTTGTAAAGTAGTACAAATGCCCCAACTGGTACTAAACTTCCTGCAGCATTTGACAATAGTATTGACTATCTCCTTGAAATTACTGCCTCCTATGGCTTCCATGGATGTTTGGCTTTCATGGATCTTCTCCAACTTTGAGACTTCTTTTTAGCTTCTGAAATTCTGTAGACAGCAAACCGGAGTCCTTAGCCTTGTTCCATCTTCGTTCAGTCCCAGCGACTTTTAAACTGTAGTGTGCACAGAATCCCCTGGAGAGCTTATTAAAACACAGATTGCTGGGCGCCACCTCCAAAGTTTCTAATTCAGTATGTCTGGAATGGGACCTAAAATGCGACTTTTCTAGCAGGCTTCCAGGTGTTCTTAGGTAAACTCAACTTTTACCTTGGCTTCAGATTTTATCACAGTGTAGATTATTTCCAGTAGCCTCAATGGTTTTTGTGTACCTTCAAGTCAATGTGCCATGAAGATTTATTTCTTTTTTCCTTCCTTCCTCCCTCCCTCCCTTTTTTCTCTCTGTTCTAACTTCTGTGGCTAGAACATTAAGAGTTGGCGACTTCGTTTCCAGTTCAGTCCAATTTGAAGCCAGTTAAAATTAAGTCCTTGACATTAATCAGCTAGGGAATCAACTGTTTCCACTTTAATGCTTACATTTCTCTTATAATAGCAATCGTTAACATTATAGTTTTAGAATTATTTGTGTATTGTCTTACTATTTTTAATGGAATATAAGCTATAGAATTAATGGGGTCATGTCTAATACATTTCTGTCCTTCGTGACTTCCTTTGTAGTCCTAAACCACAATCCATCATTTTTGGACAAACAAACGAAATTGCAATGGGAAAGGTGGCAAGAGCATCCCATACCATGCTATACCAAAGAAAAATATGCTGTGTAATACTTTGGAGAAAATCAAAGCTAACTCTTCTATACAAAAGTGCTAGAGGTCTCTCTTCTGTACAGATGAATGGAACAACAACAACAAAAAATCACAGTTAATTGCATTGTTTTAAAGTGCACTATTACCTAGACTGCAACAAATTTCATCAGGTAGAGCAAATCAGGAAAACTCTAACCTTCCAGTTGCCCAGGGACTAAAGCCCATCTGAAAGCATTGTAAATATTGCCAATTAAGTTAACTAGGCCTTCCTTTTTGGGTAGGTGGGTGTGTGCTTTTGTGATATAAGCCAGTGGTGACAGATTTTATCTATTGACTTATGTATAAAAATTTTGCAGCTCTGGCCAGTTTGGTTCAGCGGTTAGAGTGTCAGCCTGTGGTCCAGAGAGACCTGGGTTCAGTTCCCGCTAAGGGCACGTACCTCGGTTGCAGTTTGCTCCCGGCCCTGGTTGGGTTGTGCTGGTGGCAATCACTTGATGTGTCCCTTTCATGTTGATATCTCTCTCTCTCTCTCTCTCTCTCTCTCTCCCCCTTCCACTCTATCTGAACAAAAAATGGAAAAATGTCCTTGGGTGAGGATAAAAAAAAAAATTTGCAGAAAACCTTATATTTAGAAATATAAAAACAAATGTTTGAATCCAGAGCAAATAACATGTACTTTTATCTCAAGATAAACTCTTTGAAAAGGAGACCATTAACAAATGGCCTGTCTATATGTATATTTTGTTTTAAGTGCTTGAGTAACATTGTTGTCCACCACTGGTTTAAAAAATTTTCAAATGTCATTGTACCTATAAAGTTTGTGTAAATCAAAACACAATGATGCCCCCGGCCAGTTTGGCTAAGCGGTTGGAGCGTCGGCCTGCGGACCAGAGAGTCCCGGGTTCTGTTCCTGCTAGGGGCACGTACTAAAAACAAAAAAAAACACAATGCATTCTTCAACAGATGATTGGATAAAGAAGAGGTGGTACATATAACAATGAAATACTACTCAGCCATAAAAAAGGATGAAATATTGTCATTTGCAATTACATGGATAAATCTTGAAGGTATGATGCTAAGTGAAATAGATGGAAAAGGACATGAATCATATGATTTCACTCATATTTGGGATACAGAACAAAAGGCATCAAATGAACAAACAAACCAAAAAAAGCAAACTCCAGATACAGGCAACAGAGGGGAGAAAAAATGTGTATGGGGGGGAATAAAGAATGTAAATGGGGTCAAATATATAGTGATGGAAGGAAACTAGATTTCAGGAGGTGAGCACAAAAAAGAGTTTACAGATGTTGTATTATAAAGTTGTACACTTGAAATTTACATAGTTATTAACCAATAATATCCCAACAAATTTAATTTTTAAAAAACCACAATGCACATCCAGTAAAACTTGAACTTGACACCTCAAAAGTCAAACTACTGCCTGGCCAGTGTGGTTCTGGCTGAGCATTGACCCATACACCAAGAGGTAGCGGGTTCGATTCCCAGTCAGAGCACATGCCCAGGTTGTGGGCCAAATCCCCAGTAGGAGGCATGCAGGAGGCAGCCAGTCAATATTCTCTCTCATCAATGCTTTTCTTTCTCCCTCTCCCTTCCTCTCTCTAAAAATCAATAAAGAAAAAAAATTTTTTTAAGTCAATCTACTTCCAAAAGTAACCACTTCAAAATCAAGTAACATTATTTTATAAATTAAAAATATTTTCCCATTATATTGAGATATGATTGACAAATAACATTATGTAAGACTAATGTGTACAATAAAATGATTTGATATGTGTATATACTGTGAAATGATTACCTGAAAAAATTTAGTTAACATCTATCACTTCATATAGTTACAAAAATTTTTTCTTGCCCTGGCTGGTTTGGCTCAGCGGTTAGAGCGTCCACCTGTGGTCCAGAGAGACCTGGGTTCCGTTCCCACTAAGGGCACGTACCTCGGTTGCAGTTTGTCCCCGGCCCTGGTTAGTCATGCGGGTGGCAGCCACTCGATGTGTCCCTTTCACGTGGATGTTTCTCTCTCTCTCTCTCTTCCTCTCTCTCCCTCCCTCTCTATCTGAACAAAAAATGGAAAAATGTCCTCAGGTGAGAATTAAAAAAAAAAAATTTTTTTTCTTTGTGATGAGAACTTTTAAGATCTACTATAACACTATTAGTAACACTATTTTGAATAACCCCCAAATCAAGAAGGATATAAAAACAGAAATTATAATTTATTTGGCAATTAATAAAAAGGAAAAAAACTTTATATGAAATCCTATAACAGAAAATAAATATTCAACATATTCAATAACCGTACCCCTAAAAGAACCCCAAAAAAGTATAAAAAGAGAATTAATCAAAATGAAAGCTAAAATAAAAGAAATGGAAAACAGCCGTGGCCGGTTTGGCTCAGCGGTTAAGCATCAGCCTGCGGACGAGAGAGTCCTGAGTTCGGTTCCCGCTAAGGGCAGTTTGTCCCTGGCCCCGGTTGGGGTTCTGTGGGTGGCAACCAGTTGATGTGTCTCTCTCACATCGATGTTTCTCTCTCTCTCTTCCTCCTTCTCTCCCTCCCGCTCTATCTGAAGATGAATGCAAAAATGTCCTCGGGTGAGGATAAAAAAAAAGAAATAGAAAACAAACAAAACCAGAAAAATGAATTAATGTAAAACCAAAAGCTAATATTAGAAAGAATCAGTATACTAAGAAAAAATTTAAATCTGTTAAGAATGATACCGAAAATAAAACCTATATAATAAGTAAAAAAGATAATATGAGAATTTGAAGTTCTATTCTAATACATTGAACAGCTAGAGAAATTAATGGTTTTGTGATAAAACATAAATGATCATTTAAAAGTCAAACATATCAATTACTAAGGAAATTAGAAATTTACCATTAAAAAGGACTAGGCCCTTGGATGTGATAATAGGAGGAAACATTCATCTTAATTGAGCCAAATCATAACTATCTTTCAAAAGTCAATGAAAAACTAGTCTTTTTAGCAAACAACAGGGTGAATAAATCGGGCAAGGTTTAACAACAGTGGGAATAAAATATATTTTACTTATTTCTCAACATCTGTCGCAGCACAAGTTCCCTTGGACAGATACTTTATAATCTTGTACTCATTATCTAAAAGAATTACAGTCGGCCCTCGTTTATCATGGTTAATCAGTTCCAGACCTTACTGCGACACGTGCATTTCCACGAAGTAGGATTCTTTCTGTATACACAGTCCTCCCTGGCCACTTCACGCTTGGACATTCGCGGCTTCACAAAACCGCAATAGAGTGAAGCCGGCAAAGCGCTAAGTGGCGAGGATGACAGTAACCTTTCTTAGCACATCCACAGATGTATTTAAAGTCTAAAACAAACCTCCCAACCCCCTAAAATAATGCTGAGATAAAGAAAAGCTGCTTGGCCCTGGCCAGTTTGGCTCAGCGGTTAGAGCGTCGGCCTGCGGTCCGGAGAGACCCGGGTTCGGTTCCCGCTAAGGGCGCGTACCTCGGTTGCAGTTTGTCCCCGGCCCTGGTTGGTTGTGCGGGTGGCAGCCACTCGACGTGTCCCTTCACGTCGATGTTTCTCTCTCTCTCCCTTCCTCTCTCTCCCTCCCACTCTATCTGTACAAAAAATGGAAAAATATCCTCGGGTGAGGATAAAAAAAAAAAGAAAAGCTGCTTATTCTTTCCTTATCTCAGTAATCATTCACTTTGTTCTGGCCAAGACAAGGATTATATGCCCCCTGTAGCGACACTGTTTAATGTTCTTAAACTTGTACACCAGCACCACTCCCAAAACGGCCGATTAAAATATGCTTGTTTCCTGGACCCCCAACTCTGCAAATTTTTTTTCCTCTATTAAGATCTTATTAGAGATTATTCTATTGATGCTTTTCCTAGTACCTTAAAGGAATTTATTATTTAATAGACCCAAGAGACTTCCCTCTGACTTTCTGTACAATCCCAGAGCTGTTATCAACTTCCTTTGCCAAATGTTTGAAAGTTTCTGGAAGCATTTGAGTTCTTATGGCCCTGTCCTTTATGCCCTCGCTGGGTACAAAGTTCTTCACTGTCTATATGTGTTGGGTGTCTCTCAAACAAAAAAATATCACTTTCTGTGTAGCCCAGAGTTGATGCCTGGTAAGAATTCAGAAACCCAAGGGAAAGGATTGGAGATTAGCCCGGCCAATGTGGCTCAGTGGTTGAGCATTGACCCATGCACCAAGAGGTCACCGGTTTGATTCCCAGTCAGGGCACATGCCCAGGTTGCGGGCCAAATGCCCAGTGTGGGGCATGCAGGAGGCTGACAGTTGATGTTCTCTCTCATTGATGTATCTATCTCTCCCTCTCCCTTTCTCTCTCTCTAAAAATCAATAAAGAAAAAAAAAGGATTGGAGACCAGTGCAATAATGAGACATGGACAACAGTGTGGTGATTTGGGGGTAGAGGTGGAAGAGGGCATAGAGGGGATAAATGGTAATGGAAATTTATATGTATATATAATAATCTTTAAAAATTCTTTAACACTGAGAATAGCATATAAAATCACTCAATAAATGTAATATATAATTTAAAAAAATCAAATTTGGAAACAACTATATATGAGTAAGTAGTTGGTGTTAGGACGGACTAATGGATGGAAAAGCTAGATGTTGACAGGTTTGTGTCTGCTTGTTTCTGTGAGAGGCAGATTGGGCTAAGGGGAGAAGGTACCTGAAATACATTGTGACTGGGGGTGGGCGGTGGTAGAGATTATCCAGGGAACCAAGTCTAAGGTGCCCTTGGGACCAGATAAGCTTGAAAATAAACAAGGCTTCTGAGGAAATTACTGTAAATTGAGAATTAAGCCAGAAAACCAGTGGGGGAACACACAAACTTTAAAGTTTGTAGAAAGACCCTGAGGTTAAGAGTCTATCCTTTTTGAGTCACTGAAAGGCCAAGGAGGAGAGGGATCAGAGAGAAAAGGTGGAATGTGGAGTGAAATGGGTTTGGAGAAGTGGGCAGGAATAAACAACACGATGCTTTACAGGTTCTGCCAGATATTTTGGACTGGGGGCAATGGGAAACTTCTAGGGGGGTTTTAAGCAGAGGAGAGACATGATCGAATCTATGTTTTACCAAGCTCTCTAGCCTAAAAAGGACAAATTGAAGGGGTGCCCAGTGGATAGTGAAGAGGGCAGTTAGGAAGCTAATGCAATTAGTTGTCCAAGTGACATTCAATGGTGGTTTGGACTCAGATTCAAAGAACAATGTGAGAGGTTGGAAGTAGTCAGTGGGAAACCAAAAAATGCTAAAGCAACATGTCATTAGGTCGCCAGAGTCATTTGACATGGCTGGAGACAGACGAATAGACTTTGTTTTAGATAATATATGCTGTCCAGAAAAGCTGGCTTAAAACTTTCTTTCTCGTCCGGGCCGATGTGGCTCAGTGGATAACCCATGGATTGAGAAGTCCCAGTTCGATTCCCAGTCAGGGCACAGGCCTGGGTTGCAGGCTAGATCCTCAGTAGGGGGAGTGTAGAGGGCGTGCAGGAGGCAGCTGATCAATGTTTCTATCTCTCTCTCCCTTCCTTTCTCTCTAAAAAAAAAATCAATAAAACTTTTTTTTCTATAGAGTGGTTCCTTATTAACCATTGAGGTCATGTATAAAGTTTGAAATGCAGTTCCACTGTGGTTGAGGATGGATGAAAGCTGTGATATGGGAAGAATCACATTAACAGCGTGGGGCCCTGGCAGGTGCCTGTTGCCAGACCCCAGCATGCAATAGGGCTAGCCATTATTTTAACTAGTAATTAATTATAGGCTAGGAAAATAGCCAACCAAACTTGTTTAAAAGGTATGTAAAATAAAATTAAAGATTCTTTGTGCATGGAGTTGGTGGTACCTGTTTTGGTTGTTGGGGTTTTTTAAATTTTTTATTGTTTTACTTCCTTCCTTGTTCTTGGCTGTTTTCTAAATAGTTTAGATTCCCTTTGGATATCCCAGCAATTTCTGTTGGTTTGGGAGTAAAGGCAGAAATTAGAAGGACAGAGAACCCACTATAGTAGTTGTGGTAGTGCATTCACTATCTTTTATTTTCTATATTTTGATGCTTTGACATCTGACCTTCCCAGGGTCAGCCAATTTTTAGAGATAGTGAATAGTTCTATCACAAGTGCACTTTTCTTTTTTATAAATCCTCACCGGAGGATTTATAAAAAAATTGATTTTACAGAGGAAGGGGGAGCAACATCGATGTTGAGAAATATCCATCAGTTACCTCCCATATGCACCCCGATGGGGGATCAAATCTGAAACCTAGGTATGTGCCCTGAATGGGAATCGAACATGAGTGAACTTTTCAAATACGAACCAACCAGTCCAGAGCCCACACTCCAACCACCTCCTTTATTGAGCTCTCACAGTCAGGGTCATTATCCACATGCTCTAATCAACCCAAGGCCAGGTACCAGACAATTAGGGACAGCCCCTAGCCATTACTCAGACTAGCCAATCTGAAGCCTATTTACCTGGCCTTGTCTGTTCCTTCCCAAGGGAACCACAAAAAACCCATTTCTGCCTCTATGCATCTTTTAAGGCTGGCAATTGCTTTCAAACTTAATATATAATACAGAATGGTACTGCTACTGCTATTTTGCACCTAGTGTAGCCAATGCCCTATTATCCATAATGGAAGGCTGGGCTAACATGGAGAACAGTTTGTTACAGTTCCCAAGAGAAGGGGCACACCATGCTATGGAGCCACACAGGGAAGCACTGGTGTAGGTCACAAGCTGGAGGGAGAGGGAGGGACTGTGGAATGGTGAGAAATGAACTCCTCATTGGCTTGAAATAAATTCCCAGATCTGGAACTAACTAGCTATGTATCTTGATCAAGTTATTAACCTCTTTAAACCTTGAGTTAACTTATCTATAAAAATTAGATTGATACTTACTATGCTGCATAGTTGTGCAAATTTGTTGACATTAGTTATGTAAGAGGGCGCCCCACTGTAGTGCCTGGCACCATGAAGAGTAGGGACATTGCAGTGTCATGATTATGTATGCAGGTTCTACCTGTATAACTTGGGTGAATTCCTTCATCTTTCTATGCCTCCGTTACTTCATCTAAAAGAAGGATAATGACAGCAGTTATTGTGAGGCTTAAATGAACACATGCTTAGAACAGTAGGTGAAATATTGAAAATAACTGGCCCTGGCCGGTTTGGTTCAGCGGTTAGAGCGTCAGCCTGCGGTCCAGAGAGACCCGGGTTCGGTTCCCGCTAAGGGCACGTACCTCGGTTGCAGTTTGTCCCCGGCCCTGGTTGGGTCGCGTGGGTGGCAGCCACTCGATGTGTCCCTTTCACGTCGATGTTTCTCTCTCTCTCTCTCTCTCTCTCTCTCTTCCTCTCTCTCCCCCCTGCTCTGTCTGAACAAAAAATGGAAAAATGTCCTTGGATGAGGATTAAAAAAAAGAAGAAAGAAGATAACTGAATAACTGTTAGCTAATGAGTAGTAGTAGTAGTACATGACAGTGCCCTTTTCCTTATCTCCTTATTAAAGCTAAGCCTCAAATTGGTCATTTAGATTTTTCTTTCCTCTTTCCATTGTTCTGTCAGAGGTGCTACTGTAAGAAGTTGGCAAATAAATAAATAAATCAAAAATTCCAAAATAAGGTGGAAAAAATTGTGAGGATTCACTGACAAATGCAACAAGTTTTTATTGGATGCCAACATTGAGCTAGACACAGTTAGATACACTACTATCTCATTTGCTGTATCTTATATCAAATAGCAAAGCTTAGGAAAGTATCTATTTTGATGGCCTCCCTAACATATTTAATCTGTAGTGACAGTTCCCAGAAGATACAGTTTAATGTCTATGTGTCTTCCAAGTGGCTACAGGGCATCTATTTGCTGTTAAGATCCAGGCCTGCAATGTGACATTAGGATCAGAGTAGAAAGGATGATAAAATAGATTCATAAGGAAAATAATCTTCTAAGAACTAATATGGCCTGGGGGGTAAAATGCACATATATCCAGTAATAAGAAATTCACATTCACATTAGCACTGCAGATACAGAATTAAAATGGAATTCCATTTTGTGATTCCATTTGCTAATCTGCAAACTAAGAAGGATTATCCCATTTTCCTGTGATTGGTCAATAAATTTAATGGTTACAGTAACTACAAAGTTCTTTTGTAAGTGACTGTTAATGAGCGGTTTGCATTTGAAAACATCACCCAGCCCTCTCTCTTTCTCTTTTCACTGCAAAAAGAACAGGAACAGCAAGGACAACGTTTAGAAACAAGGCCTAGTGTTTGTTAGAACTTGATTCCTCAGACACAGCGATGCTTTCTTATATGTTATTATATTACCATCAAGTGTATCAGGTAAGCAGATTAAGTGCTTTGTAGCCCATATATAAATATCAACATCAGGCAAGAGTCCACGGCAGTTAGGAACCTGGTTGTGGTCAGAATTGCTTAAAATACTGTCTCCCTTTTGATCACAATTGCCCTTTTGAATGTACATGCTGATCTCAAAAATTTGCAGATAAAAGAGAAATAGCAAAAGAGGGCTAACCCAAGATCCTAATCACCTCTAAAACTATTATGGCTGAGAGGTAGAGAGCTTCATAACTCAATCTTCTGCTTCTAGGTGATGTCAGAGAAATACTTTAACATCAAGATCACCAACAAATACTACACCACTTTCCAGTAACAAAATTTCAGCTTAGAGTGACTATATCTTATTTATCTTTGTATCTTCAGCATTTAGCATGTACTCATTTGCTGAATGAAGGGAAAACCCTCATCTGAACAAAGATAAATTTCGACTAAAGTTGACTAGAATAAAATCTTTATTGGCTCCACTTGAAATTACATAAACTCCACTCCTCTACATACTTGACAACTTAATGTTCCTTATTTCATTTCTTTAAATATCTTAAGTTGCTTATTTACACAATAAAAACAATATCCAATGTCAAAAGACATACTTCTCTAGTTTAGAACTATTGGAATTAGTTTCAGAAGAGCTCATTTAATTGAACTTGATATTAGATGTTTCTCAGATTATTCTGTAGCATCTCCCAATTATGCATGAATCTTGCAATACCCTTAAGTAGTCGATCAGTTCCTGTGGTCTTTATTTAAGACCCAAAGAGAGAAGATGGAAGCAGATTGAGATAAAAATAATTTTGTATATGTTCATGTAGTGGATACATTTAAGACATAAAGATGAGACAGAAAGGGCACTTCCGCAGCCAAGTCTGTGACCTGCATTAATTTAGTTCACTTCTCTGAGCCTTGATTTTCTAATCTCTGAGATCCTAGAATCCTTCCAGTTCCTTGTGCTCCAATGTTTTACAGTTTGGTTCTGATTTAACAGATACACAACCTGAAGCACTAATACATTTTGCTGGGGTTGGTCAGTCCTTAGAAGCCACTTCTTATTCCACATCCATACTGGGGCAGAATCTCACAGAGAGCTGGACTCTAAAAAGGCCCAAGTGAAATCCTCATTTTTGTCTGGAGCAATGCCTATATGTGGCTTAAATGGTGTCTAGGTTTACATGCCATAAAGCATATTTTTCCAACACTGCACACTAGAATCACCTGGGAAATTTTATTTTATGGTGCCTGACTCCCACACCCAGACTCTACTGAATTGGCTTAGATGCAGCCTGGGCATCAGATTTTTAATAAGCTCTCCAGGTAATTCTAACCTGAGAAAATGTGGACAATTTTTGGCATTGATAAGTGCTTCTTAAACTTTAGCTGAATCAGTCACCTGGAGAGATTATTAAGGCACAGATTGCTGGATGCCCTACGCAGATTCTATCAGTAGGTCTGAGATAATGCCCAAGAATTTGCATTTCTAGGAAGTTCCCAGATAATGCAGATCTTTTAACCAGAGACCTCACTTTGACAACCACTGCCAGTGAGGAAATATCGATGGTGGCACCTGAAGTCCTGAGTTAAATCCTGGTTCTGTTATAACCACCTATGTAATCTTAGGAGAGTAATTTTATTCTCTTTTCTTTAGTGTCTTTACAACAATACTTAGATCTCAGAGTTGTGAGGCATGAATAGTGCTACCAGTCAGGATTCAGTACAGTGCCTGGCACAGAATGCAGTAACAAATATTAGTTTCCCTTTTCCATTATATGTGGCTAGATGATGTGACTAATTAAATCAACCACACAGATTAACACTTGCAGGAAAAGGAAACAGATGGTTGAAGCAAACAATGTCTTATTAGGATTATATGTATAATATGGAATGATAAGTATAGAGAAGTACTGTATTTTAAGTACATGGTCTTAAGTACATTTTACAAATGCTTACATTCATTTTTTAAAACTTTGAGCACAATAACTTAGGTGGTAGGAATAATTAGATATAATCTATAAAGTGACAGGAACATTAGATTCAATTTATAAAGAGCATGGATTTTTTTTTTTTTAATGACCTGCAATGGACTCTGATATATTATCTATGATATTTTAGTCTTCTAGAGAATCAGAAACAAAAATATAGCATACCTGCTTAAAATATGAATATATTGATCATTAAATGCCATTTAAATCCAAGGAAAACCTAAATTATTAAAGTGCATCAGAATCCCTATTATCAACCAAAGCAAAACTTCCACCAATGACGGGATAGGTGTTCTCTTTATTTACATATATCAACAAATAAAAAACTAAAAACAGCTTTCCTTCCTGCTTGCCATTTCACTTTGTTTGGGTATGTATGTCTCAGGGCCTCTCGAGTTGATGTCCAAACCCTGAGGTGAACCGTGGGAGTCAAGCAGGCCCACTGCATAGCCTGCACAAGCCTCCAGATACAGGGAGGGCCCCAGAGGCTGTGCCTCCACAGTAGGGTGGGTTGAGGTGAGAACTGGAATACTGTCAGTGTATCTCTGTGGAGTACAAATGCAATGGTCTAAGTGAGTCTCAAAGGTACTGAACAGGTCAGGTGTAAAGGCATAGTCATATCAGGATTTTTTAAAGCAAGTTTCTCCCTATAGGAATACTAGACCCAGAGGTAAGGTCATACTGGGATTTTTGTTTTCAAAAGACTTCTATTTCCACTCTGGCCTCATGTCATTATGTGACAGCCTTCTTTGTCTGAATACCTTAAAAAAGATGTGATGGCTGTCTGCACCTCTCTCTTGATGCATTGTGTTGTGAACAGTACCATTTCTTTTATTATTGTTTTCAACTGTTACTTAACCTGATAATATATACTTTTAACTTCTCATCTACTAATGACTTGTCCTGACTAGACCATGAGCTTGTCAAGGGTCCTTGACTTGTCCCCTTCCTTCATGGAACTTTCTCAAGTGTCTCAATTATCAGTAACCATTCCCTCTTGCTGTTTGCAATATAAATTTGACACCAATTTACATTGCCCTGACTATGCAGCTAACTCTACTTTTATGTATATAAGTGCTCTCTTCCCAACTGGAACCAAAAAAAACCCTTTAGGATGAAGGATATATGTATTTTATTTCTTTGTAAAAGTGTCTTAACAAAGCTGATGTTCAATCAACATTTGTAAAATACTTGCTAGATTATCTGTGCTAAGAAACAGACACAACTGATTGCCTGAGGGGAAGTCCTCATACTCTTGTCAAGATTGTATGCATAAGGCCTATAGTCTAGCTGGTATATTTGGAAGATGGAAATGATTTTCTTAAAGCCAGAAAGTTAGCCTTGGTTCAGCTCTCCTTAGTGCTTCAAAACACTCTTCAATATCACATAATAAACAGGACGGTTCCCACCTCATTATTAACCTTAGTATTCCCCAGCATCTATTCATCTGTATCCTTCTCTTAAGGTTTCCCTATGAAGCTTCCCTCCCCCCACCAAAACCAATAACTCTTTTCTTCTCCTTCCCTATAAAATGGTTCATTCATTAAAAGCTGTAACCAGTGTTTAGAGTCTTAAAAATCAAAACAAAACAAAACAAAAAACTATCAATCCAAACCCTCTAAACTGAACTGATCAGAAGCAAAGCTGGTTTCATGCCCATCGTGCCAAGGTGCAGTTCCTTCTCTCAGATGTTGGCTGTTTCTAGAAACCAGAAAAGACTGGTTGATAGCCTGAGGGTTCGGGTACCACCTTGGAGGCACTATCATTTTTATTTTTGGAGTTTTTTCATTGGGTTGGTTTGGCCCCATCACTACAGCTCTAACCAGTCATTCCAGCTGATACCTTAATACGACTGTGAGGTATCAAAAAAATTACAAGGGTAGACTAGAGATTGGTAAGATTTATCTTTAAATCTCAAAGGTGTTTTGAACAAGATTGACTTGTGCAAAGCTGGATTATGGCATTTTACTACTTCACCTTAACTGTTATGAGAAGAAATAAGAATTCTAAGATTTTAAATTAGTTGCTTCAGTTTTCTTTCCTCTTTCTTTTTTATTAATGACTCAGATTGGGTATCCTGTCAGGCTCACACTCTCACACCCTCCATTGAGACCATCCTTGATATCAGAAACCTAGAAGCCAGAGCAGCTTTCTACCTCTTTAACTCTCCATAGGCATCACTATTATACTGTCATTTATGCATCTATCTGTACACACACGTGTGTGTGTGTGTGTGTGTGTGTGTAAAAAGTGAAAATGGTCTCCTCATTATATTGTTTGATATAGGCACCCAAGTATATAGTTAGAAAGTAAATAAAGGCCACAAAAACTTCCCAAGGAAGATCATTAAAAAGGAAAATGCTCTCTTCCTCTTGTATCACACAGCTGGCCTTTGAGGCATGCCAGCTAAGAAAATAGGTATTAGCCACGGTGACAGGAAGACTGGACCTTTCCCTCTTTGGGTTGTAGCTGAACTTCTATTGGCAGTCCTAGTAAAATATGTAACTCCTCGTTTGTTCTAAGCAGGTCTTTTTTCAGCTTTCCTTCAAACAATGCCTTTACTCTCCCATCAGAATACGAGGACTTGGAGATTTTCAACAGCAAGGTTCTGGTTGGGAAGCAGTCTCTTTAAATCATCTGTGAGCTATGTAGAGAGAGGGAAGGATATCGGAGAATGGCAGGGGAGGAGGATGACAGAAAGGAAGAAATGGTATCTTCATCAGGAGCACCAGAGGAAAGCAAGCTTTTCAAAGTTGTTGCCGGTATCTCATGAAGGTCCAGGCTGCTACCATGGTAAGGGCAAACAGTGGCACCAGCACCATAGCTAGAGGAATACTGCTCGGCTCCCCTTCACCTCGATGTCCTATAGGCCCATTTTGCGCCTGTAACTGGAAGGGAAAGAAAAATGTCAACTCTAGTGACCAATGTGTGCTGACCACAACTGAAATGTCTAGGTTGATACATTACGTAGGTCTGTAGTCTCTAGACCACCTAAAGCTGCAAACCCAAGTTCTATCTAGCAGAGGTGTCCTCTGCTTGATACATCGATGTCACTGATTCTTTGGAAACAAAATGATGGGGAGGCATTTGACTTTGCTATGCTACCCCGGAAGGTAAGTCAGATAACCTCTTTGTGCTTTTGTACTGCCTCCACCAAGCTATATGTATATCATATCAGGAAATAAAGATATGAGATGAAGTCTATTGATCCTATAGGAAACCTAAAAATTATTGAAGAAGGAGGGATGCAGGGATAATTTAAATGTTATTTAAATTATCTGTTATCTAGCCTGGCTGGTGTGGCTCAGTGGATTGAGCATCATCCCATGGACTGAGAAGTCCCAGTTCCATTCCTGGTCGGGGCACATTCCTGGGTTGTGGGCTCAATCCCCAGTAGGAGGCATGCGGGAGGCAGCCAATCAATGTTTTTCTCTCACATTGATGTTTCTATCTCTCCCTTCCTTTCTCTCTAAAAAAATCAATAAACACATACTTAATAAATAAATAAATAATCTATTATCTAAGCATAAACTGAACACAGGTGTAATGCCATTATCCGGAAATACTTTCCAATTCTCAAAAGGCACCCACTCCCCCCTATGATGGAGTGGTGTCCTTCATCCTCTATTTTGTAACACTGGACACAGATAAAGGTGAAACCTGTATGGAATGGAGGTCAACAAAATCAGAGCTAAATAAGTAAAAAGAAATCACATCCAATCATCAGTCTAAGAGAGAATAACTTTAAAGACACACTGAACTAGTGTTGCAAATGCCCCCAAAATCCTTGCTATGGGATGAATTATGTCTACAGATTTATCTTCCCATCATTCAAATTATAAGACAGTAGGAACTAAGAAGTGGATACAGGGATAGATGCTGCCTTGACTGAATTCTGAATTCCATTTCAGTTTACCTGGAGCTCACCTTTGAGCATCAGAGCTTTAGTCAAGAGTCATCAAGTTGATACCTTTATAAAGGTTCATGGAGGTAATCGGGAAAAGCACATAGTGAATGGGTATGAGAAAACCCACCATATTCGTACTTAGGAGTTTTATAAACAAAGAATGTTCAATGTCAGACACATGTTTTCCTTCCCTACTAAGAAACTGATTGTGGTTGTATTTTCCCCCCATTTATTTCAATTTGGTTTTCCAGCTTTATCTTTAAGGCACATTACATTGAAGCTAGGACCTGGGTTCCAAAAACATTGTTATGAATTTCCTTTAATGATAAGCAGAGTTCCAGGAGACCCTGCCAGACAAGCTCTTCAAAAGAGTGGGAGCAAGCCCTGGCCGGTTTTCTCAATGGTTAGAGCGTTGGCCTGTGGACCAGAGAGGCCAGGTTCGGTTCCCGCTAAGGACACATATCTCGATTGGAGTTTGTCTCCAGCCCCGGTCGGGGTCGTGTGGGTAGCAGCCAGTCTATGTGTCTCTCTCATGTCGATGTTTCTCTCTCTCTCTCTCTCTCTTTCTCCCGCTCTCCCTCCCACTCTACCTGAAGACAAATGAAAAAAAATGTCCTTGGGTAAGGATAAAAAAATAAAAAAAGAGTGGGAGTAAAATGGAAAAAAGCCAAACATACCACTGAAGATTACACCATGGGGTTTATTCACAAGAATGGTACAAAAGCCTGGTGCCAGGTTGCTGGCTGCAAATGACATGACACCTACCCTGTGCTGCACTCTCAGGGAAACGGCATAGCCCGCATTACGAAAGAGGTTTACAGCATCCTGGTGTAGCAGATTCTTTAGGTCTTGGCCATTTACCTGTCAAAAACAGCAAGAAAAAGTAGTAAGAGGAGAATGTAAACTCTCTGAAGTCAAAGGTTTACTTTCATGTGACCAAACATTTAAAAAACAAACTCCTACAGAGCAAATCTCAAGGGTTAGGAGAATGAGTAAAGTCACTAAGAACCCAGTGTAACTTTTTTCTTTTTCATAGCTATGTTTTCCTAAAACTGAGGTCTATTGGGTCATTTGAAGAGCACTTTTTAAAACAAAGGTAGTCTCTCTTCATTTTAGTTCCTATAGCCTGCCTCATTTGGACACCTGAGATTCTTTACTGTATTTGTACATCTTCCATGAGCATCAGCCTCGCTTCCTATAGCTAACACGGTCTTCAATATTATTGCATTGCCAGCTTGAACTCTAGAAATATAATTATATGAAATTCTCCCAGTTTATTTTGATGGGCAGCTCTACTAGCCCATTCTATTGGTCTTGTTCTATTGTGAACAATTTCCCTTGATTCCCTTATCCTCAAATTTCCTGAAAAACATGTTTCTGTGATGATGCAAATTCCTAAAAAATGTTTCAGTGTAGCCCTGGCTAATTTGGCTCAGCGGTTAGAACGTTGGCCTGCGGTCCAGAGAGACCTGGGTTCAGTTCCCGCTAAGGGCACGTACCTCGGATGCAGTTTGTCCCCGGCCCAGCCCAGGTTGGGTCGTACGGGTGGCAACCACTTGTGTCCCTTTCACGCCGATGTTTCTCTCTCTCTCTCCCCCTCCCACTCTATCTGAACAAAAAATGGAAAAATGTCCTTGGGTGAGGATAAAAAAAAAATGTTTCAGTGTAGGTCATTCCTACCACTCAGAGGTGAGAGATGTGAAGAACTACTGGTATTAATACTTTTTAGTGTCAGGAGTGACGGGCCACAATGATATCTATCCTGTGCTGCAATCATGACACAGCATAGCCCACTTTATGTGATATCTATGTATCTTTTATACATGTCAGTGTCATCAACAGCAACAGCAACAAAAACATCTAATATATTTACTTGGTAGGCTCTGTGCTATATGCTTTATGTTATGAATTATCTATTCTAATTCTTGCAATAAGCCTATGAGGTAGACAGTACTTTTATCTTGTTTTCACAGATGAAACTGAAGCTTAGCAAGGTTAGGTCATTTAACCAAAGGCATAGTAAGTGTCTGAGCTAGGGTCATGTTTTTTAAATACCAGAAGGGAGATCAAAGTACCCTGTGTTTTACTTTTCCTTCGGCACTATTCCCCCACTTTGACTCACCAACTATTCTCTGCTCAGCTGAAGCTCAAGTCATTGACTTATTCATCCCTCTCTTCTTCCTTGTCACAGTGTTCCTTCTCCTAGAGGTTCATAATAGTCCTTCTACTCTATCTCCTGCCAATATCCTTGGTGAATTCATCTACCAACAGTTTGGCCTTTCCAAATTAATAGTTTCTAGCTCTATTCCATATTAGTCACCAACTGGCATAAGCCTTGGACTTCAACATTAGGCAGTGAATTCTAATCACCAAATCCTATAGCCCCTTTCAATCTTTAGACCACCTCTTCCATCTTGCAATTCTCTCCTATCTTAGTTATGAATACTTAGCTTCCTTAGTTCTTGAACTATTCCTTTCCTAATTCTTTTTCTTCTTCCTTTTTTTTCTATTTTTATTATTTTTGTTACAGATGTTTCTCTTCCCCATTGGTTATACATATACGTTCTTTGCTTTATCTCATCCATCCCCCCCCCCCCCCCCGAGGTTTGTCAGTCTGAACCATACTCCTTTCTATGTCTCTTAGTCAGTCCACCTTGTTCATTATACTCCACAAATAAGTGAGATCATGTGGTATTTGTTCTTCGCTGATTGGCTTATTTCACTTCTTTCTTTCTTAAGGTAAATAAATATTCCTCAGTGTCAGTTGTCTTTGTCCTCTTATCTTTTCTCCCATGTGATCTTTCACAATTTCAACTGTAATCTGTAAGACAACTCCCAAATTTGTATCCCTACTTCTCTTTCTGGATTTACCTATTTCCTGCTGGTACCTGTACTTGGATATTCTGCTAAACCACAATTTAACACTTCCAAAGTCTCTTTATTACTTCCCAAAAGCAGACTATCCCAACTTCCTTCTTATTGTCATTACCATCCCTTCAGACTGAAATTTCAATACTGTTTTAAACTCTTTCCATTCTGTCAATCTTCTCATACAATATACTGCCAAATCCTGTAGTCTAACATAATGACATTCCTCATGTGCTATTATTTTCTTTCTATTACCTCTCTCTTTAGGTTGTGGATACTTTTAGTTGAACTACTATAATCACCTTCTCTCTGATTTACTTTCCTCTAGTCCTTGCCTATACTTCCCTATTCAAACACTATGTCTCCAAATCAATCTTTCTGCAGTACAATTCTGTTTATACCATTTTATGGCTCAAAAACAAAACAGAAGTAGGAGCAGGGGAGGAAAGAGTGCATGCCTGGTTTCTCATTCTGATATGCAAAGTCCTCCAGGAAATGGCTGGAACCTACCTTTCCAATTGAATCTCTCATTATTCTCTTTCACATAACCTATGCTCTAGCTAAACAGCATAACTCATTGACCCTGAGACAAAAAAAAAACCCCCACACACCATATATTCTTAGTTTCATACCTGTGCTTAAGCTATATCCACCATCTGAATACCCTTTCCTTTTAAAAAATTCTATTTATCTTCCAAGATTGATCTTAAATAGGATCAGTCCTGGCACCCACAGTGTAGAAATAAATGCAAGATTTTCTAATTGATGGAGTTTGATTTCATGCTGCCAAGCCATGTTCTGATAATGTCTTTTTTTTTTTTTTTTTTTTTGGTAGATAGGCCACAGGGAAAACACTTCGTGATTTCTCAATTGAATCATTCTCAATGACGCAGTTTTTTAGTTAATTTCTGGGGAGAGAATAAGTGAGATTGCTGATTGTAGTGAGAATACTCACTTAACTAATTTCGTCCATGTGATAACTGTATTTCTCATTTAAAGAAAAACATCATAGCTGATTATCAGAGCCAAGTTTGATATTAATATGAATGCAAGTGAGAGAACTATATGACATTCCATGGCAAGAATACTGAGTTCAGCCCTGGTCAGGTGGCTCAGTTGGTTGGAGCATTGTCCTGTACACCAAAAGGTTGCAATTCAATTCCCAGCCAGGGCACATACCTAGGTTGTGGGTTCGATCCCCAGGGGTGGGGTGTGTACGGGAGGCAACTAATTGATGTTTCTCTCCCATGTCAACGTTTCTCTCTCTCACTCTCTCTTCTAAAAAAATCAATAAAAACAAATCCTCAGGTGAGGATTAAAAAAAAAAAAAACTGAGTTCAAAATAATCTTCGCCATAGTATGTAATAATTGCAGGGAATCACTGCATATCTATTATCATCTCTGGAGCTGTCCATTCATTGTACATGTATAAACTTAGTCAGTCTTCACAATAGTCCCATAAGTTAGGAGTCCCCATTTTATTGATAAAACCAGAGAGGCTATGCAACTTGTGCATGGGCATATATAATGGGAGCAGCAAAGCCAGGATTCAAACTCAAGTTGCCCAGCCCCAAAACTTTCACTTTAAAACACTAAACTATAGAAATTTTCTATAAAACTATATACTGTAAACAAGGACTTTATTTCAGTAACATGTCACCATCCATCACAATAATGCTGTAAAATGAAGGTTGATTTTGTAGTTTCGTTTGTGTCTGATATGTAAACACATTGAAAAATTTTAGAATTGTATAAAAATATAAGGTGTTTATATATTAATATTTTTATTCATTTATATATATTGAAGTAGCATTAAAAATTTTAAAGGAATTTAGTTAACTGCCACTTCACTGACAAGACCTTCCTAGATGTGACTGATTTGCTCCTTTGAATCTCCATACTATGTAACCATCTTAAAGTTCAAACTAAACTCTGCCTTATATCTTATCACTTTGTGTTCTACTGTAAATAACTTCAGAGGTTGTATCTCAACTCATCATTATAACCCCTATAATACCTGAATAGTGCAGTGAATAACACTTGAGTATAATAAATGTCACACAATTTCCTGAGGTGTGGTTGCAGAGTACACCCTGCAAAAGCCATAACTACATGAAGCCTGACTGACATATTCTCAATATTATACAAAGCTGAATGGCCTATGCTCTATTAGTAGCTTCACCCATCAGTGACTTTGTGTATATGTAATTTTGGTACTCTGCTGAGTCTCCTTCTGCTAACAGGGAAGAAGATATTGGTGACACCAGGCAAAACAAGGTGCTATAAAGGGCATAGGCAAATTATGCTAATTATGCCTTTTGACCCTCCTAGTTAAGCCTAAAGGTATTCTAATATAAGAGGACTTTAACGCTAATGAAACCCCAAACAAGAGGTCTTTTAGAAATGCAAAGGAAATTTCTTTTTTAAAGTACCATTTCTCATCCTTTGCCCTGGGTAAACCAGTCCCATAAAACAAATTATGATTCTTTCACTCTTGACAATGTCATCTCTACTCTAAAGACAAATTTTCTTTCTAATATTTACTCCCTCTAAGCATTTTTACAGATTCCAGCTCATATTGATTAACCACAAAGTTCTGAAAGCTTTACCCCTGAATACATGTGATATTGCCCTGGCTGATTTGGCTCAGTAGTTAGAGCGATGGCCCTCGGACCAAAGAGCCATGGGTTCGATTCCTGGCAAGGGCATATATCTCAGCTGTGGTTTGAACCCCCAGCCCTGGTTGGAGTCGTGTGGGAGGCAAATAATCGGTGTGTCTCTCTCACATCAATGTTTCTCTCTCTCAAGTCGATGTTTCTCTCTCTCTCTCTCTCAAGTTGTGTTTCTCTCTCTTTCTCCTTCTCTCGCTCCCTCCCTCCCACTCTATCTGAAAAATATCCTCGGGTAAGGATTAAAACAAAAATGGAAAAAAAATATATATGTGATATCCACTTTCTTTATCACCATCTTTGTTAATATAGACCAGGGGGTTACAGTGTGGTCCCAGAATCAGCAGCATTAGCATTAACCTGGGAATTTGTTAAATGTGAAAATTGTTAGGCCCTATCCTAGTATTCCATACTTTAAACAAGCCCTCCAGGTGATTCTGAAGTTTGAGTTTGCACTAACCTAAACTGCCTGAAACAGTCTTCTAACTGGTTCCCGTACCCATTCTACTTACCCTATTTAGTACGCTTTCTATATATCCACAGATTTCATCAGTGATTTTTCATTTACTGGAGTAGTGGTTTTTGTTTTGTTTTTTTAATATGGGTCTGTTGGCCTATTACAGAAGATAATGAAGGCAATCCAGTGGGTCAAGACCAGTATTTAATTTTTAAAAAGTGAATTAGAAGAAAACACAACATATCAGAAATCATCACATATAGAAGAATTAATTATTATTTTGTTAAACTTTGCTTCAATCGTGTGCGTATATATGTGTGCATGCTTGCACACACACATACACAGATGTGTATTTCCTACTACAGGACATAATTTAAAAGGTTTGAAAGTCATTTGCCTAGATCAATGCTTCTCACACTTTATTTACACTCACGCAGGGATCTCATTATAAGTCTGGGAAGGTACCTGACAGTCTGCATTTCCAACAGGCTTCCGGGTGATCGCCAGATCTTCTTGGACTTAGTACCAAAAGCTACTCAACTAAGAAATCTTAGAACACTGCTAAACCTGCTACTTCAACTTCCATAACTTATGGCATAGTAAGTTTTATTGAACCTGAGATATGGCAGATTTGCAATATGCTAGAACATTTTGTTGACTAAATGTTCAGAGAATTGGGATGATGGTGTTCTGATGGGAAAACATACAATGTTTTGCTTTAACTATGGTTATAGCAGTCTTTAAAAATGAGTTTCCTATTTCCTGACTTAGAAAATGAGTCAACTAAGTTAAAATTAGTTTTCTTTGATGATTAATAATTTCAAATTGCCTCAGGATAATCTAACATTATCTCAGGATGTTAGTTACAAGAACTCTGTATCTATAGAATAATATAAGTGTAGACATATAAGATGTAGAGAAAAATGGGCTCAATTTAATAAGCACTGACCTCAGATTATACTCTGGATATTTTCATTTCCTACTAAGATACTGAAATGAACTACAATTTGGGGGAGGGGATGTCTCTTTTTTCATCAAAGTTGAAGGAAAAAAATTACCCAGCGTCAATCAGGCCCAATCAAAAATGTCAGTCATGCTATAATTCATTCATAGAGCAACTAACTTGCTAGATGCTTACTCTGTGCCAGCTACAGGCCTAAGTGCTGGGGATACAGAGATGAGAAGACAAAGACTCTTCCTGACAGGTCTAAAGGATTCTGTATATTACAATGTCTCTGGAGCTGACTGGATGAGGATTCCTGGTGGGTCTTTCCTCTTGATTTCTAAGCTAAGAGCAGAAGCAAGTCTTTTACTTTCTTTTAATTTTCCATAGCACCTGGCACAGTGCTCTGCAGGCCATCAAGTACAGTAGCTGATAAATGCTGATGACTACTCAACTCTTTCATTGACCGTATTCTCTCATTGACTAGAATGTAAAATGCATCTGACTAATGGCCCGATCTGTGCCATTTTTGTTATGTAAGGGGTTTGGTCAAAATGAAACATTCATCTGTGTAGTATAATAACCAGCTATATCGCTCTGAGCTTTATAAAAATGTATGGTTCACTGAAGATTGACTATTCTTGACTACCCACCTCCTTTCATGTAGGCAGACACATGGAGGGAAATGAAAAACCTAGACAGTTTACTTTTTCTTTTTCCCACAAATTTCCCCAGATTCCCTGGTGACCTATACAAATATTAAACCATCCTTACCATCACACACAAAAAATGAACTTTGAATGAGGAATCTCCAACCCTCATCTCAACTTTAGGTCTGTTCTTCTATTGGTAGTATCTGTTTTTGTTGCATGGTTACCAGATGTAACAGGGCTTTAAATCTTAAATATCATTTACATTTGTTAAAAAACATTTTTTCTTTCTCTTCCATTTAAACCATCCACAGTGATAACAAAAAAATAAATTTCACTTTTGATGAGAAAGGGAAAACTACATAACTATGTAGTTATTTAATTTTAGAACTTGAAATTAAGACAAAACATGGGTATTTAGAATGAAAAGATTAAATTAAGAGTCAGTGATAACTCATAAGAAATCTAGATCATTTAATGATACTTCTATTAGTTATGCAAAATAGATATGTACTAAGGAAGGGGAATATTCTTGATTTTGATAACCATTTTGATTACCTATCAAAAGTTAAAAGAAAGAGTTGGGGCATATTTTACAACATGGATCCGTGTGGAGAGAAAAGCCCATAAAGAATAAATAGAAGTATAAGCTAATAAATAATTTAGCATTATTTTACAGAGACTCCAAAGCCAATAATAAATAAGTACTTATTACATCAAAGGGATAAAGTAAGCTAAAGCATAGATGTAATCGTTGAATGATTAATGACTAACTAGTTCACTTAAGGATAGAGAGGGAGCAGGATGGTGAGACAAGACAGTCACTATTTCTTAAGGAATGAGATCCAGAAAGAATTTTGGAGCAAACTCTCAGAAGGGAAACTGGAATCAATGAATATAGACCTAGATAAAATGGAGAGAATATGCTGGCCTTTTCCACCTATATATGCTCCATCGTTTTCTCTTTCTCTGTCTTTATCTCTCTCCATGTCTGACTTGCATTTTCCTCTCTCTTCTTTCACATGTCGTTTCCTTAACTGGACAAAATAGAAACTAGAATCACTCTTTGTAATGTGTTTTATATATATATATATTTGTAATATTTAATATCTGTTATAGATCTTTGTAATATTTCTTGTATTCTGATAAAGTGAAATCCTCTTTGCTATAAATTTTAAAGTCAAGCGAGCTAAGTTATTTAGACAACTACTTTTCTCCTCATTGACATTTATCTCCTAACGCTTTTTAAAACCTGAGTGGCCTTCCAGTAATTTCTTTCTTAATGAGGCAATGGCCCATATAAAAAAGGCTCTTCATCTGGCCGGTGTGGCTCAGTGGTTAAACATCGACCCATGCACCAAGAGGTTGCTGGTTCGATTCCTGGTCAGGACACATGCCCAGGTTATGGGCCAAATCGTCAGTGGGGGGCGTGCAGTAGGCAGCCAGTCAATATTCTCTCTCATTGATGTTTCTATCTCTCCCTCCCTCTCTCTCTAAAAAAATTAATAAAGAAAAAAAATTATTTTAAAGGCTCTTCATTTCAGCTTATGTCTAATAAATTCTCTCACATTGAGGTTATGTCCTTTTTTTCCTTATCTAATTCTACCCTTTATAGAAAGATTAATTTGTTTTTATATAAAACCATACATAAAATCTACTACTAATTCACCACGCAACTTTCTGTTTAGGATAACTAATCCTAGCTCGTCGTTTACCTTTTAGGAGGCAGTATATAGTACACTGGTTAAGAGTACATGCTCCATATTCAGACGCACCAAAGTTTTAGTCTTCTGCCACTTACTACTTATGTGACCCTGGGCAAGCTGCTTGATCTTACCAAGCCCCAGCTTTCTTAGCTGCAAAATAGGTGTAGTAATTGTACCCACCTCAAAAGCTTATTACAATATTAAATACGTTTAAAGTTCTCAGCATATTGCTTAGAATACAGCAATATTCTAAACTTCTAAACTTTTGAGAAGTGCTCAAAAACTTCTAACCGTTCCCATTTTTCAATCATCTACCTTTAACCGAAGCTTTTCAAATAAGATTGTTCCTTCCTTAACCCCTATACTTTTCAAGTCCCTCTTGTGTAAGAGTATTGGACTGCACAGTTTCTAACTACATGCTATACTTTTATTCTAACCCACTCTCAAGTTTTCCTTAATGTATCACTCAAGTTGATTTCATGTCTCTAGAATGTCTTTCTCCTTGGAGCTTTAGAGAATAATCTGCTTTTTAACTTCTCAATATCCGTTAAGATAAAAGGTAGATTATCATTGTTTCTATCTCAACAGATTAATAAATAGGGTCTAGAAGCTTAATGGACTAAAAATAGGCAAAATGATCAGTGAGAAGGACTAAACGGGATACTAAATAAGTATCCATGATACTTTATTTATATTCTGATCAGCCAACCTTGCTGGGTTTGCCTGAATTTACCAACTCGTTTTATTTGCTAAAAATACAATATTGAACATTGTGCTAGAACATAAGATGTTTAAAAAATATATCTGGTCCCTGACTTAAGGAAATTCTAGAAAATAATAAAATTAATGGTAAATTAATGTAGTAAAGGTCTTACTAGAGACATCAGCAGAGTAAAATGGGAGCACAATGGACGGATATCCAAATCAGACAGCATTCCAATTTTTTATCTTAATAATGGGTGAAAAGGGCTCTGAGTCTGAAAAGAACAGTTAATTCCTACCTTCCTTTTTTGCTGCTTCTGGTGTAAAAAAAGACATTTATTAATGTTTTAATCTACAAACAAGAAGTGATAAAGTATAATGGAAGAACAATAAAAATTATGGATTGTAAGTGCCTCCCCCAACCCACCAATCCCTCAAACCCTCCCTGTTTCTTGTTTTTTGAACTTGAGTAAGTAACTTCACATTCTGAACTCAGTTTTGCTTTGTCTATCAAGCAAGATAATATACTCCATATTCTATGGTAGGGCTGGAAAATAATGACTGATCAAGGCCCTTCCCATTACCCTCTACAATTTGGATATTTCCTGATCCAAAAAGGCGAGCAGGCCCTGCCAGTGTGGCTCAGTGGATTGAATATTGTCCCATGGACTGAGAGGTCCCGGTTCGATTCCTGGTCAGGACACATGCATGTCCAGGGTTGCGGACTCGATTCCCAGTACAGGGTGCGTGGAAGGCAGCCGATCAATGTTTCTCTCTCTCTCCCTAAAAAAAAACAAAAACAAAAAAAAAACCAATAAAAACATTTTTTTTTTTAATCCTCACCCAAGGACACTTTTCCATTATTTGTTCAGATAGAGTGGGAGGGAGAGAGAGGGGTGGGGGAGAGAGGGGTAGGAGAGAGAGGGGGAAAGAGGGGTGGGGGAGAGAGAAAAGGGGGGGGAGAGAAAACATTGACATGAAAGGAACACATCGAGTGGCTGCCACCCACACGACCCATCCAGGGCCGGGGACAAACCGCAACCGAGGTATGCGCCCTTAGCGGGAACCGAACCCGGGTCTCTCTGGACCACAGGCCAACACTCTAACCACTGAGCAAACCCAGCCAGGGCGAAACATTTTTTTTTTACAGGCAGGCAGGAATCTTCCCAAGGAAGGAGCTAGGAGTAGGAAGTAGGGTCTGGGAGCAAGAAACAGTGAAGGAGGCCGAAGCCAGTTCTCACCGAGAGGATCTTATCACCCTCCTGGAGCCGCCCATCCAGGGCCGCAGCCCCATTCTCTTTGATGCGGCTGACGTAGATGCCACTGTCGTTGGAGACATACTGCTGATCTGTCCCACCGACGATGTTGAAGCCCAGCCCTGAGAAAATCATGAAGGAATTGTGAAGGAGACAGGGGTGAAGAAAAAGAAAGGGGTTAGAGAAGAAGAGAAAGAGATAGGAAAGGCCTAGTGGAGAGGGGAGGCTGGTGAGTCAGACTGTGATGTAGCTGGAGAATACTCATGGGCAAGGTCAGCAAACAGTGTCACCAACAGAGGTCAAGAGTACTAGAAATACAAACATAGTGATCAACATGGCTTGTCGAATATAAAAAGATCTATGCTAACTCAGTGAAAGAATAATGGTGATTCTTGTAAGATGTGCCTCTGTTCACATTTGATTCTGATACTGTTGATGGCAGTCAGTGGACCCAATTCTTGACTTTCTTATTATTAATGTAACAGGGTTAGTTGTGTTCATGAGAAGAAGCAATGCTTTTAACTAATTAGCAAATAAGCTATTCTTAATTTAGTGGAAGAGAGATTCTTAATCAAACTTTCCCTTCCATATTTCTCCCAACCTTTGGGAGAGTTTGTGTATGGTGGTATTTTGGAAGAAATGTTCTTGGTAGTCTCATCTATTTTTTCTATCTTGAGTTGAAGAGGCAGTAGTGTAAGTATTGGCAAGAAACCTGGGAAATAGAAAGGTAACTGATGTTTTGTGATAGAACTAAGTCACCAAATTCACTCTTATTTCCTTTTCTACCTCAAGTGCCAACAACCACATACCTGGGAGTATAGTGATTGCTAACTTTTATTTGCAGTAGAAAATTGACTATTCAATAATTAGCAATTCCCCATTTCCCCTTCTCCCCATCCCCTGGCAACCACCATTCTATTCTTTGCTTCTAAGAGTGACTGTTTTAGCCCTGGCCAGTTTGGCTCAGTGGTTAGAGCATCGGCCTGCGGTCCGGAGAGACCCGGGTTCGGTTCCCGCTAAGGGCACGTACTTCAGTTGCAGTTTGTCCCTGGCCCTGGTTGGTCGTGCAGGTGGCAGCCACTCGATGTGTCCCTTTCACATCGATGTTTCTCTCTCTCTCTCCCTTCCTCTCTCTCCCTCCCACTCTACCTGAACAAAAAATGGAAAAATATCCTCGGGTGAGGATAAAAAAAAAAAGAGTGACTATTTTAAACAGACATACAATTTCAGTTACAAAGATTAAGTTCTAGAAATCTGATGTACAACATTATGTCTATAGATAACAATAGTGTATTGTACACTTAAAAGTCTGTTAAGAGAATAGATATCATTTAAGTGTTTTTAACGCAATAAAATAAAAGTTTAAAAAAATAAAGAAAACTGACTATCAAAGTACTATTTCCATGGACCAACCATTAAGTCGTGGGAAGGATTTCAGTTTACAAAACCATTGTTATAAATGGATTTTACTTATGCATTAAAAAAGAGAAAAAAAACCCCTAGGGTGTTCTTTATGTCAGGTACTACAGAAGTCAAAGCACAGTGCGAGGAGAAAGGACATAGTTTGGAAACAAAAAAAAAACAAAAATATGGTAGCACAACTGGAAGGAATAGCCACAATCACTAGCCTACTACCTGGGTTTCAATAGAAAACAAATACTTAAAGAGACATACGTGGGCTTTCTAAAAGTTCTCCTTATTGGTGGGATGAGAACTTACATGTAAAGTTCATAGTATTAATATAAGTACTAGAAAATTAATCTGTGATTTAAGAAATTGCGTGGCTAGCCCTGGCTGGTTTGGCTCAGCAGTTAGGGTCAGCCTGTGCAACAAAGGGTCAAGGTTTTGATTCCCACTCAAGGGCGCATATTTAGGTTGCAGATTTGATCCTGGCCCTGGTCAGAGTTGTGCGGGAGGCAAAAAACCAATGTGTCTCCCTCACAATGAAGGTTTTTTTCTCTCTCTCCCTCCCTCCTTTCCACTCTGTGTAAAAATTAATGGAAAAATATCCTCAGGTGAGGATTAACAGAGAGAGAGAGAGAAAGAGAGAGAGAGAGAGGGAGGGAAAGAGAGAGAGAGAGAGAGAGAGAGAGAGAGAGAGAGAGAGAGAGAATGCATGACTAAAGAGAGAAGCACCAGGAAATATTTAACTTAAATAGCATAAGTTGTACACAGAATATCTGCACAATGAAAAGGATTTAAGATACATGATAGAAAGAACTACTTCTGGAAGATGACTATTTCAACTTCCTTGAAGGGTAGAGTATAAAAAATTTAAGTTATTGCCCTGGCCAGTTTGACTCAGCAGTGAGAGTGTCAGCCCATGGACCGGAGAGTCCAGGGTTCGGTTCCCGCTAAGGGCATGTACCTCGGTTGCAGTTTGTCCCTGCCCTGGTTGGGGTTGTGTGGGTGGCAACCACTCGATGTGTCTCTCTCACGTCGATGTTCTTCTCTCTCTCTTCCTCCTTCTCTCCCTCCCTCTCTATCTGAAGATAAGCACACACACACACACACACAAAATTAAGTTACCAAATAGTTTCTCTTAGAACACTCTTAATTTGTTTTATAGTGGGCGGCAGGTATTGGAAAGAGAATGGTGGGTAGTTATTTGAGATAAGATGAAAAGGTAGGTGGGGGCCTACCTTATGGAAGGCTTTGAAATGACATTAAAACTGTGATAGAGCAAAGTGACTCTGATCAACCAGCTTCTCTCAATACTGGAACAAACAAATTGGAAAAATCTTTCAGTGAAATCCAGCATCCTCACCAAACACTACAGCTGCCTCTAGGAATCTTGGGTAGGAAGTACGTGTTAAGCAGGCGAATACAATATAATAGTAAGAAAGAGGAGGGACTTTGCTACTGGTTATTTAAACCTATAGAACAGTGTCTAAAAATGCAGTCTACTCCCTCCAGAAATCATATTATACAGGCATGTTTATAACCTACTGCTGCTTTAGTTGTGAATGAAGCACACCACTTAACATGAGAACTCCTGGACAGATATGAAATCCTTTTCTTCAGGCAGAACATTTATAGAATTGAACTCTCTCATTATTCAAAGCATTGTGGAGAGGGAAAATGGTGGCAGAGGTACACAGACCATCTCCTAAGACCAAACTGGAATTACAACTAAAATAAAGACCTGCCATCTGGAAAAGCCTACTGAAGAGCAGCTGGAGAGAACCATTATAATTAGGGACGTAAAGAGGACCCCAAATTGAGACTGATAGGAGTTACAGAAGCACAAGAGGGCTGGCTAGATTCCCACAGGCAGCATTCCCTGAGGGCTACCTTAACTGTGAGAAGCTCCCTCTGAGAAGTCAGGGGTTTAAATCCCAAGCTGGCTCCCCAGCCCAAAGCAGCAAGACAGGGAAAGGCACACACATAACACCTAACTGAGAAAATCACCAGAGCAGAGGTTCTGTCTGGCAGGAACAGGAGCTGGGAATACCAACACTTCCCTGAAGGACCACTGCACTAAAGTACAGCTTCAGCCACTCACTTTGTGCTCCAGCAGAGGGAGGGCAGACTGGACTGGAATTGTGTGAGGAGAGGTGGGGGGTTCATGGCACTGGGGAGAGAGCTGGGAAGAAGGCTGAGTCAGTCCCCCACAAGGCAGTAGCCATCTTCCTCAGGAAGCCTCTTCCTATCAGAGCGGCTTTAGCTTGGGAGAAAAGCAACTGCCCCTTCCCTTAAGAAAAGGAACAAGACAGGGATGCCCACTTTAGCCACTCTTATTTAACATAGTACTAGAAGTCTTGGCCATAGCAATTAGACAAGAAGAAAAAAAAGGGATCCAAATCGGAAAGGGGGAAGAGAAACTGTCATTATTCGCGGATGACATAATATTGTACATAGAATACCCTCAAGATTCCATCAAAAATCTACTTGATTTAATAAATGAATTTGGCAAAGTAGCAGGATACAAAATGAACATCCAGAAATCGATGGCATTCTTATACACCAATAATAAACATTCAGAAAGGGATACTAAAAAACAATCCTGCCTGGCCAGTGTGGTTCAGTGGTTGAGCGTTCACCCATGCACCAAAAGGTCGCTGCCAGTTTGATTCCCAGTCAGGGTACATGCCCAGGTTGTGGGCTCGATCCTCAGTGGGTGCATGCAGGAGGCAGCCAATTGATGTTCCCTCTCATTGACGTTTCTACCTCTCTCTCTCTCTCTCTCTCTCTCTCTCTCTCTCTCTCTCCCCCTCCCCCCCTCTCCCTATCCCCTCCTCTCTCTAAAATCAAAAAAGAAAAAAAAGCTGTGGTACATTTACACAATGAAATACTATGCAGCTGTAAGAAAGAGAGATCTCTTACCCTTTGAGACAGCAAGGAGGGACCTGGAGAGCATTACGCTGAGCAAAATAAGCCAGTCAGAGAAAGACAAGTACCACATGATCTCACTTATTTATGGAACATCATGAATAAAATAAGTAGTCAACTAAAACAGATCCAGAGTCATGGCAATAGGGAACAGACTAACAAACCTAAGAGGGCTGGGATGGGAAGAGATAAACCAAACAATTTATATGTATTTATACACAACCAATGGACACAGACATTAGGTTGGGGAAAGCAGGAGGGGGGTTTGAGCAGGGAGGAGGGAGGTCAATGGAGAAAAAAAGGGGGACATCTGTAATACTTTCAATAATAAAAATAGATAAAACATGTAATAGGCTCATCTAAACATTAAAAAAAAAACAAAAAAAACACACACACATTGCTGCAATAAACATAAGTCACCAAATCACTGAGTAGCAGCAACATTACCAATTCAAACCTGAGCCCTAAGGATACCTACATAATCCTCAGTTCATTTGTTCATTAAAAATAACTAGTGGACTTTTCGTCAAGATGGCGGCATAGGTAAACACGGTACTCACCTATTCCACAATTACATCTAAACTACAGAAAAACCATCATTCAAAACCACCTGAAATTGAGCAGAATGGAAGTTCTACAACAAAATTAGATAAGAAGCCACATCAAGACTGGAGGGAGGGGTAGAGACCTGGATGGGCTGGTCCCACACCCATGTGTGGTGGATAAAATCAGGAGGACACCTTGGCTGGAAAGGTTCTCCCTGAGGAGCAAGGGGTCCCCATCCCACACCAGGCCCTCAGCTCAGGGTTCCAGTGCCAGGAAGAAAAGTCCCCAAATCTTCAGGCTGTAAAACCAGCAGGAACTGAAGCTGAGGGAGACTGAGGCTGCTGGAGCCCCAGGCAGTTCCTCTTGAAGAGCCCTCACACAGACTTACTCATACTTGCTCCCTCTGAGCTCTAGCACTGAGTGGAGAAAGCTTGAAAGGCACTAGAGACATACAGGGAAGAACTGAGTTGTTTGGCATTGGGGTGAGGGCTGGGGAGGCAGCTTTTTCTGGGACAGATGTGCTAGTGGAGGCTGTTGTTCCTTTGGTGAGCCCTTCCCCCACAAGACCAGCAGATGGGCACCATATGTGGACTCCAGCAACCTGGTTCACACTGTAGCCCCACCTTGATAATACCCTGAGACCCTGCCCCATCCAACTTTCAGGCCTACCCAAGCTGTTCCCAGGGGCTTTACCACAGAATTGGCCTGTCTTGGTTCGTTTCAAATTTTCCTAAATTCTCTCAAAAAAGTAGCATCTGGCCTCAACAAGCCCCATACCTCTCACTAAGTGGCCCCAGGAGCATCCAGCCTTGGTTCATGGCTTGGCTTTGCCTGGGCAACTCCAAGCCCAGCATAAGCAGCAGCCATTGGCAGATTGCTTTGTAGCTTATGCCAGGTGGCCCCAGGTAGAACACAGGCGTTGGCTGACCTTGTCCCAGAGCCAGGACACCTAGTGGACAGCTTCAGACTATGGCAAAGCACCACCACCCAACCACCTCCACAAGTGACACACTCAAGGAATGGACTCAGTGGGTACTAGAGCCTTGCTGAAGTAAGTCTTGCTCTGTGTGGTGGGCCCCTGCACAGCTGATCATCCAAGGTAGTCAGAGGTCGGTGGATAGTGGGCACAGCCAGTCCTTGCAGCTGATCAGCCTGAGTAAATCCCTCCCCTTGACGTGCCAACAGCAATCAAGACTCAATTACAACAGACGGGTGTAAAGTCCACACGAGGAATACACCTCAAGGACCCAGCTGGGGGCCCAGCTGGGTGTCCAGGGGGGCTGTACCAGTGGACCCTATAGGACACCTACTACAATAGGCCACCCTAGGAAGCCCAGGAGACATAGCAACTCTACCTAATACATAGAAACAAATACAGGGGGGCAGCCAAAATGAGAAGACAAAGAAACATGTCCCAAATAAAAGAACAAAACAAAACTCCAGGAGAAGAACGAAATGAAATGGAGATAAGCAATCTAACAGATGCAGAGTTCAAAACATTGCTTATAAGGATGCTCAGTGAACTTAGTGAGGGCCTCAAGAGCATAATAAAGGACCAGTCAGAAAGGAAGGATGCACAGTCAGAAATGAAGGAAGCACTAACTGAAATAAAGAATAATTTACAGAGATTCAATAGTAGAGTAGGTAAAGCCAAAAAGCAAACCATCAATTTGAACTATAAGGAAGGAAAAAACACCCAATCAGAACAGCAAAAGAAAAAAGAATCCAAAAATACGAAGATAGTATAAGGAGCCTCTGGGATAACTTCAAGCATACCAACATTCACATCATGGGGGTGCCAGAAGAATAGAGAGAACAAGAAATTGAAAACCTATTTGAAACAATAATGGCAGAAAAATTCCTTAACTTGGTGAAGGAAACAGATATACAAGTTCAGGGAGCACAGAGTCCCAAACAAGATGAACCCCAAGAGGCCCACACCAAGACACATCATCATCAAAATGCAAAATGTTCAAGACAAAGAATCTTAAAAGCAGCAAGAGAAAAGCAGTTTGTTACCTACAAGGGAGCTCTCATAAGACTGTCAACTGATTTCTCAAAAGAAACTTTGCAGGCCAGAAGGGAGTGGCAAGAAATATTCAGAATGATGAAAAGCAAGAACCTACAACCAAGATTACTCTATCCTGCAAAGCTGTCATTTAGAATCGATGGACATATGAAGAGTTTCCCAGACAATAAAAAGCTAAGGGAGTTCATCACCACCAAACCATTATTATACGAAATGTTGAAGGGTCTTCTTGAAGAAAAAGAAGATAAAAAATAAAATGGCAATAAATACATACCTTTCGGCAACTGAATCTACAAACAAAATGAACAAGCAGAACAGAAATGGACTCATAGATGCAGAGAACATTTTGTTGGTTGCCAGATATGAGGGGATTGGGGGAATGGGTGAAAAGAGTGAAGAGATTAAGAAGTACAAATTGGTTGTTAGACTGACAAACCTCAAAGGGAAGGGGGAAGAGGGATGAGAAGAAATAAACCAAAGAATTTATATGCATATATGCATAACCAGTGGACACAGGCAATAGTGTGCAGAAAGGCAGGAGGGGTTGGAAGCAGGGAGGAGGGGGTTAATAGAGGGAAAAGGAGAAACATCTGTAATACATTCAACAATAAAGATAAGTTTTTAAAAAATGACTGATGACTGGGCCTGGCTGGGTAGCTCAGTTGGTTAGAGCATCATCCCGATATGTCAAAGTTGTGGGTTCAATCTCTGGTCAGGGAGGACACACACAAGAATCAACCAATGAATGCATAAATAAATGAAACAACAAATCAATGTTTCTCTCTCTCTAAAAAATAAATAATTAAGTGAAAATTTACTGATGATTTACCATGTTGTAGGTACTGTGTTATGTTCTGAGAAAGACATAAAGCTAAAGTGGACAGTCCCTACTTTAATCAGAAACAGAAATTTACCCTTTATCCTGTCACTTTTAGATTTTGCAGAAACAAATTAAAATCAGAAGAGCTGGTTACAAATTCAACTTCATAACTTAACAGATATGTGGACTAAAAAAGTCATTGTACCTCTGATCCTCAGCTTCCTTTTCTATAACACAAGGAGTACAAATGCTGCCCTCTCCATCTCAAAAGGTAATTGTTAGGGTCCAATTATCTCAACAAATATGAAAAAATCCTTATAAATTAAAGAGTTGCTATATTAAGTAACTGCACTAAGAGTAGTTGTCAATAAATTAGTAATACCTGTTACAGCCCCAAACCAGAGAGACTGATGAAGAAAGGATGAATAACTTCACACAGGACAAATGTGAACAGACCTGACATACAGGAAGACAAAGATTAAAAAGTCCATCCATCTATTAATAGGACAAGACTGGACTGGAACTCAAACTTTAAGTATGTCTAGAACCTGTGACCCAGACATTTCCTTCATGAGTAGTTTCCAGCAAGAGTGGTATTTAAAATAAGCAATAATCATTCCCTGCCCAGTTTGGCTCAGCAGTTAGAGCACTGGACCTTGGACCAAAGGGTCTCAGGTTCAATTCCTGGTCAAGGGCACATATGTGGATTGCAGGTTTGATCCCCAGCCCTGGTCGAGGTCATATGAGAGGCAACCAATTGATATGTCTCTCTCACATCTTTCTCTCTCACATCTTTCTCTCTCACATCTTTCTCTCTCTCTCTCTCTCTCTCTCTCTTTCTCTCTCTTTCCTTCCTTCCTTCCTTCTTTCTTTCTTTCTTTCTTTCTTTCTTTCTTTCTTTCTTTCTTTCTTTCTTTCTTTCTTTCTTTCTTTCATTCTTTCTTTCTTCTCTTTCTCTCTCTCTCTCCCCCCCCTTCCTCCCTCCCTCCCTCCCTCTCTCCCTCTCCCCCTCTCCCCTCAATCTCCCTCTCCCTCCCTTCCACTCTGTCTAAAAATCAATGGAAAAATATCCTTGGGCGAGGACTAAAAATAATAATGATAAAATAAGCAATAATCAGTCCAGCAAATGCACCAACCAACTGCAACAGATGTCAGCTGGAAATAAAAGGGAAAGGACTATCCCAGTTCATATCTCCTGATTATTGACTGTGTCTTAGAACAATCTGCCATAAACAGGGTGGACCACCTATCCTGGTTTCTCTGGGAGTCTTGATATATACCTGTAATCAAAATATTCCTTCAATTTCAAAAGCAGATCAGTTTGGACCAATGTGATCATCCTATCTATAAAGGCTGATGTAAGAATATGTTAATTGCAGCATGTTTTGTGATAGTATGAAACTGATGGTAATTTAGGTGTCCATCCTTTGAGGAATTGATAACTAAAATATAGTTAAAAGTCAGAAACACTGAATAATCATATATAAAAGTAATGGAGGTTTAAAATTTAATATGGATGTTAATAACACAATATCTTATAAATTAAAAACCCATGCACACAAAGCAATATTACCTATTTACAAAAATGCATGTATTTTAAGGACATGTGGAGACATATTTGAGTGGTTATCTATTATGGAAGGATATAGGATGAGGTTAGAAATGAAGGGTAAAAATAAAACCAAAAAAAGATCTTGCATGTACTGATGATGACAATGTGTAATGGAGCTAAAGGATATAATAAATATCAGCTCTAGCATCTACGATCCAAAAGGGGTTAAGCAGACAGGGCAAAGAAAAAGACCTAGACTCAGTAAACTAAAAAATAAAATAAAATTTAAAATGTGTTGTGAACCAAAATAATCTAAACTGGAGTCACTAATATCAGGGGGGCCTAAAATGGAGTCAGGAGGCTATTAAGAAAGTGGGGCTTACCCAACCTATATACATTTGAGCCTTAGTACTCAGAGCTGCTATTAAGTTGCTAAATCTGTTGTTAAACTCAGCTCAAGGCTGAGTTATCAATATCCTGGAGCAACAACTGCTGCATGGACAGATACATGCTTTACTTCTTTCTTGTAGTTTTTGCCTTCTTTGTTTGCATATTGGAACTAACCAAGCCTTGTTAACCTAGCCAGCAGTTCCTCATTTGCATAAAAGAATTACATTTTGTGATTTTTGCCTTTATGAACTCTTTGTTGTCCAAGGAGCACAATTTAGGTTGCTACCTGAATCTGTGTATCCTGGGCTGCAGCTTCTTTTGCTCATATAAATGCTCTTTACTACAATCTAAAATGAATTTTGGTTTACAGTGGCAAGCTTAAAATATGTTGCATCATCTCAAATTTAAAAGAGAAGTCTCAAACACAAAAAGAGAAAGAGAGCGAGAGAAAGAAAGAGAGAGAGAGAGAGAGAGAGAGAGAGGAAGAGAGAGAAGAAGAAAGAAAACTAAATATGGCATAAGAATGACACCTTCTGCTCCACAGGACTGTGAGAGAAAGAGTGTGCCCAGTTTAAGAGCCTTGGAAAGGTAAACAAGAAATGCCTTCTTGTGGACTCCTCTTATTTCCAGGTCTGGAACTTAAGCTTGTTTATGAATAAGAACAGTAATAGCAGCAGCAACACCTAATATTTATTCAGCATTAAATATGTACCATGTATTCTGTTGTGCACTTTACATATATTATCTCATTTACTCCTCACAACAAACACATTTACAGATGAATTTAAAAGGTGAGGCATAAAGAGATTAGGTAACTACAAAAGGTCAGTTAGTCCTTCCCAAAGCCAAGTCACTAAACCACGATGTTTGATTCCAAAGTGTGAGTTTTAAACCATTTTGCTATACTGTATTTTTGTGAAAATATGAAAAACTGCTTTAGAAAAAAGTATTTGTGTTGGCTCTGAATAAGAAATGTTGGGCTACCGCCCTGGCCAGTTTGGCTCAGCGGTTAGAGCGTCGGCCTGCGGTCCGGAGAGACCGGGGTTCGGTTCCCGCTAAGGGCACATACTTCGGTTGCAGTTTGTCCCCGGCCCTGGTTGGTCGTGCGGGTGGCAGCCACTCGATGTGTCCCTTCACATCGATGTTTCTCTCTCTCTCCCTCCCACTCTCTCTGTACGAAAAATGGAAAAATATCCTCGGGTGAGGATAAAAAAAAAAAAAAAAAGAAATGTTGGGCTACCTGTTGTAGAACAATCCCCAAGGGTAATCTATTCCGAGGAAGATTTGGTACTGCATACTTTCTGGCCAGAGAAGGAAAAACTACTCATTTCATTCAGATTTGTGTCTATTAAATATAAAAGCTATAAAGTAAAAAACCAGTGTTTAACAAACTGTTATTCTCAAAATAATAATTCTGAACATAATTAAAATGAAACAAAATAGTCCACTAACACCGATAATAGCCACTTGTTATGAACACCAGATTGACAAATGCCCTATTTCCCCCCTATTTACCTGCAGGCTTTTCCTATCCCAAGATAATCTAATAATTTCCTCACCAATCCAACTCTACTGAACACATAACTCACTACTTATTTTGTGATAAAATTAACAAAATCAAACTGTATTAGACACATAACTTGCTGTTTAGTAGTAAAATACATGTAACATAAAATTTAACATTTTAACCTTTTTTTTAAAATCTTTATTGTTGAATGTTATTACAGATGTTCCTCATTTTTCCCCTATTGACTCCCTCCTCCCCACTCCCACCCCCCTCCCGCCTTTTCCCACACTGTTGTCTGTGTCCATTGGTTATGCATATAAGTTCTTTGGTTTATTTCTTGCAACCCCCCAACCCCTTTCCCTTTGAAGTTTGTCAGTCTAGCAATGAATTTGTACTTCTTACTCCCTTCACCTTTTTCATCCATTCCCCCAACCCCCCGCCCATCTGGCAACCAACAAAATGTTCTCTGTATCTATGAGAATGTTTCCGTTCTGCCTGTTCATTTTGTTTGTAGATTCCATTGTCGATAGATATGTATTCATTGCGATTTTGTTTGTTCATATATTTTATCTTTTTCTTCAAAAAGACCCTTCATCATTTTATATAATAATGGTTTGGTGGTGATGAACTCCTTTAACTTTTTCTTGTCTGGGAAACTTTATATGGCCATCAATTCTAAATGACAGCTTTGCAGGATAGAGTAATCTTGGTTGTAGGTTCTTGCTTTTCATCATTCTGAATATTTCTTGCCACTCCCTTCTGGCCTGCAAAGTTTCTTTTGAGAAATCAGCTGACAGTCTTATGGGAACTCCCTTGTAGGTAACTAGCTGCTTTTCTCTTGCTGCTTTTAAGATTCTCTCTTGCCCTGGCCAGTTTGGCTCAGCGGTTAGAGCGTCAGCCTGCGGTCCAGAGAGACCCGGGTTCGGTTCCCGCTAAGGGCACGTACTTCGGTTGCAGTTTGTCCCCGGCCCTGATTGGTCGTGCGGGTGGCAGCCACTCAATGTGTCCCTTCACGTCGATGTTTCTCTCTCTCTCTCCCTTCCTCTCTCTCCCTCCCACTCTATCTGTACAAAAAAATAGAAAAAAAAAATATCCTTGGGTGAGGATAAAAAATAAAAAAATAAAAAAATAAGATTCTCTCTTTGTCTTGAACCTTTTACATTTTGATGATGATATGTCTTGGTGTGGGCCTCTTGGGGTTCATCTTGTTTGGGACTCAATGTGCTTCTTGGACTTGTATGTCTGTTTCCTTCACCAAGTTAGGAAAGTTTTCTGCCATTATTGTTTCAAACAGGTTTTCAATTTTTTGTTCTCTCTCTTCTCCTTCTGGCACCCCCAAGATGCGAATATTGGCACACTTGAAGTTGTCTCAGAGGCTCGTTACACTATCCTCATTTTTTTGGATTCTTTTTTTTTTTTTTTTTTTTCTGTTCTGATTGGGCATTTTTTGCTTCCTTATATTCCAAATCAATGGTTTGCTACTTGGATTTACACGCTCTACTATTGAATCTGTGTAAATTATTCTTTATTTCAGTTAATGCCTTCTTCATTTCTGACGTGCATCATCATTTCTGACTGGTCCTTTTTTATGCTCTTGAGGCCCTCACTAAGTTCACTCAGGTTCTCACTCAGTTCATTGAGCATCCTTATAAGCAGTATTGTGAACTCAGCATCTGTTAGGTTGCTTATCTCCATTTTGCTTAGTTCTTTTCTTGGGGTTTTGTTCTGTTCTTTCATTTGGGACCTGTTTCTTTGTCTCCTCATTTTGGCTGCCTCCCTGTGTTTGTTTCTGTGTATTGCTTAACGAGAGGTATGGGCCTATCTGAGATCAGATGCTGCTTGTTTGAAAGAATTTAGAAAAACCTGAAGCAGGATCCAAGACAGGCCAACCCTACGGTTAAGCAAGTGGCAACAGCTTGGGTGGGCCTGAAAGTTGGATGAGGCGGGGGCCTGAGGGAATCACCAGGGCGGGGCAATCAGTGTGAGCCAGGTTGCTGGAGTCCCAGATATGGAGACTGTCTGCCGCCCCAGGGAAGGGCTCACCAAAGGAACAAAGGCCTCTGACAGCACATTTGTCCCAGAGAAAGCCCCCTCTCTAGCCCTCGCTCCAGTGCCGAACAGCTCAGTTCTTCCCTGTATGTCTCTGGTGCCCCTCGAGCTGCCTCCCCTCCAAACTTAGAGGAATGATGCTTGTTCTGTAGCTTAGTTGTAACTTTGATGTGGTTGTGGGAGGACGCGATACCGCGTTTACCTACACTGCCTACAAGTCCATTTTAACCATTTTTAATTGTTTGACATTAATTCAGTGGCATTAAGTCCATTCATAACCATCACCACTATACAAATCCAGAACTTTATTATAACAAACAAAAATTGTGTACCCAGTGAAGAATAACTCCTTACACCTCCCTCCTCCAGCCTCTGAGAAACTCTATTATACTTTCTATGAGTTTGCCTATTCTACATACATCATGTAAGTGGAATCATAACAATATTTATTCTTTTGTCTTGCTTATTTCCCTTTATACAACATCTTCTAGGTGCATTCTTATTGTAACATGTATCAGAATTACTTTATTCCTTTTAAAGACTGAATAATAGCCCTGGCCAGTTTGGCTCAGCGGTTAGAGCGTCGGCCTGCGGTCCGGAGAGACCCGGGTTCGGTTCCCGCTCAGGGCATGTACTTCAGTTGCAGTTTGTCCCCGGCCCTGGTTGGTCATGCGGGTGGCAGCCACTCGATGTGTCCCTTCACGTCGATGTTTCTCTCTCTCTTTCTCCCTTCCTCTCTCTCCCTCCCACTCTATCTGTACAAAAAATGGAAAAATATCCTCAGGTGAGGATAAAAATAAATAAATAAATAAAGACTGAATAATAATCCATTGTATGTATACACCATATTTTGTTTATCTAGCCATCTGTCAATGTACATTTGATTGTCTCCACATTTTAGCTGTTGTGAATAATGCTGCTGTAACAGTGGTGTACAAGTATCTGCTTAAGTCCAGAAAATTGTGAGTCCTCAAACTTTGTTCTTTCTTTTCAAAATTCTCTGGCTAATAGGAGGTCCTTTGAGATTTCACATGAATTTTAGGATGGGGTTTTCTATTTCTGCAAAAAGGCTGATGAAATTTTGACAGATTGCATTGAGTTTGCAGATTGCTTTGGATAGTATTGCTTCCTTAACATGATTAATCTTCCAGTTCATAAATGTGGGATGTATTTCCACATATTTATGTCTTTAATTTCTTTCAGCCAAATTTTATAGTTTTCAAAGTACAAGTTACTGCCTCCTTGGTTAAATTTACTTACAGTATAAGTATTTTATTCTTTTTGATGCTATTGTTAATGGAATTTCTTAATTTCCTTTTCAGATTGTTCATTGTGAATATATAGAAACTTAACTGATTTTATATCCTGCAAATTTGCTGAATTTGTTATTAACTCTAACAGGTTTTTGATTTTTTTGTGTGTGGAATCTTTAGTTTTCTGTATATAAGAAAATTGTGTCTTCTGTAAATAAAAACAATTTTACTTCTTCCTTTCTAATTTGTATGCTTTTTATTTATTTTTCTTTCCTAACTGTTCTGATCAGAACTTCTAATACATGTTAAACAGAAGTGGTGAAAGCAAGCATTCTTGTTTGTTCCTGATCTTAGGAGAAAAACTTTCATTCCTGTTTCAAGTGTGTTAGCTGTGGATTCTTCATATACAGCCTTTATCATGTTGAGAAAGTTTCCTTCTATTCGTAGTTTGTTGAGTGTTTTAAACACAGAAAGGTGTTGAATTTCCTCAAATACTTTTCTGTGTCTGTTGAGATAATCATGTGGATTTTATCTTCATTCTATTAATATGTTGTATTACATCAATTGATTTTCTTAAATTTATTTGCATTCTTGGAACAAATCCCACTTTGTCATAGTATATAATCCTCTTAACATGCTGCAGAATTAAAACAATGTGGTTCTATGATCAGCCAAGTTTTCTGTATAGCAGCAATTTCTGGATCATGACCACAGGAAGAAGGGCCCACGCAGAACCCAGCAGCTTTGCTGAGCTGATGAGATGGGAATCAAAGTTTGTGGAGGTTGAAGTTGCTAGAAATTATAGAGTAAAGTTCTGGAAAGGAGGTAGGCAGAAAAAAAGAGCTCTAGGTACCTGCATGTGTCTTTACCAAGTATTAGGCTAGTATATGTTGAGTGACACTCCACAAGGTCAAACAAACAAAAACTAGGAAGTTGTATGCTGAATAATTCTCAGAGCTCACATAAGGCAGGGAGACCTTCGAGTTCTGACCAGCCAGAATAGAAATCCTCATTGATTCACTTGGAAATTCAGAAGGCATCCACTTAGAACATACCTCATATAGGGTAAAACTCTCCCTGAAGTGAACGCTGCTTTAAAACCACCCTAGAAAATCTTACAGAGGGGCCTTAAAGAGATCAAACTCATCTGCAAGTTACTTAACTGCCTGCCAAAACAAAGTTCAACAATTTAATATTAACAATGTGGATGTAGGAAACAAAATGCAGACACTCAACAATGTAATAATCATAACATCCAGAATCTAATTAAAAATTATTAACATGATGCCCTGACCAGTGGGTCAGTTGGTTAGAGCACTGTCCCTATATGCCAAGGTTTTGAGTTTCAATCCTCATTCAGGGCACATACAAAAATCAACCAATGAATGCATAAATAAGTGGAACAACAATCGATGTTTCTCTCTCTCCCTTCTCTCTCTCTAAAATCAATAAATAATTTAGCATTTTTATCATTAACATGCTAAGAAGCAAGAAAACATGACACATAGTCAAGAGAAAAGCCGCTCAATAGAAACAGAAATAACAGAGGATGAAATTAGCAGATGAGGATGTTTAAAAGGCTATTATAATTAGGTGAAATAACTAAAGAAAGTCAAACAATGAAAAAATAGATTTTTTATTCAAGATTTTAATCCATTTTGAGTTGATTTGTGCATGGTGTAAGATAGTAGGTCAGCTGCTTCATTCTTCTACAAGTGGCTGTCCAGTTTTCCCAACGCCATTTATTGAAGAGACTATCCTTTTTCCGTTGTATATTCTTAGCTCGTTTGTCATAAATTAATTGACTATATATGCATGAGTTTATTTCTGGACTCTGTATTCTGCTGCATTGATCTATGTATGAATATAGAAGTTTTGTTGTTGTTGTTCACCCAAGGATATTTTCCCACTGATGTGAGAGAGACACATCAGTTGGTTGCCTTCTGCACAACACCAACCAGGGCCAGGGCTGAACCTACAACCCAGGTACGTGCCCCTGACAGGAATCAAACCCAAGACCCTTTGGTCCACAGGCCAATGCTCTAACCACTTAGCTAACCGGCCAGGGCTTAATTTACCTTTTACAGAACATACTCGACAACTACAGAATAAGCATTCCTTTCCAGTGCATAGGTAATGTTCACAAAGACTGACCTCATGTTGATCCATAAAGTAAGTCTCAATAAATCTCAAAAGGGAATTCAACAAGAAACCAGCAAAAATAACCGTATTAGTCTTCTTGGGCTACCATATCAAAATACCACAGACTGATGGTTTAAACAACAGAAATTCTGTTCTGGAGGAGTGGGAAGCCCAAGATCAAGGTATCAGCAAGCTAAGTTTCACTCTGAGACCTCTTCTTTTGACTTGTAGAAGGCCACCATCTCACTATGTGTTCATATGATTTATTTGTGCATGTGGGTCTCTTCCTATAAGTACAGTAAATCCATAGGATTAGGGCCCCACCCTTATAACTTCAGGGAACCTTAATTGCTTTTGTAAGACCCTATCTACCAGTCACATTAGGGATTGGGGCTTCAATATGAATTTTGAGAAGACACAGTAAAAAAATCCCTAAATGTTTAGAAAACAAATAACCTATTAGTTAAAGATAAAATTATACAGGAAAATAGAAAGGATTTTAGTTAAATAACAATAAAATCACAATATTTTACAAACTGTGGGATACAGCCAAAGCAGAGTTTAGAGGAAAATTTACAGCTCTAAATTCTCATGATAGAAAAGAAAAAAGTATAATATCAACTATCTAAATTTCTGTCTTAAGAAACTAAAAAAGCCCTGGCTGGTTTGGCTCAGTGGTTAGAGCGTCGGCCTGCAGTCCAGAGAGACCCGGGTTCGGTTCCCGCTAAGGGCACATACCTCAGTTGCAGTTTGTCCCCGGCCCTGGTTGGGTCATGCAGGTGGCCACCATTCGATGTGTCCCTTTCACATTGATGTTTCTCTCTCTCACCCCACTCTATCTGAACAAAAAATGTCCTCGGGTGAGGATAAAAAAGAAACTAAAAAAAGAAGAGTAAATTAAACCCAAGGGGAATAGAAGGCAAGAAATATTAAAATAAGTACAGAATCAATAAATAGGGAAAAAAATTTAACAGAGCCAAAAAAATGAGTCTTTGAAAGGATTAATGAAGATGATAACTTACTAGCAAGACTAATCCAGAAAAATAAAATTTACAAGTTACCAATATCAGGAACACAAAATAGATTTTCACTAGAATGGTTAAAATAAACATACTTCACTGCTTGTTTAATTATCTCTTTACTTCAAGACTTAGTTCCAATTCTGAATAAAGCTGCTATAAATAGCCATACACAGGGAGATGTTTGTTCACTTTTTAAATTTTTTTACATACCCCAGCAGTCCATCAGCTGGACCCATGCACCCCAGGCAGCAGCAGCACAGATTGGCAGCTGAGACCCATCCCCAGTGGCATCAGCAGAGGCTGATCAGGAGCAGTGCCCCAGCCCAAGCAGCAGCAAGACTCAGAGAGCCGAGACCTGTATGACAGACCAATACCAGCTGCCAATCCTCCAGGACTCACAGTGAGCAATAGGTGCCATACATCAAAACAGTCTGGGAGGCACAGCAGCCTTATTTGATACACACCAACCTGCCTATACATTCCAACATCCCTCAGTGGACCTAGAACTACCAGATTGCTAAAATGGTGAGATAAAGAAACAACACCCAAATGAAAGAAAAAGAAGAATCACCAGAAAAGGAACTACAGGAAATGGAAGAAAGCAACTTGTTAGATAAAGAATTCAAAGCAATGATTTTAAGAGTGCTCAAACAATTTGGTGAGAACAACAAGCAACTTAATAAGAATTATGAAGAGCTCACTTGGAACTACATCAGCTTAAAAAAAGAGGTAGAGCCCTGGCCAGTTTGGCTCAGCAGTTGGAGCATAGGCCTGTGGACAAGAGAGTTCCGGGTTCAGTTCCTGCTAGGAGCACGTACCAAAATAAATAAATAAATAAATAAATAAAATAAAATAAATTTTTAAAAAAGAGGTAGAACTATAAATAAAAAGCAAGAGGAAATAAAGAATGACATACCTGTTATGAAAAATACCTTAGAAGGGTTCAATAGTAGATTAGAAGAAACTGAAAACCAAATCAGCGACTTAGAAGACAAGGTAGAAGAAAACACCCAACCAGAGCAGGAAATGGGAAAAAAATTAAAAGCAGGAAAGTTTAAGGTAACTTTGGGACAACGCAAAAGGTAACAACATTCCCATTCCCATTATAGGGTTACTGGAAGGAGAAGAATCAGAGAAAGGAATAGAGAACTTATTTGAAGAAATAATGACAGTGTGTTTGCTGGACTTGTGTGACTTTTCCCTTCACCAGTTTAGGGGAGTTTTCAGTGAAGGGAAAAGTCACACAAGTCCAGCAAACACAGAGAGTCTCAAGCAAGATGAACCCCAAAAGACCCACAGCTAAACACATCATAATAAAAATGGCAAACATTAAAGACAAAGAAAGAATCTTAAAGAAAGCGAGAGACAGAAAGTTACCTAGAAGGGAGCTCCCATTAGACTGTCAGCTGATTTCTCAATAGAAACACTGCAGGCCAGAAGGGAGTGGCATGAAGTGTACAAAGTAATGAAAGGCAAGGGTCTGAATCCAAGACTACTCTATCCAGCAAGGTGATCATTCAAAATTGAAGGAGAAATAAAGAGCTTCACAGACAAAAAAAAGCTAAAGGAATTTACCACTACCAAACCAGCACTGCAAGAAATGCTGAAGAGACTGTTGTAAGAAGAAGAAGAAATAGAGAGCGAGAGAGAGAGAGAGAGAAATGAACACAGGCATAAAATAAAAATGGCAACTAATAAAAAAGGTCAATAATAACCTTAAATGTAAATGGCTTAAATGCTCCAATCAAAAGACATAAAATAGCTGATTGGATAAGAAAACAAGACCCATATATATGCTGTCTACAAGAGATCCACCTCACAACAAAAGACTCATCAAGGATAAAAGTGAAGGGATGAAAAAATATTTCCCAAGCAAATGCAAATGCAAAAATAAAGCTGGTATAGCAATAAGATAGACTTCAAAACAAGGACCATAATAAGAGACAAAGAAAGTCACTAAATAATATTAAAAGGATTGCCCTGGCTGGTTTGGCTCAGTGGTTAGAGCATCAGCCTGCAGACCAGAGAGTCCTGGGTTCAGTTCCCGCTAAGAGCACGTACCTCAGTTGCAGTTTGTCCCCGCCCTGGTTAGGGTCGTGTGAGTGGCAACCACTTGATATGTCTCTCTCACATTGCTGTTTCTCTCTCTCTCTCTTCCCCCCCTCTCCCTCTGGCTCTATCTGAAGATAAATTTTTTAAAAAAATGTCCTCAGGTGGGGGTAAAAAAAAATTATGTGTGTGTGTGCGTGTGTGTATAATCAATTCAACAAGAGGATATAACCCTGGTAAACATATATGCACCAAATACAGGAGCACAAAAATATATTTAAAAACTTCTGGAGGACTTCAAGGAAGAGATCAATAGCAATACAATCATAGTATGAGACTTTAACAACCCACTACCACCACTGGATAGATCTTTTAGACAAAAAATTAACAAGGACATAGAGTCCTTAAAATGATGAACTAGATCAGTTGGACTTAATTGATAGTTACAGAACATTTCACCCCAAAGCTACAGAATATACATTCGTCTCAAGTGCACAGGGAACATTCTCAAAGATAGACAACATGTTGGGACACAAAGTGAGTCTCTACAAATTTAAAAAGACTGAAATCATATCAAGCATCTTCTCAGATCACAATGGCATGAAACTAGAACTCAATTACAACAAAAACACACAAAAACATTCAAACACTTGGAGGCTAAATAACATGTTATTAAACAACAAATGGGTTACCAATGAGATCAAGGAAGATATTAAAACCTTCCTGGAAACCAATGAAAACAAACACATAACAGCACAAAATCTATGGGACGCAGCAAAAGCAGTCCTGAGAGGGAAGTTCATAGCACTACAGGCCTACCTCAAGAAATAAGAAAAATTCCTAATTGACTCTCTAATCCTACAACTTAAAGAACTAGAAAGAAAACAAAAAGAAAAACCCAGAGCAAGTAGAAGCAAATAAATAGTAAAGGTCAGAGCATATATAAACGACAGAGAAACTAACAAAACAGTTCAAAAGATCAATAAAACAAAAAGCTGGTTCTTTGAAAAGATAAACAAAATCAATGGACCTTTAGCCAGACTTACCAACAAACAAAAAAAGAGGACCCAAATAAACAAAATCAGAAATGAAAAAGGAGAAGTAATGACTGACACCACAGAAATACAAAGGATCGTTGAAACATACTATGAACAATTATACGCCAACAAATTGGACAATCTAGACAAAATGGACACATTTCTACAAACACACAGTCTCCCAAAACTAAACCGGGAAGAGAGAGAAAACTTGAACAGACCATTAACAACAAAGGAAATTGAAGATATAATTAAGAAACTCCCAGTAAACAAAAGCCCAGGCCCAGATTGCTTCACGGGGTTCTACTGAACATTCAAAGAAGATCTAATACCCATTCTCCTCAAACTGTTCCACAAAGTCCAAGAAGATGGGAGACTTCCAAACTCATTTTATGAGGCTAGCATAATCCTAATTCCAAAACTGGATAAAGACACTACAAAGAAAGAAAACTACAGGCCAATATCCCTGATGAACACAGATGCCAAAATCCTTAACAAAATATTAGCAAATCGGATCCAGCAATACATCAAAAAAATTATTCACCATGACCAAGTGGAAGTCATCCCAGGGATGCAAGGATAGTACAATATTCACAAATCAATAAATGTGATACACCACATAAATAAAATGAAAGATAAAAACTATATGATCACCCTGTCCGGTTGGGCTCAGCAGTTAGAACATTGGCCCATGGACCAGAGGCCTGGGTTCGGTTCCCACTAAGGGCACGTACCTTGGTTGCAGTTTGTCTTCGGCTCCGGTTGGGGTCGTGTGGGTGGCAACCACTTGATGTGTCTCTCTCACATCGATGTTTCTCTCTCTTCTTCACTCTCTCCCTCCCGCCTCCTGCTCTATCTGAGGATGAATGCAAAAAAAAAAAAAAGTCCTCAGGTGAGGATAAAACACGAAAAAACATATGATCATATCAATAGATGTTAAAAAAGCATTTGACAAAATCCAGCACCCATTTCTAATAAAAACGCTCAGCAGTGTGGAATAGAGGGGTCATATCTCAACATAATAAAGGCCATATATGAAAAACTACAGCCAACATCATACCCAATGGACAAAAACTACAAGCATTTTCCTTAAGAATGGGAACAAGACAGGGATGTCCACTTTTGCCACTCTTATGTAACATAGTACTGGAAGACTTAGCCACAGCAATTAGAAATGAAGAAAAAATAAAAGGGGTTCAAATTGGAAAGGAAGAAGTCAAACTGTCATTACTTGCAGATGACATGATATTGTACATAGGAAACCCCAAAGACTCCATCCAAAATCTACTAGACTTAAAGGAATTTGGCAAAGTAGCAGCATAAAAAATTAACGTCAAGAAATCAACGACATCCTTATACACCAACAATGAACTCACAGAAAGAGAAACTAGAAAAACAATCATATTTACCATCGTGGCAAAAAAATTAAGATACCTAAGAATAAACTTCACCAAAGAAGTAAAGGACCTCTTCACAGAAAACTACAGGTCATTAAAAAGAGAACCAGAGAAAGACATAAAAACGTGGAAGCATATACCATGTTCATGGTTTGAAAGAATTAATGTCATTAAAATGTCCATACTACCCAAAGCAATCTATATATTCAATGCAATCCCCAATCAAAATACCAACAACGTATTTCACAGAACTAGAACAAATACTCCAAAAGTTTATATGGAATCAAAAAAGACCCCAAATAACCACAGCAATCTTGAAAAAGAAAAACAAAGTAGGAGGGATCACAATACCAGATATCAGGTTATACTACAAAGCCACTGTAATCAAAACAGCCTGATACTGGCACAAGAACAGGCATATAGATCAATGGAACAGAACAGAGAACTCAAAAACTGACCCTAGACAATATGCTCAATTAATATTTGACAAAGGTGGCAAGAGCATACAGTGGAGTCAAGACAGCCTCTTCAATAAATGGTGCTGGGAAAATTGGACAGCTACATGCAAAAAAAATGAAGCTAGGCCACCAACTTACACCATACACAAAAATAAACTCAAAATGGACAAGACTTAAATGTGACTCGTGAATCCATAAAAATCCTAGAAGAAAATGTGGGCAACAAAATTTCAGACATCATATGCAACAGAATTTTCACTGATACAATGCCTAAGGCAAGAGAAACAAAGGAAAAAATGAACACACAGGACTACATCAAACTAAAAAGCTTCTATACAGCAAAAGAAACAACCATCAAAATGAAAAGGAAACCCACTATATGGGAGATCGTAATTGCCAATGATACATCAGACAAGGGGCTAATTTCCAAAATATGTAGAGTACTCATACAACTCAACAAAAGGAAGATGAAGAACCCAATTAAAAAATGGGCAGAGGACCTAAATAGACACCTCTCCAAACAGGACATACAAATGGCCAAGAGACATGAAAAAATGCTCAACATCACTAATCACCAGAGAGATGCAAATTAAAACAACAACGAGGTATCACCTCACATGTGTCAAAATGGCTGCCATCAATAAATCATCAAACAACAAGTGCTGGTGAGAGTGTAGAGAAAAGGGGACTCTAGTACTACAATGCTGGTGGGAATGCAGACTGGTGCAGCCACTATGGAAAACACTATGGTGTTTCCTCAAAAAATTAAAAATTGAACTGCCATTTGACCCAGTGATCCCACTTCTAGGAATTTACCCTAAGAAGCCTGAAACACAAATCAGAAAGAATATATGTACCCCTATGTTCATAGCAGCACTATTTACAATAGCTAAGATCTGGAAACAGTCCAAGTGTCCATCAACAGATGAGTGGGAAAAGAGCTGTGATACATATACGCAATGGAATACTATGCAGCTGTAAGAAAGATCTCTTATCCTTTGAGATGACATGGAGGGACCTGGAGAATATCCTAAGTGAAACAAGCCAAGCAGAGAAAGACAGATATCACATGATTTAGTTATTTGTGGAATATAATAAATGAAACAAACTGATGACCAAAATAGACCCAGAGACATAGAAGTAGGGTACAGATTGTCAAACCTCAGAAGAGGGAAGAGATAAACCACAGAATTTATATGCATGTATGTATAACCAATGGACATAGAAAACAAAGCTGAGGCGGAGTGGGGGAGATTGGGAGGAGAGTGTCAATGGGAGAAAAAGGAGAAACATTTGTAACAAAAGTAAATTAGTAAAAATAATTTTTTAAAAAAGGAAAAATGTTTTTAATAAATAAATAAACACTAAGATAAGAATATGCACAGAGTCCTATAGTAGCAAAATGTTAAAAAGAAAATTTTCTATGATGGTTCAGAGGCTAGATTTTTAAGTTACACTGACCTGGATGCAGTTCCTAACTCTGCCACCTAAAGAGTTGAGTGACGTGAGAGTCAAGGTTTTCTTATTTGTATAATGGAATAATAACCATTTCACTTGTTCCTTGGTGGAAGTAGATGAAACAAAGTGCTTAGGGTAGCAAGAAATATATGATAAGCACTCATTAAGAAATATATGATATTCTTTATAAGAAGGATATCTAGCCTGGGTCAAAAAGGCTTCCTGGAGGTGATGACTCTTGAATTCAGTCTTAACCACTGAATAGGAAGGGAAAGGAATCAAGATGGAACCTTAAGAAAGGTTAAGTTTCCGTAGTAGCATTGAGAACTTTTCATAATCCAGCTATACCTATTTTAACAACCACATCTCCCTTAACTCTCCTTCTATCCAGGCTGATTTACTCACTGAGTTCAGAATATGCTTAATTTATTTTATTTTCTCTGTTACTGCTTAGGCCATACCCATCCCTGTTCCTCACACTAGGCTAAAGCCTGTCTATAAAACCAACATAAGTTTGCCCTGGCCAGTTTGGCTCAGCGGTTGAGCGTCGGCCTGTGGGGGCACGTACCACAAAATAAAACAAAACAATACAAAACAAAACACAACACAACATAACATAAATAAATAAAACCAACATAAATTCTATCTTCTTGTAATTGATCAGTCTGGCCCTTATCAACGGCTCCATTCTTTGAACTTTTGATCAGTCAGATGAACACACTCCCCTACACATTTCCTTTGCCCTCCCATTACATACATGCTAATCATAGTCCACAACCATCTGCACCTTTGCACTGAGATTTAACTTTTTGCATGAGAATATCATGTCTCCATTGAAATGTCATTTCCATGAGGGCTAGACTTTAGTAATCAAGAGAAAATAGGGCAAGGATATAGCATTTTAGTCTCAGATCTATTCGGAACATGAAGGAACAGATCAGAAAATTGTTAGCAACAGTCTCAGGTTTAAACACAGAGCACATGATAGGTCTGTAGAGGTTTAAACACTTGAACTTAATGAGGTTTCTTGTTTTTAGGTTCTCACCTTGACATGTCCTCAGCTCTATCAACAGCAAACTATAAAAACGTTCCACTGTGAATTTTATAATTCATTTAAGATGTCTCAAATCTTTTGGGAATAAGGCATGATATAATAAAATAAAGGTCAGGATAAAGATTGGAGTCAACTCCTTAGACATGATTACTATACTGAGATGTGGCACATGAAACAGTGGAATAAACAGATTTGGATTAAATTCCTGGCTCTTAAAATTAACTGACTTTAGCCCGGCCGGTGTGGCTCAGTGGTTGAGCATCAACCCATATGCCAGGAGGTCGCCAGTTCAATTCCCGGTCATGGCACGTGACCAGGTTATAGGCCTGATCCCCAGTGGGGGGCATGCAGGAGGCAGTCAATTGATGTTCTCTCTCATCAGTTTCTATCTCTTTCTCCCTCTCCCTTCCTCTTTCTCTCATATCAGTAAAGAAAAAAAATAAAAAATAAAATATATATATATATATATAAAGAGATATAGATATAGATATAGATATAGATATAGATATAGATATAGATATAGATATAGATATAGATATAGGGAGCAACTTAACTGAAACCCACTGAGGCCTCAGTCCTGAACAAGGAATCTCAATCCTAATATACAATGTATAATAGGGTTGTCTTTATGGCCAATATCTACCTGTTATTGTGGGGGAAAAAGCTAGAGTAGATTCTCTTTTTATTTATTTATTTATTTTTGAGAGAGAGTAGAAAGGAAGGTGGGGAGAGAGAGACAGAGACATCAACGTGAGAGAGACACATCGATTGACAGCCTCCTGAGTGGGGACAGGGATGGAACCTGCAATCCATGTACGTGCCCTTGACCAGGAATCAAACCCCTGACCCTTTCTTTGGTGCATGGGCCGATGCTCTAACCACTGAGTCACACTGGCCAGTGCTAGATTAGATTCTTGCCATACTTCTTAGAATAACAGTCTTTTCAACATTAAGAACTTCCTTCCAATTTGATAAAGGAAAAAGTGGGAGGCTTAGAGACTTAATCAAGCTGGACTCCCATAGAAAGAAAAAAGATGGTGTTCTATAAAGCATCAAAGGTACTCTTCAAACCTTTGAGATTGTGACCACTACCTTTGACAACTCTTCAAGCACCCACTGTTAGTCCAAAATGGCAGGAATCTTAAAATAACATGTGAAATAGGCCAAAGAATCCTGAACTCTTGAAAGTGGAAAAAACCTCCAAAGTCATCTGGGCTAAGCCTCTTCTTAACAATTGAGGAAGTTGGTACAGGAGAGAAGCCAAACTGCATGCCAAGCTTCTTTTTGCCTCCCAGACACTCACCTCATTGTTCTAATTTTCCTAAGATTTCATTATTTCCTTTACAGTAACCAAGATCATCTGTTTTGCAAAGTGGACCCAAACACTGGAAATATCCAAGACTCTTGCCCCTGACAGAACACTGGCACAAAAAAGCAAAGGTATATGCATTCTTGCAGTTACCTCATTAAACTACCAAGTCCCTGCATAGGAAGTTGTACACAAAGAGTGACAATACTGCCTACAAAAAGAAACACATACTGAACACTGGCCAGTATAGCTCAGTGATTAGAGTATTGGCCTGATCGCAGGTTCAATTCCTGGTCAAGGGTACATACCTGGGTTGTAGATTCAATCCCAATTGGGGCCCATGGGGGAAGCAACCAATCGATGTGTCTCTCTCACATCAATCTCTCTTTCCCTCTCTTTCTCTCCTTTCCACTCTCTCTAAAAATCAACAAAAAATTATACTCTGGTGAGGATAAACAACAACAAAAATATATACCGAGAACTAGAGGCTTTTCATAGTTCTCCTATAGAAAGAAAGAGCTCTATGCGACCACCAGTTTCTAGTGGTAATAATCGACTTCTTCCCTGTGTATCTGCATTATTGACATGGTGAAGAAAAGCTGAATGAGACTCTGAGACTTCTAAGGAGTATCACATACCAGGTAACTACCTCTGGGAGGTGATCAACAAAAACTTGACACCTTTTATCATTAACCGAACCTCCAAATTTCAAATGACTGTTTCAATCTAAGTTCAATGCAAAATTTGTGGATCTACTCTCTTAAATTTATCAACTTATATGAATATGACATAATATACTTAGGAAAACTAAGGAAGTCACCAGTGAATAAATTCATTCATTTTTAACAAATGCAAGTATAATACTGAAATTAAGCCACTTTGGGGTGAAATATATTAGCTAGATATAATTGTTCTTCTTAATTAGTCTCTTGAAGTTTGTCGTAACTCCAGTGATTCAGAAAAAATACTAACATTAGGAACTTTAGGTCTGCAAGATCAATACAAAATTTTAGTGAATGGTAAGCTAAACATTAAGCAACACTGTTAGGCAAATACCAAAAAAGGCAAAGTGATACTCTACTGAACTTTAAAAATATTTAGTGACTAAAACATGCAGGATAATATCAGAGTTCTGCCCTGCTCTAGTCAGGAGATCCTGAAAATACTGTTGGATGCCACAGCCAAAGGACTATGTCAAAGTATGTTAAATTACTCAGAGATGAGAATTAAACCTCAAACCACATCACAGAAGAGCAAATGTAATAACTAGGGCTATTTAGGCTATAGAAGGAAGAGAAAAAAAAGGAGTAGAACAACTAGATGCCTTTAAATATATGCAGGGCAATAAGAAAAGGAGCTACCATTGTTTTAATGGGTCATAGAAGAGCAATTACCAATGGGTGAAAAACAGACAAACAAATTTTGGTTTAACAATAATGTTCCATGTTAGCTTCGAAGTCAATAAACATTGAGGGTGAAAGGAGAAATGTACATATAACAGGAAAAGTGAACCTAAGAGACTTGAGCATAAGAGCCTTTGACAAAAGTTTAGGAGCTCATATGGCACATGACACTAAACCATGCAGATTAGCAATGAATTATAAGTCAACTTCCAATTTTTTTATAACAAGAGAGAAGGCAAAGTTCGAATGGTTCTGAAAGCCATATTTTATGAAGAATAATCTATAAGTGGTGGTCAAGCTATTGCAAAGTTCCAGATGAGAAAAGATGATGGACTGTTCTAGGCAGTGGTGATGGGAACAGAAAGTAGTGGAAGGCTCACAGAAACATTTCAGAGATAGAACTCATGGTACTTGATGACTTATTGGAGACACTTGGAATAACAGTATTTAGTGGGATTTACTGTGTTAATCTAGCCATTCATCTGTTAACAATGTAATAGCAAATACATAGTGTTTGAAATGTTCTAAATATTTTATATAGTTAACTCATTTCATTCTCATAACCCTATGAAGTGTATTCTATTATCATGCACATTTTACAGATGAGAAATTAAGGTTTACATCAGTCAAATTGGTCAGAGAATAAATATCAAAGAACTAGTAGAAAACTGGATACCAGATTTGGACCTACATAATTCCACAGCTAAAGGTCTGAATGGATACACTAGACAGGTGTAAAGGAAAGGCAACAAAATTAAAGGCAGGCAGCATGTAGTGATGGTAACAGCCCAGTGAGCGGAGAGCGTCAGGGGGAAGAGGACTGCTGGGGTAAGTAAGGATTTGGTGGTATCCGAATCAGGGAACCACTATCCTTGTTCAAGAAATAGAAAATTGTTGGCACTCCAGAAGCATGATGCACTTGTTTAAAAAGGGAAAAAACAAAAAACAAAACAAAACACCTCCACTGAATTCAAATTCCTAGAGATGGAACCTAGTAACTAACTTTTTTTTTTTTTTTTTTTTTTAAGCAAAACCCCAAAACTCTGGGTAATTTTGAGGCAAAACCACATTTGGGAACTTCTGTAACAAATGTCTAAGGTCTCTTTCCGCTTTAAAATTCTAGCTGACACAAAATGAATTTCCCAGAAGTGAAAGGGGGGAGTGGGGAATACTAGTACCAAGAAAACAGCTGTGCATCTACAGTCTACCCCGTTTATGTTCCCATTTTTACTAAACAGTCTCTCATAAGAACAGGTATAAACCAGGCAATGGGAGGGAGGGGTGTGCTGTTCATGGTGTGTTGGCTATAAAGCAGGCTTTATCCCAGGATTTTCTGGTACCATTAGCAGAAAGAAACCTGTCCTGACTATAATGCAGGTGGTAATCCAACTCAAAAAATGAGATGGATTCCTCAGGTCCATGTCTGGCTATCGATGGATGCCAACATATTCTTCTACGTGCTCAAGAGCATGGCAGGAAACCTCTAGGTTGGGGCCTTCCTGCTCCGAGGCCAAAAAACCTGGCTCGGCAGAAGAGGTGTCTGCTCTGCAGTTATACCTCAAGTGCCCTCCTCCCAAAAATGACGTGTTCCGCACATACCTGAGGGCCCTCTGGTCAGATTGATCTCTTCCTCTGTGACCAAATAATCCACTCTTCCGTTCATGTTCAACTGCCTGTCTGGATTGCCACCTGATCCACTAGGGCTCGCACAGGTGAAGGTGAATCAATCTCAGCGGGGCGCCGAAACCACGACACTTTCGACACTTTCGGTTTCAGCAGCCCCTGGACCGGAAGAGGAAGTCGAGAGCGCCGGGGGCGCCAAGAATGCTGGGAATCGTGGTTCTGGCCGCCGGGGCCGCCACGTTATCTCCAAGGGAGGTGTGAGGTGAGCCGAGGGCCAGTTACCGCTGGGGGTTGGGACAGAGGGAGAGTAAAGGTAAGAGACAGGAGTAAATTAGTCGTGTCGAGGAAAAGTGAAATCTCCTGCCACTTCAGGAAATCTCTTTACAGTGGACAACAGCAAGTAACTAACAGATGGCAACCCACGTGGAAAAGAAAGAGAAGAGCTCTGTTCCCGGACTGGGCTGAGCGGCTCGGGTCGTCCGCTCACGCGATCGCGAAGACCGACAGAAACCTCACCCTTTTACGTAGCGAGGCAGGTCCTGTCCACGATGTGCATGTTTTCACGTAAGAGGACTAAACAACACCATTTGCTGTATACCCTTTGGCAGGTCACCTTTTGGGTTGCCGTCTGTCTTAGTTACTTGCTATTATCCACTGTGAAAAATGAAATGATTCTGTCTCTGTGACAAGCAGGTCCGTACAGCTTGGAGCAGGGCGCCTACAGAGGTCCAAGGGACAGTGGGAGGCTTTATGGGTACACGTTTGCTCAAGAAAATCCTTTAAGAAAAGAGAAAAGGAATACAGTTCTCTTCCTTTTAGTAACAGAAAATTAAATCTTTAACGACAACAACATCAAAACCCTTACAGTAAGACTAGTAGGTTGAACTAGCTTTGACTCAGCCCAGCCTTCCTGACTCTTGAGGTAGAATTCCAAAATGGCTTGAAGGGAACTTTCAGGCTCAAAAACTCACAAAAGCCTTAAGGGCCAAGAAGGTGACTTAAATGTGGGAAACAACCTGGGGACCACAGGGATTGGCGAGGACTCCGGAAGACTGAAAAGTGCACTTCCAATGAAGGCATTCAAATTCATATTAAATAATAAAAGAGAAGGTACTGTTGTTTACCATATAAAACGCGAAAGAGGCAGATTTCTCAGGAAGGCCTTGTATTTGCTAATCCTGAGAGAAGTTAATATGGAATAGTGGAAAAAATGATGTTAGAAGGTTTAATCTCAAATTTCAATTTTATATTCTTCCACATGTCTAGCTGTCTAGCTTATCTCCTGTGTTTCCCCCATCTGAAAAACAGCATGATAATAGATCTTTCAAAGGATATTGAAAGGATTGAGATGAAATTTTAATAATTACATCTCAGATTCCTACCACCCCCATGTCCAACCCTCCACAGCGTATGTTGGTTGAATGAGTGAATAAAACTATCATAATAAAAAGCAGAGTATGATAAGTGGAAAAACTAAGGTATAAGTAAGAGACATTGGAATACCTGGAGAGAAGAGATCAAATAGAAATAAGGAAAGAAAATCAAGAAAGTTATCAGTGAAGAAATATGGAGGGAAAAAAAGCCTTGTGGACTACTGAGAAGGAAATCACTACCCTGTACCTGGGAAGATTACCAGCCTAAAAAGAAAAGAGTCACCAAATAAGTTCAGGAAATACTGGTAATAAGTGGGGGTGACAGATTAGGCATGTATATTGCCTTTTTTTTTTTAACAATGAGGAAAGTTTAATATGTAGGAAGGAAGAAAACAGGAAATACAGATTTCTATTAGAGAAAAATGATGGAATCAGGATAGTGATGGGGGTGGCATATTTAGGGAATAGCAAATAAAACAGAATCTGGAAAAAGCAGAATGAGTTGGTAGGTGATGACACTGAAAAAATAGGCTTAAAGCATCATGGAGGAACACTAATGCAGAGATATGCATTTAATTCTATATGCAATATGCTAAGATGGAAGTTTATTTCTCTCATATTAAAGAACTCTGGAAATCAATAGTTCAGGCCTGATAACAAAGCTCCTCAGTTAACTGGGGCCCAGGTTCCTTCCAACTTTCTGTCCTCTCTCCAGCCCCCTCCCTGGAGTGGGGCCTTTGTTTTATGGTCTAAAATGGTTAAGATGGGTTTTGGAATTTCGACCTTCATCTTCACATTCTAAGAAAGTAGTGCAGAAAAGGCAAGAAGGTTTCACTCCGTACCTTTATGGAGACCTCCTGAAAGTTTCATATACTTCTTATATCTCATTAGCCAGAAACCTGTTCTTAACTGTTATACTTAACTGTAAGGGAGGCCTAAGAGACATATGAAGAAATGCTCAACATCACTAATGATCAGAGAGATGCAAATTAAAACAACAACGAGGTATCACCTCACACCTGTCAGAATGGCCGCCATCAACAAATCATCAAACAACAAGTGTTGGCGAGGGGGTAGAGAAAAGGGGATTATAGTACACTGCTGGTGGGAATGCAGACTGGTGCAGCCACTGTGGAAAACAATATGGTGTTACCGCAAAAAATTAAAAATTGAACTTCCATTTGACCCAGTGATCCCACTTCTAGGAATATACCCTAAGAAGCCTGAAACACCAATCAGAAAGAATATATGTACCTCTAAATTCATAGCAGCACTATTTACAATAGTTAAGATCTGGAAACAGCCCAAATGTCCATCAGTAGACGAATGGATAAAAAAGCAGTGGTACATATACACAGTGGACTACTATGCAGCTGTAAGAAAGAAAGATCTCTTATCCTTTGAGATGACATGGAGGGATCTGGAAAGTATTATCCTAAGAAAAACAAGCCAAGCAGAAAAAGAAAAATACCACATGATCTCACTTATTTGTGGAATATAATGAACATAACAGTCTGAGGAATAGGGTAGACCCAGAGACGTGGAAGTAGGGTACATACTGACAACCCTTAGAAGGGGGGAGGGTGGAGGGAGGGAAGAGATAAACCACAGAACTTATATGCATGTACGCATAACCAATGGACATGGACAACAAAGCCGGGGATGGGGTGGGGGATGGGGGATGGGGAGGAGGGTGTCAATGGGGTAAAAAAGGAGAAGCATCTGTAACAAAAATAAAATAAAATAAAAACAACAACAATAATAATAATGATTAAAAAAAACTGTAAGGGAGGCCTAGGATATTTTACTGGAATGGAAATGTGCTAAATAAAAAAAAAATCAGGGTTACTATTATTAATTAAAAGGTAAGAATGGATGTTGGGAGGCCATTGGTAGTCTGACACACGAAGTGACACTATCGGAACTAGCCTTTCTATTTAAGGCCTTATGACCTTGAGGTATGTAAAAAGTATGAATCTTGGTTATTTCAGCCTACTATTTACAAGATTAGAGGAAATTTTGCCTCACAGCTTGAGGGACTTGATTCACAAACTTGCTCTATTTTTACACATTTCATGTCATATATTCACTTTGTCTTCCCAATCTCCTGTTTGCTCCTACCCCTTCCTACTTCAATATTTTATTCTGTCAGCCTCTCTGATGACTAATTCACGGATTTGTCTGCATTTAGGACTTAACCACCTCTCCTTTGATATGGCATTTGTTCCAACTTGCTGCCCTGTAACTGACCCCTTTGATTTCAGACTCTTGCATATTTTATTTTTTGTATGCTTCCTTAAGTAATTAAACCTTTCTGATCAACACATTTTTTTACATGCTGTGTTACGACATTTAATCAGATTATATTTGTTAGAACTGCCATAACAAATATCACAGATTGGGTGGCTTAAACAACAAAAATTTATTTTCTCTTGGTTCTGGAGGCTAGGAAGTCCAAGATCAAGATGTTGGCAGTATTGGTTTCTTCTCAGGACTCTGCTTGGCTTATGCATGTCTGTCTTCTTCCTCTGTATTTATATGATCTTTCTTCTGTGCATGCTATCTGTGTCCAAATTTCCTCTTCTTAAAAAGACACCAGTCATATTGATTTAGGGCTCATCCTAAAGACCTCATTATAACTTACCTCTATAAAGATCTTATCTCCAAATGTGGTTAACATTCTAAAGCACTGCATGTTAGAGCTTCAACATATGAGTTTTGTGAGGGCACAGTTTATCCCATAACACAAATTACAGTAATGTCCTACAGATTGAGAACTGTTCTATGTCTTTAAAGTGGCACTGCATATCTGCTTTTTAGCCCATTACTTATTGGTTTTACAGTTTCACCGTGGTAGCAGTCCTATTTCTTTAATTTCCAACTTCTTGGGGAAAATTGCACTGCAGACCTCAACGACTGATAACAACAAGTATCAGCAAGGCATTTACAGTGATCTCATCTTCTAGAAGCCTTTTTGGTTGGCACTCTCCATTCTTTTGTGTGTGTGTGTGTGTGTATATATATATATATATATATATATATATATATATATATACACATTCTCTTCACAAGAAATCTAATTTAGTCCTCTGGTCATAAATGCCATTAATATTCCAGCCCTCACCTTTTCATTTAGCATTAGTCTTGTATGAGTCAGTTGCCTATGTGTCTTCTCAAAATTTGGGTGCCTAAAAGGCACCTTAAATTATAATGATAAAGTAGAATTCCTAATCCCTGTGCCTCCAAACCTATACTTCCTTTAGTCTTTCCCCTTCCTTGGGTCACTTGATTTACTCAGTTCAAATAAAAATCTTCACAACCATTTTTTAAAATTGATCTTAGAGAGAGGAGAGGTAAAAGAGAAACAGAAAACGGGGAATAGGTAGAGGGAGGAAGGGAGGGAGAAAGAGAAACACCCATGTAAGAGAGAAACATTGATCAGTCCTGAATGTGCCCCTACCATGGATCTCACCCACCACCTTTCGGTGTAGAGGACAATGTTGCAATATTCTTGATCATATTCTTTTCCTCATACCCCACATACAACCCATTAGAAAGTCCAGTTGTCTCTACATACAAAAAATCTATAGGCTGTATCTGACCATCTCTGCTACTATCATCTTATTCGAAATCCCAGTATCTATTACCTGGACTTATGCTATTCTTCTTTTTTTTTTTTTTTTTCAAATCTTTATTATTGGATATAAAATGTATTACAGATGTTCCACATTTTTCCCCCATTGACCCCCTCCTCCCCACTCCCGCCCCCCTCCCACCTTTTCCCACACTGTTGTCTGTGTCCATTGGTTATGCATATAAGTTCTTTGGTTTACTTCTTCCCACCGCCCCCCCCCCAACCCCTTTCCCTTTGAGGTTTGTCAGTCTAGCAATGAATTTGTGCTTCTTAATCCCTTCACCTTTTTCACCCACTCCCCCAATCCCCCGCCCATCTGGCAACCAACAAAATGTTCTCTGTATCTATGAGAATGTTTCTGTTCTGCCTGTTCATTTTGTTTGTAGATTCTATTGTCGATAGATATGTATTCATTGCCATTTTGTTTGTTCATACATTTTATCTTTTTCTTCAAAAAGACCCTTCATCATTTCATATAATAACGGTTTGGTAGTGATGAACTCCTTTAACTTTTTCTTGTCTGGGAAAGTTTTTATATGTCCATCAATTCTAAATGACAGCTTTGCAGGATAGAGTAATTTTGGTTGTAGGTTCTTGGTTTTCATCACTCTGAATATTTCTTGCCACTCCCTTCTGGCCTGCAAAGTTTCTTTTGAGAAATCAGCTGACAGCCTAATGGGAACTCCATTGTAGGTAACTAGCTGCCTTTCTCTTGCTGCTTTTAAGATTCTCTCTTTGTCTTGAACCTTTTGCATTTTGATGATGATGTGTCTTGGTGTGGGCCTCTTGGGGTTCATCTTATTTGGGACTCTCTGTGCTTCCTGGACTTGTATGTCTGTTTCCTTCACCAAGTTAGGAAAGTTTTCTGCCATTATTGTTTCAAACAGGTTTTTGATTTCTTGTTCTCTCTTTTCTCCTTCCGGCACCCCCAAGATGCGAATGTTGGCACGCTTGAAGTTGTCCCAGAGGCTCCTTACACTATCCTCATTTTTTGGATTCTTTTTTCTTTTTGCTGTTCTGATTGGGGATTTTTTGCTTCCTTATATTCCAAATCGATGGTTTGCTCCTTGGATTTACATGCTCTATTATTGAAGCTGTGTAAATTATTCTTTATTTCAGTTAATGCCTCCTTCAATTCTAACTGTGTATCCATGATTTCTAACTGGTCCTTTTTTATGCTCTTGAGGCCCTCCCTAAGTTCACTCAGGTTCTCACTAAGTTCATTGAGCATCCTTATAAGCAGTATTTTGAACTCAGTATCGGTTAGGTTGCTTATCTCCCTTTCGCTTAGTTCTTTTATTGGGGTTTTGTTCTGTTCTTTCATTTGGGACCAGTTTCTTTGTCTTCTCATTTGGGCTGAAAGTTGGGTGGGGCGGGGGGGGGACCTCAGGGAGTCAGCAGGGCGGGGCCACCAGTGTGAGCCAGGTTGCTGGAGTCCCAGATATGGAGACTGTCTGCCGCCCCAGGGAAGGGCTCACCAAAGGAACAAAGGCCTCTGACAGCACGTTTGTCCCAGAGAAAGCCCCCTCTCCAGCCCTCGCTCCTGTGCCAAATAGCTCAGTTCTTCCCTGTATGTCTCTGGTGCCCCTCGAGCTGCCTCCCCTCCAAACTCAGAGGGAGAGAGTCCAATAAGTCCGTGAGTGGGCCCTTTAGGGAGCTGCCTGGGGCTCCAGCTGCTTCAGCCTCCCTGAGCCTCAGTTCCCGCTGGTTTTTCCAGCCAGAAGTTATGGGGACTTCTCTTCCTGGCTCTGGAACCCTGAACGGGGCACCTGGTGTGGGAAGGGGACCCCTCAGTTCTCAGGAAGGACCTTCCCAGCCGCGGGAGCCTCCTGATTTTTATCCACCACACGTGGGTGTGGGACCAGCCCATCGCGCCGCTGCCGCCGCCGCCCCTCCTACCAGTCTGGATGTGGCTGCTGATTTAATTCCGTAGTTGTAGGACTTCCATTCAGCTTGATTTCAGGCAGTTTTGAATGATGGTTGTTCTGTAGTTTAGTTGTAACTTTGATGTGGTTGTGGGAGGACGCAATACCGCGTTTACCTACGCCACCATCTTGACCGGAAGTCCTCTATGCTATTCTTCTTAACAGTTTGCCTGGTTGCCCCTTCCCATCCCCTAATCCATTCTTCCCATAGAAGTCGGGGCAGTTTTGCAAAAATGTAAATTAGATCATGCCATGCACCTGCTTGAAATCCTTCAACCAATTTCAGCTGATTTAGAATAAAAGTCAAAGTCCTTAATACTGCCCACAAGGTCCCTCATGATCTGGCCTCTGTCTAGCTCTCTCCTTCATCTACTACCACAACCCACTTCCACCACTCACTACTTTGCATTTTCCCTGGCCTTTTTTCTATTCCCCAAACAAATAAATTTAATTTTGCTTTAGATATTTGCTGTGCCATCTACTCCCACTCCATGTTCTCCATGTTCAGTGCTTTATTTTTATCACCTAGAAAAGTTGGTAGCAGGCCTTCAATGAATGAATGTATTTGAGTGATAATGAAACTTAAACTCAGTCACTTGCTGAAGGTGACACTGTAATTGTCACTTGCTGTCTCATCACCTGCTGCTCCCACTAGTATCCTAGTTGTGCTGCCTGTTTTCCTTTTAATTATTCCCATTAATGTTACTGATGCCCTCAAAGTGAATCCAGAATGTTTGCCTCCAAAAGACAGCCTCCTTTTTTTTTAGCAGTCTGCCAAGAGAAAACTTTGCCCCATTGCTAATAACTGGTTAAAGTATATATTCTGTATCTTTGTTTTCAGCTTTTATATACACTGGCAACAGTCTCTTTAAACTTAGAACTTGTTGCTTCTGGTCTCTACTGATACTGTTTCATGTTTTCATGGTAATTGGCTTTATCAGACACTGCTGTTGGGGGACAAAACCATATTATTCCAATATTTGATCCAAATGTATTATCTCTTGCTTCTTAAGTGTGCTGTTTTCTGTAATTTGTGACAACATGGATGAATCTGGAGGACATTATGTCAAATGAAATAAGTCAGATAGAAAATGACAAATACTGGATGATCTCCCTCTCACACTCATAATTGGAATCTAAAAAAAAAGTCAAACTCACGAATACCTAGAGTAGAATGGCTGAGGGGTGGGGTAATTGGGGAGATGTTGATCAAAGCATACATTTTGAGTTACAGTATGAATATATTCTGGGGGTCTAATGCACAGAATGGTGACCATAGTTTAACAGTACTGTATTTTATATTCAAAATTTGTTATCAGAGTAGATTTCAAGTGTCTCACCACACACACACACACACACGCACACACACACACACACAAACACAGGTAACTGTGTGGGATGATGGATATGTTAATTAACTTGATTGTGATAATCAAATCACAATATATCATCATGTTGTATGCTTCATGTATATGCTTATATATACACAATTTTATTTGAAATTTTTATGTCAAAAAAGCTAGGGGAGAAAAGTGGTCCTCCCGTCCTAGCATGAAAGAAGCTTTACAATTTCATCTTTTCCCCAGAAGAGACACTGTGGTCCTCAAGAGAAATTCAAGATAGAATATATTGGGGCAGCTACCTTTTGGGCTCCTTGAATCCAACGAAGCATCATAACTCTGACTTTATAAAGGAAGACATACTGTGGCCCATTAATCCTTGTTTTGTCTGAGTCTAGTAGTGCTGACCACAGCACTACTGATGATCAAGATATTTGCCACCTATGCTGCCACTGTTGAAGTAAGCATACTGTATACCTCAGTGTCATTCTGTAATACACATGTAAGACTCAGGAAGTAGAGCATTAAGGCCAAAGTCAAGCTCCACTACTTACCAGCTATAGAGCTCAAAGTAAGCCACTAACTTTTTGGTCTCAGTTTCTTCATGTATAAAATAGGAATAATAACAGTATCTATGATCCAGGATTACAATGAAGATCAAATAAAATAATATTAAGCATTTAGCATTGTGGCTAGAATACAATAAGTGGTCGGTAGATAGTAACTATTAATTTCACTTTTTATCACCATTATTATACAATTATGGGTCTACCACTCATTATTTCATCTAGACTCTCCATGAAAATGGTGGATAATTAATTCCATTTAAAAGCCATCCACTAAAATGTATTTTGTCAGTGTGTGTTGTTCATGGCAGATAACACAAATCCTAGTGATTTAAGAGATAGAAATCAAAGGGACAAGTTCCCCAACAGAAGTAAATTCTCCCTTACTTTACACTTACTGTTTTTTTTTAAAGCCTGAAGTCTGACTAGTGCTATTATGTTACAACCAAATACTTTTCTGTTTAATTCTCTCCAGTTGTAAAAATAATAGCTCCTTAAAGTATATGATCCATTTTTATAACAAGCAATGTAAATCAATGTAAACACCAAATGAGTCCCTTATGCGAAAGGCTCTAACAACTCTATAGAAAAGACAAATTATTTCATAGAATAATGAGGAAAGCACATGGATGAGAAATTTGCTAAGAAGAAGCATATATGAGAAATATACATAAGATAAATGTTAATCTTTTTTACAATTAAAAACATCTTTAATTTAAAATATTTGAAAATTACAGTTTACATTCAATATTATTTTGTTATTAGTTTCAGTTATACAGCATAGTGGATAGCCAATCACGTACTTTGCAAAGTATTCCCCCTGATATTTCCAGTACCCAATGGGCACCATACATAATAATTACAATAGTATTTCTTATGCTGTACTTCACATTACCATGACTATTTTGTAACTTCCATTCTGTACTTAATCCCTTCATGTTTTTCACTCAGTCCCCCAACCCTTACCCTCTCTGGCAACCATCAATCAGTTCTCTGTATTTATGAGTCTGTTTCTTTTGTTTGTTTATATTGTTCTTTAGATTCCACATATTTTATTTACAATTTTTTTTGTGTGATCTAAAATGATGGGGTTTGTTTCACCTATTAAATTTGCAAAGGTTTAGAAGAATCCCCATTATAGGTAAGGGTGTTAGGAACATAGCCCTGTTATATACCACCTGAGAAATATGACTTGGCCATACATATCAACCTGGCAACACAGATCAAAAGCCTTAAAATGCACTTCTTATACCAATTGTAGGAATTTATCAGAAGAAAAAAAGCACACTAATGTGCATAAAATTATCAGGAGTAATTAGAGCTTGGCTTCTAAAAATGAAACAAATTTAAGTTTTGAATTTTCTACCTTCTGTCTCTAGTTCTGAGCCTTACAGTGGATAATGACAGCTGTTCTTTCTTTTTTATTGAGTTTTCATGAGGACAATGAAGATTTCTAGAGAAAACCCTCCCAAAAAGTGAATAAACTACAGATATTTGCAACAACCTGGCTGAATCTAAAAATCTATATGCTGAGTGAAAAAAGCCAGACACAAAAATGATAAATTCTATAGGATTCCGTTTACATGAAATGCTAGAATAGGCAAAATTAATCTCTAGTGACTGGAAGCAGATCAGTGCTTTTCTGTTTCAGTGGATGGGGGCATTGAAACACTACAGGCTTCTTGTAATGAAGAAATTCTATATCTTGATTGTGGTGAAGATTGGACAGGTTTTCCAAATTCATTGAACTGTATATTGTAAATGAGTGAATTTTATTGTATCTACTTTATACCTCAATAAAACCAGGGATAAAATAGGATATAAATAGCCCTGGCTGGTTTGGTTTAGTGGTTAGAGTGTCGGTCTGCGGTCCAGAGAGACACAGGTTTGGTTCCCACTAAGGGCATGTACCTCGGTTGCAATTAGTCCCTGGCCCTGGTTGGGTCGTGTGGGTGGCAACCACTCAATGTGTCCTTTTCACATCGATGTTTCTCTCTCTCTCTCTCTCTCTCTCTCTCTCTCTCTCTCTCTCTCTCTCTCTCCCTCCCTCCCTCCCACTCTATCTGAACAAAAAATGGAAAAATATCCTCAGGTGACGATTAAAAAAAAAATAGGATATAAATAAATAGATTTTTATATAAATAAATGCTAAGAATTTGTTACTTGCAAACCTGTACTACAGAAATATGCTAAAGGAATTTCTTTAGCAGGAAGTGAAATGACACCAGGGACAAATAGTGTATCAGAAGGGTAAATATATAGGAATATTTTGCATTTTAATATTCTTTGAAAACATCTGATTATTCAAAAAAGTATTAATAATGTATTGTGGAGTTCCTAAACTGTGAAGAAGTAAAATATACAGCCACAATCACACAATAATGGAAGTGATTAAAAGAGCATATTGATGTACTTTTCCTACATTTGGCATGGAGTGATACAATTCACTCAGTATGTAATTCAAAGTATGTTGTAAAAAGACAGGATGCATTAAGGTGAAAAAAATCATGTGAAATTCTTTTTTTTTTTTTTAATGAATTTTTATTTATTTTTTTGTTACAGACATTTTACCTTTTTACCCCATTGGCACCCCCCACCCCACCCCACCTCCACCCTGTCCCCGGCTTAGTTGTCCATGTCCATTGGTCATGCATACATGCATATAAGTTCTGTGGTTTATCTCTTCCCACCCCCCCACCCCCCATCCCCTCCTCTGAGGGATGTCAGTCTGTGCCCTACTTCCATGTGTCTTGGTCTACTGTATTCCTCAGACTGTTATGTTCATTATATTCCGTATATAAGTGAGATCATGTGGTATTTGTCTTTTTCTGCTTGGCTTCTTTCACTTAGGATAATACTTTCCAGGTCCCTCCATGTCGTCTCAAAGGATAAGAGATCTTTCTTTCTTACCGCTGCATAGTACTCCATTGTGTATATGTACCACAGCTTTTTTATCCATTCGTCTACTTGGGCTGTTTCCAGATCTTAGCTATTGTAAATAGTGCTGCTATGAACATGGGGGTACATATACTCTTCCTGATTGGTGTTTCAGGCTTCTTAGGGTATATTCCCAGCAGTGGGATCACTGGGTCAAATGGAAGTTCAATTTTTAATTTTTTGAGGTAGCACCATATTGTTTTCCATAGCGGCTGCACCAGTCTGCATTCCCACCAGCAGTGTATTAGAGTCCCCTTTTCTCCACACCCTCGCCAACACTTGTTGTTTGATGATTTGTTGATGGCGGCCATTCTGACAGGTGTGAGGTGATACCTCATTGCATCTCTCTGTTGTTTTAATTTGCATCTCTCTGATGATTAGTGATGTTGAGCATTTCTTCATATGTCTCTTGGCCATTTGTATGTCCTGTTTGGAGAGGTGTCTATTCAGCTCCTCTGCCCATTTTTTAATTGGGTTCTTTGTCTTCCTTTTGTAGAGTTGTATGAGCACTCTATATATATTGGAAATTAACCCCTTATCTGATACATCATTGGCAATGATGTTCTCCCATACAGTGGGTTGCCTTTCCATTTTGATGATTGTTTCTTTTGCTGTGCAGAAGCTTTTTAGTTTGATGTAGTCCCATGTGTTCATTTTCTCCTTTATTTCTGTTGCCTTAGGTGATGTATCAGTGAAAATTCTGCTGTGTGTGATGTCCGAAATTTTGTTGCCTACATTTTCTTCTAGAATTTTTATGGATTCACAGGTCACATTTAAGTCTTTTATCCATTTTGAGTTTATTTTGGTGTATGGTGTAAGTTGATGGTCTAGTTTCATTTTTTTGCATGTACCTGTCCAATTTTCCCAACACCATTTATTAAAGAGGCTGTCTTTACTCCACTGTATGCTCTTGCCACCTTTGTCAAATATTAATTGAGCGTATTGCCTTGGGTCCATTTCTGGGTTTTCAGTTCTGTTCCACTGGTCTATATGCCTGTTCTTGTGCCAGTACCAGGCTGTTTTGGTTACAGTCGCTTTGTAGTATAACCTGATATCTGGTATTGTGATCCCACCTACTTTGTTCTTCTTTTTCAAGATTGCTGTGGCTATTCGGGGTCTTTTTTGGTTCCATATGAACTTTTGAATTATTTGTTCTAGTTCTATGAAATATGTCGTTGGTATTTTGATGGGGATTGCATTGAATCTATAGATTGCTTTGGGTAGTATGGACATTTTAATGATGTTAATTCTTCCAATCCATGAACAGGGTATGTGCTTCCACTTTTTTATATCTTCCTCTATTTCTTTTTTCAATGACCTGTAGTTTTCTGCAAATAGGTCCTTTACTTCTTTGGTTAAGTTTATTCCTAGGTATCGTAATTTTTTTGGTGCGATGGTAAATGGGATTGTTTTTTCAGTTTCTCTTTCTGTGAGTTCATCATTGGTGTACACGAATGCCGTCGATTTCTTGACGTTAATTTTGTATCCTGCTACTTTGCCAAATTCATTTATTAAGTCTAGTAGGTTTTTGATGGAGTCTTTAGCGTTTTCTATGTACAATATCATGTCATCTGCAAATAATGACAGTTTCACTTCCTCCTTTCCAATTTGGATCCCTTTTATTTTTTCTTCATGTCTGATTGCTGTGGCTAAGACTTCCAGTACAATGTTAAATAAGAGTGGTGAAAGTGGACATCCCTGTCTTGTTCCTGTTCTTAATGGAAATGTTTTTAGTTTCTGTCCATTGAGTATGATGTTGGCTGTAGGTCTTTCATATATGGCCTTTATTATGTCGAGATATGATCCCTCTATTCCTACATTGCTGAGCGTTTTGATCAGAAATGGATGCTGGATTTTGTCGAATGCTTTTTCAGCATCTATTAATATGATCATGTGGTTTTTATTCTTTGTTTTGTTTATGTGGTGTATCACGTTTATTGATTTGCGAATATTGTACCAGCCTTGCATCCCTGGAATGAATCCCACTTGGTCATGGTGAATAATTTTTTTGATGTATTTCTGGATCCGATTTGCTAATATTTTGTTCAGGATTTTGGTGTCTATGTTCATCAGGGATATTGGCCTGTACTTTTCTTTCTTCGTAGTGTCTTATTCTGGTTTTGGAATTAGAATTATGTTGGCCTCATAAAACATGTTTGGAAATCTTCTTTCTTCTTGAATTTTTTGAAATAGTTTGAGGAGAATGGGTGTTAGTTCTTTTTTGAATGTTCGGTAAAACTCCCCCGTGAAGCCATCTGGGCCTGGGCTTTTGTTTGCTGGGAGAGTCTTGATTACCTCTTCAATTTCCTTAGTTGTTATTGGTCTGTTCAAGTTTTCTATCTCTTCTGGGAATAGTTTTGGGAGACTGTGTGTTTCTAGAAATTTGTCCATTTCGCTTAGATTGTCGAATTTGTTGCCATATAGTTGTTCATAGTAGTTGTTAACAATCTTTTGTATTTCTGTGGTGTTGGTTGTTACTTCTCCTCTTTCATTTCTGATTTTGTGTATTTGGGTTCTCTCTCTTTGTTTCTTGGTGAGTCTAACTAAGGGTCCATCAATCTTGTTTATCTTTTCGAAAAACCAGCTCTTTGTTTCATTGATCCTTTGAATTGTTTTTTTGGTCTCTATGTCATTTATTTCTGCTCTGATCTTTACTATTTCCTTCCTTCTACTTGCTCTGGGGTTTTCTTTTTGTTTGCTTTCTAATTCTTTAAGTTGTGAGGTTAGACAGTCAATTAGAAATTTTTCTTGTTTTTTGAGGTAAGCCTGTAGTGCTATGAACTTCCCTCTCAGAACTGCTTTCGCTGCATCCCATAGATTTTGTGTTGTTGTGTGTTCATTTTCATTGGTTTCCAGGAAGTTTTTAATTTCTTCCTTGATCTCCTCGGTGACCCATTCATTGTTTAATAACATGCTATTTAGCCTCCATGTGTTGAAATGTCTTTGCATGTTCTTGTTGCAATTGATTTCTAGTTTCATGCCATTGTGATCTGAGAAGATGCTTGATATGATTTCAATCTTCTTGAACTTGTAGAGATTTAGTTTGTGTCCTATCATGTGGTCTATCTTTGAGAATGTCCCATGTGCACTTGAGAAGAATGTGTATTCTGTAGTTTGGGGGTGTAATTCTCTGTAGATATCTATTAAATCCATTTGGTCTAGTGCTTCATTTAGAGTCTCTGTTTCCTTGGTAATTTTTTGCCTAGAGGATCTATCCAGTGCTGTCAACGGGGTGTTGAAGTCCCCTGCTATGATTGTATTGTTGTCGATTTCTCCTTGGAAGTCCTCCAGAAGATTTTTAATATATTTTGGTGCTCCTATATTGGGTGCATATATGTTTATTAAGGTTATATCTTCCTGTTGGATAGATCCTTTCAATATTATGTAGTGACCGTCTTTGTCTCTAGTTATGGTCTTCATTTTGAAATCTATTTTATCAGATATGAGAATTGCTACCCCAGCTTTTTTTTGCTTTCCATTTGCTTGGAAAATTTTTTTCCATCCCTTCACTTTCAACCTATGTGAGTCTTTTGTTGAGAGGTGGGTCTCTTGTAAACAACATATAGATGAGTCATGCTTTCTTATCCAATCAGCTACTCTGTGTCTCTTTATGGGAGCATTCAATCCATTTACGTTTAAGGTGATTATTGATATGTACTTATTTATTGCCATTTTTGTTTAGTGTGGTTCTATTTTTCTTCCCATTTCTACTGCTAATTACAGCAGTCCTTTTAACATTTCTTGCAGTGCTGGTTTGGTGCTAATGTATTCCCTTAGCCTTTTTTTGTCTGGGAAGCTCTTTATTTGATCTTCTATTTTGAATGATAGCCTTGCTGGGTAGAGTAGTCTTGGATTCATATTCTTGTTTTTCATGACTTTGATTACTTCATGCCATTCTCTTCTGGCCTGTAGTGTTTCTTGTGAGAAGTCAGCTGAGAGCCTTATGGGGTTCCCTTTGTAGGTAACCTGTTGCTTATCTCTTGCTGCTTTTAGGATTCTCTCTTTGTCTTTAATTTGTGGCATTTTAATTACTATGTGTCTTGGTGTGGGCCTGTTTGGGTTCTTCTTACTTGGGACTCTCTGTGCTTCTTGAACTTGAATGAATGCCTTCTTCCTTCACCAAATTAGGGAAGTTTTCTCTCACTATTTTTTTGAATATATTCTCTATCCCTTGCTCATTTTCTTCTTCTTCGGGGACTCCTATGATGCGAATATTATTACGTTTCCAGTTGTCCCATAGTTCTCTTAAGCTGTCTTCCTGTTTTTTAATAGTTTTTTCCTTTTGTTTTTCTGATTGGTTGATTTTTTCTACCCTGTCTTCTAATTCACTGATCCGGTCCTCAGCTTCCTCTACTCTGCTTTTTAAACCTTCCAATGTGTTTTTTATTTCTGATATGTCCTTTTTTATCTCTTCTTGTTGGTTTTTAATTTCCATTTGGCTTATTTTCAGTGTCTCTATGTCCTTACTCATGCTGTTCAACTTCCTCAAGATCATGGCTCTGAATTCTAGCTCTGTTAACATGCCTAATTGCTCCACATTGATCTCATCTTCGGTGGAGGTGTCTTGCTCTTTCATTTGGCTTCTGTTTCTGTGTTTCACCATTTTGGCTATCACTGAGGGCTTTGGAGCCTGTCAAGTTCTCCCTGTGGGTGTTGGTGTTCTGCTGTTTGTGGCTCCCTCTCCTGTGTTTAGATGAGCGAGGGAGGACCCACGTTGAACACCACTGTCAAGTCTTACTTTCCTGGTTAAAGTTGCCAGCCCAGGAAACGTACTGTTATCCTCTAGCTTTTTGCCTGGAGGTTAGCAGTCTAGGTTAGTTGATGAGTTTTTTTGCCTGGAGGTTAGCAGTCTAGGTTAGTTGATGAGTTTTGGGTTGTCAGTTGATTGAAAAACCCCCTCTGGTGCTCAGCCAAGGGGCTTTCATGAGGGTGGGGCAGATGCTGGTTGTTAGTGAGCCTCAATTAGCACTTCAATGGCCCACAGGGTGGGGTTGGATCTCCGAGGGAGGGGCTGCTGCCTCTCTCAGAGCTCTGGGAAGGAGCAATGTGGCCACCGTCCTGAGTGGCTGCACTCAGCCAAAGCTCTGAGTGCCCTCCAAACCCCGAGTGTCCCGACACAGTTCCAGTCCAGTCCGCCCTCCCTCTGCCGGAGCCCAAGGTGAGTGGCTGTGGCTGTTTCAGCCTCTGTCCCTGCTGCGCTGTGGAGCCGCCTGGGAGTGTAACCTGCGGGCGCCACTCTCAGCTAAGGCCGCTGCTGAGCTGCCGACCGTGGGCTCCCAGCCCCCGTCTCGCGCCTTCGCAAGCCTACCGGGATGGAGTCAGTGTCCCTCGTTGTATGGTCCTCACAAGATGCTTTTCTGTTGGTTTTTCCCGTCGATTTGTCTGTGTTATAGTTGTAATTCCAGTTTGGTTCTGGGAGACAGTCTGTGTAGCTCCGTTCACTCCGCCGCCATTTAGGCTGAAATTCTTAAATGCATTAAGAATGTTTGGTAAAATTTGGCACTTGTTATGGTTTAAAAAGGGCTTGGCAAGATAGGAATAAAGAGCTTTCTCAATTTGATGAAGGGTATCCATCAAAAACAAGCAAACAGCAGTTTTCATACTGTATGGTGATGTATTGAATGCTTCCTAAGACTAGGAACAATAAAGGATGTAATCTCTGACTATAGCTATTGAACATTTTACTGGGAAAACTTACCAGCATAAATAGGCAAGAAAAAGAAATAAAAATAATGTGAAGATTGAAAAGAACATATAAAACTGTTGTTGGTATTGTTCACTGACAACGTGATTGTTTAGTTAGGAAACCCTAAAAAATCTATCCAAAATTTATTGACTTGATAAGTTAATTTTGCTCAAATTATGAGTATAATATACAATCTCTAATATCTTTCCACATCCTTATAATAAGCATTTGGAAATTTGGAAATTTTAATTTAATAAACAATACCTTTTCTAGCCCTGGACGGGTAGCTCAGTTGGTTAGAGAATCATCTGGATACACCAAGGTTTCGGGTTTGATCTCTGGTTAGGGCACATACAAGAAGCAATCAAATAATACATAAATAAGTGGAATAACAAATCAGTGTTTCTCTCTCATGCTCTCTCCTCCTCTCGCTCTCTAAAAATCAATAAAACAAACAAACAAACAAACAAAAACTTTTGGTCTTGGAAAAATGTAGGCAGAGTGAATGAATGCTACACAGACCTTCTCCCAGGACCAAACTGGAATTACAACCTAAATAAAGACAAATCATCAGGAAAAACCAACAGAAAAGCAGCTGGAGAGAACCCATATAACCAACAATGGAAAGAGGAAAGCAAATCAAACCTGGTAGGAACTGCAGAGGCACAAGAGGGTAGGCCGGGAGCCCACAAACACCAAGCCTGCTTTACAGCACAGAGTGCCGGGACAGAGCACTATATTAGATGCAGCTACTCACCTTGGGCTCCAGCAGAGGGAGGGTGGACTGGACTGGAACTGCATGGAGAGACCTGGCGGTTTGGAGACCTGGGAGGGCACTGGGAGTTTTATGCTGAATAGTTCCCTCATAGGACAGTAGACATCTTACTCAGAGAGCCCCTTCCCAATTCCTGGGGGAGAAGCAACAGCCCCTCAGGAATTTAACACCATCCGGCCAGGCCAGAGAAATGCAAATTGAGGCTCATTAACAGCTAGAGACAGCCAGCAAGCATCTGCCCCACCCTCTAGAAATCCTTTTACCCTGAACACCTGAGGGATTTTTTCATTCAGCTGAGGACTACAACCCAAGGCTCATCAAGTAACTGACACTAATAGCCAGTAGGCAAAAACCAGAGGAAAACGGAAACTTTCCTTGGCCTGAAAATCTACCCAGAAAACTAAGACTTGACAGAGGTGTTTAACATGGCCCCCCCACCCCCCACTCATCCAAACCCAGTAGAGGGAACCACAACCAGTGAAACACCAACACCCACAGGGAAAATTTAGCAGGCTCCAAAACCCACTGAGACAGCCAAAATGGTGAAACAAAGAAATAAATCCCAAATGAAAGGACAAAAAATTCTACAGAAGAAGAGATAAATGAAATGCAATTAAGCAAGTTAGAGGTAGAGTTCAGAGTAATGATAATGAGGAAGTTCAACAGCATGAGTAAAGATATAGAAACATTGAAAATCAACCAATTGGAAATGAAACACCAAGCAGAAATGAAGAATGACATACCAGAAATAAATAAAAATGACTGTGAGGTATCACCTCACACCTACCAGAATGGCTGCCATCACAAATCATCAAACAAGTGCTGGCCAGGGTGTGGAGAAAAGGGGACTATATAGTACACTGCTGGTGGGAATGCAGACTGGTGCAGCCACTATGGAGAACAGTATGGTATTTCCTCAAAAAATTAATAATTGAACTGCCATTTGACCCAGTGATCCCACTTGTAGCAATATATCATAAGAAGCATGAAACACCAATCAGAAAGAATATATGTACCCCGATGATCATAGCAGCACTATTTACAATAGCTAAGATCTGGAAACAGCCCAAGTGTCCATCAATAGATGAGTGGGTACTAAAGCTGTGGTGCATATACACAATGGAACACTGTGCAGCTGTAAGAAAGAAAGATCTCTTATCCTTTGAGACAACATAGCAGGACCTCGAGAGTATCATGCTAAGTGAAATAAGCCAATCAGAGAAAGACAAATACCACATGATCTCACTTATTTCTGGAATATAATGAACAGAAAAAGCTGATGAAAAAAAATAGATCCAGAGACATAGAAAGGAGTTCAGAATAACAAAGCTCAGAGGAGAGGGGTTGGGGGGAGGGATGAGATAAACCAAAGAATTTATATGCATTTATGCATAACCAATGGGCATAGACAACAATGCTTGGTGGGGGACGGGATAGGGAGGAGGGTGTCTGTGGGGAAAAAGGAGAAAATCTATAACAAAAATCAATTAATAAAAAACAAAGAAATTCAGTAAATCACTAGGTACAACCAAAAACCCTCATAATATTATAAATAAAAAAGTCCGTTTCCAAAGGGGGGAAAACACATTGAAAGGAATAACCAGCAGAGTAGAGGAAGTCAAGGATCAGATCAATAACTTAGAAAACAGGGTAGAAAAAAATCACCCAACCAGAGAACCAAAAAGAAAAAAACAATTAAAAAACAGTAAGACAGCCTAAAAGAACTGTGGGACAACATGAAATGTAATAAAATCCACATCATAGGAGCACTAGAAGAAGAAAATGATGAAGGGTTAGAGAATATATTTGAAGAAAAATGCAGAGGAGAATCCAAAGTGTCAGCAGAGTGAATGGACGCTACACAGACCATCTCCCAGGACCAAACTGGAATTACAACTGAAATAGTGACAGATCCTCAGAAAACAACAGAAAAGCAGCTGGAGAGGACCCATATATTCAGGGACACGAAAAAAGGATACTGAATCGAGCCTGGTAGGTCTGTGGAAGCGCAAGAGGGCAGGCTAGGAGCCCACGGACAGCAGCTGTTTTAGCTGTGAGCAGCTCCCTTGGGGTTAAAATCCCAAGCCAGCTCCACACTGCAGAGGGCTGAGACAGAGCACTAAATTAGCTACAGCCACCCACCTTGGGCTCTGGCAGAGGGAGGATGGACTGGGGACACTCAAGATTTGGAGGGCGCTCAGAGTTTTTGCTGAGTCATGGTTACACAGGACAGTGGTCATCTTGCTCCTTCCCAGAGCTCTGGGGAGAAGCAGCAGCATCTCCCTTGGAGATTTAACCCTACCCACCTGGGCCTGAGAAATGCAAATTGAGGCTCATTGACAACCAGCATCTGCCCCATCCTCTAGAAATCCTCTTATGCTGAACACCTGAAGGAGTTTTTCATTCAACTGAGGGCTACAAACCAAGGTTCATCAAGTAACTGAGACCAATAGCCTCTAGGCAAAAAGAGGATAACTGAACCTTTCCTGGGCTTGCAGATCTACACAGGAAAGGAAGATTTAACAGTGGTGTTTAACGTGGATCCTCTCACACTCATCAAAACCCAGTAGAGGGAGCCACAAACAGCAGAACACCAACACCCGCAGGGAAAATTTGGCGAACTCCAAAACCCACTGAGATAGCCAAAATGGTGAAACAAAGAAACAAACCCCAAATTAAAGAACAAGAGAACTCTACTGAAGATAAGATAAATGAAATGTAGTTGAGCAAGTTATCAGAAGTAGAGTTAAGAGCAATGATCTTGAGGCAGCTCAACAGCATGAGTAAGGAGCTTAACACCATGAGTAAAGATATAGAAAAATTGAACATCGACCAATTGGAAATGAAAAACCACCAAGAAGAAATGAAGAATGACATAGCAGAAATAAAGAACACATTGGAAGGAATAACCAGCAGAGTAGAGGAAGCTGAGGACTGGATCAATGAATTGTAAGACAGGGTAGAACAAAGTCAATCAATCAGAAAACCAAAAGGAAAAAACAATTAAAAAACAGGAAAACAAATTAAGAGAACTGTGGGATAACTGGAAACATAAAAGCATTTGCATCATAGGACTTCCAGAAGAAGAAAAGGAGCAAGGGTTAGAGACTATATTTGAAGAAACAGTGACAGAAAACTTCCCTAACTTGGTGAAGGAAGAAGGCATTCAAGTTCAAGAAGCACAGAGAGCCCCAAATAAGAAGAAACCATACAGGCCCACACCAAGACACATAATGATTAAAATGCCAAAAATTAAAGACAAAGAGAAAACCCTAAAGGCAGCAAGAGATAAGCAACAGGTTACCTACAAAGGAACCCCCATAACGCTATCAGCTAACTTCTCAACAAAAACTATAGGCTTGAGAAAGGAATGGCATGGGACTTTCGGTCAAGATGGCTGCATAGGTAAATGTGGTATCGCGTCCTCCCACAACCACATCAAAGTTACAACTAAACTACGGAACAACCATCATTCAAAACCGTCTGAAATCAAGCTGAATGGAAGTCCTACAACTACGGATATAAGCAGCAGCCTCATCGAGACTGGTAGGAGGGGCGGAGGCACAACAGGCTGGTCCCACACCCACGTGTGGCAGATAGAAATCAGAAGGATACCTTGGCTGGGAATGTCCTCCATAAGGACTGAGGGGTCCTCGTCCACACCAGATGCCCTACTCAGGGTTCCAGTGCCAGGAAGAGAAGTCCCCATAACTTCTGGCTGGAAAAACCAGTGGGAACTGAGGCTCAGGGAAGTTGACGCAGCTGGAGCCCCAGGCAGCTCCTTAAAGGGCCCGTGCACAGACTTATTGGACTCACTCCCTCTAAGCTTGGAGGGGAGGCAGCTCAAGGGGCACCAGAGACATACAGGGAGAACTGAGCTGTTTGGCACAGGAGCAAGGGCTGGAGAGGGGGCTTTCTCTGGGACAAACGTGCTGTCAGAGGCCTTTGTTCCTTTGGTGAGCCCTTCCCTGGGGCGGCAGACAGTCTCCATATCTGGGACTCCAGCAACCTGGCTCACACTGATTACCCCACCCTGGTGATTCCCTGAGGCCCCGCCCCACCCAACTTTCAGGCCCACCCAAGCTGTTGCCACTTGCTTAGCCATAGGGTTGGCCTGTCTTGGATCCTGCTTCAGGTTTTTCTAAATTCTTTCAAACAAGCAGCATCTGGTCTCAGATAGCCCCATATCTCTCCTCAAGTAATACACAGAAACAAACACAGGGAGGCAGCCCAAATGAAAGAACAGAACAGAACCCCAAGAAAAGAACTAAGTGAAATGGAGATAAGCAACCTAACAGATGTTGAGTTCAAAATACTGCTTATAAGGATGCTCAATGACTGAGTGAGAACCTCAGTAAATTTAGTGAGGGCCTCAAGAGCATAAAAACGGACCAGTCAGAAATGATGGATGCACAGTCAGAAATGAAGGAGGCATTAACTGAAATAAAGAATAATTTAAGGAAGCAAAAATCGCCCTATCAGAACAGCTAAAAGGAAAAAGAATCCAAAAAAATGAGTATAGTGTAAGGAGCCTCTGGGACAACTTCAAGCTTGCCAACATTCTCAGAGAGAGAACAAGAAATGAAAAACCTGTTTGAAACAATAGTGGCAGAAAACTTCCCTAACTTGGTGAAGGAAACAGACATACAAATCCAGGAAGCACAGAGAGTCCCAAACAAGATGAACCCCAAGAGGCCCACAACAAGACACATCATCATCAAAATGCAAAAGGTTCAAGACAAAGAGAGAATCTTAAAAGCAGCAAGAGAAAGGCAGCTAGTTACCTACAAGGGAGTTCCCATAAGACTGTCAGCTGATTTCTCAAAAGAAACTTTGCAGGCCAGAAGGGAGTGGCAAGAAATATTCAGAGTGATGAAAAGCAAGCACCTACAACCAAGATTACTTTATCCTGCAAAGCTGTCATTTAGAATTGATGGCCATATAAAGAGTTCCCCAGACAAGAAAAAGCTAAAAAAGTTCTTTCCCAGACAAGAAAAAGCTAAAAAAGTTCATCACCACCAAACCATTATTATATAAAATGATGAAGGGTCTTTTTGAAGAAAAAGATAAAACATATGAACAAAAAAAATGGCAATGAATACATATCTATTGGCAATGGAATCTACAAACAAAATGAACAGGCAGAACAGAAACATTCTCATAGATACAAAGAACATTTTGTTGGTTGCCAGATGGGAGGGGGGTTGGGGGAATGGGTAAAAAAGGTGAAGGGATTAAGAAGTACAAATTCATTGCTAGACTGACAAACTTCAAAGGGAAAGGGGTTGGGGGATGGGAAGAAATAAACCAAAGAACTTAATGCATAACCAATGGACACAGACAACAGTGTGGGAGAAGGTGGGAGGGGGACGGGAGTGGGGAGGAGGGGTCAATGGGGGAAAAATGAGGAACATCTGTAATACATTCAACAATGAAGATTTTAAAAAGAAGAAGAAGAAGAAGAAAGGAATGGCATGAAGTAATCACGGTCATGAAAAACAAGGATTTGAATCAAAGACTACTCTATCCAGCAAGGCCATTGTTCAAAATAGAATGTGAAATACAGAGCTCCCCAGACCAAAAAAAAAAAAAAAAAAAAAGTAGAAGGGAATATATTGGCAACAAACCACCACTGCAAGGAATGTTAAGAGGATTGTTGTAATTAGTAGATGAAATAGAAAGAAAAATATAACTACACTAAACAAAAATGGCAATAAATAAGTACATATCAATAATCACCTTAATGTAAATGGATTGAATGCTCTGATAAAAAGACACAGAGTAGCTCATTGGATAAGAAAGCACGATTCATATATATGTTGTTTACAAGAGACCCACCTCGCAATAAAAGACTCACATAGGATGAAAGTGAAGGGATGGAAAAAATATCTTCCAAGCAAACAGAAAGGAAAAAAGAGCTGGGGTGGCAATACTCAGATCCGATAAAATAAACTTCAAAATGAAGGCCATAACTAGAGACAAAGAAGGTCACTACATAAATTGAAAAGATCCACCCAACAGGAAGATACATCCTTGGTAAACATATATGCACGCAATATAGGAGCACCAAAATATATTTTAAAAACTTCTGGAGAACTTCAAAGGAGAAATCAACAGCAATACAATCATTGCAGGGGACTTCAACACCCTGCTGACATCACTGAATATATCCTCTAGACAAAATTTTAGCAAGGAAACAGAGACTGTAGATTATGCACTAGGTCAAATGGATTTAATACATATCTACAGAGAATTATACCCCAAAACTGCAAAATTTATATTCTTCTCAAGTGCACATGGAACATTCTCAAAAATAGACTACAGGTTAGGACACATGCTGAGTCTCTACAAGTTTAGGAACACTGAAATCACATCAGGCATCTTCTTAGATCACAATGGCATGAAACTAGAAGTCAATTACAACAAAAACATGAAAAAAAAATTTAAACACATGGAGGCTAAATAGCATGTTATTAAATAATTAATGGGTTACCAAGGAGGAGATCATGGAAGAAATTAAAAACTTTCTGGATGCCCTAGCTGGTTTGGCTCAGCGGTTAGAGCATAGGCCTGCAGTCCAGAGAGACCCAGGTTTGTTTCCCCCTAAGAGCACGTACCTCAGTTGCGGTTTGTCCCTGGCCCTGGTTGGGTCATGCATACAGGAGGCAGCCATTCAATGTGTCCCTTTCACGTCGATCTTTCTTTCTCTCTCCCAATCTATCTGAACAAAAAATGGAAAAATGTCCTTGGGTGAGGATAAAAATAATAATAATAATAAAACTTCCTGGAAACCAATGAAAATGAGCACACAACAACACAATATCTATGGAATGCAGTGAGAGCAGTCCTGAGAGGAAAGTTCATAGCACTACAGGCCCATCTCAAGAAACAAGAAAAATTTCTATTACATATTTAACCTCACAACTTAAAAAACTTGGAAGTAAACATAAAGAAAAACCCAGAGCAAGTAGAAGGTAGGAAATAGTAAAGGTCAGAGCAGACATAAATGACATAGAAACTAAAAAAACAATAAAAAAGATGAATGAAACAAAGAGCTGGTTCTTTGAAAAGATAAACAAGATGGATGGACCCTTAGCCAGAATCACCAAGAAACAGAGAGGACCCAAATAAACAAAATCAGAAACAAAAGAGGAGAAGTAACAACTGACACCACAGAACTACAACATATGAAAAGTTATACGCCAACACATTGGACAATCTAGCCAAAATGGACAAATTTCTATAAACACACAGTCTCCCAAAACTGAACTGAGAAGAGACAGAAAACTTGAACAGACCAATAACAACTAAGGAAATTGAAGATGTAAACAAGAAACTCCCAGCAAACAAAAGCCCAGGCCCACACTGCTTCGCAGGGGAGTTTTACTGAATATTCAAATAAGATCTAACACCCATTCTCCTCAAACTATTCCAAAAAATCCAAAAACAAGGAATGCTTCCGAATTCATTTTATGAGGCCAACATAATTCTAATTTCAAAACCAGATGAAGACATTACAAAGAAAGAAAACTACATGCCAATATCCTGGATGAACATAGATGCCCAAATCCTTAACAAAATATTAGCAAATCGGATCCAGCAATACATTAAAAAAATTACCATGACCAAATGGGATTCATTCCAGGGGTGCAAATCTGGTACCATATTTGCAAATCAATAAATTTGACACACCACATGAAGAAAATGAAAGCTTAAAACCATATGATCCAATCAATAGATGCTGGAAAAGCATTTGACAAAATCCAGCACCCATTTCTGATAAAAATACTCAGCAATGTGAGAATAGAGGGATCATATCTCAACATAATAAAGGCCATATATGAAAAACCTATAGCCAACATCATACTCAATGGGCAAAAACTAAAAGCATTTCCTTTACAAACAGGAACAAGACAGGGATGCCCACTTTCACCACCTTCATTTAACATGGTACTGAAAGTCTTAGCCACAGCATTTAGACAAGAAGAAAAAATAAAAGGGATCCATATTAGAAAGGAGGAAGTGAAACTGTCAGTCTCTGCAGATGACATGATATTGTACATGAAGACTCCATGAAAAATCTAGTATATTTAATGTATGAATTTGGAAAAGTAGGAGTATACAAAATTAACATCAAGAAATCTACGGCATTCTTATACACCAATAGTGAACTCACAGAAAGAGAAACTAAGAAAACAATCCCATTCACCATTGCAGAAAAAATATTAAGATACCTAGGAGTAAACTTCACCAAAGAATTAAAGAACCTGTTCTCAGAAAACTACAGGACACTGGGAAAAAAAAGTAGAGGAAGGTATAAAAAAGTGGAACCATATACCTTGTTCATGGATTGGAAAAATTTAACACCACTAAAATGTCCACAATACTCAAAACAATCTATAGATTCAATGTCTGCCGGGGTCGGCACAACACAATGAACTACAAGCACACACTGGTAGGAGTTAAGGGGAGCATTGCAAGGGAGTAAATGCTCCAGATTTCTAGATGCAGCCCGATTTATTTGCAGATTGGTTCTCCAAGTTACATGTGGATTTATGTAAATTATTTCCTTGCGATGGCATCTCTGCAAAACATACAGTCTAGCCTTGTCTCTCACTTTTTACGGCAGAAAGAGACTTTAAAGCTAAAAAATAATAAACCTAGACATTTTTTAGTCCTACAATTCGTTTGTCCATTCGAGGCAGTATTCTAGCCTTTGTCATGCAAACCCTATTTTAGACACATGCAAACGAAGCATGCAAATTTACTCAAGGCGGTTTTCCTGCCGATCAGTCAAACCTGTCTGTCCATACACACACTTTGATCCTAGGCTGGCAAGGTTGAGAGAATGCATATCACAGGGTTACAAATAATCTATCTATCAACTCCCTGTCTTCACATCTCCCCCCCTTTTTGTTTTCTTGAAATTGTGGAATCGCCATAGTTGTGGTGGTCAGGTGTATCATTACTTGTTTTTTCGGTCCTCTGCATAGAGGACACCATTCGCCAGAGTCCTCTGAGTACTATGAGGCCAACACAAACAAGAAAACAACCAATAGCAGTAAAAATCCAGATTTTAAGATTGAAACCCTCAAACCAATGTATTGGATTGAGCCATTGGACATTATCTGAAATTGCCTTTAAAACATTTTGTTGAGTAAGTTGTTGTATATCTGTTAATTGTACTTCTGGAGCCTTTTAAATTTTATTATTATTATTATTATTTTTTTTTATCCTCAACCGAGAACATTTTTTCATTTTTTGTTCAGATAGAGTGGGAGAGAGAGAGACACAGAGAGAAACATCGACGTGAAAGGGACACATCGAGTGGCTGCCTCCCGCATGACCCAACCAGGGCCAGGGACAAACCACAACCGAGGTACATGCCCTTAGCAGGAACCAAACCCAGGTCTCTTTGGACCGCAGGCCGGCGTTCTAACTGCTGAGCCAAACCAGCCAAGGCTAGAGCCTTTTTTAGATTAGTTACTTGTCCTCTAAGGTTGCCAGCAAAAGTTCTTTGTAAGTGTTGTTTTACTACTGTCCAGTTGTGGGAAGTGGCATTCCAAGGCAATGCAATTATATACATACTATGACTAAATTTCCACTCACAGTGTAATGTAGAGCAAGTGTTTTCCTAGCCACAATATAGCTACCTCTAAGGCATCCAATCAAGTCATAATTTTTTTATTAATTTTTGTCTGGGAAGTCATATCTTTAATAACATTGGTCATTACTTCAGCCACAGTATGTGAGTTTGGACTGATTCAGTCAAGGCCATAACTGAAACAGCTGCAGTACCAGCAATGACTATAGCTGAAATGATGAATGCTATTAGCTACCCAATAAACCTCTTTTTACAGGGTGTCTAAATGCTTTAGCTAATTGTGCTAGGTCAGATTCCCCTTCCCATGGTTGAATAAGGTTTATTGGTAGCTCTACTTTTGCTCTCTGGCGCATGGGTATAATGTTAGTAATATTAAGTGTAGTGATATTTTCATGAGTAATGTAGCTTAGATAACAAGGTTATTAACAGAAATGTTAAATCTATTATTACTTTCAGAGATAGTTAAACAAGAGGCAGCCAAAAACATATATGGATGAGAGGTGCAAATCATAACAGAATTAGTATGATTGGTAGTCATTGTCATAGTAAAATTGTTATTATGAGTATAATTTCCATGAGATATATATCTCATAAAGAAAGGCAAACCCAGTCTTCTAATTCCTGTGTGCCAGGGGCTAGTGTGAATTTTATAGATAGCCCTGAGAACAGGTCCTGAGACATCTCCATAGGTCCAAGAAATAGAGGCACTGGTGAGTGTGAAAAAGTTTTAACTCCTGATGCTTACTGGACAAATGTCCTTGAGGACCCCAGTCCTCAATAATAAGACTTAAATTAGGGCTAGCTGTGGACCGTCCTCTCAAACGACTAGGCTTCCAATAAGGGGCCAGGGACTCAAGGTTGGTTCTTTGAAATGTAGTTCAGGTGGGGATAGATACAGGGGGTTTTGAATTTTGAGAGACATTCTGTGCTTTAACCCCATCACCTGTGATAAAGGTTAAGTTCGCAGCCTGGCCAGCTTATAGTACAAATGCCATTGTAATTGTATGGGAACACAACCAGGGGTTTCATGGATGGACAAATGGGTGATTGCTCTGATAAAAATAAAACAGTGGCATTGGCCTGAAACCAATCCTTATTCTCTTGCAGTGGCCCATCTTGGGGAAGCCAAGTTCCTCCTGTCTAGCAAGTGTCATTGCTAGATAATGGGGCCTCCAAATCCCACCAAGGGACAGGGCAGAATAAAGGGAGGTCTATAATATGCGTCTAATATAAGTGTTGTTATACTGCTGCAGGGCTCAATAATATAAGCAAGCAGCATAAAATACCTACCCTAGATTGGGTGGAGATTATAGATAAGTAAGCCAAAAAAATATTCTCTGGAGTATGAGAAGTCTCCATTCTAGTTAGCGTTTCCTTAGAACATTGTTCAACTGCTTAAGGCTTTCTCAGGTAACCCTAGACAGGGTTTGAGAGGGGTCCTGGGACCGAGTGTGTGTTTTACGATCAGTGACCAAGGTCAACTGTGTCATCTGAGGAGTCAGGTTGAAGGGCAGGTCCTTCCTGTTCATGGTAAAGTTTTATTCACCGCACTGCCAGCCACTTGGGATCTGTAGGAGACAAAACACAAGCATACCCTCACCCCCAAGCCAGTAAATCTGCAGGACCTTGCTGTGGATCTCTGTACCGGACTAAAGGCTTGGGCCCTGTGTCAGAAGCCTTTTGTTGAAAATGTCACTCTGCAGCTGTAGTGTCAAAGCAATCTCAATTTTAAAATGTTAAGAGAAAGCTGATTTACAGAGGGTTAACCCATACTCCCCCCTTTTTGTTTCATAATAATTTTAAAGTAGCATGAGCATGTTCAACAATAGCTTGTTCTGTAGGGTTATAGGGGATGTCAGTTTTATGGCTAAAGTTCCATTGTTGGAGAAATAATTTAATGTTTTGAGGTGTATAGGCTGGCCCATTATTTGTTTTAATTTCCAGTGGCACCCCCATTTATGCAAAACAAGACAGCCAGTGACACTTAATGTCTGGCTTTTTCTCAGGTAGTGGCAGTTGCATGCAGAAAATTGGAATGGGTATTTATAGTAACATGTACCCACTGAAATTGACCAAATGATGGAATATGTGTTACATCTGTTTGCCATAAGGCATTAGGGGTTAAACCCCGAGGATTGACTCCTGCTGATGTTGGAGTCCCTCTGGAAAGTTGGCAATCTGGGCAAGCCTTAATAATATCTTGAGCTTGCGAGAGGGTCAAATAAAACATTTTCATGAGTGTTCGAGTATTTTGATGAAAAAAGGCATGCGAACACTGTGCTTGCTGAAATGCAAGAGTTGTTGTTACAATGGCATCCGCCTGTTGATTTTTTCATGTTAAAGGTCCGGGGAGTGTGGAATGAGATAGAATGTGGGTTATAAAAATAGGATGATTCCATTTGGCTTATTAAAGCTTGGAGAGATAAAAATAAGGTTAATAGATGTTGATCAGTTAAAGGCTTAACAAAGTCTTGTTCTATTTTTTGTAACACTTTAACTACATACTGTGAATTACTAACTATATTCAAGGGCTCTTTTGTACATTGTTGAAGAGCTAATATTGCAGCCCATAATTCAACATGCTGAGTTGACCCAGGCTCAAGGCTATTAATATTTTTCATTTTCTTTCCAGGCTACTTCTGCTGTGTGAGATTTACCTGATCCATCAACCAACACGGTTTTAGCCCCAGGTAATGGGGTATTACTGATTTTTTGCACCAAGTTAAGGTGTGACTGAGGAATATTTTGCAATAATTTATTTACTGGAAGAGAGTAATTAATTTCTCCAAACGGGGTATTACTGATTTTTTGCACCAAGTTAAGGTGTAACTGAGGAATATTTTGCAATAATTTATTTACTGGAAGAGAGTAATTAATTTTTCCAATGAAATTTGTTAGAGCTATTTGAAAGTTTATTGCCTGGGAAATCAAAGTGGTAAATTGTTCCTGAGTAAGAGGCAAATGTAGAATCTGAGGGTCATACCTGTCAGCTCTTGTGTTCTTTTTCTACCTTTGGTTGTAGATTTGTTAACTGTTCTACAAATGGAGATATTGTTTTATATGGGGTAGTTGGGAGAAAGATCCATTTAAGATTTTTTTTTTATCCTCATCCGAGGACATTTTTGCATTTATCTTCAGATAGATCAGGAGGGAGAGAGGGAGGAAGAGAGAGAGAGAGAAACATTGACCTGAGAGAGACACATCCACTGGCTGCTACCCACATGACCCCATCCGGGACAAACTGCAACCGAGGTACGTGTTCTTAGCAGGAACTGAACCCAGGTCTCTCTGGTCCATGGGCCGACGCTCTAACTGCTGAACCAAACTGGCCAGGGCCCATTTAAGATACTTTATTTTAGGTGTTAATTGTCCTATTAATGCTGTAGGGTATGGCGCAGTTGGATATACAAATAGTCTAATGGTTTTTTTTTTGTTTTTATCCTCACCCGAGGACATTTTTGCATTTATTTTCAGATAGAGTGGGAGGGAGAGAGGGGGAAAGAGAGAGGGAGAAACATAGATTTGAGAGAGACACATTGAGTGGTTGCCACCCTCATGACCCCAACTGGGCCGGGGACAAACTGCAACCGAGGTACATGCCCTTAGCAGGAACCGAACCTGGGAATCTCCGGTCTGTGGGCCAACGCTCTAACAACTGAACAAAACTTGCCAGGGCTAATAGGGTTTTTTAATGACCGACAATGAACTTGTTTGGTTTGTATTTGAGTAGTTATTACTTTTTTTTTTTTTTTTTTTTTATCCTCACCCGAGGATATTTTTCCATTTTTTGTACAGATAGAGTGGGAGGGAGAGAGAGGAAGGGAGAGAGAGTGAGAAACATCGATGTGAAGGGACACATCCAGTGGCTGCCACCCGCATGACCAACCAGGGCCGGGGACAAACTGCAACCAAAGTACGTGCCCTTAGCGGGAACTGAACCTGGGTCTCTCCGGACCGCAGGCCGACGCTCTAACCGCTGAGCCAAACTGGCCAGGGCGAGTAGTTATTACTTTAAGTTTTTGTTGCGCCTCTATAGATAGAGTTCTAGGTGAATTTAGTGTTGGATCACCTGTGAGAGTATTAAATACATGAGTTAACTGTTGAATAGTGATACCAAGCATAGGTCGAAGCCAATTGATGGCTCCCAGTAATTTTTGTAATTCACTTAAAGTTGTTACTTTGACTGGAATGATAAGTTTCTGGGGGGCGAATAGTTCTTGCCCCTAATATCCACCCTAAGTATTGCCAAGGTTCTAATTGCTGTACCTTGTCTGGAGCAATTTGTAATGCTGCCTCTTTTAAAGTCTCCTGAAGCACTACATAGGCCTGATTTAATTTGGGGGGGGGGGTGGCAGAGGCAGCTAATAAAATATCATCCATATAATGGTAAAGATAAATGGCAGGAAATAGTTTCCTTACTAGCTCAATCTCATGATGGACAATTGACAAATTGTTGGACTATTTATCATTTCTTGGGATAGTACCTTCCATTGAAACCATTGCATTGGTTTATTATTGTTAATCGAGAGAACAGAAAAAGTTAATTTTTCTCTATCTGCATGGACCAAAGGGATAGTGAAAAAAACAATCTTTAAGATCTATAATAATTACATGCCATTTTTTAGGAATCACTGTAGGATTGGGGAGCCCAGGTTGTAATTCTACCATGGGTTTTATAATAGTATTGATTGTCTTCAAATGATGTAGTAATTTCCATTTATCTCCCTTTTTAGAAATTACAAAAACGGGAGTGTTCTAGGGACTGACTGAAGGTTCTATGTGACCTGTTTGTAATTGTTCTTTTACTAATCTGTTTGCATGTGACAATTTTTCCCCTTTTAAGGGCCACTGATCAACCCATACTGGCTCTGTTGTTTTCCAGGCCAATGAAAGGAGGGGAATTTTACCAGTGACCCCTAGCCAAAAGGCTGGGTTTGAATAACCATTTCCCATTGAGAGAGAAGATCCCTTCCCCACAAATTTAGGGGAGACTCCATGATGTAAGGTTTAATCCATCCTTTTTGTCCATCTGGACCTACACAGGAAAGGGAACGAGTACTTTGTTGAGGAGTTTGAGTTCCTCCCACTCTTGTTACTAGCAGAGGTACTGGGTCTTTAGGCCACTTCTTAGGCCATTCTTTTGTTTTATAATAGAAATGTCTGCCCCTGTATCCGCTAATCTTGAAAATAGTTGTCCTCGTATATTACTGGAGAGCAAGGGCTTTCTGATGTTAATACCGCAGTCCAGAAAACATCACACTGTCCAGGACTTCCAAACCCTGCATTCCCTCTTACTGTGGAGGTGGCTCCAGGAACCCAGTAGGGTAACAAAAATAGTTGAGCTATTTGGGTTCTGGTGTTAATATATGAAAGCCCATAGCCTTAAGCATTACTTTAGTTTTTCCTTTAAAATCTGAGTCAATTACCCCTGGCATCACTTGTATTCTTTTCATTGTTAAACTAGATCTTCCAATCACTAAACCTACTTTCCCCTCTGGCAAGGGGCCATACACTCCTGATGGCACTAAACAAATATCATCAGACTCCTTAAGGGTTAATTCTGTGGTGGTGATAAAATCCAGGCCAGCACTTCCTGTTGTGGAGGCTTGGAGGTCTCCAACTTCCATTTGATTGACTGAGAAAACTCAGCCTGAGGCTGAGGGACCCAGGGAGCTGTCACGCCCTTCGTCTAGTTTCCCGACATGGGATTTCCACTTTTGTCAAATTTAGACTTACACTGATTGGCCCAATGTAGCCCTTTGCCACATCAAGGATAGGGCTTAGTAGGAAGGCCACTAGTTTTGACCTTTCTTTTTTTACATTTCTTTTGAAAATGCCCTGGCTTGCCACAATTAAAACATAATTTGGACCCTTGTTGTTCTTTATTGAGTTTTCCAATTTTCATTGTCTCGAGAGCAGCTGCTAAAGCTCTGAACCAATGCATTTCTGTCTCTACATTTTGACATGTTTTTATATATTCTCCTATACTTGAGGTTTTTCTCTTCAATGGAGTGAGTACCACCTGATAATCTGCATTAGCATTCTCATAGGCCAATTGTAATAACAATGTATCAGCTACTTTTGCATTATCTACCTGTTTAGTTATGGTGGCTTGCAACAGATCAATGAAAGGCACATAAAATTTCTATGCTTCTTGCCTAATGGTAGCAAAAGAGCCTGTCTTCCCTCCAGACTCTGGAATCCTTCCCTAAACTTTAGTAGCTAAATCTGAGGCCTGAAAAAACAACCTAGCATCTTGCCTTGCCTGTACTTGGGGATCTAAATAGTTTCCTTGCCCTAGTAACATGTCTGGTCCTATAGGAATCCCTGTTCCAAGATTTTCCCATGCCTGTTGTGTGGCTTTCACCTGATATTCTAACTTCCACAGGGCGAATTGGGCTGCATCAGTACTGTTTTTTTGAGCACCGTCCAATCTCAGGAAGTCATCAGATAGCTCTTCCCTCCAACATTCCTATAGTAAAGGAACTTTGCAAACCATTCTCCTTTATGCTTTGCCTGAATTCTTTAAAAACCTGATAGGGCATACATTCATGCACAGGTTGTTGACCTGGCCGTATTACAGCTGGGAAAGCCCCAAAGTCACCTGGTCTCCCGGCCTCTTTAAGACAGCCCTCCATTGCTGGGCGTGGTGAGGCTGAGGAATCCTCCACAAAATGTAGAGGAGGGAGAAGAGAACTTTCCTCCTTTGTTGACCATGCGGGGGGCAGTCGGCTCAGAAGTTTCCTCCCACGGGGAGGTTGGAGCTGCCGGCTGCTGGGACTGATTACCTTAGTTAGCGGCTGCTATGCTGTAAATACCAGTCGCCATAAAAGAAGGGTTGAGGTGGAAATTTTACACCCTAAATCTTTGTGCACTCTAAAACTTTCCCCTACTTTGAACCACATGTCAGAATCCAATGTACCCTCCTTAGGGAACCATGGGCAGAACTCCTGTATGTCCCTTAGAAGCTGCAAGAATTTCCACTCCAATACTGAGCACTGAGCTGCTTTCAGCAGCTGTTTTAAGACTTGCGCATTCGCTGATCTTTAGAAAATCCTGACCCCATGCTGCTTACTGGAAACCCCTCACAACACTAGATAAGGGGGCAGTTGTCCCAAGCCAGGTGCTGCTGACTTGAGAAAACTCGAGCATATTTTACTTTTGATCTGGATCAATAATTTTCTTTCTAATCTCCTTTCACATATGTTGCTATTGAATCACACCGCTGGGTACTCGAGTCACGTTGAAGTCACCACTTGCCATCTCTCTCATCCTGCTGGGGTCAGCACAACACAATGAACTACAAGCACACACTGGTAGGAGTGAAGGGGAGCATTGCAAGGGAGCAAATGCTCCAGATTTCTAGATGCAGCCCGATTTATTTGCAGATTGGTTCTCCAAGTTACATGTGGATTTATGTAAATTATTTCCTTGCGATGGCATCTCTGCAAAACATACAGCCTAGCCTTGTCTCTCGCTTTTTATGGCACAAAAAGACTTTAAAGCTAAAAAATAACAAACCCAGACATTTTTGAGTCCTATGACTCATTTGTCCACTCAAGGCGGTGTTCCACCTTTGTCATGCAAACCTTATTTTAGACACTTGCAAACGAAGCATTCATATTCACTCAAGGTGGTTTTCCTGCTGATCAGTCAAACCTGTCTGTCCACACACACACTTTGATCCTAGGCTGGCCAGGTTGAGAGAATGCATATCACAAGGTTACAAATCATCCATCCACCAACCCCCCCATCCCCACAATGATGATATTTCCATGAGAGAGGTAGGTGAGGAGTCAATGAAGGTATAGAATGAATGCATGCAAAAAGATCTCAGGGATATTGTTAGTAGCCACAGTGCAAAATCATAATCTCTAACCCAATTGCCAGACCTAAGCTAGTTCTCAGACCCAGACCCATTGGTTGAAGTGAAAGTAGGTTCACCTCAAGGGAAGACTCCAAAGGCAATAATAAATGTATTTGTAAAACCCCTTCCCCCCACTCTTTCTTCAGTGATACTCAGCTCTTGGAGAAAGGGAAAGGGAGATTTTCAGATCTTCCCAGTGTTGTCAGATGCAGGGTCTGAGCTGATATCAATATCAAGGGAAACAAAATACTATCATGACATCTATTAATGTGGGGGCATATAGAGGCAAGGTAACAGATTGCTGGCACAACTCCTCATAATCTATGCAAGGGATTGGCAGACATGCCTGTTGTCACTGTCCTAGTCCTTCACTGAAAAAACGATAGCAGCTTGTAGGATACTCTTTTTGGTTCCCTGATAAATGGAGTAAGGGTCATTATAGCAGCAAAGGCCAAGAGAAAGTTCCTTAAACTGCCTCCTCTACCAACATAGAGGTAATATGTAATAAAGGCAATTGCAGAGATAATGTTTACCTCAAGGACTTAAGAATGGTAGGGGTTGGGGGGGGTAGATAAAGCACAGAACTTATATGCATGTATGCATAACCAATGGACAGGACAACAAAGTGAGGGACGAGGCGTGGCGGGGGGTGGGGGGGGTGGGGAGGAGGGTGTCAATGGGGTAAAAAAGGAGAAACATCTGTAACAAAAAAAATAAAAAATTAATAATAATTAAAAAAAAGAAAAGAATGGTAGTCCATATTCTATTCTCATTTAAGATCCTTGTGTGGCCCCTGAAAAATACTTTACTGGTTTTAGCAGTTGGTTGTTCTTTGGGCCACAGAGGTTCTCTGCTCATCCACCACATGACCTCCAAGTGTCATGTATGTTTTTTCTTTTTTAATTTCAGTTGACATACAATATTATATTAGGTGTACAACATAGTGGTTAAACATTTCTACAACTTACAAAGTGATTACCCAGATAAGTTAGCACCCATTTGACACCATACATAGTTATTACAATATTATTGACTATATTCCCTATGTTGTACTTTACATCCCCTTGACTATTAATATATGCCAATTTGTACATCTTAATCCCTTTTCCTCTTTCACCCATCTTCCTTCCCCCCTCCCTGAGGATTTTCATTGATATTCATAATTGATAGCCACCATCAATTTGTTCTCTATGAGTTTGTTTCTGTTTTGTTTGTTTATTTATTTTGTTTTTTAGATTCCATATATTAGTGAAATCATATGGTATTTGTCTTTCTCTGTCTGAGTTATTTCACTTAGCATAAAACCCTCTAGGTCCTTTCATGTCACAAATGGTAAAATTTCATTCTCTTTTATGGTTGAGTAATATTTAATTGCATATATGTATCACATCTTCTTTATCCATTTGCCTATTGATAGATATGACAACAAAAGATACACATAGATCAATTGCTCTCTATCCAAATTAAAACTTGTGCAACTTAGGTGGCTTCCATATCTTGGCTATTGTAACTAATGCTGCAATGAACACAGGGGTACATTTATATTTTTGAATTAGTTTTTTTTTTTTTATTTCTTTGGATAAATACCCAGAAGTGAAATTGCTGGGTCATATGGTACTTCTATTTTTAATTTTTTTAGGACCCTCCATACTGTTTTCCATAGTGGCTGTACCAATTCACAATCCCACCAACAGTGCATAGGGTTTCCTTTTCTCTACATCCTTACTTTTAACTTCCATAGTTATACCAATAGTCCCTTCAAGGTAATCTAGGCTTTTTTAAAGCACATACCTGGAAACTCTTCTGGCTTCTAATCACCCAGTTCCAAAACCATTTCTACGTTTTTATGTATTTGTTACACTTCTTTGTTAGTATGCTCAGGCTGCTACAACAAAATAACTCAGACTTGGTGGTTTGAACAACAGAAATTAATTTTCTCACACTTCTGGAGGTGAGAAGTCCAAGATCAAGTTTCCTGCTGATTTAGTTAATGGAGAGCTCTCTTCCTGGCTTGCAGATGACTGCCTTCTCATTGTGTCCTCATATGATCTTTCCTTGGTGAGTGAGTGTGCTTGGGGAGTGGGTTAGTGGAGGGGGGCAAGGGAAAGGAGAGCTCTCTTCCTGGCTTGCAGATGACTGCCTTCTCATTGTGTCCTCATATGATCTTTCCTTGGTGAGTGAGTGTGCTTGGGGAGTGGGTTAGTGGAGGGGGGCAAGGGAAAGGGAGGGAGAGCGAGGGAGGTAGAAGAGAGAGAGTGTGTGTGAGCACCTGTGCATCTGGATGTCTCTTATAGGGACACTAATCCTGTTGCATCAGGATCTTACCCTTATGACTTTATTTAACCTGAATTACTTTCTTAGAGGGCCTATCTCCAAATACAGCTATACTGGGGATTGGGACAACAAGATATGAATTTGGGGATGCACAAATATTCAGGATATAACAGATAGTGATATTAAACATCTTTTTATGTGCATATTGGCCATTGGTAAATCTTCCTGTGGAGAAATGTGTATCTATCTGTTGAAGTTCTTTGCCCAGTTTTGAAATGGTTCTTTTATGTTGTTGAGTTGAAGGAGTCTTTATATAATATTCTGGACATTAATTCCTTATAAGATGTATGATTTGCAAATTTTTTTTTTACATTCTGTGCTTGCCTTTAAACTGTAGTCTTTTGTTGCACGAGTTTTAATTTGGATGGAGTCTAATTTATCTATTTTGATCCTTTTGTGTCATATCCAAAAAATCATCACCAAGTCTAATATCATGAAGATTATCCCCTATCTTATCTTTGAAGAGTTTTAATTTTTTAGCACTTATGTTTATTATTTTGAATTAATTTGTGTAAAGTAATGCTTCAACTTTATTCTTTTCCATGTGGTATTTAGTTTTATGTGAAAAATATGTATATATATGTATATAGATTAGTCACTGCCCCCAGTTCCCAGCACAGAGCTCCTGAAAGTCTTTTAAATTCCTAAGTGATAAGAACACTAGGAGCATCTCCTGTTCTAATATTTGGTCTTTAACCCATCCCTGACACAGGTCTTCTAAAACCCTTGTAATGTTCCAAGTGGTAAAAACACTAGGAGCATCTTGTTGTAATATTTGCCTTTGATGCCATTCCTGACACAGGGCTCCTAAAATCCTTGTGAATTCTCAAGTGATACGAACACTAGGAGCATCTTCTGTTCTAATGAGGTGACTCTAGGAGGGCTCCTTCCTGGGTAGCTCCTAGATGGGAGCTGGTCACCAGAAAGAACAAACTATTATTGAAATTTTCAGCTCTATCACCATTCCCTAGAGAGGGGAAAGGGGCTAGAAACAGAGGAAGCTTCCATAAAATCTCAGTAATAGGGAGTTGGAGAGCTTCCAGGTGGTGAACCCATCCACACCAGGAGGGTGACACACCCCAACTCCATGGGGACAGAAGTTTCTATGCTTGGGGCCCTTCCATACCTCACTTTATGTATCTCTTCATCTGGCTATTCATCTGTATTATTTATCATATCCTTTGATAAACTGGTAAATGTAAGTATTTCCCTGAGTCCTATGAGCTGCTCTAGCAAATTAATCAAACCCAAGGAGATCAGTCATTGGAACCACCAATTTATAGCTAGTGATTCAGAAGCACAGGTAATAACTTGGGCTTTCAACTTGCATCTGAAGTGTATGTGTGTGTGTGTGTGGGGGGCATATATTATGGGATTGAGCCTTTAATCTGTGGGATCTGATGCTGTCTCTGGGAAGACAGTGTCAATATTGAGTTAAATTGCAGGACACCAAAATGGTGTTTCAGATAATTGCTTGGTGTGAGGGGAAAACCTCCACACATTTGGTGACTAGAAGTGAAATGTGCTCTGTGAGAAGTAAAGGAGACACACAGGGGAGGATGTCATATTAGGGAAGAACTAGGTTTTTCCCTACTCAAGAGATAGACTGAACTGAATTTTTTCTTTACATTTTCCCAGAACCATTTGTTGAAAGTGTGTACTTTCGCCATTGAATGGTCTTGACACCTTTGTTGAAAATCAAATACCAATATATGTGAGGGTTTATTCCTGTGGTTTCTATTCTATTCAGTTGGTCTATACATTTACCCTTATGCCAGTACCGCACCATAAGACTAACTGTAGTTTTTGAATTATGTTTTGAAATCAATGTATTTCTCCAAATTTATTTATCCTTTTCAAGATTGTTTTGACTATTCAAATTTGAACAGAGATTTCATATGAATTTTAGGATGGGTTCTATTTTTGCAAAAAAATGCCATTTGAATTTTTATCAGGATTGTATTGAATCTAAGATTGCTTTGGGTAGTATTGTCATCTTAATAATATGATGTTTTTCAGTCTATGAGAATGAAATATCTTTCTATTTATTTGTGTCTTCAGCAGTGTTATGTAGTATTCAGTGTACAAATTATGTACCTCCCTATATAAATTTATTCCCAAGTATTTATCTCTTTTTGAATCTATTGTAAATGGAATTGTTTTCTCATTTTCCTTTTTAGGTTGTTCATTGTTAGCGTGGTATTGAAGAGCAACTTATTCTGGCTGTAGATTTGTATCTGGCTGTACTAAATTTCTGTATTAGCTCAATAGGATTTTTGTGGACTCTTTAGGATTTACAACATGTGATTATGTCATCTGAAACCAGAAATAATCGAATTTATTCCTTTTCAATTTGATGCATTTTATTTCTTTTTCTTGCCTAATGTCTCTGTCTAGAACTTTTAATTCTGTGTTGATTAGAAATGGCAAAAACAGAAATTCTCTCTTTGCTTCTGATTGTAGGAATACTTTAAAATTTTTCACCAGTGAGTTGATGTTAGCTGTTGGTTTTCCATGTTGAGGATGTTTTCTTCTATTTCTAGTTTGTGGAGTAGTTTTTGTTTATTTGTTTGTTTGTTTGTTTTAATCAAGAAAGATGTTGCATTTTGTCAAATGCATTGTCTGTATTAACTGAGATGATCAAATTGACTTTTTTCTTCATTCTGTAAATGAGATATGCTGTACTGATTGATTACCATATATTCAACTATTCTTGCATTCCAGAAATAAATCTCACGTAGTGATGGTGTGCAATTCCATTAATATAATACTGAAATCTGTTGGCCAGTATTTTGTTGAGGATTTTCATTGATATTCGTAAGAGAATTACTTTGCAGTCTTCTTTTCTTGTAGTGTCTTTGTCTGGTTTCAGTATCAGAGTAATATTGGCCACAGAGAATGAGTTAGGAAATGTCCTCTTCTCATAATTTTTAAAGGATTTTGAGAAGGATTGGTTTACATAGTTCTTAAAAGTTTGGTAGAGTATACTAGTGAAGCCATGTTGTTCTGGATGTGTTGTTATTGAAAGGTTTTTTATTACAGATTCTAATTCCTTTCTAGTTATAACTGTACTGATTTTTTTTTCATGATTCAATCCTTGTAGATTATGTGTTTTTAGGAATTTGTCCATTTCATCTAGGCTATTTACTTTGTTACCATAAAGTGTTTGTAGTATTCTCTTACAATCATTTTTATTTCTGTAAAATCAATCATGTCCCCATTCTATTTCTAATATTAGTAATTTAATCCTCTCTCTTATTTTTTTTCCCTTAGTCACCTAAGGCTTGTCAAATTTATTGATTTTTTAAAGAACTACAGGGTTTTTCCCTCTATTGCTTTTTTTTTTTTTAAATCCTCACCCAAGGACACTTTTCCATTTTTTGTTCAGACAGAGTGGGAGGGAGAGAGAGGAAGAGAGAGAAACATCGATGTGAAAGGGACACATCGAGTGGCTGCCACCTGCATGACCAACCAGGGCTGGGGACAAACTGCAACCGAGGTATGCACCCTTAGTAGGAACCAAACCCGGGTCTCTCTGGACCGCAGGCCGATGCTCTAACCGCTGAACCAGACCGGCTAGGGCCTCTATTGCTTTTTAAGTCTATATTTTATTAATCACTCTTTATTTTTTCTTTCTTTTGACAACTTTGGATTTAGTTTGATCTGCTCTTTCTAGTTTCTTACAGGGTAAAATTAGGTTATTAATTTGAGATTTTTAAATGTAAGCATTGACAGCTATAAATATAGCTCTTGTACTGTTTTTGCTGCATCTTATGCATTTTGATAGGTTGTGTTTTTGTTTTCAGCGATCTCAAGGCACTTTTGAATTCTTTTATTTATTTTATTTATTTTTTAATTAATTAATTTGTTTATTTTCCCCCCATTGACACCCTCCTCCCCACTTTCATCACCCCCCTACTTCACAGTTTTGTTGTGTGCGTCTGTTGGTTATGGATATATGCATATAAATTCTTTGGTTTATTTCTTTCCACCTTCCCAACCCACCCTCCCTACTTTTATGTTTCTGGGTCTATTTTGTTCCATGTGATTTCTTCTTTGTATCATTGGTCATTCAAAATTGTTTTATATAATTTCCATATATCTGTGGAAACAGGATTTTCCTGTTTCATTCTCTTCATTTCTAGCTTCATTGTGATTGGCAAAAATACTTTGTATTATTTCAGTATTTTAAAACTTATTAAGAATTATTCTGGGACTTCCATTCAAGATGGTGGTATAGGTAAACATGGTACTCGCCTCCTCCCACAACCACATCAAAATTATAATTAAACTACAGAACAACCATCATTCAAAATCACCTGAAATCTGGCTGAATGGAAGTCCTACAACTACGAAATTAAAGAAACCACATCTTGACCGGTAGGAGGGGCGGAGGCACTGACCAGCTGGTCCCACACCCACGTGTGTCAGATAAAAATCAGGAGGGATTCCTCAGCTGTGAAGGTCCTCCCTGAGGAGTTAGGGGTTCCCATCCCACATCAGACTCCCAGCTCAGAGGCTAGTGCCAGGAAGAGAAGTTCCATAACTTCTGGCTGTAAAAACCAGCAGGTTTAAGGCTAAAGGAGACTGAGGCTGCTGAACCCCCAGGCAATTCCTTTTTTTTTTATCCTTACCCGAGGACATTTTTCCATTTTTTGTTCAGATAGAGTGGGAAGGAGAGAGAGGGAGAGAGGGAGAGAAACATCGATGTGAAAGGGATGCATCAAGTGGCTGCCACCCGCCAGACCAACCAGGGCCGGGGATGAACTGCAACCGAGGTATGCGCCCTTAGCGGAAACTGAACCCAGGTCTCTCTAGACCGCGGGCCGATGCTCTAACCAGGGCGGCAATTCCTCTTAAAGGACCATTGTGCAACTTATAGGACTTGCACCCTCCAGGCTCCAGCATGGGGGAAGTAGCTTGAAAGGCACCAGAGACATATAGGGAAGAACTGAGTTGTTTGGCATCGAGGCAAGAGCTGGAGAGGCAGCTTTCTCTCACACAGATGTGTAGGCAGAGGCCACTGTTCCTTTGGTGAGCCCTTCCCCCACAGGACTGGCAGACAGGTGCCATATCTGGGACTCCAGTAACTTGGACTACATCAAATTGAAAAGCTTCTGCACAGCAAAAGAAAAAAGCATCAAAATGGAAAAAGAACCCACTAAATGGGAGAGCATAATTGCCAACGATACATCAGATAAGGGTTAATTTCCAAAATATATAGAGTACTCATATAACTCAACAAAAGGAAATTAAAATGACTATGAGGTATCACTTCACACCTGCCAGAATGGCTGCCATCAAAAAATTATCAAACAACAAGTGCTGCCAAGGGTATAGAGAAAAGGGGACTCTATTATACTGCTGGTGGGAATGCAGGCTGGTGCAGCCACTATGAAAAGCAATATGGTGTTTCCTCAAAAAATTAAAAACTGAACTGCCATTTGACCCAGTGATCCCACTTCTAGGAATATATTCTAAGAAGCCTGAAACACCAATCAGAAAGAATATATGTACCCCTATGTTCCTAGCAGCACTATTTACAATTGCTAAGATCTGGAAACGGCCCAAGTGTCCATCAATAGACAAATGGATACAAAAGCTATAGTACATAGACAAAATGAAACTATGCAGCTATAAGAAAGAGAGATCTCTTATATTTTGAGACAACATGGAAGGACCTGAAGAGTATTATACTAAGCAAAATAAGCCAATCAGAGAAAGACAAATACCACATGATCTCACTTATTTGTGGAATATAATGAACAAAATAAGCTAATGAACAAAATAGACCCAGAGATATAGAAAGGAGTAGGATTCAAGCTGACAAACCTCCAAGGAGGGGAGTGGCGGGGAGGGAAGAGATAAACCAAAGAACTTATATGCATAACCGATGGACTTGGGCAACAATTCTGTGCAGGGGGGCAGGCAAAATTGAGAGGTGAGTGTCTAGGGGGGGAAAAGGAGAAATATCTGTAACAAAAAGAAAAAAAGGAAGGACGGAAGGAAGGAAGGAAGGACGGAAGGAAGGAAGGAAGGAAGGAAGGAAGGAAGGAAGGAAGGAAGGAAGGAAGGAAGGAAGGAAGGAAGGAAGGAAAGAAGGAAGGAAGGAAGGAAAAAATAAGGAAGGAAGGAAGGAAGGAAGGAAGGAAGGAAGGAAGGAAGGAAGGAAAAAATAAGGAAGGAAGGAAGGAAGGAAAGAAGGAAGGAAGGAAGGAAGGAAGGAAGGAAGGAAGGAAGGAAGGAAGGAAGAAAGGAAGGAAGGAAGGAAGGAAGGAAGGAAGGAAGGAAGGAAGGAAAGGAAGGACAGAAAGGAAGGAAGGACAGGAAAGGAAAAAGGAAAGGAAGGAAGGAAGGAAGGAAGGAAGGAAGGAAGGAAGGAAGGAAAGAAGGGTTAGAGAAGGGAAGGGAAGGGAAGGGAAAGGAAGGGAAGGGAAGGGAAGGGAAGGGAAGGGAAGGGAAGGGAAGGGAAGGGAAGGGAAGGGAAGGGAAGGGAAGGAGGGAAGAACTGGTTGTATCCTTGACAGTGTGGCTGAGTTGGTTGGGCATCATCCTGTGAATCAAAAGGTCACCAGTTCAATTCTTGGTTAGGGCACATGTCCAGGTTGAGGGTTCAATCCCCAGTCATGGTGCATGCTAGAGGCAACAGATGGTATTTCTCTCTCACATCAATGTTTCTTGCTCTGTCTCTCCCTCTCTCATCCTCTCTTTCTAAAATTAACAAATATATATATAAAAGTACAACAAAAAAAGAACTTGTTGTTCATTTCCAGTATGTAGGAAACATTCATGAATAATGCTGCTATGAACATTCATGTACAAGTTTTAGTGGGTAATTTCGTTGGACTAGAATTACCTAGACATACGGTAGGTGTAAGTTTCACTCTACAATGAACTATTATTATACACCCTAGTTTTTCTACTCATGACATCTATTTACACTTACTTTCCATCATTCAGCCCCAACTGCATTCAATTTTTACCAAGTATGAGAGAATCTAATTCTCTTCTCAAAATTCTTATACAGAGAAGCTTCCACTCTTCTCACCATTCTCTCTTTTAATGTCATGTTGACTTATTATGGCCTCTAGGCTTGAGGAAAAAAGCCACTAAGTGTCTTAAAATTGTCACCAATTTCACTTAATCTTCCCCTGTGTCCTTTCCAAGAGAGCAAGGGACTTTTCAGCCCTAACTCCCTACATCACTGAGCACAGCTTTCCTCAATGAATTGTTATGTAATAGCTCCCCCACCCCTCCACCCCTCTGGGACTGCCAAACCTCCAGCCTCTCTCTGCTCTCCTGACTACACTACTGGAAAAGTCTTGCCTGCCTTCCACTTGACTGCAGTTTGGTCACAGGCCCCATCACTCATGGGGCCTGCCTGTGCTCAGGCCCACCTGACAGGTGATCTCTGGCTGCCTCTGCTCTGGCTACTCCTGCCCCAGGTCTGCAGTTCCCACACCCTACCAGGATGGTGCTTCACTTCCTCTGAAGTTGTGATCCCCAGGAAGGTGTCCCACAGAGTAGGTGCAGCTGGGGTACAAGACCAGCTCTCCTACAGGATTCGCTTTGGGGGTCGCAGACACATGGTTCACATGAAGGTGAAGAAGAACTTGCTGCCCAGACATTTTCCTGTTGTCACTGATAATGACCAAGGTGCCATGCAGGAGGACTAACCCTTCATCCCTTGAGACTGTTACTACTACTGTTATAATGTGTCAGCGAGATAACCAGAGACGCACAGCCGAATTGTAAAGGAGCACTTTATTCACCAGCAGTCTGAGGGGGCTCTCCCCAAATCACAGCTCCGATTGTTCTTGCTCATCCGCTTTTAAAGACAGAAGCCACATTCCCTTTTGGCTCCTCCTCAGGGAACCGGTACAATATTGGGTGCAAAAGCGGTTATTACAGAAGCCAAAATAAGCATTAGTCACTAGGCTCATGATTTTCAACATCCAGTTATGTAGGTCAACCATAACCTTAGGCAAAGTTCCTTTACTTCTAGGGGTAATCAACCTATTATTGGAAAAATATTGAGAAAGGTCCACTGCTAAAGATGGGAGTCGTTTAGTCGCCTTAGCCAGGGGGCCCAGATAAGAATGGAGTCACTTAGTCACCTTAGCCAAGGGGCCCAGATAAGAACAAAATTTAGCCCTGGCCGGTTTGGCTCAGCGGTTAGAGCATCGGCCTGCGGTCCAGAGAGAACCGGGTTCAGTTCCCGCTAAGGGCACCTCGGTTGCAGTTTGTCCCCAGCCCTGGTTGGGTCGTGAGGGTAGCAACCACTCGATGTGTCCCTTTCACATCGATGCTTCTCTCTCTCTCTCTCTCCCTCCCACTCTATCTGAACAAAATATGGAAAAATGTCCTTGGATGAGGATAAAAAAAAAAGAACAAAATCTAGTCGCCTTAGTCTTGGGACCGAGCTTATTCCCTACTGGTTTTCCTGAGATGTCAAATTGTTGACTCTGCTTCCTCTTCTGGGACAGGGTTATATTGTCCCTTAATTACAAGGAGTTTTACAGAATTTATTCTCCTCTGTATAGTTTTTATGAGGTCATTTATTAGACATGGCCCGAAGTCTAGGAGTAAACATAATATAGCTAGAGGGCCGGCAATGGCAGATAATAGAGTTGTCAGCCATGGTGACCAATTAAACATTTGTTGAAACCAATTCTTAGATTGTCACCTTTTTTTTCTTCTCGTTTTTTGATATTTTTTCTAACTAATGATAAACTTTCTAGAATAATCCCCAAATTATTCACATAAAAACATTTTTCTCGCAGTGCAACACATAATTCTCCTTCCTTAAGAAATAAGAGGTCTAATTCTCTCCTGTTCTGTAGGGCCATTTCGGCTAAGGAGTTTTCTAAGTGGTTGAGATCTGTATCTATTTGGAGGCTGAGGTCCCTTAGATTCTGGTCATTCTTGATTAGGACAGTAGTGCCCACAGCTATAGATCCCGCTATACCTAGACCAACAAGGAGAGGAATCAGGATTGGTGCCCTTTTCTGGATTCTAGCTGGGGAAAGAGGCAAAAATAAATGAGTGTGTCCCTCATCCCCATTGTATAGATATACCTGAGGTAGAATATAGACTATAACACAGAGTAACAGGTCATGGTCGAATTGGTCAGAAGAAATGCATTTAGGCAACTAGCAGTAATCTTGCTGCCTCCTGGGCAAATATAAATGCCTATTCCTTGTAATCCCCATTCTGCAGCAGATGTTTCACAACCCTATGCTGGGCTTCCTCCTAGTTGGGAGCCAACACCTCCATATGGGGCCCAGACCTCAGGAATCCTTGTGACCCCGACAGTACCCCTCAAGAGGTCACATAGATTAAAGTTGAAAACAGGTTTTTCTATTCCCTTTGTAGAGACATTTTTTAAGACCTCCCCCGATATTTCATTTCTAAGTTCCCCTTTTTATTGGGGCCCAGGTCTACAAGGATTCCCCTGAACAGACATGACCAGAGAGATTAAGGTTCCAATGAGTACAAGTCTTATCTTTAGGGGGTCCTGAGTTTCTTCTGCAGTCTATGTTGTCTTTTCTGCTTTCAGCCAAGAGTGGTGTAACCAGGTTGGAATGCTGTTAACCTTTACTGCCTTGGAGGTGGTCAGGATGACAGTGTATGGTCCCTTCCAAGCTGGAGTTAGTCCCTGGGTGGTGAACTTCTTTACCCTTATCAAGTCCCCAGGCTGGAAGGGGTGAGCAGGGTCCGAGGTGGGCACTGGCAGGGCATTGTGGATGTGCTTATGGACACCCTTCTGAGTGGACTGCAGAGCCTGCAAGAACTTGAGTAAGCAGTTGTGAATTTCCGCTTTCAATTCTTTTCTGAGCTTGGGAAGAATGGGAAGAGGTCTACCATGCATAATTTCATAGGGGAAGAATCCCTCCCAGTATGGGGTACATCTCGCTTGTAGGAGGACAAGGGGGAGCAGAGTGGTCCAGTTTTCACCAGTTTCTAAAGTAAATTTGGTTAACATTTTCTTTAAGGTCCTGTTCATGCACTCTGCCTGCCTGGAACTCTGTGGGCGGTAAGCACAGTGGAGTTTCCAATTTATATTTAACCCTTTAGAGAGATTCTGTGATGTCTTTGCTATAAAGGCTGGGCCATTGTCTGATCCAAGGGTCAGGAGTAACCTAAACCTGTTACTCCCTTTACTACATTCTAGACTGTTACCCTACCACCAGGGACAGGCTCTCCCTCTCTCATTCAGTGGCCTATTATCTTTCCTTCTTGAGTATTCCTCCAGTGTCCTGTCTTCCTGTAATAGGTATGTCCCTTTCTTTTATCCTTTTTCACCTTTTTACTTCCTCTGTTCTTTCTTTTTGCTTCTTCCTCTACACAGTCCTTCTTCAACTTGCATAGACCCTCTGCGACTTTCCTTTTCCCTCCCCTGACATGAACCCAAGAGCTTGCTCAATCCACCTGCTGTCTGCACGTCCCCCAGCTTTCCTTCTCCTCCTCCCTACTCAGACCTACACATACCTGCTTCCCTCTGCCTTCTCCCTTTCCCTGTGACTTTACTGGAGATTGCCTGACTCTCAGGAGTTCAGTAAGCTTGGTGTAACCTAAGTGGGCAGTCTGGTGCAACTGGTTGAATAAAGTCTGACCTAGAGCCTCTGGGTCTAACAACCTCCCATCAGGCAGTGTCCACCATCCATTGATTTCCTTTATGGCTTGTTTCTGCTTAGCTAAGTCATGTTCTGACCTAGTGTATCTGGAGAGGCCCCACTGGTTTTAGGGCTGCCTCCCAAGCTTCCTGATCTGCAGCAGATTTCCCTGTGCCTCTATGGAGTTCCCTTTTTGATGTCCTTCCTGGCCTAGGTTAATAATCCTCATTCCTGGTAGATGGCGCTATGCATGTGCGCTGTGGCAAAGGCATATCTACTGTCAGTGTAGATGGTTACTGACTTTCCCTTGCCCCATCAGAGAGCCTGGATTAGGGTGATAAATTCAGCTCTTTGGGCTGAAGTTCCCCTATTTAAGGACTGTGACCAAATGACACAGTCCAGAGTTACTACTGCTGCCCCAGCATACCTGATTTCTTCCTGGACATAGTTGCTTTGTCCGTGAACAATACCTCATCTGATGATGGCAGTGGGACATCCTTGAGGTCTGGGTGGGCCATCTGCACTATGTCGATTACCTCCAGGCAGTCCTATAGAGGTTTCTCTGGGTCATTGTCTGGAGGCAGGCTGGCGGGATTGATGGCCAACATCTTGTGGAACTTGATGCGGGTCTGGTCCAGGAGGAGCGCCTGGAGCTGGATGACTTGAGTGTTTGACATCCAGCGTTCCGGAGCACTCCAGAGGAGGGCTTCAACTGCATGGGGTGCAGTTAAAGCTAACTCTTGCCCTAGAGTAAACTTGTCCACTTCCTTCACTAGGAGTGCAGTAGCAGCTACTGCTCTTAGGCAGGTCAGCCATCCAGTTGCTACTGGGTCTAGTCTTGTGGATAAGTAAGATACTAGCCTTTTCCAGGGTCCCAAGTTTTGGGCGAGGACACCCTTTGCTATGCCTCTGGCCTTGCTTACATACAAATGGAAGGGTTTTGTGACATCTGGTAGGGCAAGAGCACGGGCTGAAATTAAGTCCCTTTTTAAAGTCTCAAAGGCTTTCTGTTCTATCTCAGTCCAAGTCAAAGGTAGTGCTTCTCCTCCAATAAATGATATTGTAGCCTGTAACTTTCAGAGGAGATCATGCTCCAACAGAGGATTCGGACATTCAGGCATAACTAAGAAGGAGTGTGTAACGGTGCCCTTTCCAAGATTTACAGTTCTGTTAGTTGTCCAAGGATAGAGGGCAGTCTGACCTGTCACCCCTTGAACTGAGGTCTTCTTAGTTGTTAGTGGACCCAGAGGCTCAGTTAGGACTGAATGTGTAGCCCCTGTATCTATTAAGAAATTAACTGGTTTACCCCCTACCTGTGCAATGATCCTGGGCCCCCGGGGGCTGAGTTGAAAGGAGCCCTGGCCCCATCAATCCTCTGAGTTAAAGGCTGGGGAATGTGTATTACCCTCATCTTTCCTATCTGGTTGATTTGGGCATTCTCGTTTCCAGTGTCCTTTCTTACAGTAGGTGCATTGGTTCTTCCGTAGCTGGGCCATAGCCCTACCATCCTGACCTTTCCTCATGTTTTCCTTCCTAGGGTGATCCTTTTCCATGGGCCCTGATTCCCTTAAAGCTGCTATCACTGCCTTTGCTATTCTTTATCTTGTTTTTCCCCAGGGGTGTCCCTATTATTATATACCTTTTGAGCTATCTCAACCAATTGGGAGCGGTTCATTCCTTCGAAACCTTCTAGCTTTTGGAGCTTTTTTTTCTAATATCTTGGGCTGACTTAGTAACAAAGGCCACATTTATAGGCCACTGGTTTTCTGAAGTGTTTGGGTCTGTTGGGGTATATACCCGGTATGCCTCACAAAGTTGCTCCAGAAAAGCAGCAGGAGGTTCCCACAGTCCCAGAATCACTTCTGACACCTTGGATAAATTAGTAGGCTTTCTAGCAGCTGCCTTTAATCCCATTAATGAGAGCCAGTGAAAAGTGTCCAGTGACTTTTTTCCTGCAGTGGTATTGGGGTCCCATCTGGGCCTGAGGGTAGGAAACACATCATCAATTCCATCCCTATTTTCCTCTAAGGATCTTCCACCAAGGCCCAAAACCACCTTTCTGGCCCCTAGTTTAATGCTATCCCTCTCTTCTGAGGTAAAGAGGGTGTGAAAGATTGTTTCTAGGCGGCCAATAAGGACCTGGGGCTTCGGAGAAGGGGGCGTTCTGTGTCCTCCAATTATAAAGATCACTTGTGGAGAATGGGACATAGACAATGAATTGTTGCCCCCCTCAGATTCCCATCCACCAGGGGAACTTCCCTCAGAGGCAAGATGGCCTTCCCCGGAAGAGCCCCCTCTTCTCCCCCTGCTGCATGCCTGGTCACTGGGCGTCCCTCATGGCCTCCCCAGAGTGGGTGGGAGGCGGAGGCCAGGCTGCTGTGGCAGGCTCCTGGAGGATATATTGCTGGCAGCCGTGATGGGGCCACATCCCCTGGGAGGATTTGCCTCCTCTCAGGAGGGCGGAAGGACGGGGGTGGGGGGCTATCCCCGTCCCTATAGATTAACAGGCAAATGATCTAAAATATAGGGTTTTAAAAAACCCAGTGTTGCCCTCAGAATATTTCCATTTGATAAACTGTGCACTTTGTTGGGGCCTAGAAACCTGTACTACTCCTTGTAAACTGGCCATAGAAACATCTATCTAAAATACCTTTAAATTTCTTTCTATTCAAATTGAGCTCTGTTCCTGGGTGACCATGGGTGATTAACTGTGTCCAATAGGCTCTGTCTGTGGACCCGAATCCTCCCTCTCTCCATGGATCCTTTGATAGCACTTTCCCCACCTTATTAGCCTTCTGCACAGGACCAAGGCAATCTCTAATGAGGGACCAAAGAGTAAATATTTGCACCGGAACCTTGTTAGGATTTTTGGTGTATCTCTGCCTTGTAGACATTTCCCTACCTTTTCCCAGGTTTCTCTTGGGGCCCAGTTTGAGGCCCATTACCAGTATTTGTGCCCTGGTCTGGAGTGCACAGGTGTTTAACCAGGGAGGCAGATATCTCACTAAATTAAACTATTGATAAATATAGGGGAATTGTCCGGATGTCCTGGCTCCCCTGTGACCTGATTCCAAACTACCTGCACTAACTCAGGGTTAAAAGATCCCATGTCAGGCCAGCCCACTCCAAATGTGGGTCAACTTAATTCACAGAAGGTCCTTAACTTTCCTTTAGATATTTTTATGCCTAATTAGAACCTTCCTCAAATCCTTCTCTACAAATGTTTCAATATGCAATCCAATGGGGTCTTCTGGGCACTAGGGCTGCCACCTATAATTAGACTAACTGTAACAAAATTGCAGGCATACAAGTAGGGAGGCAGACAAGGACAAAAACAAGGGAAGACACACAAGACAGAAACTTTCGCTTTGTCCGCCTGGCCGCTCCCCTCGTGGAGATTTTAGATGCCTCTTGGCATGTGGCAGGTTGGAATAAGCCCCCAACTCGGATCAGGTTCGCTGGTGGGACACCAGAGTGCCCCAAGAACCTGATCTTGCCTGTAAAAGTGCGCCACAGAACCACAGGTTAGGACTCACATAGGCTCCATCACAAGCGTCATGGAGCACGGTCACTCACACACAATTACATTCACACAGTCACACTCACACACCATTTGAATTTTGTTCCAGAAATTCCCTATCCTGAACGGTGCCTATGCCACTTGGGAGGTAATCAGTCTTCCCTTCCGCCCCAGTGGCAGGTCAGAAAGCACCGCGGGTCCCGAACCAGAATTTACCAGAATTGAATCCCTCCTAAAGTCTTAGGGGTATTCCCGGAGAGGAGAGGCTGCACCGCATCCGGCTCTCTCACTTTCACCCAGGTAGACTGGTCACTCCAGAGGCTTTTTACCAGGTCTCCTTAAATCTTCTGGGGATGTGTTGGCATCTCCCAGCTGCTCATCGGAAACCTAAGTAGGATCTTTGGGGCCCTAGAACGTCTCAGATGGTATCCCCCACCCCCCAAAAAACCTCTAGGAATTCAGTGGCCGGACTGGGAGAGGCCACTCACCCTGGGTGTCTATCCCCTGGTGTGTGACAAAGCACCAGGGATCTCGCTGGGGCCTCCAAATGTTACAACGTGTCAGTGAGATAACCAGAGATGTAGAGCTGAATTGTAAAGGAGCACGTTATTCGCCAGCAGGTTGAAGGGGCTCTCCCCAAATCACAGCCCCAATTGTTCTTGTTTGTCTGCTTTTAAAGACAAAAGCCACATTCCCTTTTGGCTCCCCCTCAGGGAACCGGTACAATAGTGAGTACAAAAGCGGTTATTACAGAAGCCAAAATAAGCATTAGTCAATGGGCTCATGATTTTCAGTTTCTGATACTCAGAAACTGCAAGATACATCCGGTTATGTAGGTCAACCATAACCTTAGGCAAAGTTCCTATACTTCTAGGGGTAATCAACCTATTATTGGAAATATACCGAGAGAGGTCCACTGCCGATAAAGATGAAGTCCTTTAGTGGCCTTAGCCAAGGGACCCAGATAACAATGGAATCTAGTCGCCTTAGCCTCGGGGCTCAGCTCACAACAGCTATCTGGAAGGGGTTCCTGGGTCCGTGGGCACACTGGACACTTGCTATGGGGGTCTGCGTGGCATGCTGCAGATAGATGACTTCACTTATGAAATCAAACCACTGGAGGCTTCTTCCAAATTTGAGCATGCGGTTTCTCTGCTTGTGACAGAACCATCAGCAGAGACTGAAAGGTGTCGGATTGAAGTGGAAGATACAAATCTAGCATATGAAGAGGCAATACTTGCTGAATCCCTTAGAGCACCACCTGTGTATTTGTGGAGGAATCATAGGAAATACTTAAAACTTCACTACACAGTTTCTAGCTCATTATTTCAGTTAAACCCTAATAAGACACTGGTGATAAAGAGAGATGTGATGATGAATAACATAATGAACACTATTTATTTTCAGCAGCATATTCATTTCTACATACGTCTTTGTGTCCTGGGAGCATCGGATCTAGTAAATCTAGATCGGCACCATAGGCTATTTTGAACTTTTTGTGTGGAACTTAAAATTGGATTGTTTACAGATATTCATGATACATCATTGCTTCTTACAGGACATAAAATAGGTGGTACTACATATTTTGGTTTCAGTAATGGAGTATGCAACCCTAACAGGGGGGCCATGTATGTGTATGTAGGACATCAAAATATATTTTTAGCTTCCAGTGTTACAGCACATATAATTGGTCATGATATGGGCATGGACCATGATGTAGCTGGTTGTAAATGTTTTCGAAGAACCTTCTGTATTATGGCTCCTGTGCCAGGTCTTTTGGATATGTTCAGCAATTGTTCTTTTCATAGAATTCGGTATTGGCAGATTGAATATGATAATTGTTTTGCTAGTCCTTATGCACCATACAATAATTTTCTTTATGTAGCTCCTCGTTGTGGTGACAAGATCATAAATAATAAAGAAGAATGTGACTGTGGTTCCATTAAAGAATGTACTGAAGATAAATGTTGTGAGGTCAGTTGTGCTCTCTCCCTTAGCAGTGAATGCAGTAGAGGAGGCTGCTGTATTAACTGTAAACATGGTTTACCTGGAAGGATTTGTAGAGAGAAGCGTGGCATTTGTGATCTATCAGAATACTGTGATGGGACTAAGGCTACTTGTCCAGAAGATTTCTATATCCAGGATGGAACCCCGTGTTCACCATTATCCGTTTGTGTGAGAGGAAACTGCAGTGACCGTGATATGCAGTGTCAAGCCCTTTTAGGCTTTGAAGCAAGAGATGGTGCACCAGGGTGCTATGAGAAATTGAACATAAGAGGAGACCGATTTGAAAATTGTGGGGTAAAGTTGGAGCGATTTGGAATGAGATCTCAACGATGTGAACCAGATGATGTTTATTGTGGAATGTTACACTGTCGTGATATCCAAGAAATATCTTCTGCTGGTGAGCACATTACATTTTGTCGTATCATAGTAGAAGATGTTCAACAAGAAGTATGCACTGGATTTGAACTGCACTCTGCGACAGATAAACCTCCATTGGGGCTTGTAGTGGATGGTGCAACATGTGGGCCAGGAAGATTCTGTTTAAACCAGAACTGTACTTTTCATCAAGACATGGGTTTTGACTGTGATGTCAACGCATGCAATTTCAGAGGGGTGTGCAACAACAAGAAACATTGTCACTGTCAGCGAGGATGGATTCCACCAACGTGTAATGGGACAGGAGTAGGTGGTAGGATAGACAGTGGCCCTCCGCCTGATAGAGAACCAGGTGTTCGCAGCAAAATGAGTGTTATTATAAACCAAGCAGTACTTATACTGAGTATTCGTTCAGCCCTATTTATGGCTACATTCTTTTTCGGGTACATTTCATCATTAGGAACTAAAGAAAACTGAGCAGTAAAAATTAAACTGGGAAAGAAATAGAATCCACTGACCTTTACTAAATGCTAACTGGCACCTACACAAGGGATAAAATCACATTGCCACTTGATGGGAGAAACAATCAATAATCACTCTGATAATGACATCATCCTACACCTATCCCAAATTGTCATCTTGAAATAAAATGGCTTGGAAATTTAAAAAGGTTCTATGTGTTTCAATTCGTTTAACATTTCCGTGTGGCTATATTGTTAATATCCCTGTAGGTGACAGTAGGAACCCTTAGATTCAGTAGCAAGAGGACCTGTAGTTACCTAAGATGTTGGTTCTTATGTCTTAGATGCGCCTGTAGAAAATCGTGCGTGCAGCGTTGTGCGCTTTTCTTGGTACCAGTTTTTCCCCATTGGTTATGCGCTAGATTTTTGTTATTTGTTCATCTTATTGCTAGTGTAAAATAAGCATTAAAAGAATCCCTTGGCAGATACAGTAGGAAGATCAAAGACTTATGTGTCATAGGCCGGTGATGTGAACAGCAATGCTACCACCTGCTCAGAAGTCTTCGAATTTTATGTTTTCAAGGTCCACAATTACTTTCAGAGATGGAATATATTTTCCTAAGGTTATGTGATGATCAAAGAAAGCATGTAGAAAAGCCTGCACCTTTTATGCACTTACTGTGGTAACTCGAGCATTTTCCTTATTCACATTTATCTTCTCGGTTGTACTAAACCAGGAGTATTGCAAATATAATGACTTCAGTATTGTGTCTTTATTGTAAAGCTAATCACATAAGGAGCCACTGATCACTGATATATCATTTTGTAAGGCCTCTGCTTATTGTGTCATAGCATCTCACATTTAAAATCTCAGGAACAGACTAATCATAGCCTGTGTATAAATTACAGAATGGAACTGATATATGATCCAAGACAAAAATGTAGGTAAAGGAAATAGGAAGCAATCACTTGAGAAGTACTAGACTAGAACAGGGTCTGATATGTGGTGTGTCATAGTCATGCTACTTAGATGCCTCAGGCCTCAGATCAAATCTCTTTCTGAAAATAAAGAATCCAGATGAGGGCAGCCACCCAATGCTGGAGGAAGGATGCGGCAGTCGAGAATCAGTAGGATCGCCAGTCTGGGGCACTGTAATTTGTCCATGTTTTATAGAGCTCTCACGGCCAGCACTTCTTGTCCAGTGGCTAATCTGGTCCTGTGATCTGGATCTTCATCCATGACGGGTCCCACGCCGTGCTTAGTATGCTCTTATCAAACGTGGGTGCTGCATTTACAACTGTCATCAGCATCTCCTAAAATTGAGCTTGGGTAGGCTTTGACTAACAGGGTTATTGCTTGTTGATTCACGAGTGATTGTTGAAAGTGGACTGTCTTCCTAGGAGGGCAGCAGTTTGGTTTGTTTCAGCAGCCTGTCTACCAAAGCATGTTAACTGTGGGCCCTGTAACATTTTTTCTCTTTATTCCTCACTTTTCATATTGGTTCATACCTTTACAAATCTGTTTTGCCTTTGTTAAGGACCTTTTGTTTCCCTCGGGCTGTTTAATTTGCACTACCATAAGTTTTTGAGTGTGTTTGGTTTTGTCTTTGGTTATCATGCTCTCTCCAGAATGCTGACATAAGATTTCAACCCCAGGATGGGTGTGGTCTCTCAGTCTAAAATGTGTCTATGTAGCATTGACAATTCAGGTCTTGGAGCCATGACCTCTAAAAAGGGGTCTGTGTGGTGTTAGGGCCTAACATGTGTATTCCTTGAAAGTGAGTTCTAATCGGTGCCAGATATTCGAGACAGATTCATTACAGCCTAGTCAACAAAGCTGGACTCTTCCCAGCTAACACAAGAGCAGACATGCTCAGGGTTAGCCTTCAATATTTTTAATCCTCCTTGTCCGGCTTTGGCATGTCAGCACAGGGGATAGTTACCGGGCAAACATAAGGGGGAGATGCAGAAGATGAGGAAGAGGAGCCCTGGGGCTGAAAGGAACATAGAGATCAAGATAGGAGGGAGGTGAGAATGGAGTGGGGCTGTGAGACACAGGAACAAAGGTAGTCAAGAGGACAGGGTCTTTGGGAGGGGAAGAAGGTTGAAGTTTAAAAGAAGCCTCAAACTCACAGAATCTTTTCAAAGTATTTCTTTCTTGTCTTCTTCCGACCAACTGAAGTAAGTGACCCATGGTGTGATAGCTATCCTAGTACCCTTTCTTCTAAGGTGCCACAGTACACAAGTGTGGCATGCCCAAGAAACCAAAGGGCCACTGCAGTTCTAGATTGTACTTAATGAAATCATGCCACGTTCAAAGGAAATTGATAGAGTCAGGAACTTTGTGGCACACCACGGATCTAGCACAAATCTGGACGGGGGATGGGTGGATTACGCGTTTCCCCCAGTAAAGGAAGATAGAGATAGAAGGAGGGACTTGCCCTACCTTAGAGAAAGGCTAATTCTATACTCATCCAAAGGACTCTGTAAAACAGGAAAACACTGACATGAATCTGACCAAGGGTTGACCTACAGTAGAATCACAGCCTACAATCTCCATACTATAAAAAGATCACAGAACAGGAGGACGACTTACAGCCCACCCTAGGAAATTTGGGTTCTTTGACAGGTGCTGTTCTTAACCCAGCCACCCAATGTGGGGGTTGCCCAACCTTTGTCATGTAGTGGCACCAAGTTATTTATAAAACAAAGATATAGGTGCCTCAAATAGAGGTGAAAGGCTTCATTCAGTTGAAGCCTATCAGGGAAGGCCAGGTGGGAACCAAGGCAAGGTCAGGGTTTTTATAAGACAGAATTGAGTAACCATCTCGTATTTTAACTTTAGTAATGGTGTCACCTTTAGCCAAAACTTGTGGATGAGGGTTGTTCCTCTTTTCCTTTCCCTTGTTTGGAGTCCCAGTAGCCAATAGAACAGTATTTCTAAGAGCTGTTTTTGTAAGCCTTGTGGTATTTTTAGGTAGTCATGGGTGTGGGAGGTATTATAAAGCCAAAGGAAAGAAAACGGGGCAGAGTACAAGGAAGGTATGGGGAAATGAGAGGAATCTGTGTATTATTTGCTTAACTTTTGCACCTTTATCCTCGAGGAGTCTGGGGCCTTCTGGGCCAAGTTTGCTGCACAAGTCCATTCGCAGTTACCTTTGCCCAGGGGAGTTCCACGTGGCTCCAGGTCAGTCACCTAGGTTCTACGTATAATCCTCCATGGCTCTACTGAGGTTTAGTAGTCTTTCCTCCACCTGCTACTCAGATTCAGTCAGTACTCTGTTCAAAGTAGCAACTCCCCTTCCCACCAGGTGGTCCTTGGACACAATACGTGTGAGGTGCCTTGAGGGCAGTATAGCTTGCAATTCGACGGGACTCATGCCGTGTCCCCGGCAAAAGTGATTTCCCTGTGGACCCGGACCTATAACCCTGGAGAATACACAGGTGCAGGGAAGGCAAGAGGAAAAAGCACCAGTGGATCAGTAAGAGTAATAGAAGGAACTGGGAACACCCAACTCCTACTCCTTGTTTCCTGCTCCCACATGTTCTACGTAACGGATACAGCAGTCTTTGGTTTAACACAGACAGTGCACCCTGAAGGATGGCACTCTACCCGTCCAGAGTGCTGTTTCCGGGCTGGCACTTTGGCCATGTCTTCAGTAGGCCCTCACAGCCCACTATGAGTGTAGCTGCTACTAAACATTTGACATGTGATGCCAAGTATGTACTCCACTGAGGGGGCCCATTCCTATACCTCATTCACTGAAGAGTGAGTTCACTGTTTACATGCTCAGTCGCGTGGGATTCCGTTTTTGAAGATCACACATTTCATAAGCAAGCTGGCTAAGGCTCTGCAGACAGAAAAGACCATTTATCACAACTGGAATAGCTGTTCCTGCCAGGACTAATTGCTGTTCCTTCCAGGATGGAAGGGGCGCCATGCAATCAACTGCCCAACGATTAGCTGCCAGGTTTTCTTGAGGAATACTGACCGACCAGCAGCCCATTATTGATCTTTGTTGATGGCAAGGTAGACATGTAGAGACAGCAGTCCCTCGGCTGATTCCCGTAGCAAGTGGGAATCTGTGCTTTTGAACCCAATATAGCCGCCACCTCTGCCACAGTGGCGACTCTGTTCATGAGCCAAGTGCCAGTTATAGGGTGGGCAGTGATGAAGTTTGTCTAATGTTGACTGGCCAAGTCATTTTCTCTGCTTGGTTTTTGAGGGCTTCCTCCACGGTGGATGCTTCTTGGTAGGCAAGGGCCTGTGCTGGAAAAATCTTCACACTTCCTGACTACTGCTATATCTATAGCTCACATGTCTACCCTAGAGCACGTTTTCTCTGACTCTGCAGTCGTTTTACTTGCAGGCCCCTGACCAGTAGGTAAGGCCCTAGGCCACCTTGGGCTACTTATCCTGCCACACAGAGTAGATAACCAAGTCCACTATCCATGACGCTGCTCAATATGATGATCTTTCTGCATTTTCTCTCTTAAAAAGTCATCCCCACAGAGTGATGTTATGCAGTCATCTTCCATGTTGCGTTTGAAGCCACATACCAATCCTACCCATGCATACCCCACACTTAGGCATTTTATTCCCCCTCAACTGGTTGGAGTAAACCCTCATCTGGGCATATATGCAAGCTGAGTGAAATGCACTGTTGAAACCATGTTGAGTGACATGGTGACTTCAACTACCTGCTCATACAGCTTGTACATGTGTATCCTCTTGTATGGCCTTGAAATGGGATGTTGTGTTTTTATCTTGCTGTGACTTGCTACCAGATCCACCTGCCTTCGTGGCTTGGCAGGACCAAAAGAGTGTAGCTTATACTGGATGATTCAGAGCACATGCTTATTTGGAGCCATGTGACTGTAAACCTCATTTTCCCCAGGGCCCCATGACACCCCTGCAGCTGTTTCTCCGTAGGCAGATGGCATGGTTTTGTTTCCAAACCCAAACTGGTGCTGTGATTCTCTTTTGGGGGCCGGACACAGATTTTATACTGCATCTTTTCCCACAACCGGAACCCCCCGCCCCGCCACACACACACACACACACACACACACACACACACACACACACACAGCGTCATAGAAATTGTGTATGCCATCCATTACGGCACAAGTGATGGCTTCTGATTGCACCATGGCCAGGACCTACAGCAAGGCCTTCTTGCCTTGAGTCCCACTCAAGATGACCACCTTGCTTATCCAGCATATGGACCATCATGGTACCCACAGCTTTGAAATGTTGGCTTCAATAAACCAGAGAGGCATATATCAGGCACCACCTTCCTTGTACTAAGGAATGCAAGAAGAAGCAATTTGCCTTGACTCTGAGGGTATGTACCAACGTGACCAGAAGCACTCTACCCCTAAACACTCTAATAATGTGGCATGTCCCAGAAACTTTAGAAGGTTTATCTCCCACCCTTGGAATGTGGTTCTTCTGATAAGACCTCTGTGAGCTAACCAACTCATGTTTGCACGGTTCCACTAGCTTGATACTATCGATATAATGAATCAGTAGGATGATTTGTGTTTTGTTCAGACAGTCTCCATCTATTCAGATCATATTACGCTAGAACAGGAAAGTAAACATAGCCCCAGGGGTAAAGGTATATACATAGTTGTCCACGCCACATGGATGCTAACTTTTTTTTTTTTTTATTGACACTCTTTTCTGATTGGAATAGAAATGAGCACACATAGTAAATCTATGGCTGCATGTCATGCACCCAAGTTCATGTTAATTTACTCTAGCACTGATAGCAGATGCAGTAAGAGATTCTACGTGGCAGAGCTGATGGTTCCCTACCATCATTCATTAGGATCAATGTGTTTCTTTAGGGGCCAGATTGTGATTTAAAGGGGGATTTGATAGGGATAACCACTTCTGCAATTTTAGTCTCTCATGGTGGCACGTATGTCCCTCTTCCCACCCAGAACACACTATTGTCTTTGATTTACTATGCTGGCCAAGCGCAGAGGGACATTAAGTGGCTTCTCCCTGCCGTATGATGATGACAGCTCCTATTCCACATGCCATATACCTTTCGAAGATGTTATTCTAACCTCCAAAGATGTGAATCCCAACTATATACCTGGGGCCTTGGGGAAGTGACCCCTGGGTTGGCCTGTAGACCACTGAACCCACCGTAATCTCTGCGTCAGCTAGAACTCCACTTATTGCTGCTGTCTAAAAGCTCCCACCATAACAGTGTCCATGGTGACAATTTGGAGCTCAGAGTACCGATCTCAGTGCAGACACTTGGTCCAATAATCCTCTCAACTCAATAGGTATCTGTCTCTCAGCATACACCGTCAATAAAATGGTGGTAGATTTCTAGGGGAAGGACTGGGAGTATCATTACATTATATATTTGTCATGACGCTCATATGTCCTTCCTCCCGAGAACCCTCCGATCTCTTTAGTCAACACATTCTGTATCTGAAAAATCAGCTTTGCTGCAGAAAGACCAAGGATCAGGGTTTTATGTGAGTGCGACCCTTCTCACCTCTTGTCCTCCATTTTTGCTTTCTTCTCATTGTAGATGTTAAGCAGCACACTCTTTGGCTACTTATCTATTTGCCACCACAGATTCTGTGCTCTATTATTATCTCAAAAATCACTACACAATCTGGCCCTTTAGGTGTCTCGCCAGCCTTGACAATTTTTAGGGTAATTGTGGTCCCCTGGCTTCTGGCTGTAAAGTGCAGCCACGTGGCCTCTGGTACTTTGGAAGACCTCCTATTCCCTCCCTATAGCTGTTAACAAACACTGATCTGTGACAATCTGTCCTGTCATCAGACTGGCCTACAGAGGAGAGACACAACTGAACCCCTTAGAGATGATGCTGCCCCTTGCACCAGTGCATTTAAAATGGTATTTACTGACATATAATGGATAAACCACATTAAATTTGTTCTGGCATACAACATAACCATTGTGTATTTGTACACATGGCAAAATGACCACCACAGTAAGTCTGGTTAACATCTGTCACCATCCTAAGTTATGAGATTTTTTTCTATTAACGTGTGTTACTCTTTCCAACTAAAATACATGATCCATTAGAGAAGAAAGCAGGTGAGGTAAGTTGTTCTAGGTAAGTTCCCTATATGGACTAGAGTACATTCACATGGAATGGAATGTTGAAACGATTTTTGAAAAGGTCAAGACGATGGTGTGTGAAATAAGCTAATGATGTGCTCCTTCAGACAGGGTCAGAAAGAAGCTGAAGTCAGAACTTTTAGACAACATTAACTTTCTGCGGTTTACTTAGCATTGCAATGAAAGACACGGATTTTTAAGGGTGCAGCTTGATGGGATTTGATGTGTAACCACAAGCCTGTCTTAGTCTGTGTGGGCTCCTATGACAAAATGCCACAGAGTGCAGGGGTCGGGGGGAGGTCTAAGCAAGAGAACTTTGTTTCTCACAGTTCTGGAGATTGGGAGGTCCAAGTCCCAGATTCAGTATTTGGTGAAAACCACTTCCTGGTTCACAGATGGTACCTTCTCTTTGTAACCCCACAGGGCAGGCAGAAGGGGTGAGGGAACCCTCTGAGGCTTCTTTCATAAAGGCACCAATCCCATTCAAGAGGGCCCTGTCCTCCTGACCTCATCACTTCCCAAAGGCCTCACCTCCTAATACCATCCCCTGGGACATAGGATTCCAGCATATGAATTTGGGAAGGACACAAACATTCAATCTACAGCACACCCCGGTCAAGATACACAAGTTTTCCATCATTCCAGGAAATTCCCTCCATTCTTCCATTCCCAAGTCAGGAAACTACCGATTTCAATTCTATTCCCAGAACTGATTTTGGACTATTCTAGAGCTTCATAAAAGTTAAATCATGTATTATTAAGTTTCTTTGGCCTGATTTCTTTCTATCATCATCATCATCATCATCATCATCATCATGGTCGTCGTCGTCATGTCTGTGAGACACATTCTTACACATATCAGAAGTTTTTTCTGATTTACTGGGTGATTATTCTACTGGATGAATATAGCAGTTTGTTTATCCATTTGTCTTTTAAGTACTGGTTGTTTGTTACCAGTTGGTGGGATAAATTCATGAATAATGCTGCTATGAACATTCATGAACAAGTCTTTTAAAAAAATTTTTTTAACATATATTTACATTGATTTTTATAGAGAGAGGAAAGAAGAGGGAGAGAGAGATGGACACATCAATTGGCTGCCTCGTGCACACCCCGCACTGGGGATCTTGCTGGCAACCAGGGCACGTGCCCTGACTGGGATTTGAACTGGTAACCTCGTGGTGATTGGGTCGACGCTCAACCACTGAGCCACACCAGCCGGGCTTGTGGACAAGTCTTAGGGGGTAATTTCCTAGGATTAGAATGACCTGGACACGCAGTAGATGTAAGTTTCACTCTACAATGAACTATGATTATACACCCTGGTTTTTCTACTCATGACATCTATTTACTTTCCATCATTCAGCCCCAACTGCATTCAATTTTTAGCAATTATGAGAGAATCTTCTTCTCTTCTCAAAAGTCTTCTGTGGCCCTGGCCGGTTTGGCTCAGCGGTTGGAGCGTCGGCCTGCGGTACAGAGAGACCCGGGTTCGGTTCCCGCTAAGGGCACGTACCTCGGTTGCACTTTGTCCCCGGCCCTGGTTGGTCGTGTGGGTGGCAGCCACTCGATGTGTCCCTTCACATCGATGTTTCTCTCTCTCTCTCTCTTCCTCTCTCTCCCTCCCGCTCTATCTGAACAAAAAATGGAAAAAATGTCCTCTGGTGAGGATAAAAAAAAAAAAAAAATGTCTTCTGCGGAGAAGCTTTCACTCTCCTCACCATTCTCTATTTTAATGTCATGTTGACCTATTATGTCTTCTAGGCTTGAGGAAAAAAGCCACTAAGTGTCTTAAAATTGTCACCAAGTCCACTTATTCTTCCCCTGTGTCCTTTCCAAGAGAGCAGGGGACCTTTCAGCCCTGACTCCCTACATCACTGAGCACAGTTTTCCTCAATGAATACACCATTGTTATGTAATAGCTCCCCCACCCCTCCACCCCTCTGGGACTGCCAAACCTCCAGCCTCTCTCTGCTCTCCTGACTACACTGCTGGAAAAGGTGTGTTGCAGCATTAGTCTTGCCTGCCTTCCACTTGACTGCAGTTTCTTTGGTCTCCGGCCCCCTCACTCATGGGGCCTGCCTGTGCTCAGTCCCACCTGACAGGTGATCTCTGGCTGCCTCTGCTCTGCTTGCTCCTGCCCCAGTTCTGCAGTTCCCACACCCTACCAGGATGGCGCTTCACTTCCTCTGAAGTTGTGATCCCCAGGAAGGTGTCCCACAGAGTAGGTGCAGCTGGGGTGCAAGACCAGCTCTCCTACAGGATTCACTTCGGGGGCCGCAGACATGTGGTTCACATGAAGGTGAAGAAGAACTTGCTGCCCAGACATTTTCCTGTTGTCACTAATAACGACCAAGGTGCCATGCAGGAGGACTACCCTTTCGTCCCTCGGGCCTGTTACTACTACAGCTACCTGGAAGGGGTTCCTGGGTCCATGGGCACACTGGACACTTGCTATGGGGGTCTGCGTGGCATGCTGCAGATAGATGACTTCACTTATGAAATCAAACCACTGGAGGCTTCTTCCAAATTTGAGCATGTGGTTTCTCTGCTTGTGACAGAACCATCATCAGGGACTGAAAGATGTAGAATTGAAGTGGATGATGCAGATCTAGCATATGAAGAGGCAATGCTCGCTGAATCCCCTAGAGCAACAACTGTGTATTTGTGGAGGACTCATAGGAAAAGTTTAAAACTTCACTACACAGTTTCTAGCTCATTATTCAGGTTGAACCCTAATAAGACACTGGTAATAGAGAGAGTCGTGATGTTGAACAACATATTGAATTCCATTTATTATCAGCAGCGTATTCATGTCTACATACGTGTTTTGTTCCTTTGGGAGAATTCGGATCTGGTAAATATAAATCATGGCGATACAGGCGATATTGTTGGAATGTTTGGTTTGTGGAAATATAACAATTGGTATTTACAGATTGCTCATGATACATCACTCCTTCTTACAGGACATAGACTCGGAGGTGATTCTTATTTTGCCTTCTCTAATGGTGTATGCAACCCCAACTGGGGGGCAATGTATGTATATGTAGGACATCAACATATATTTGTGGGTGCCACTACTGCAGCACATGCAATAGGTCATGGTATAGGCATGAGCCACGATGTAGCTGGTTGTAAATGTTTTCGAAGAACCTTCTGTATTATGACTCCTGTGCCAGGTCTTTTGGATATGTTCAGCAATTGTTCTTTTCATAGAATTCGGTATTGGCAGATTCAATTTGATAATTGTTTTGCTAGTCCTTATGCGCCATACAAGAATTTTCCTTATGTAGCTCCTCGTTGTGGTGACAAGATCATAAATAATAAAGAAGAATGTGACTGTGGTTCCATTAAAGAATGTACTGAAGATAAATGTTGTGAGGTCAATTGTGCTCTCTCCCTTACCAGTGAATGCAGTAGAGGAGGCTGCTGTATAAACTGTAAACATGGTTTACCTGGAAGGATTTGTAGAGAGAAGCGTGGCATTTGTGATCTATCAGAATACTGTGATGGGACTAAGGCTACTTGTCCAGAAGATTTTTATATCCAGGATGGAACCCCATGTTCACCATTATCCGTTTGTGTGAGAGGAAACTGCAGTGACCGTGATATGCAGTGTCAAGCCCTTTTAGGCTTTGAAGCAAGAGATGGTGCACCAGGGTGCTATGAGAAATTGAACATAAGAGGAGACCGATTTGGAAATTGTGGGGTGAAGTTGGAGCGATTTGGAATGAGATCTCAACGATGTGAACCAGATGATGTTTATTGTGGAATGTTACACTGTCGTGATATCCAAGAAATACCTTCTGCTGGTGAGCACATTACATTTCGTCGTATCATAGTAGAAGATGTTCAACAAGAAATATGCACTGGATTTGAACTGCACCCTGCTACAGATAAACTTCCAGTGGGGCTTGTAGTGGATGGTGCAACATGTGGGCCAGGAAGATTCTGTTTAAACCAGAACTGTACTTTTCATCAAGACATGCGTTTTGACTGTGATGTCAAGACATGCAATTTCAGAGGGGTGTGCAACAACAGGAAACATTGTCACTGTCAGCGAGGATGGATTCCACCAACGTGCAATGGGACAGGAGTAGGTGGTAGTATAGACAGTGGCCCTCCGCCTGATAGAGAACCAGGTGTTCGCAGCAAAATAAGTGTTACTATAAACCAAGCAGTACTTTTACTGTGTATTCGTACAGCCCTATTAATGGCTACATTCTTTTTCGGGTGCATTTCATCATTAGGTACTAAAGAAAACTGAGCAGTAAAAATTAAACTGGGAAAGAAATAGAATCCACTGACCTTTACTAAATGCTAACTGGCACCTACACAAGGGATAAAATCACATTGCCACTTGATGGGAGAAACAATCAATAATCACTCTGATAATGACATCATCCTACACCTATTCCAAATTGTCATCTTGAAATAAAATGGCTTGGAAATTTAAAAAGGTTCTATGTGTTTCAATTCATTTAACATTTCCGTGTGGCTATATTGTTAATATCCCTGTAGGTGACAGTAGGAACCCTTAGATTCACTAGCAAGAGGACCTGTAGTTACCTAAGATGTTGGTTCTTATGTCTTAGATGCGCCTGTAGAACATCGTGCGTGCAGCGTTGTGCGCTTTTCTTGGTACCAGTTTTTCCCCATTGGTTATGCGCTAGATTTTTGTTATTTGTTCATCTTATTGCTAGTGTAAAATAAGCATTAAAAGAATCCCTTGGCAGATACAGTAGGAAGATCAAAGTCTTATGTGTCATAGGCCGGTGATGTGAACAGCAATGCTACCACCTGCTCAGAAGTCTTCGAATTTTATGTTTTCAAGGTCCACAATTACTTTCAGAGATGGAATATATTTTCCTAAGGTTATGTGATGATCAAAGAAAGCATGTAGAAAAGCCTGCACCTTTTATGCACTTACTGTGGTAACTCGAGCATTTTCCTTATTCACATTTATCTTCTCGGTTGTTCTAAACCAGGAGTATTGCAAATATAATGGCTTCAGTATTGTGTCTTTATTGTAAAGCTAATCACATAAGGAGCCACTGATCACTGATATCTCATTTTGTAAGGCCTCTGCTTATTGTGTCATAGCATCTCACATTTAAAATCTCAGGAACAGACTAATCATAGCCTGTGTATAAATTACAGAATGGAACTGATATATGATCCAAGACAAAAATGTAGGTAAAGGAAATAGGAAGCAATCACTTGAGAAGTACTAGACTAGAACAGAGTCTGATATGTGGTGTGTTATAGTCATGCTACTTAGATGCCTCAGGCCTCAGATCAAATCTCTTTCTGAAAATAAAGAATCCAGATGAGGGCAGCCACCCAATGCTGGAGGAAGGATGCGGCAGTCGAGAATCAGTAGGATCGCCAGTCTGGGGCACTGTAATTTGTCCATGTTTTATAGAGCTCTCACGGCCAGCACTTCTTGTCCAGTGGCTAATCTGGTCCTGTGATCTGGATCTTCATCCATGACGGGTCCCACGCCGTGCTTAGTATGCTCTTATCAAACGTGGGTGCTGCATTTACAACTGTCATCAGCATCTCCTAAAATTGAGCTTGGGTAGGCTTTGACTAACAGGGTTATTGCTTGTTGATTCACGAGTGATTGTTGAAAGTGGACTGTCTTCCTAGGAGGGCAGCAGTTTGGTTTGTTTCAGCAGCCTGTCTACCAAAGCATGTTAACTGTGGGCCCTGTAACATTTTTTCTCTTTATTCCTCACTTTTCATATTGGTTCATACCTTTACAAAGCTGTTTTGCCTTTGTTAAGGACCTTTTGTTTCCCTCGGGCTGTTTAATTTGTACTACCATAAGTTTTTGAGTGTGTTTGGTTTTGTCTTTGGTTATCATGCTCTCTCCAGAATGCTGACATAAGATTTCAACCCCAGGATGGGTGTGGTCTCTCAGTCTAAAATGTGTCTATGTAGCATTGACAATTCAGGTCTTCGGGCCATGACCTCTAAAAGGGGTCTGTGTGGTGTTAGGGCCTAACATGTGTATTCCTTGAAAGTGAGTTCTAATCGGTGCCAGATATTCGAGACAGATTCATTACAGCCTAGTCAACAAAGCTGGACTCTTCCCAGCTAACACAAGAGCAGACATGCTCAGGGTTAGCCTTCAATATTTTTAATCCTCCTTGTCCGGCTTTGGCATGTCAGCACAGGGGATAGTTACCGGGCAAACATAAGGGGGAGATGCAGAAGATGAGGAAGAGGAGCCCTGGGGCTGAAAGGAACATAGAGATCAAGATAGGAGGGAGGTGAGAATGGAGTGGGGCTGTGAGACACAGGAACAAAGGTAGTCAAGAGGACAGGGTCTTTGGGAGGGGAAGAAGGTTGAAGTTTAAAAGAAGCCTCAAAATCACAGAATCTTTTCAAAGTATTTCTTTCTTGTCTTCTTCCGACCAACTGAAGTAAGTGACCCATGGTGTGATAGCTATCCTAGTACCCTTTCTTCTAAGGTGCCACAGTACACAAGTGTGGCATGCCCAAGAAACCAAAGGGCCACTGCAGTTCTAGATTGTACTTAATGAAATCATGCCACGTTCAAAGGAAATTGATAGAGTCAGGAACTTTGTGGCACACCACGGATCTAGCACAAATCTGGACGGGGGATGGGTGGATTACGCGTTTCCCCCAGTAAAGGAAGATAGAGATAGAAGGAGGGACTTGCCCTACCTTAGAGAAAGGCTAATTCTATACTCATCCAAAGGACTCTGTAAAACAGGAAAACACTGACATGAATCTGACCAAGGGTTGACCTACAGTAGAATCACAGCCCACAATCTCCATACTATAAAAAGATCACAGAACAGGAGGACGACTTACAGCCCCACCCTAGGAAATTTGGGTTCTTTGACAGGTGCTGTTCTTAACCCAGCCACCCAATGTGGGGGTTGCCCAACCTTTGTCATGTAGTGGCACCAAGTTATTTATAAAACAAAGATATAGGTGCCTCAAATAGAGGTGAAAGGCTTCGATTCAGTTGAAGCCTATCAGGGAAGGCCAGGTGTGAACCAAGGCAAGGTCAGGGTTTTTATAAGACAGAATTGAGTAACCATCTCGTATTTTAACTTTAGTAATGGTGTCACCTTTAGCCAAAACTTGTGGATGAGGGTTGTTCCTCTTTTCCTTTCCCTTGTTTGGAGTCCCAGTAGCCAATAGAACAGTATTTCTAAGAGCTGTTTTTGTAAGCCTTGTGGTATTTTTAGGTAGTCATGGGTGTGGGAGGTATTATAAAGCCAAAGGAAAGAAAACGGGGCAGAGTACAAGGAAGGTATGGGGAAATGAGAGGAATCTGTGTATTATTTGCTTAACTTTTGCACCTTTATCCTCGAGGAGTCTGGGGCCTTCTGGGCCAAGTTTGCTGCACAAGTCCATTCGCAGTTACCTTTGCCCAGGGGAGTTCCACGTGGCTCCAGGTCAGTCACCTAGGTTCTACGTATAACCCTCCATGGCTCTACTGAGGGTTAGTAGTCTTTCCTCCACCTGCTACTCAGATTCAGTTAGTACTCTGTTCAAAGTAGCAACTCCCCTTCCCACCAGGTGGTCCTTGGACACAATACGTGTGAGGTGCCTTGAGGGCAGTATAGCTTGCAATTCGACGGGACTCATGCCGTGTCCCCGGCAAAAGTGATTTCCCTGTGGACCCGGACCTATAACCCTGGAGAATACACAGGTGCAGGGAGGGCAAGAGGAAAAAGCACCAGTGGATCAGTAAGAGTAATAGAAGGAACTGGGGACACCCAACTCCTACTCCTTGTTTCCTGCTCCCACATGTTCTACGTAACGGATACAGCAGTCTTTGGTTTAACACAGACAGTGCACCCTGAAGGATGGCACTCTACCCGTCCAGAGTGCTGTTTCCGGGCTGGCACTTTGGCCATGTCTTCAGTAGGCCCTCACAGCCCACTATGAGTGCAGCTGCTACTAAACATTTGACATGTGATGCCAAGTATGTACTCCACTGAGGGGGCCCATTCCTATACCTCATTCACTGAAGAGTGAGTTCACTGTTTACATGGTCAGTCGCGTGGGATTCCGTTTTTGAAGATCACACATTTCATAAGCAAGCTGGCTAAGGCTCTGCAGACAGAAAAGACCATTTATCACAACTGGAATAGCTGTTCCTGCCAGGACTAATTGCTGTTCCTTCCAGGATGGAAGGGGCGCCATGCAATCAACTGCCCAACGATTAGCTGCCAGGCTTTCTTGAGGAATACTGACCGACCAGCAGCCCATTATTGATCTTTGTTGATGGCAAGGTAGACATGTAGAGACAGCAGTCCCTCGGCTGATTCCCGTAGCAAGTGGGAGTCTGTGCTTTTGAACCCAATATAGCCGCCACCTCTGCCACAGTGGCGACTCTGTTCATGAGCCAAGTGCCAGTTATAGGGTGGGCAGTGATGCAGTTTGTCTAATGTTGACTGGCCAAGTCATTTTCTCTGCTTGGTTTTTGAGGGCTTCCTCCACGGTGGATGCTTCTTGGTAGGCATGAGCCTGTGCTGGAAAAATCTTCACACTTCCTGACTACTGCTATATCTATAGCTCACATGTCTACCCTAGAGCACGTTTTCTCTGACTCTGCAGTCGTTTTACTTGCAGGCCCCTGACCAGTAGGTAAGGCCCTAGGCCACCTTGGGCTACTTATCCTGCCACACAGAGTAGATAACCAAGTCCACTATCCATGACGCTGCTCAATATGATGATCTTTCTGCATTTTCTCTCTTAAAAAGTCATCCCCACAGAGTGATGTTATGCAGTCATCTTCCATGTTGCGTTTGAAGCCACATACCAATCCTACCCCACACTTAGGCATTTTATTCCAAACTCAACTGGTTGGAGTAAACCCTCATCTGGGCATATATGCAAGCTGAGTGAAATGCACTGTTGAAACCATGTTGAGTGACATGGTGACTTCAACTACCTGCTCATACAGCTTGTACATGTGTATCCTCTTGTATGGCCTTGAAATGGGATGTTGTGTTTTTATCTTGCTGTGACTTGCTACCAGATCCACCTGCCTTCGTGGCTTGGCAGGACCAAAAGAGTGTAGCTTATACTGGATGATTCAGAGCACATGCTTATTTGGAGCCATGTGACTATAAACCTCATTTTCCCCAGGGCCCCATGACACCCCTGCAGCTGTTTCTCCGTAGGCAGATGGCATGGTTTTGTTTCCAAACCCAAACTGGTGCTGTGATTCTCTTTTGGGGGCCGGACACAGGTTTTATACTGCATCTTTTCCCACAACCGGAACCCCCCGCCCCGCCACACACACACACACACACACACACACACAGCGTCATAGAAATTGTGTATGCCATCCATTACGGCACAAGTGATGGCTTCTGATTGCACCATGGCCAGGACCTACAGCAAGGCCTTCTTGCCTTGAGTCCCACTCAAGATGACCACCTTGCTTATCCAGCATATGGACCATCATGGTACCCACAGCTTTGAAATGTTGGCTTCAATAAACCAGAGAGGCATATATCAGGCACCACCTTCCTTGTAGTAAGGAATGCAAGAAGAAGCAATTTGCCTTGACTCTGAGGGTATGTACCAACGTGACCAGAAGCACTCTACCCCTAAACACTCTAATAATGTGGCATGTCCCAGAAACTTTAGAAGGTTTATCTCCCACCCTTGGAATGTGGTTCTTCTGATAAGACCTCTATGAGCTAACCAACTCATGTTTGCACGGTTCCACTAGCTTGATACTATCGATATAATGAATCAGTAGGATGATTTGTGTTTTGTTCAGACAGTCTCCATCTATTCAGATCATATTACGCTAGAACAGGAAAGTAAACATAGCCCCAGGGGTAAAGGTATATACATAGTTGTCCACGCCACATGGATGCTAACTTTTTTTATTTTTATTGACACTCTTTTCTGATTGGAATAGAAATGAGCACACATAGTAAATCTATGGCTGCATGTCATGCACCCAAGTTCATGTTAATTTACTCTAGCACTGATAGCAGATGCAGTAAGAGATTCTACGTGGCAGAGCTGATGGTTCCCTACCATCATTCATTAGGATCAATGTGTTTCTTTAGGGGCCAGATTGTGATTTAAAGGGGGATTTGATAGGGATAACCACTTCTGCAATTTTAGTCTCTCATGGTGGCACGTATGTCCCTCTTCCCACCCAGAACACACTATTGTCTTTGATTTACTATGCTGGCCAAGCGCAGAGGGACATTAAGTGGCTTCTCCCTGCCGTATGATGATGACAGCTCCTATTCCACATGCCATATACCTTTCGAAGATGTTATTCTAACCTCCAAAGATGTGAATCCCAACTATATACCTGGGGCCTTGGGGAAGTGACCCCTGGGTTGGCCTGTAGACCACTGAACCCACCGTAATCTCTGCGTCAGCTAGAACTCCACTTATTGCTGCTGTCTAAAAGCTCCCACCATAACAGTGTCCATGGTGACAATTTGGAGCTCAGAGTACCGATCTCAGTGCAGACACTTGGTCCAATAATCCTCTCAACTCAATAGGTATCTGTCTCTCAGCATACACCGTCAATAAAATGGTGGTAGATTTCTAGGGGAAGGACTGGGAGTATCATTACATTATATATTTGTCATGACGCTCATATGTCCTTCCTCCCGAGAACCCTCCGATCTCTTTAGTCAACACATTCTGTATCTGAAAAATCAGCTTTGCTGCAGAAAGAACAAGGATCAGGGTTTTATGTGAGTGCGACCCTTCTCACCTCTTGTCCTCCATTTTTGCTTTCTTCTCATTGTAGATGTTAAGCAGCACACTCTTTGGCTACTTATCTATTTGCCACCACAGATTCTGTGCTCTATTATTATCTCAAAAATCACTACACAATCTGGCCCTTTAGGTGTCTCGCCAGCCTTGACAATTTTTAGGGTAATTGTGGTCCCCTGGCTTCTGGCTGTAAAGTGCAGCCACTTGGCCTCTGGTACTTTGGGAGACCTCCTAATCCCTCCCTATAGCTGTTAACAAACACTGATCTGTGACAATCTGTCCTGTCATCAGACTGGCCTACAGAGGAGAGACACAACTGAACTCCTTAGAGATGATGCTGCCCCTTGCACCAGTGCATTTAAAATGGTATTTACTGACATATAATGGATAAACCACATTAAATTTGTTCTGGCGTACAACATAACCATTGTGTATTTGTACACATGGCAAAATGACCACCACAGTAAGTCTAGTTAACATCTGTCACCATCCTAAGTTATGAGGTTTTTTTCTATTAACGTGTGTTGCTCTTTCCAACTAAAATACATGATCCATTAGAGAAGAAAGCAGGTGAGGTAAGTTGTTCTAGGTAAGTTCCCTATATGGACTTGAGTACATTCACATGGAATGGAATGTTGAAACGATTTTTGAGAAGGTCAAGACGATGGTGTGTGAAATAAGCTAATGATGTGCTCCTTCAGACAGGGTCAGAAAGAAGCTGAAGTCAGAACTTTTAGACAAAATTAACTTTCTGCGGTTTACTTAGCATTGCAATGAAAGACACGGATTTTTAAGGGTGCAGCTTGATGGGTTTTGATGTGTAACCACAAGCCTGTCTTAGTCTGTGTGGGCTCCTATGACAAAATGCCACAGAGTGCAGGGGTCGGGGGGAGGTCTAAGCAAGAGAACTTTATTTCTCACAGTTCTGGAGGTTGGGAGGTCCAAGTCCCAGATTCAGTATTTGGTGAAAACCACTTCCTGGTTCACAGATGGTACCTTCTCTTTGTAACCCCACAGGGCAGGCAGAAGGGGTGAGGGAACCCTCTGAGGCTTCTTTCATAAAGGCACCAATCCCATTCAAGAGGGCCCTGCCCTCCTGACCTCATCACTTCCCAAAGGCCTCACCTCCTAATACCATCCCCTGGGACATAGGATTCCAGCATATGAATTTGGGAAGGACACAAACATTCAATCTACAGCACACCCCGGTCAAGATACACAAGTTTTCCATCATTCCAGGAAATTCCCTCCATTCTTCCATTCCCAAGTCAGGAAACTACCGATTTCAATTCTATTCCCAGAACTGATTTTGGACTATTCTAGAGCTTCATAAAAGTTAAATCATGTATTATTAAGTTTCTTTGGCCTGATTTCTTTCTATCATCATCATCATCATCATCATCATCATCATCATCATCATGGTCGTCGTCGTCATGTCTGTGAGACACATTCTTACACATATCAGAAGTTTCTTCTGATTTACTGGGTGATTATTCTACTGGATGAATATAGCAGTTTGTTTATCCATTTGTCTTTTAAGTACTGGTTGTTTGTTACCAGTTGGTGGGATAAATTCATGAATAATGCTGCTATGAACATTCATGAACAAGTCTTTTAAAAAAATTTTTTTAACATATATTTACATTGATTTTTATAGAGAGAGGAAAGAAGAGGGAGAGAGAGATGGACACATCAATTGGCTGCCTCGTGCACACCCCGCACTGGGGATCTTGCTGGCAACCAGGGCACGTGCCCTGACTGGGATTTGAACTGGTAACCTCGTGGTGATTGGGTCGACGCTCAACCACTGAGCCACACCAGCCGGGCTTGTGGACAAGTCTTAGGGGGTAATTTCCTAGGATTAGAATTTCCTGGACACGCAGTAGATGTAAGTTTCACTCTACAATGAACTATGATTATGCACCCTGGTTTTTCTACTCATGACATCTATTTACTTTCCATCATTCAGCTCCAACTGCATTCAATTTTTAGCAATTATGAGAGAATCTTCTTCTCTTCTCAAAAGTCTTCTGCAGAGAAGCTTTCACTCTCCTCACCATTCTCTATTTTAATGTCATGTTGACCTATTATGTCTTCTAGGCTTGAGGAAAAAAGCCACTAAGTGTCTTAAAATTGTCACCAAGTCCACTTATTCTTCCCCTGTGTCCTTTCCAAGAGAGCAGGGGACCTTTCAGCCCTGACTCCCTACATCACTGAGCACAGTTTTCCTCAATGAATACACCATTGTTATGTAATAGCTCCCCCACCCCTCCACCCCTCTGGGACTGCCAAACCTCCAGCCTCTCTCTGCTCTCCTGACTACACTGCTGGAAAAGGTGCTGTTGCAGCATTAGTCTTGCCTGCCTTCCACTTGACTGCAGTTTCTTTGGTCTCCGGCCCCCTCACTCATGGGGCCTGCCTGTGCTCAGGCACACCTGAAAGGTGATCTCTGGCTGCCTCTGCTCTGCTTGCTCCTGCCCCAGTTCTGCAGTTCCCACACCCTACCAGGATGGCGCTTCACTTCCTCTGAAGTTGTGATCCCCAGGAAGGTGTCCCACAGAGTAGGTGCAGCTGGGGTGCAAGACCAGCTCTCCTACAGGATTCACTTCGGGGGCCGCAGACATGTGGTTCACATGAAGGTGAAGAAGAACTTGCTGCCCAGACATTTTCCTGTTGTCACTAATAACGACCAAGGTGCCATGCAGGAGGACTACCCTTTCGTCCCTCGGGCCTGTTACTACTACAGCTACCTGGAAGGGGTTCCTGGGTCCATGGGCACACTGGACACTTGCTATGGGGGTCTGCGTGGCATGCTGCAGATAGATGACTTCACTTATGAAATCAAACCACTGGAGGCTTCTTCCAAATTTGAGCATGTGGTTTCTCTGCTTGTGACAGAACCATCATCAGGGACTGAAAGATGTAGAATTGAAGTGGATGATGCAGATCTAGCATATGAAGAGGCAATGCTCGCTGAATCCCCTAGAGCAACAACTGTGTATTTGTGGAGGACTCATAGGAAAAGTTTAAAACTTCACTACACAGTTTCTAGCTCATTATTCAGGTTGAACCCTAATAAGACACTGGTAATAGAGAGAGTCGTGATGTTGAACAACATATTGAATTCCATTTATTATCAGCAGCGTATTCATGTCTACATACGTGTTTTGTTCCTTTGGGAGCGTTCGGATCTAGTAAATGTAAATTCTGGCAGTGCATACGATATTGTTGAAAGGTTTGGTTTGTGGAAATATAACAATTGGTATTTTAAGATTATTCATGATACATCACTCCTTCTTACAGGACATAGACTCGGAGGTTATTCTTATTTTGCCTTCTCTAATGGTGTATGCAACCCCAACTGGGGGGCAATGTATGTATATGTAGGACATCAACATATATTTGTGGGTGCCACTACTGCAGCACATGCAATAGGTCATGGTATAGGCATGAGCCACGATGTAGCTGGTTGTAAATGTTTTCGAAGAACCTTCTGTATTATGACTCCTGTGCCAGGTCTTTTGGATATGTTCAGCAATTGTTCTTTTCATAGAATTCGGTATTGGCAGATTCAATTTGATAATTGTTTTGCTAGTCCTTATGCGCCATACAAGAATTTTCCTTATGTAGCTCCTCGTTGTGGTGACAAGATCATAAATAATAAAGAAGAATGTGACTGTGGTTCCATTAAAGAATGTACTGAAGATAAATGTTGTGAGGTCAATTGTGCTCTCTCCCTTAGCAGTGAATGCAGTAGAGGAGGCTGCTGTATTAACTGTAAACATGGTTTACCTGGAAGGATTTGTAGAGAGAAGCGTGGCATTTGTGATCTATCAGAATACTGTGATGGGACTAAGGCTACTTGTCCAGAAGATTTCTATATCCAGGATGGAACCCCGTGTTCACCATTATCCGTTTGTGTGAGAGGAAACTGCAGTGACCGTGATATGCAGTGTCAAGCCCTTTTAGGCTTTGAAGCAAGAGATGGTGCACCAGGGTGCTATGAGAAATTGAATATAAGAGGAGACCGATTTGGAAATTGTGGGGTGAAGTTGGATCGATATGGAATGAGATCTCAACGATGTGAACCAGATGATGTTTATTGTGGAATGTTACACTGTCGTGATATCCAAGAAATACCTTCTGCTGGTGAGCACATTACATTTCGTCGTATCATAGTAGAAGATGTTCAACAAGAAATATGCACTGGATTTGAACTGCACTCTGCGACAGATAAACCTCCAGTGGGGCTTGTAGTGGATGGTGCAACATGTGGGCCAGGAAGATTCTGTTTAAACCAGAACTGTACTTTTCATCAAGACATGGGTTTTGACTGTGATGTCAAGACATGCAATTTCAGAGGGGTGTGCAACAACAGGAAACATTGTCACTGTCAGCGAGGATGGATTCCACCAACGTGCAATGGGACAGGAGTAGGTGGTAGTATAGACAGTGGCCCTCCGCCTGATAGAGAACCAGGTGTTCGCAGCAAAATAAGTGTTACTATAAACCAAGCAGTACTTTTACTGTGTATTCGTACAGCCCTATTTATGGCTGCATTCTTTTTCGGGTGCATTTCATCATTAGGTACTAAAGAAAACTGAGCAGTAAAAATTAAACTGGGAAAGAAATAGAATCCACTGACCTTTACTAAATGCTAACTGGCACCTACACAAGGGATAAAATCACATTGCCACTTGATGGGAGAAACAATCAATAATCACTCTGATAATGACATCATCCGACACCTATCCCAAATTGTCATCTTGAAATAAAATGGCTTGGAAATTTAAAAAGGTTCTATGTGTTTCAATTCATTTAACATTTCCGTGTGGCTATATTGTTAATATCCCTGTAGGTGACAGTAGGAACCCTTAGATTCACTAGCAAGAGGACCTGTAGTTACCTAAGATGTTGGTTCTTATGTCTTAGATGCGCCTGTAGAAAATCGTGCGTGCAGCGTTGTGCGCTTTTCTTGGTACCAGTTTTTCCCCATTGGTTATGCGCTAGATTTTTGTTATTTGTTCATCTTATTGCTAGTGTAAAATAAGCATTAAAAGAATCCCTTGGCAGATACAGTAGGAAGATCAAAGACTTATGTGTCATAGGCCGGTGATGTGAACAGCAATGCTACCACCTGCTCAGAAGTCTTCGAATTTTATGTTTTCAAGGTCCACAATTACTTTCAGAGATGGAATATATTTTCCTAAGGTTATGTGATGATCAAAGAAAGCATGTAGAAAAGCCTGCACCTTTTATGCACTTACTGTGGTAACTCGAGCATTTTCCTTATTCACATTTATCTTCTCGGTTGTTCTAAACCAGGAGTATTGCAAATATAATGGCTTCAGTATTGTGTCTTTATTGTAAAGCTAATCACATAAGGAGCCACTGATCACTGATATCTCATTTTGTAAGGCCTCTGCTTATTGTGTCATAGCATCTCACATTTAAAATCTCAGGAACAGACTAATCATAGCCTGTGTATAAATTACAGAATGGAACTGATATATGATCCAAGACAAAAATGTAGGTAAAGGAAATAGGAAGCAATCACTTGAGAAGTACTAGACTAGAACAGAGTCTGATATGTGGTGTGTCATAGTCATGCTACTTAGATGCCTCAGGCCTCAGATCAAATCTCTTTCTGAAAATAAAGAATCCAGATGAGGGCAGCCACCCAGTGCTGGAGGAAGGATGCGGCAGTCGAGAATCAGTAGGATCGCCAGTCTGGGGCACTGTAATTTGTCCATGTTTTATAGAGCTCTCACGGCCAGCACTTCTTGTCCAGTGGCTAATCCGGTCCTGTGATCTGGATCTTCATCCATGACGGGTCCCACGCCGTGCTTAGTATGCTCTTATCAAACGTGGGTGCTGCATTTACAACTGTCATCAGCATCTCCTAAAATTGAGCTTGGGTAGGCTTTGACTAACAGGGTTATTGCTTGTTGATTCACGAGTGATTGTTGAAAGTGGACTGTCTTCCTAGGAGGGCAGCAGTTTGGTTTGTTTCAGCAGCCTGTCTACCAAAGCATGTTAACTGTGATCCCTGTAACATTTTTTCTCTTTATTCCTCACTTTTCATATTGGTTCATACCTTTACAAATCTGTTTTGCCTTTGTTAAGGACCCTTTGTTTCCCTCGGGCTGTTTAATTTGTACTACCATAAGTTTTTGAGTGTGTTTGGTTTTGTCTTTGGTTATCATGCTCTCTCCAGAATGCTGACATAAGATTTCAACCCCAGGATGGGTGTGGTCTCTCAGTCTAAAATGTGTCTATGTAGCATTGACAATTCAGGTCATAGGCCATGATTTTTAAAAGGGGTCTGTGTCGTGTTAGGGCCTAACATGTGTATTCCTTGAAAGTGAGTTCTAATCGGTGCCAGATATTCGAGACAGATTCATTACAGCCTAGTCAACAAAGCTGGGCTCTTCCCAGCTAACACAAGAGCAGACATGCTCAGGGTTAGCCTTCAATATTTTTAATCCTCCTTGTCCGGCTTTGGCATGTCAGCACAGGGGATAGTTACCGGGCAAACATAAGGGGGAGATGCAGAAGATGAGGAAGAGGAGCCCTGGGGCTGAAAGGAACATAGAGATCAAGATAGGAGGGAGGTGAGAATGGAGTGGGGCTGTGAGACACAGGAACAAAGGTAGTCAAGAGGACAGGGTCTTTGGGAGGGGAAGAAGGTTGAAGTTTAAAAGAAGCCTCAAATCACAGAATCTTTTCAAAGTATTTCTTTCTTGTCTTCTTCCGACCAACTGAAGTAAGTGACCCATGGTGTGATAGCTATCCTAGTACCCTTTCTTCTAAGGTGCCACAGTACACAAGTGTGGCATGCCCAAGAAACCAAAGGGCCACTGCAGTTCTAGATTGTACTTAATGAAATCATGCCACGTTCAAAGGAAATTGATAGAGTCAGGAACTTTGTGGCACACCACGGATCTAGCACAAATCTGGACGGGGGATGGGTGGATTACGCGTTTCCCCCAGTAAAGGAAGATAGAGATAGAAGGAGGGACTTGCCCTACCTTAGAGAAAGGCTAATTCTATACTCATCCAAAGGACTCTGTAAAACAGGAAAACACTGACATGAATCTGACCAAGGGTTGACCTACAGTAGAATCACAGCCCACAATCTCCATACTATAAAAA